>NC_137541.1:47634325-48250158 GCF_963082525.1 Nesoenas mayeri
AGAAGGTTTAGGGAAAAATAAGGATAGGGTAGTGCTGGGAAGTCTGCAATTCGATAATACAGGGAAGTCTTTAATGCATTCTGATATATACCTGACTTGTACACCCTGTACCATGAGTTTCAAGAGAGAAAAAACCCAAAAGACCTGACTAAATGAAAAGTTTAGATAACAACCCATCAAGAGAAAAGCAGCAGTATTATGCACAAAGACACTCAAACACAGGAAAACTGTTGCGAAAGCCTCAGTCAGGCAGTGTTCCCTATTGGCCTTTCGAGAACCTGTTTTTTCAGAGTCCTCACTCTCAAGTGAAAGACGGCATGAGTTTCCACTGCACCCTTACTTACCCTTACTTTGGTTGAAAAAGTGACCAATCACAAGACACAAGACCAGAGTATCATCAGTCCTGATCCCCATGGAACAAGGTTGTTACAGGGAGAGATACACTGCAGTTACAGAACAGAGTGGGACTATAGTGCCTCTAAATGTCCCTAAAGTCATGGAAGTCACTTTCCAGTCTAACATAGGTAAAAGTCTTACTAAATTTTAGCAGATATCTTTGTAGTTTCATCTGTCTATAAACATCAGTGTTGATACCATTATATTTTTAAAATTACTACTGTTCTTTGGCCACCATTTTTGGATGCTGCACAAACAGATAGAATGCATATAAAAACTCATAGGTCACACACAGCAGTATGCACCAGTGCATTAGCTATACCTAAGGAAAATCTCTCTGAGACTCAAGAACTAGCAGCCATGGACATCTGGTGCTACTAAAGGAAATTATAATGTTCAACTTCAGCTCTATGTCAATTAAGCAAAAGCAGAATTTCTAAAAGCAAATACACTAAAATGCAAGTGTCCAGCCTTACTGAAACTGTGTGCTAATGTCCAATACTGACTTGCTACATAAGTAAAATTCAAATTTACAGTAATGTACATGAGAAAATAGGGCTTTTTTTACCTACTTTGCTGTGACCTCCCAGAAGACTCCACAATACAAACTAATTTGATGCATCCCAATGCTCTAAAGAGGATTAGCAATATTGATGTAATTCCTGAAAGATGTATAACTAAACTTTCATTAAAGACTTCCAGGGGCAGACTATCCAGTCTTCTCAGTCTCTGTGTTCCCATGCTCAATTAGCTTTATTATTAGAAACATTTCTAATTACTTTAATCTTTCTCATGTCAATTTAACTCTCTTGCTTCTTGACTCATTCATTCTGGATACAGAGAATAGTATCGTTTCACTTTTGCAACAACAGTAATGGTTTAAGATTATTAAGCTTTCTTACTGCCAACATCTGTCTCTGTCTTTTATATTTTAGGCCTGATAGCATCCATTCTTCCAATCTTACCTCCAAGCTCATGGCTTTTACAACCTCTGATCATAACATGGATCTTGCAGGCTATATTACTGTTTGTAAACCATGATGAGGATATTTGGGTTTTTTTCAAAAGAATTTAACATTGTTGATTCAAACTCAACTTGTAATCCACTAGAGTCTCTAGATCCTTTGAAGAACTTGCTTCCTAATTAATTTGTATTGTTGATTTTTTTCCTGCCCTTGTCTCTTAAATTTGCCTTCATCCCTTGCCTAGGATGAGTTATATTTCCAGTCTATTTCTCCAGATTTTTATTTTTACTGTTATTCTCCAATAAATTTGTAATCCTTCCTAGCACTGTGTCATATGCAAAACTAATGAACATTCTGACTATTCCACCAACTGTTTTGCTAATGAAAACCTTGAACAGAAGCAGACCTAAGGCAGACCCCCCACAGAACCCTGAGCATAATTAGACTTTATTAACTTCTCTGTGGTGTGGTTATCTCATCAGTTTTGTGCTCACAGAATAAAGGCCATGATTTTCCATAGCAAGGATACAGGAATACCAACTGACACTGTATCAAAATCTTTGCTTGACTAAAGGTACATGAGTTCTTCTGCTTCTCATCTATTCAGAAGACCTGTTCCCTGGTCATTGAAAGAGTTTCATTTACTATGATTTGTTCGTGGCAAATTTTGTTGGCTTCTGTTCCTCCCCCTGTTGTTTTCTAGGCACTACAGACTTCCAGATTTATTCTGTGAAGTTAAACTGGTTGATCTAATTTCCTCATCCTTTCCTTTATTTTTACTCTTCTGATGAATAGGCACTAACTTTCCCCTTCTAGCAGAAGTCACAATAGATACACTTCAATGTCTTCACAGGCAAAGAAATATGCACTTAGCACTAAAACTAGCTGTCTGTCACACTAATATTTAAATTGTGACAACATGAAAGTATTTGATTTCCTTCGGTTAAGAAGGATTTTCAACTTAATCATTTCATCTCAGCTACATCCTGAAAATGTCAAGAGAAATAAAATCCTTAAAGATACCTGGAAAGCTTTGGAGGTCATTGTTTATGGCCTAGAGTAGAGATTTTCTTAGTGATCTAGGGTTAGATTGTCTCAAAGATGTCTTAATCAGGGAGATTTTACAAAAATATTTTATGGGTGCTAAGGGGTCAAGATTTTGGTGATGTTCAATGGGAACTTCAAATTCCAGATTTCCAGTTTTATCTTCATAATAGTATCAGAGAATGAGACCCAGAAAGCCTAAATCTATCAACGTGAGAGTTAGTTGCCTGGGCTACAGTAACTATGCAGGCTCTCTTTCTGGACAATGGAGGACTGGGTTAGGGAGCAATTAGGCAATCTGGACATCCATAAATCCATGGGTCCAGATGGGATGCACCTGCAGATGCTGAGGGAGCTGGCTGAGGTCATTGCTGGACCTCTCTCCATCATCTTTGCCAAGTCTTGGGAAATGGGCAAGAAGGAGGACCCGGGTAACTATAGACTGGTCAGCCTCACCTTCATCCCTGGAAAGGTGATGGAATAACTTATCCTTGATGCCATCTCAAGGCATATCAAGGATAAGGCTGTCATTAGGGGCAGTCAAATGGCTTCACCAAGGGGAAGTCATGTTTGACCAACCTCATTGACTTTTATGAGGACATAACGAGGTGGATGGATGATGGCAGGGTTGTGGATGTGGTCTACCTTGACTTCAGTAAGGCATTTGACACAGTTTCCCACAGCATCCTTACAACTAAACTGAGGGAGCGCAGTCTGGATGATCGGGTAGTGAGGTGGACTGTGAACTGGCAGAAGGGAAGAAGTCAGAGAGTCATGGTCAGTGAGGCAGAGTCTAGTTAGAGGCCTGTATCTAGTGGAGTGTCTCAAGGGTCAGTACTGGGGCATGTGTTATTCAATATATTCATCAACGATTTGCACGAGGGAACAGAGTGTACTATCAACAAGTTTGCTGATGACACCAAGCTGAGAGGAGTGGCTGACACGCCAGAAGGCTGTGCTGCCATCCAGCGAGACCTGGACAAGCTGGAGAGTTGGGCGGGGAAAAATTTAATGAAATATAAGAAGGGAAAGTGTAGAGTCTTGCATCTTGGTAGGAACAACGCCAGGTTCCAGTATAAGTTGGGGAATGACCTATTAGAGAGCAACGTAGCAGAAAGAGACCTGGGGTCCTGGTGGACAACAGGATGACCACAAGCCAGCACTGTGCCCTTGTGGCCAGGAAGGCCGATGGCATCCTGGGGTGTATTAGAAGCGGGGTGGTTAGTAGGTCAAGAGAGGTTCTCCTTCTCCTCTGCTATGCCCTGGTGAGACCACATCTGGAATCTTGTGTCCAGTTCTGGGCCTCTCAGTTCCAGAAGGACAGGGAACTGCTGGAGAGGGCCCAGCGTAGGGCAACAAAGATGATTAAGGGAGTGGAGCATCTCTCCTATGAGGAAAAGCTGAGGGAGCTGGGTCTCTTTAGCTTGGAGAAGAGGAGACTGAAGAGTGACCTTATTAATGTTTACAAATATATAGAGGGTGAGTGTCACGAGGATGGAGCCAAGCTCTTCTCGGTGACAACCAATTATAAGACAAGGGGTAATGGGTTCAAACTGGAACACAAGAGGTTCCACTTAAATATGAGAAGAAACTTCTTCTTAGTAAGGGTAACAGAACACTGGAACAGGCTGCCCACAGGGGTTGTGGAGTCTCCTACTCTGGAGACATTCAAATCCCACCTGGACACCTTCCTATGTAGCCTCATCTAAGTATTCCTGCTCTGGCAGGGGGATTGGACTAGATGATCTTTTGAGGTCCTTTCCAATCCCTAACATTCTGTAATTCTGTGATTCTGTGGTGTCAACTCATGCTCATATTTCAGACATCTGCAAACACTTGTTGGCTATTGGCATTCCACTACCAGACAAGGATTTTTAGGAGATGAGTCACTTAATGAAAATGAATGATAAAGTAACTCTCTCCAGCAGAACTCACTTTTTCTTGAGAGGAGGTATTGCCCATTCACAGTGACTAGTAACACTAAGTCAAATGAGAATCAATGCTTTTCTGCCAGGAATCAGTTGAACACATCCCAAACACTTACAATCACATTCTGACTCTGAGAATCACCCATACATTAAATAAGTTCATTAAAGCAAGTCCAGCTATGTCTGCATCATCAGTTCACTTCTCAGCTCTATGTTATGCAAGGCTACAGTAAGCTGTTTCTAAATTATAGATGTAAATGTATATGTATAAATATATATACATACACATTTGACATTTAAGCTGCATTGCTTCAAACTAAAACAACTGACAAACCTTCTTAATTCTAACAGCTTTAGCATGGCACTGCTTAACTGATTCATGCCCAGTAAAAGTGACACCTGTTAGTGGCACAAGGCATGTTCTTCCTTGTCAGGTCAAATAGCTACTAAAAGGAAAAGAACTTCTGTGTTACATGAGAAGTGTGTTAGATGAATTCTGTTTTCACAGATGTGAATGTAAATTTAATGTCACTGAATGAGAAATATTCTAACTTTACATCGGTTTGTTACTATTAATGCTACAGCAGATCTCGTCATGATAGCACTGTGTATAGTCCCTTTAGAAAAACAAAACTACTAATGCAATAGTCATAATGAGTAATAGAAAACAGCAAAATATCTCTTTCTTTCATCTTGTTTAGAGAAAATTAGGTGGAGAAACTCATATCTTTTTTGTTTACAAAACAACATAGATATGTAAGTCATGATTACTCTGGGTAAACAGAAGTCATATACTAGATTAATCCCACTGCTTTTTAAGGATATTTTTTCTTAGTTCGTATAAATTGGATGATATGCTAGACAGGTTTTGGACAACAAAAGAAATAGTAAAATTGCTTTTCTTCTTATCCTTAAGGCCTGTAAAATTTTGATATTCATAATCCAAGTTTCTAAGTGCAATTTTGTCATTTTCAATAAGTGAGGGGAACAGAGAGATATAAAACTTTGCTAAGGAAACAAAATATCTCATTTTAAAACTGGTTTTATTGCATTTTTATATTTGGTTCAGAATTAATAGAAAGGGACTTCTCATCTTCAAAGTAAGAGACGTGCATCTTCCAGACGCAAAAGGGAAACACCATGTCCTATATATTTTAAGTGCTGAGAGGATGGTTCCAACATTGTTTCATCCACTGGACTTCATCCAGGATGATGCTGTAGGTGACTAATTTTATAAATAGCAACAAACTGAGTGACTCTATAATTTACATCAATTGGACCTCCTTGGCTTGAAATGAAACAGATTATACTATGCTCCATACAGATTAATGGGGGCCTATTATGTCATCCAAGTAATTGATTTCCAGAGCAACAGAAAAAATATCCCATAGAAATCAAATCAGTAGGAAAATGTCTCAGATGAAGTATATTCCATCTGCAATCAGAAAAAGAGGGCATAGGTCTTCTAAGGTAAATGTGATTAATTTAAAAATCTGCAGGGTCTGCAGCATTTTCTCATCAGTTATTCAATCATTAATAAAATTCATAGGTCTCTGCCAGCATCTGATCTGAGATAGTAGCTATATTGAGCAGTCATGAAGCTCGATAATAAAGCAGTTCTATCAAAGGCTAGAAGCAAAAGTCCACTTTGAGGTAACAAGAAAATCCATTTATTTCAAATCCTAATTATTTCCCATTGTTGTGAACAGTTACTGTGTGCTGCTGATGGACCAGAGAAAATTACTTGGAAATGAATGTTTTGCACAGCTCTGGAGATGACCCAACACCATTTCAGATAACTATATATTTCCATCATGGAAAAGAAGGGGTCAGTCACACCAGGCAGATGTTCTGAATCAGGGTACTACATCAGGGTCCCATTGTGAGAGGGAAGGACTCTGCTTCACTGAGATGCCAGCCCTTCCCATTTTGCAGACTCCATGTGAATGGGAGGCCTAAGTAATTTTTAAATGGACCTTTTAAAAACAAGTTTTGTGTTAGGTTGAGGATTTGTGAGAGGTAGTTTTCAGAAAGGCAAAATATATAGAAAAGCTTTGTGGAAAGGAAATAAAAAACAATAACAACAAAAGGCAAAATCAGACAAGGTGAGAGTATCAGCTATTTTTCCCTTTTCTTATTTCTTAGCTCTTATTTGTCTCCTTGTTAACATGAACATCATTGAGGTTAGTCTTATTGTGATGGCACGAACAGGCAGAATAGTATTAATACAAAAGCTGGAATTACACTTTATCTCTTATTGGTGTAACTCTTCTAACTGCTTTATTTTATTCAGGTATTTTAACATTGTTGTGTGTATGTTATAGAAACTTTAATTTAGCCTTAAGAGACTTTCTAATAAATGTCTTTTTTAAAGACTCTACTGTTTAACATTAAGTCTTCCATGTTTTAAGAGCTCTGAAACATTAACGTTTTAATCATGTGAACTTCAACTGAACCTTGAAAGAGAACAAAAAATAAAAATCCCATAGAATTAGTTGAAAGAAGCTGTGCATATTCTGGGATAATGCCTCTTGCTCTTTCTGTGACGTCTGAGTTCATAATTAGAAAAGAAGACCATAGTTTCTGAGTTCATCATTAGAAAAGAAGACCATAGTTCGTGACTTTAGACCTTCACTGGAGAAATATTCATCACTCATTTTCCACATTGAGTAAATGGGGAAGTAGATGTCTCTTAGATTTCCCAAGAAATTCCCTTACACAAGCTTAAAAGAAAAGGGGGAAGACGTGAACAATCAGATATATGATATAGAGAAAAAAAAAAAATCTGCTTTGCCAGCACAGCATTTGGAGGGATCACCATGTCCTAATATAATACACAAGCTGCACTTTAAGAAAATTAAAAAAGTATTTAGCAGGAAAAAAAAAAAGTTTTTATGCATTAGAGAGAGAAAAGTGCATAGACTTGCAGTAGCTCTGCAAATCCTATGAGCCTAGAAATTGGTTCTAAAGGTCTGCAACACTTTTAGTTGCAGGAGATCCATCAGTCCCAAATACTAATAACAACTCAACAAGTCTATACCCTTTTAACAAGTAGATTGTAGTTCTGATAAAACTGCTAATCCTAAATGGTCTTCACATAACCTCTGAAACATGCCAGATGCTGCAGCATATATTTCCTCTGGCATACTTATTTGTCCATTCTTTCAGCCTGTTCTCACTAGAGTTGTGATGATTCAAAGCACTGTGAATGTCACAGAGATAATTTTCTCTCTGGACCACGAGTGTGAATCCACTCTAAATCATTAGTGATTATTAATTTTTTTAAATGCTGTTTTAATACTGACCATGGACTCTTTCAAGATAGCTAAACTTTGGAAGACCAGCCTTTCAGATTACACTCATTGAAAAAAAAAGAAAAAAAATCATAGAATTGTTATAAAATGTGAAGGGTGGTGTGCATTTGACATTTGAACTACTGTATCCTCAAGATTTAGACAGAGATTATACTGGTCATCTCAGAAAATGTCCCTCCCTGTGATTCATTTGCTTTATGGACTGGTTGTCACCTTCAAACAGATATCTCACTTTTGATGAGAACTACTGTGACACTGTACACTTCTTAAATTTACCATCATGATAGCTTAGTGTGTTATAGTATTTATTACCAATTTCTCCATTATAAGAAATTGTTGGATTTGCCAGCACCACATATATCAAAGTTTTCAGGCTAAAAAGCCAAATACCATTGTATATTTCATTTACTAGACATATATTTCCATTATTATAGAATGCTTATTTGTCTTAAGCTTCCATGGATAGTAAGTGTTTTAGTCTATCATTGCAATGTTGCAAATATAGATTTTAAAATATATGCTACTGCAATTTAATATTTTTTACCATTCTTCTTAGGAAGTTTTCTTTCATTAAAATGCAGTTGTTTTTTTAAATGGATACTAGGAAAGCTAAGGTATAAAATGACATGGTTATGCCGATAGGCACAGTTAGTCACAGTGTGTTTATGAGATATAAATATATTTATGTTATTTTATTTCACTGTTTATTTTTCCTAAAAGTTTCAGATTATCAAGTCAATACTGCAGACATGCTAGAATATGAGACTACTTGACACTTAAATTTCTGAAATATTGATAAATACAGATGAAGTAGAGAAGGATTACAGCCAAATCCAAGCAGAAAGGTTAGGAATGAGGGTTGATTGCTAAGGAATGGCACACTAGACAGAGTTTTACACTCTGAGTCTGCAAAGGCACTGTGATGTATGTGATACACATAGAGCAGGAGAAACAGCCCCAAAACTAGAAGGGCTTTTCACTCATCATTTAGTCCCTGAAAACATGTCAGTGGGCAAACAGTGTCACAGTGTTTTCCTCTCTAACAAAGATATGTTAAAGCTCCCTAAGGGCCAAAAAAGAATTTAACTTCTACAACAGCTCGTGGGTCTGACACAACAGCAAATGGTATGTCATTCTAGCGATGGCTCCAGCTGATGATTTCCAAAAATGTCAGAAAAACATCATTTTACTGAAACATCTGAATGTGATAAAGGAGAACAATATTTAAATTTTAGTATGTTTTGATGTATTGCTTTTATTCTGATCATTATGGGTTTTTTTAGCAAAAGCAAAAAACAAAAAAAAATGTACTGCAGTGCAGGGCTGGTGGATGCATGAACCTGAAGAAAGATGAGGGATATAACAGTGTTGTAAGCTGGGGGTATGGCTATACTTTCAAACAGGTCTTCATGCAGGTCACTCCAACATGAACCTGTCTATCCCCAGCACAGTGTGGCAATGTTATCATGGGGAACGTACAGCACTCAGAGTGGTAACATGGAGAAAAAAAGGACAACCTGCATGGTTACTGAAATGGTCATCATGGGCTACCTCAACAAACAAAATTACTATAACACCTTGCATGTCCCAGCTGGGCTGGCCAGCCCTGGTTTGTGCAGTGCCCCAGAGTCAACAGCACTCTCCAGCATCAGTACAAGAGTTTGGTACCTCCAGACTCCTGGGAGTCCAAAAAGTCTAAGAAATTTAGTCTAATCAGCAAGACAAACTGGATACCTGTAAATGATTATTAGAATGAGACTTCAGATGTATCTCATTGCAAATCACCATGTCCAGATATAGTGAAAATAAAATCCCAGTCTTTTGCTGTTACAACTAACAGTGGTATAAATACATATTGGTATATATGCACAATATATATTGCATATAAACACAACTCATATACATGCAAACAAAAGCTCTTTCTATCTATATTTTCACATATGAGGTTCCTGTTCAAAGGTAACTGAAGGATTAAATTGAATCTCGGAAGCATAGACCTTCAATGGGACAGCAAGCATCTTTCCAACCCAGGAGAAACCTGCAATTTCTGTTTAGAAGAGGAGGAGCACAAGTCCTGTAAAGAAATACAGTAACACATTTCCCTTCCTATAGGCAGCCAAGAGAGGCTGGTGCTAAGGCCTCATCTTGCTGCTCTCCATTTTCTTCTGCCCCTTTTGAGGTAATAGACAGAGAACAATTCCTGTTCCACATTTAGCACAGAGCCTGTAATTCTGCCTGTCCTTCACACAGACTTGGCAAAATTGTAAAAGCATATAGGACCCCATGTTCTTGTCTCATTCCTAGAAAGACTTGATTCAGAAAACAATTTCATTTTGCCTATCTACAATATTTACATTAAAAAGCTTCTAAAATGCATATCAGAATACAGGGTCATGGTGAATTTATGTCAGAACACATGAGATCAATAGAAGACATTTATATTTGCAGCAGCAAATGGTTTGGATGCTTCTTAATTCTCAGAAAAATATTGTAGGGTCACTGGAGGTTTTGAGGTAATGGCAGAGCAAGAAACTGAATCCAGACTTCCTGAATCAGATGAGGAACAGAATCAGTGGCCGTCTTCCTTCCAGTGCCTGCTTTTAGAAGAACATGAGCTTTTCAAGCCTGCCCTTGGTATGACTGAAAATCAACACTTGGGCACAGAGGGTACCTTGAGCCTCCATCGAGCATTTCCTGCTCCTGCTGATGATTTTTTTCTTTCTTCTGATAAATGGATAAAATATGAACATGAGTTAGTTTTCTAAGTTTTCAAACATAGAGCAAGTGGCTTTGGTTACCCTGGAGGTGTCAGGACAGATGTGGAATAAAGTCCGTCAACCATCCATCAATTAATCATGGAAATGGATTTTTTTCATATCTTCATAATGTGAAGTTTTGACAGCAAAACACCAACAGTGTCATCTCCCAAAACAGAAATAGAAAAACGAGGAATTTTTAATTGAGATTTGCTCAGGATGTCTCTAATTATGCAAGTTAGTACCTCATACATGCAAAACTTCCAGGAAAGTAACAGGGGGGAAATTTTCTTCTACACAATGGCACCAAACTGCTCGTATGAGATGTAACACTGGTATAGTTGAACTTCCAATTGTTATTTAATACAATAAAATAAGGCTCTGTAAAGCAGAATTTTTAAACTGCAACTATTTGATTTAGTTTTTTTTAAAATCAACATGTATTAAAGGTCTTTTTGCCATAAATGAGGGTATGCACATTTGCATCAACGGAGGATCCAACTCTCATGAAACTTGGAATCACAATGGAGTTTGTTGGGCTCCTATCTGGGCATCTAACACCTCATGCAGACAAAACATAGTGCTGTAAGAGGATTTCAGTTGTAAAAATCCCTTCTGCCTAAAGCAAACGTAGACCACAAACATAACTATCAAAATTCTCCCTTTGGTTACTACTGAGTGTGTATCCGTATAATAAATCTGTTACAGTCTTCTACAAAAGCAGCAGCCTTTCTTAGGAGGGAAAAATCACCAAATGTCTCACAGACAACTGGGAACAAGAAAATCAAGAGATTGGGTTCATGTTTTGTGCAGTACAGGTATGTCTAAAATTTTACAGACCTCACCACTTTTCCTAAGAGAACTGTAGACTCATATTTACTGAGTTTCAAATCCATCCCTAAAGTATAAAAGGATTAGAAAGCTCTGATGACCTAATTAAGTGCAATTCAGTCAATTTTATATGCTCAAGGCAAATCTCTCATTAAAAGTATTTAAATGCTACTGCTGTCCAAAACTTGTTATAAAAAAACTTTCTAAACTACCCACATTTTTAGTATTTCAGCTAATAAAATAAATAGGAAAACACAATAACAACTGTTCAGAATCTTACACTGGGGGAAGTGATGAGTCTGGGGCTCTTTTCAATTCAGATTACTTATATTAAAGTCCACTCCTGTTTATCTTTCAAAAGGAATCAAAAGAAGCTATCAAGGGCCCTGCAATCAATTATCTGACGTGGTGAAATTCCCACACAAACAAGAATTGTAACAATATTTAAGCTGTATTTGAAAATAGATTCTTGGCACAGCATTAGACAGATATAAGGTGTCAGGGAGAAGCTCTAGTCAAAAAGATCAGTGCTGTCATGCCATTTGCTTCTGTGTTGGTCTGAAGAAACTGTGACAGTTGACATACGAGAAAACCACCGTTCTTTCTGGGATTCCTTTTGCGATACATATTACCCCATTTCTTGGAACCACTGACGCTCACTGTCTGTGTTGACTCAAGCTTCTATACAGGTGATGACTCTTAGAAACAAATTCTACATCACTCAGAAGAAAAATGTGGTTTCCAGTTCATCAGTCACAGTGCCATATCTCAAATATTTATTTTAGTCTGGACCTGGACATTTGCAGGGTTCAAGCCATAGAAGTGGAGGTCGACGAAACTCACTGAAGAAAGTGGACAAGCTGAGAGAGGAAAGGAAGGTGACGTTTCTGGATAAGAGATGCTTTTGCATCTGGCAGAGGTAACATTCCTTTCTCTTTTGGAAAGTTTATTATTGTTCTCTGTTAGGGGGTTTAAAATCTGGAAAGTCTCTTCATTTTTTGCCATTAGCAGCTTCCAAAGTACAGGAATGTTTTTTTCATTCATTTAAAATGCACTAAGAGGGAGTGGAAATTTTCCACCCTACTAAAGACTTCACAATAGTTTTCCACTATATAGCAGGAATTGTTTTTCAGAGGGAGAAGGAGGGGACTTGTTTACCTTCAGCTTGAAATAAAGTATTGTACTTTACAGAAAAGAGGTCTGGAAAGAATGTTCAGAGAGTACAAAATATAATACCTGCTTCTTCAAGAAACCTCCTTCAGGGGACCTTTAGCAGCTGGGATCCCAACATTGTGTTAGTCTCGTACAGAGCTCATTGCCTGCTGATTTAGCCAACAAGGTTCCCACATTTTGAGATCTGCCTCCCCTGAAATCAGCCTCTCCCTGTAAATCAGACTGGTAGCTAGGATAAGCTAAGGCAGACCTAAGAAGTCAGCCCCAGTGTTCCTTGCTGAAACCTGCTTTCTGCTTTTATCAGACAGAGAGTTGCAGTATCTTGAACTCCAGGATCAAGGTGCATGCCTCATCCAGTTTCTCTGGCTGGAGGGAAGAACACCAGTAGTGACCGTGCTTTTCTCCAGAGGGATGAGGATGGGCTAGGAGATATTTTCAGATCCAGATTTTGCCAAAATTTTATTTTGTATCTTGAAATCACCCATGCCCAAAGATCATACAGAGAGACTATTGAAGAAAAAAAAAAAAAAAAAAAAAAAAGATAGCTGTGTGCAAATGGAATGAGTAAGTAATAACTTTTGAACACTTGATCAAGTGAACTGAAGAAAAAAATGTTAAATCAAAAGCATTCTGGACTATTTCTGAGTCTTTTCTTCAATGATAATATCTGCCTTGGTAATTCATGGAAAGTATTCAAACTCTGTTTTGTTGAAGAGACACTGTATGGTATGTAGGTCAGCCTCTCCAGCAATTCTTTATGTGTGACTTTCTTAGGAGACTGCTGAGGGTTTTTTTTTCCATTCACTTTGTACCTAAGAGCATGATGTTCTACAGATTCATATTCTAAAAGATGCAGTGAGTCACAAATAAATGAACAAAAATGAGAGTAAAGAAATTGCTCTCTGAGATTCAAGTATAAAAGCAAGAGGAAAAGCTGGCTTGTCTTTGTTTTAGCAGTACACTGACTACCATAATAAAAAGAAAAAGAATAATACTGTCAGTAGGATAAAGAGACTTTTATAAGACTTCAGGAAAATTAATTGTATCAATTTAGCAATGCTGAATACCTAATAATGGTGAGCAGCTGAGAGTGACTCAGCATTGCATCAAGTATGCCCATTCTCTCAGGAAGTGTTTCAATTCAATATGAGAACCAGACTGTAAGTTTTTTGTGACTGACAATGACTAAGACACATGTAAGATGCTAGAGGACTGAGTCATGCTTCTTGTTTTTCTTGAAGTGATAGCAGAAGAAATAATTCAAGGAAATAACCTAGCCAGATTCTCAAACTGAAGCAAATAATTTTTAAGACTTCAGGTGGTTTTCAAGGATCCTATGCCCCTTTTGCTGCCCCTTTTTATTTCCAGAAGGCAATTAGTTGTCACTGGCATCCATCTCCAGAGCTCATTCCACAGACCTGCAAGCTGTTGATGGCTTCGGTGCCATCAGAAAAGCTTTGCTCGGCTCAGCATTTCTGTGTACAAGGTGCCACAATTCCTTGAACACTGTTGGTTCCCCAGAGTTTATGTTTGTCCTGATAGCCAATGCCACTTTTACAAAAGGAGTTTGATTCTTTCCCCACTTTGAAATCTCTGCTGTAGCCAGCTGCTGCAGCCTCCTGTTTACCAGGATTTCTTCTTGTCTATCAGTGAAAGTACCTACAAAAGGAATAAAAAGCAACCAAAAGAAACAAAATGGGCAAACACAATACTATAAGAAACAGCTTTTGCTTACTCTGTGACCCTAGCCTCTGTGACTGAGAGAGAATCTTCCTGGGTTGTCTGGTGGGATATTTCCATTCTAAGAAACTCAGCAATAAATTTAAATCACCGATAGTTGAGTAAATATTCAAATGTGCACAGCTGTGGTTCTGCAACCATTTCTGAAGGTCATTTAATTCATATTTCTGCAGAGATCACAACGAGAGGAAGGACACACCATTCACTGCAATTTAATCTGAATCAATGGAGCTATTGTTTGTCAAGTCTATCTTAATATCAAATGTGCTGATAGGAGTTATGAAAGCTTTAATCTCATACGAAAATTAAGAGACAACATCTGAATGTGCTGCACCATTTATTCTATTTTACCAAAAGATCATGAAACTGTCATCCAAGTAAATTTAAGTGAAAAAATATATACCCACATGCATACATACACAATTACTAAGTCCAATGCAGTGTTGTAGCCATGTGAAGTATGGGACTATATTGTAGAAGAAAACCAAGTAGTTCACCTTCTGTAAGGATATTCTAATAGTCATAAACAGGAAAAATTTGATTTAAAGTGACAACACAAGTACCAACACCAGCACATTCAGGCAGGTTATAACTTAGAAGACAGTAAGTCAACATAAAAACACTCAGACCTTAAAACTATTAGCACTTATTTATGCATTCTGCATTGAACATTGCAACTCCTTCCAATCCAGACAGCTTTAATAAACCTTTATCACTTCTTTAATCCCTATGAATACATACATCTGTCTGTTTATATGGGATTCATAAGTAGTGTATGTGCTTAACTCTTAACTTCAGCCTCAAAGTCACTGTTCAGATGTCCATCTGTACAAACAGTGGTCTCCCGTTTTCAGAGGCAGGCCTGTGCTCTGGGCAGTGACTTGAGATTCAGGTGGCAAAGTAGCAATTCCTTCTTTGCTGCGTATTGCTACATTACAATCAATGCATTAAACTTATTAGGATATGTACAATTTACCAGAATATTTCTAGATTTTCCTTCATGTCCCTCCAAACATTGAGGTTTTTTTTTTACTGGCCTTTGTCACTTCTAGGTAATTTGCACGATAGTTTTCAATGTGCTGCAAAGACCAGGCTCTGTTTTTCTTAATCCATACTTTTGGATTCATAACAACTATGCCAGATATGTAAAAGAGTGGTAAATGCAGTATTCTAGGGCTTTTTTTATTCCCTCCACTTTTCTCTGGCTGCTTAGCCACGTCTGTTCTGTGTCCTGGATGTTCATGACGTTATTGTCTTTATAACACCAGCATCTAGCCTTTCTGTCAGAAACTCCCTGACTGTGATTTCTCTGCTCTCCCATCTTCTGATATGCGAAGATTGCCAGATCACCTCATGACAGAGATCTAATTAGAGGGAAACAAGGGTTCCTGTAGTCCTAAAATAATCCACTGAAGACAAAAAAAAAAAAAAAAAAATGGTGGCTGAAGACCAACAAGGACTATGTAATGTATCTCTAACTGTCAGAGTTTTTTTATGCTTGTGTGCCTGCTCTATCTCATACTTGGAGAAGTTGTCAGATGCTGTCAGCACCGGCTGATCTCCAGTTGGTGTTTCTGAGAGCAGCCCTTTCAAGTCATTCCCGATGAACTCACAGGCAGGAACATTTTCCTTAATGGACTTGTTTTGTCCTTTGTCATATGTTTCTGGAGAAGTAAAACAAGTCAAAATTGGTATACCATCCTTCACATCTGCAGCCATACTGAACTGAAAAGGTGTCTGGAAATACAAGGGGGTGTAACAATGAAGATGCTTTACTGCTGCCTGTGAGCTCATCAGCAAACAATTCTGATCCTAAGCTATGACGAATTGTTAGTCAGATCACTGATAATCATTCCTGAGCTGCACTGAACCGTATGAGTCATAGCTCTGTCAGCACAGCTACTCTTTCACCTGAGATTGGCACCCACTCCTGACGCTGCAAGAAGCCACACAATACAGTTGATTTTCACATCTTTCACCCTCATACCTCCCTTTTCATGCTAAGCATGCCCATTTTGGTATTGCACAGGTGCAGCTCCATTCTAATGAGCATAGCAGGGCACTGTTGTGTACATACGTCTGTAGATAGCAAGTAAACAGAGGCAATAGGCTCTGTAGCCAGACTTCCAGTTCTTTTATAACATACTTGGTTTCATCCAAATTTTCCATCTTCAAAAGCCTTGATCTTCGCCAACCAATCTCTTCAGTTTTTCAGAGTGCTGCAAGAAGATGGGACGAATTAATCCCATGAGTCATCCTAGAGCCTCAGTGTGCGCAGACCTCAAGTTCAGTGCAAGCTAAAGTTCCCATGTCATTTGTGGTGATTGGAGATTATTGAGTGAAAATTAATTTGTTGTACTGTTCACCCCTCAGCACTGTTGTTTGCTATAAAGTAAATTTATTCCTCGTGCTGATGTGTCTTCAGATGTTGTGATGAGATCTCTCTGTAGCAGTTCACATTATTCCAACTGATGTTGAAGGTGTCTCCATTGCATCAAAAACTTCCCATTTCTCTGCCATTCATAGAAGAGATTCCACCATTTCAGTCATTTAAGCTATTACAGACTTTTCTTACAAGAAAACAGATCTATTCATCGTTTCTACAGAAACGATGTTCCCATGAGAGCTTCTTGCTGCACTGTTAGATAAAGGTGAGGCCATGCAAGAGGTTCTAATCATCTGTACCAAGGGGAAACTGCCCATAGGACTCTACATTACAATGAGCAGGTGAGTTCTGTCCTGAACCAAAGGGTTTGTGCAGCATGACACAGGCAGCACAGCACAGGTGTGTAGATAACTTAGAATAACCATCACATGGATCACTCACTCCATGTACAATGGTCTCCTCAGTCATGACAACTACACCTACCTTTCGCCTCACCTTTCCTTTGGGGAAAGTGGAGGAAAGTCCCTTTTCACAGTAAGTCATGCAACTGGTTGTATAACTATGCGCTAGAGGAAAACAGTGCTCTGGAAATACACTGGTAAAAGCCATCTGAAAAGACTGCTAGATGATGCCGCTTCTTTCTTCCCATGTGCTCATTTGCAAATATTTGAATTATCCATAGGTCTCGGTTTCCACTTCTGGATCACTACATTTATTTTCAGGAAAAAAAGTGATTTTACATCCTCAAAGTGTGGAATATTGGCTAACCAAAAAAATAAAATAAAAAATCAAATAACTTATTAAGACTCTAGAAATAAAAACTTCCTTATTCAGAAAGAGCTCCTCTTTCTCATCCCTGCACCAAGGACGTTAACTTAAAGTAGGACTTAGCAAGCAGAGAAGTATACAATCTGTAATGTCACATTTCACATTCTTCATAGGCTCCAAATTAATTACAAAGCATAAGTCATTTGCTAGGGAACTACAGAGGATATATGCTGGTGGTGGTTATAAGCACAAGCAAAGCCATTCCCATGGTCCTGACTCCAAATACAAGGCTACAAAGGTCAGCTGAAGGGTTTGTATAATATTTGGACTAGAGAGAATTGGTAGAGGTATTGAGATTAGTCAGATAATTAAGCACAGAAAGTGCTTAATTGTTGTTGGTCAGACAGAGTTGTGAGGAAAAAAAAAGAAACACATTTTAGAAACAAATTGTGCCATTTGAGCAGTGACACGATGCTCATACACAGTGGGAAACCTATGCATACAAGTGAGAAAATGTTCAGAAGGAGTTTAATCTGAGCCATTAAAATAATAAATAAAATTGAGTCAGCAGCACAAAGAATGCCCTGGGTAGTAGAGGAATTAAATTGGTCACACTATCAAACAGTGCCTGTAACGTTTTGTCAAGAACAAGCACACAGACAGGAAACAGCACGCATGGAGTACTTGTAGAAAAGTACTGAAGTGGATCCGACAGTCTTTTCCATACTTACTGAAGATTGTGCAACATCATGGACTGTTATCTGCCCACTTTGCGGTTAAAAAAAAAAAAAAGAAAGACATGCATTCACATACCAAGTAACACTGCATGAGAGAGAGAGGAGTTAAACAAAAGCCCCTTCTCTGTTCCCTGATGGATGAGTCAGTGCAGATGATGTTGGCAACCTAAAGAAAATACATGACTACCTGACACCCTTGTGGCCCTTGGAGAAGCGCTGCAAGGAACTCAGTGAAGTAGTGCAAGAAACATTCACCACAAGCTGACAGAAAGACATTCACAGGAACAAAATAAGAAATTATGCCAAGGGCCTTCCCAAAGGCAATGCAACTTCCAAAAATTGGTGAGAAGAATGAGAAACAACTAAAACATAGTAATGCTTTTTTGATTGGAGAGATGAGAAATACACCCTCTTGTCCTTCCTCCCTTTTTCAGAAAATGTCCACAGCTATAGCACATCACTATAGCACATCACGCTTTCCTTCATCACCCACATCCCTTGTTTTTTTCTCATACTGACCTCTGGCAGAGATATTTTTTGTCCTGCACTCACTTAATGTACACAAATGAAGCCCTGATGTACATAGGTTGGAGGCTGTTATAACAGAAGACTTGCTGATGCCTCTCCCTAGGCACAGCCCACAGAAAGTAGGTGGATTTAGTCTGATTCAAATCATTTTCTCATCAGCCCTTGACCAAAGCACAGAAATAATTTTTTTTTTTTACTTTAAAACAATCTTGTTGACTTAAAAACAGTTTTATTTTCCCATCCTCCTCAAAATCAAAGTAAATTAAAACAAAACAATACAAACACACAAACAAAAAACCCACAAACAAACAAACAAAACTCAGAACCCGTCTTGTTCAAACTTTCCAAATCAAATTACATCCACATCTAGAACAAAGTTTCTGAAAGTCATTAGCTGTTAAAAGCAGGATATTAGAATATAAACATGATTTAATCCCCACACTGTGGCCATAATGGGCTATTCTGGCACACAGAACAAGATGGTTCAGCCTTTCACATCTTTCACTGCATGTGCACATATAAATGAATTTTTGTCTCTCATCCCACTCTGTCCAGTCTTGATTGCTCAGCAGGAATCAGTTGCTGTGTGTTTAATACATGGATAGGCAAGTACCATGGCAATTTGTCCATCAGACACACACAGTGTGGCGTATCCCAAGTAATTGCCCATATTAGCCTGTGACCAACAGTCTACTCTGAAGTGGGGTGGGCACAGTGAGACAGTCATTGCGGGGAAGCTTGAGGAGCATCTGGCAGAACCCCTCTGCCCCCACATCCTGGCAGCAGCCTCTTCTTCCTTTCCTCATCCTCCTCCTTCCTGCAGACCTAGAAATAAAGAATATCTTCCTGATGTATCAGGACAGCTGGCAAGGCAAAGCCAACTGCAGGGAAGAAGAGAGAAATCAGTGGTATATAACCATGCATGTGCATCTGCACTCTGCTTGGGGTCACTGCTGGCAGGCAGCAGACCATGGAGATCAGAGGGCACTGCAAGATTTATCTTGTCTTTTTGACATTTTGTGCTATCCTTTCCCTTCTTGTCCCTGCAAACCATGAATGCACAATCATTTCTGCAACAGGGCTGGTTCTGGTGAGCTAAGAGTACTTTCTTATGCTTATATGTTTTGCATTAACAATGATATCATTAGATTTGTATTCATTTTGAGGACTCGTGAGGGGGGAGATATCAAAGGAACTTTTCCAATTCATATTCTGTCTTCTACCTTCTCAAAAGAAATGAAACTTTCAGAGGGTTGACACCTTCTTTTTCTTGCAATACAGAATGAATCACTTATAGCATTAAATTCAGTAAAAACACCTTTAAGAGGCCTGCCAAAGACTGCATTGAGCACTTGTGTGTTTTGGCTCCCAAGATAGTTTTGCCCTGACTCATTCATGTTCTGAGAACAAACTGGGGAATTAAATTTATTATGCAATTCCTTTCTTCTCATACGAGTAATTCTTAAAGTCTTTAATAACAAGCAGTTATGGATCATTTCCCCCTGAATAACTTGTTTTCTTTATCCTTGATAAATCTATTTCTTTTTTCACTGCACCAGCTGATTGTGCCTCCTGTTATTATGAGTCACAGCAAAGCCTTATCAGCCCAGCCACAGCCTGGCGCACTGTGTGGTGTGGTGCAGGAGACCTGAAGAAGCCCGGTTAACGTGCAGCGGTCCAATACATCTGCATGGAAAATGTGTTAACCTGTTGTTTCCAGTGCCTTGAAGGCGATGGCTCGTGTAGAGTTAGGGAGAGAGAATAGAAAGAGAAAGCCAAAAAAATCCCTTTGAAAAATAAGAGCTAGACTTATTTCCAACATTCTTAGATTTAAAGATAATTTTAAATGTACCTATCACCAAGGTATAACTAAAATACAAAGGTTTCAGACTCTCACTGTCAATGACAGGCATGGGAGACAGTCTTTTAAGCAGGCCTTGCCATTCAGTTTTTCTGAATGTACGACTTCTTTTCACATGGTATGTGAAGCAGAAATTTAAATCAAGAAAATTCTGTTAAAGAAAGACCCCATTTGTTCAAAAGATTTAGCTACTGTAATGCCATTTGGATACCTTGCCATCTAATGCCCTGAATTGCAATTTATTCAGTAGATGTCTTATACAGATTATAAAGTTCTATCACAAAGTTTGCCTTCTGAAAATCACAATCATTAGACAAGAGAGTGGTTTGTTTACAAAATAATTACAGTTTTGAGGAAAGGAGACATAAAAGACCCACGTATTTCTGCTGAATCATCACTGATCAGGCTTAAGATGTATTTTTTCAGTTGATGTCAGTAAAGTATTAAACGAAAGAATGTTGCATGGAAACGTATGTAAAAGAGTTTTCTGATACCTTTGTGAAGAAGGTGGCTGGCACTTTATAATGCAGTTCTAAGTATAGGAAAAGGCAGCATCAAGAATTTCTGGCTGAACTTTATTTTACTGTCCTCCACAGATAAGGAGACTCTTTAAGTATTAGTAGGCCCAGATGGAGGAGCTGATGGAGTTTAGAGTGTCACAGATAACAGGAGGATTGCTGGCCGATGAAACAAGGAGTCAAGGTGAAACTAAATCCTTCTCCTTGGCATTCCAGGCCTTTGTGATCCTGCTGGCTGCAGCTCTTGGTATGGAATGTTAAAAAGCACCTTGTCTGCCTTTTCTTCCCCCTCTTAACTATCTCTTTAATAAAAGTCTTGCTGAAAGCAGTAAGAAACAAAGAGAGGTTCCATTTCAGGGATGGGGATGGAATCTCCAGCTTTTTTTTACATGTGACCATGACAGATGGAAAATGTTTCCGAGGGAAGTCTGCATAAGTGGCAGCCAAGAACTCCATGTGTAAATGCACTTGGCAAATGCAAGAGAAAAAGCACCTTGGCCTCCTGCTTGACAACTGCCTTGTTCCATACCTCTCCAAGCACATGACATGTCTCTTTGTTTTGACAATGTCTCATGGCAATCCCAGGTCTTGCAATTCAATCAGCACAGGGTACACTTCAGCCCCAAAGGTAGATCATGGCAGACTGCACCTGACTGCCAAACTTCATTCCACACTTCCACCAGCCCAGGAGACACATTGACATATAATAAAGTCATAATTTCTTATTTCATTATTCAATACTTACAAGGTGATAGCTGCATCAGGACCTGGATATATATACTTTGTTATTTTCCAAACAGTCTGAAACATTAGTTCCAGCACCTCAGGTTTCCTTGTTAATCAAAACCTAACCAAAGACAGGACAATCTTGAAGATTTCTTGGTAAGTTCAAAATTGCGTTCACCACTGATCAAAGTTCAGCCAAGATAAATAACTGTTATTTTGTTTAAAGTCACTTCATCATGTAGTGTCACAAGGCAATTGCATCATGTCATCATAGTCTCACATGAGATTTTGATGTCTGAATTGTTAAAGCATGAGTCTATTCTTTCTCCAGGATGTCAGTCATAGAGTAATTAATGGTTTTCTTCTCATCTCCTAGCTGCCATTATAATGGTCAAGCCATCTTCTTCACTTTTTATTTGCTCTCTTCCTTTTCCCTACTGTTGGTTGATGAAAAGGACCCTCATCTCCTCTTTCATGTCCCAGTTATGAACATACAAAACTATGAGGTAGATTTCACTTCCAGCTTCCCATATTTTGTGCCTGGCTTCAGAATTGCAGGCTTCATGTCTTCTGGACCTTTTTCCTCCAATTTTACCAGAAGAAAATAAAATATTCATCTCAAATTCACACTTAGGCTGCACAGGAGTAGTTTGTGGGCAGTCAAGTGTAAAGCCCAAAGTAGCTCTTACTGGCTATGGTCACTAAATAATCACAGAAAAAATTTTAGAAAAATCCCAAATACCTGTTTTGTCACTCTGTGCTGCAGAAATTCTTTCATCTGTCTCTGAGCAGCGGGTCAGAAATCCAGTTTTAATTAGAGAGTCTTACTCTTCTTCACAAAAGTATCCTTTAACTGTTATCTCTGAGATAGATGCATGAAAGTAGTTTTAGCTGTGTCTCATCTATATTTGTTCTCTCCTGACCCTTCCACTCAAAATAATTGTATTGGCACCTAGCAAATCCAAGAGAGGATATGCTGATGAGGTTGTATTGACCATGAGAAATTATTATCCTACATCCAATTTCCTATAATAGCTCCAAGGGCAGGCCAAGGAATAATGTCCAAAAACCCACCATAACTTAGAGAAAGCGCGAGACATCTTGATAAGCGATGACCATTTTGGTAATAAAATAGAACAGGAATAGGAATAATGTCCAAGACACCACCATAACTTACAGAAAGTGCAAGATATCTTGATAAGAGATGGACATTTTTGTAACAAAATAGATCAGGAACATTTCCATAGAAAAATATTTCCCATGTAACATTTCTTCAAGAGGAAATAATATACGTGAACTTTCAGTATTTTTTTTTAAACCAGGTCTGTTTCCTTGCCTTGGTAAGAAATCCTAATAATGATTATTTTGAGCAGTTACATTATATTACATAGAAACCTGAGTGAGGCCATTCTGGATAAAGTCAAAGATATGTATGGCCTCAGACCTTGTTCTAACAATGGTCAACGACAGATATTAAGAGAAGAGTTTAAGAACAGAGGGAGCATTCAGGACCATATCTTAGGAATATTCTCAAAATTTTTAATAGTTTGTAACTCGAGGGCTTCCTGAAACAGAAATTATTGGGTATGTTTGTGTGTTTAACACTACTTCAGGTATTTTTATCCCATTAATGTATCCACTTGTTTTTGAAATCCAGCAGTTGATTTTTGAACAAAAAAATATGTCAAAGCTGACCCAGGGGGAATATCAAAACCCTGTTCATATACTTGTACCTAAAAAAAATATCAAAGAACGTAAAACATATGAACTACTTCTACAGAATTCATGCATGAACTGAAATTAAAATGCAAAAATGAGTATCAGAGAAGTTGGAAGAGCAAATTATACAGGACAGTCAATTCTAATTATCACTATAGTATAATAGTTCTTTACCCAACTTTGGATACTACTGGCAGACCATATTCTCCAAAGGAGAGACTCTTTTGTAGTGTGAAATCACATAAGAGATGTGTTTTTAACTACCAGGAGATAAAAGGACCACAGTTGTACATCTTGTCTGAAAAACAACACAAATAATTATGCTGAGATAATTATTCATTATGGACTCAGCAATTTGACACCTACTGATTCACCCACATCATTTTATTGTAATGCCCACATTTTCCTTTGAAATGCCAATCTACCGGTTTGATTTCAACTTCATTAAGGCAATGGGAATGCTTAAGATAACTTTAAAGGGGGATATAGCAGGACTTGTATCTTCATCAAGCCCAGAGTTTAGTCAGAAACATCCCAAAATAGGTTAGTGTGGGAATCAAGCACCACCTCCCAGCAAATACTCATAGCCAAATCCTTATTCCATAGTACATGGTGAAAACAAGGTTCCAAGGTGCAAGAAGACACACAGAGTGCTGTTGGTACTTCTGAAGCTTTCCTTGGTTCTGTGTAACTGATTTACTTGTCTACATCCTCTGTTCTCTTTATTTTGAAAGAGGTGTCAAGACCAACGCCTCAGGAAACATGGCTGCAGATCTGGCAGTGATCCCTGGAATAGTCACTGGTGCACAAGGGGAGGAAAAAAGTGACTGGCCAGGAAATTAGAGCTGTTTTTATTAACACTTTATTCACCCCAATCCACCAAGCAGTTCTTCTCATGTGGATTTAATTACAAACTCAAAAACAATTGGGGGAAAGTGTTAGACTTCTTTTCTTTAGTTCATATCTGGGAAACAACCAGACACCTCAGGAAAGTTATTTATTATTGGCACTAAGTGTTAACAAAGTTTTGGTCACACCACCAAAACATCAAATGTGGGTAATTTTTAAGTGAACAGTCTATAAGTACGTTAGTTCACAAGGGTACAATACCCCTCCTGCAAGCGTATTTGGGATTTACCCGCAGCAAATGAAATGTCCATGGAAAACATCCTGGAATTTAGTAAGCGAGCAGACTACCAGTCCCATTTTAAAATGGAATTAGTACTACTGAGTTATATTTGTCTGTACAATTGAGCTAGAAGTTCTCCAGGCTCCCTCTCAGCAGAAGGAACAGGGAGCAGTAAAACATGCTGTGATGTTATTCATGCCAGGATGGAGATGTGCACTAAAACACAGTAAGCCTGGACATGTGTTATCTCCACTAGTGATCAATGTATAAATTGAAGTAATCTTCCTATAAGTGCCAGTATTGAATAGTGTTTTGTATTTCATACAAAATCCTGTGCATCTAAAAATGTTGTTGTTATTAACTCAGATTGTGTTTCAAATAGCTTTGATGTAAAACAACTTTTCTAGTTCACACAGATTTAATTAGGCTTCTTTTGTCAATCCAGTAGCAGACAATACATATTTTTAAAGGCCAGGAATGTTTTTCCTTCCCAGATCACTGAAACTAAACAATGTTTTGCTGACCTTGGAGAATATACCATTCAAGGAAATCTTCATGTCTCTATTGAAGAGGAAGAAAAAAAAACAAGATAACCCTGGAATTTAACCATATTACTAGATAAAGGGTGCAATGACTCACAGACCAATACTAGGAAAGCACAAACATCCCTGTAGAGATATGAGTGAATGCTAAACTTTATTGTATCTTAGCTACTTCATTCCCAAAATACATTTCCTTTCTCTGAGATAAGAAGAACTTTGTTTTCCTCTCTTATTCTCTAACAGTGATGTTTGTCAATACACGGTGCCCTTGTGATTATGAAGACAAAAAAGTTGGCATATGATAGAACCATAAAATATAACTTACTGCAACATTTTAGATATTAATTTACTACAGAATACAAATATTCTCCAAAGCAAATGTCCATTTGTTTCTGTTATTATGATTGCAAATTAATTTTTACATTATAGCTTAACTACCAATTATTCACACAGAATATATTTAAGCATAAGCTAAAGTCCAGGTTGCAGTAGCCCCCAGGTGTCACTATCAGATTTGACAAGCCTCCCATCCTACATCCTGTGGCATGGTTTTGGTCATGCAACTACTCAGCCCTCTTCAGGCTCAGGTCCATCCACATGCTGTGATTTGCACAAAAGTGAAAATGTGTCATATAAGACAGATTTCATGCTTGGCAGGTGAATTTTGACACCTGAAACTATTAACTCTGGTAGACTGTTAGAATAAGGTGGAAGTGGATATAAGGATGGCCTAGATAAACATCTGTTTCTAATTAGGTTGGATCTCCTAAATTGATGTACAAAATACTGTCAGAATACTGTATGCCTGCACAGAAGAAAGTGAGAGGTCAATTTAAAACTCATTAATACTAATTATGAAGTAAGTTTCCTAACAAAGTCACATCCTTAGAAATTTTACACTTGAAAACATCTTGCCCTGATGAAAACATGAAAAAGAACACTTAGCGGGGGTTCCTTATTTGCTTTTGGTCTCTACATATTTTGTCTATATTTCCAACTCATTTAATTTAAGAATGCTTATGAAACCTATATGCATTGCTTAAAACTTTAAGAATTTGTTTCAAGTCTAAACAGTTTTACTGACACATTATGATCAGAGTCAATGTTATTAAATACTAACTTTGCAAAAAGCAGACTCACTTCAGCAATGTCTTGTTAGGAGATTTGAAACTAAGGCTTCCCTACCATCTAGTATAAACATCTAGTTAAACATTTTAAGTAACAAATCAATAATTTTTAAGATAGCTGTCTTTATTACTCCCTTAACAGGAATCAGGCATAGGATCCATTTCACTGATTTTGCACATCTACCATGTAGATGTGTATGTCTGATCAAGTGTCCCTGCACCCCTCTCAATAGATAAAGGCACTTTTAGAGTGATTAAGGCCATATTGTCTAAAATAGATCTTAAGAATTGTGCTTTAGAAATGCCTGCTTCTCCAATGAAAATGCAGAAAGCTGAGATGAACAGCTCACTTGTACAACTGTAAGTGAAATGGCCCCAACACAAACCTCTTCCTACAACCAGCAGTGAGCCAGAGCAGCTGTGTACTTGTGCACCTTATTTTAATTGTGACCTTATGTCTCTGAGACGATGGAGATGCCACCTTTCTGCATGTTTCCACCTTCTCACTAGGCAATCACACCACTTAAGCCCCTGCTCAGAGGAGTGGGAGGCAATGTCAGTAATGCTCTGCTGGCCTGGCATAATGGTGGTGGGGAGGCTGTTGCTATTAGCAGTCCTTGTGCTTTTTGGGTTTTTTTTTGTTGTTTTTTTTTTTTTTGGCGAGCAGCTATTGGAAGGCTTGGTAAAAAGAAAGCCAGAAATGCATGAGATCTTAATTTAGATGATCTGTTTGGTGACTTTTTTTTTAACTTTCATAACCATACCTGTACATGATAGTGAGGAATTTCACTGAAGGCCACTTGGTACAGTGCTCTCAGTGAGACAGTCCTGAATTGCAAATGGTGTGAAAATGACACATAGGAGAATCTCTATCTAGTGAAAGGGTTTCTAAGGATGAACTTTATAGCTGCTACACCATGAGTATGAGAAAGGATCGTACTGGGTTGGGGAAAAGAAGCAAAACTCCCATAATCCTCATGTGATGAGTGACCATAGAACTGTCTGTTCTCAACTTCACTGAGATGGGAGCAGAGGACCAAGAAGATGAGAGAAGAGTCATGACAGTCATAAACTGAGAAGAGACTCAAGGCAGAAAAGAATACAGCCCATATATCCTCACTGTAGTCAAAACATGTGTTTGTATTTAATGCTGGTGAAAAGAAGAATGTGTTTTTAACATTGTCATAGTACATCGGATATTTTACAAGGCTCTGAGTTAATTGTTGAGAGGTTTTTTTGCCTATGGTAGTAGGCAAATATCCATAATTACTCTTTAACCAAATATTTGGTCTTTCAATGACTTGTTAACATAAATTAAAAATTTGAGCTCCTTTGTTAACCTCATTCCAGTTACTGGGGTTGTCTGCATTGTAGGCTGCCAGCTATTATTCAAGGGTCTGCTAAAATTGATGGTTTTTAACAGCACACGACTACCTAACAGACCAGTAAGAGAAGCACCAAAGAATTCAAACCATGTTTTAAAGTATTTACCCTGACTTCAGATTCAACCTTTGCAAAACATTCAGTCCTCAAATAATTGGAGAGAAGGGAGTAAGATTTAATTATATGGAAAAATCATCCAAAGCTATTAATTCATCCCTTTTCTGGAAGTGTCCCAGATGAACACAGAAAATCCAATCTCCCCAGCAACTGAAGAAAAGAAAAAAGCACCCATAAGCAAACAGGTCAATACATGCAACCTATTTTCCTTGCATAGTGTGCTGCATTTTATAGCAACAGCGAGATATGTTTAGTACCCTGTAGGCATGTCGAACAGTTATGTTAACAAGTTTATAAGACCTTTGAGAATCACAATATCTGTCTGTGGCCAGCTTGTTTCCAATCAGACTAGTTCAACCTAATTTTCTATTCATGTGTACAATTATTTGAGGTGGAAGGCTATCAACTCAGGGCAGGCAAACAAGACTCAGAACTTCAGTCATCTTGAAGAGCACATGTAAGCTATGCTCTTCCCCCTCCCCATCCTATGTCATTCCTACACCCAATGTATAAATATCACTCTGAGTGACGTGAGTAAATGTGTAAATGTGCAGTAAGTTTGGGGATATTAAAGCAGCCCTGACCTACCATCCCAGGGAAATCTGTGCGTCTGTGACTAAATGGGTATTTATCATTTCCTGAGCACTGTGCTGGCAGCCAGCCAGCGGAGTGTGTACATTGAAATTAGAATAGATTGGGAGGCAGGACTTTGTTCCAAATTGATCTGGATGACGATAGCAATTCTGAAAGCAGCTCCACTTTTTTAAAGGTTCATTGTGTGTTTCTAAAAAGGAGGGGGGGAGAAACATTTAGGAAAATAACGGGAAGGAAATCTAAGGCTAGGATATATACTTTTTATTATTATTATTTGATTCTCTCACAGCATTGTTTTGTTATCATCAACATAAGAGCTTGAGCTTGCTAACGTCACATGCAGAAATGCAACAGCATTGAAGAAAATGTTATTTCTAGTCACCTATTTATTATTTAATAGTTTTTCCTACCACAAGTGCATACACTGTAAAGACCAAAAGGTCTTATCAACTGTGTCAGTTCCAGCAAGGAAAAAAAAAAAATATTAGTTACTGTTAATAGGAATAATCCAGTTCCATTGTGTGGTTGATAGGTCTTTACCTGTCAGTTTACTGTTGAGTTTAATTCTACTCTTGAAAATGGTAGTTGAACACAACAACTCCAGCTTAACGTTTGTTCTTTTTTCCTGTAACATCTACTATGTATAACAGGATATTTTAGTAGATGTTCTATTTTTTGTTGTTTGCACTCTTCTGTAAAATGATTTGTGAAGTGGTAAGTCAAAAACAATAAAGATGTCAAGCATCAGCATTAATTTCATTAGCTTACCAGAAACACCGATAATTCTCATGCTTTGAACGCTTGCCAGAAAGATAGACCAGGCGCAAAGTTCACCAGGCATCAGAGTATTCAGGTGCAACTGCTTAAAAACAAGACCTGATACAATGGAAAAAAAGTATAACTCCTGAGATTACATACTTTTAAATAATTACAGCAGTAACTGACCTTGTGGCACTCTTTTTTTCATTCTTTATGACTCAGTATAGAAGATGAGATAAAACTAACTGGAATAATTGTTTTCACCAAGTGCCAGAACTCTGTGTATACAGTCCTCTATGTTATTCTCAAACTGCTATCTTTACATTGTCTGGACAATCATTGACCCAGCTCCATGTTGTAAGAGATCTGATGGTAAGAGAATGGCTACTACTCTGAATGTCAAATAGACAGATTTACTCCTCAGATTTGACCAACAACAAGAATACATTTCATGGTATATCTGAGCCGTTCCCCAAGGACATCTCAAGAACTAGACTGCCACTTGTGGCTGGCTGATTTGAATATATACTTACAAAAAGCAATATACTCAGTTCACTTAGTGACATCTTTGACCATCCTCTGATATGACTCCTTTTGAGTTATATCTTTCTTCAAACATAATTCCTGTAGACCTGGCCTGTTGTTTTAAAGCATACATTAAATGTATTTAATGCATAGCCTTCAGCCATGTAATTTCATACTATCAGAGAAAAAAAAAAAAGGGAAAGCTCTGTTTTCTTCACATCAATAAAATTCAGTGCCTGAGTAAGCAGCTGTTTCCATGACCCTTTAATATCATCAGTGAGTACTGAAAAATTTCTCAGTCAAAAGAATTTGTGGTTTCACTTCCTTCTCCTTCAGAGCAACACAGAGCAGGGCTTTCATATTTAAAACCATGCAAGACATAAATTAAACATTTAGAACAATAACATCAGGACCTATGAAATTCAAGGGAATTTCCTCAAAAGTGGAATTCTCTTTAGCCTTGACAGCTGCATCTCAGCAGAGCGTGGCCTCCCATCCTCCTTGCAGCACACAAGTGCTCATTGCCTTTGATCTGGCTCCCCTTGTAGCTGCTCAGCAGCAGATCTAGGAGCTCCATAAGGATGTGATAGAGCTCTGAGCTGTATTTGTGCCTGGCCTGATTTGTCCCAGTTTCCAGAAATGATCTGGCTAGTCTGAAAGCAACGTTGCAGCAGAGCATAATATCCCCTTTCTCTGTCCTTTGTGTGTCCATGTTAAGCCATAAATCTCAATGGAGCTCTGACTCAGCTGAGATCCTCAGAAAGGGAATTTCTTACGTTCCAGAAAGAAACACAAAATGGTGTTGAGGAAACATCACAGCCCCTTCTGCAAGCAGGTGGGGTTGTACACAAAAATAATCCTCAAGAGAGCAGTGTACTAAACAGATGCTTCACACAGACTCCCGTGAAGACAAAGAAGGCAGAATCAAACCGCCTGACATCTGATGTGCTCTAATGCTTTGCAGTGTTATAGTTAGGATATCATCAAATATTTTCAGGTAGGGGACTAACTACACATTACTAAGTGCCAGTTAGGCTGTTACTCACTTCTCACAGATACACATATTGCAAATGTAATCCCTTTTCTTCCCCTGTTCCATGACCTCAGGCCATATTGGCTTGTTGCATAATACTATGGAAAGAGAAAGGGAGAGGAAAAAAGGCTTTGGAAAGCAAAATCTTCTCTCATGAGCCATTGAAATCTCTTTACAGCTAAACAGCTGAGTGGCATATATGCATTTTCAGTAGTCTATCTGTCAAGGTTTAATTGCAAGGCGACAACTGTGGCAGATGCTCTCTATTAATCCTCCCCACCCCCATCCGGAGAAGGTGATAAGAAGGATGAGAGACTTCAAGTTAGAAAGAGTCTTGCAAGTTGGAAAAGTTTTAAAAGCTTTGTTAGTGCTACTAATAAATAGAGAAAATAATACAAAATATACAAAGCCAATCTTGAATATCCCGGGGTAGCAGCTTTGCCCCTCCCTTGGAGGAGGATGGAGTTGGTGTGACTCTAGCACCTGCAGGGCAGGCACCTGGAAGTCCTGGGTGAGACTTCACAGCAAACTAGAACTGGATTCAGGGATGCAAGGTCTGGAACCAGGCCTTGGATTTGCAGGCATAACAGGCAGGGTCCTCTTCAGATGCTGGCCATCATTGAATAGAGCAAGACTCTTGTGATCTCCCTCTCTTATAAGGCGTATGACGTGTATGAGATGGAATACTCAAATGGTCAGTTTTAGTCACCTGTTCTGTCCACACCTCCTTGCAAAGATGCCCCTCTCGCAGCAGAGCTGGCGGAATTTTATCAGAATTCTTGCTTGTTATAGCAATAAATCTAAACCTGAGCTTTTTCTGCATTCCATTGATCACTCATCTGTTTCGGAGCACAGTGTCTGAAAAAACATGCAGTTACTTAGAAGATACTTAGAAGAACTTAGCTGGAAGGAAAATTCACTAAGAGAACTGGTCTTGTTTTTAACAAAACCAGGACACTATTCCATCTTTTTTTAAGAAGTTTTTTGTAGAAGCCTGATAAACATGAATGGTGTCAAACCACTGATTGCACTCTGGAAGGACTTGGTGGGCACCACATCACATTTCCAATGGTGAATAATGAATTGCTGATAATGACAGATGTGTACCTCTCTCCTTTGATTGTTAGCAAGACAACAGCATCAGCTTTACTCTCTGTTAGTTAAAATTCCCCATTTACCACTGATAAAAACATAGACGTAGCACAACAGATAAGCAGTATGCTACTATTAAGCCGAACAATCGTGCTGTCAGTACCTTCAGCACAGCAGCCTTCTTTGGTGAGCTGGTGTGTATTCCTTCTGTCCTCTCCCAGGTAAAGAGCATCAAGCATACTTCTAGTGTTCTTGAAAGCAGCATTTACATTCCAGCACCTGTTACACTTTAACTAAGCATGCTTAAGAACTTCTCTGTCAATTTTTAGAAGTGGTCTCTGAAGTTTCAGGGGACATGATTTTGTTGCAGACACTAGGGAGAAACTTAGAAGGGGAAGGAATACTTCCAAGGTATATTTTGCTAGTTTCCTGTTGCTATCTGGTTGACAAAAGAAATAAGGATTATATGATGCCAATGTCTATCTATTCATTCCTTTAATAGCTTCTGAATCCACTGCTGATTTTCTACAATCTTCAGTGGATGGCAAAATACCCTAAATTTATTAAATTCCCAGAAAGTGAAGCCTGAGAAATCCAATGACAATCTCACTTAGAAAAAGGTTAAAGTGAGAGCTCATACTTCATTTGTCATCACAGATACTATCTATGAGCTCAACCTTTTATAGGAAAGTAGGTTTGAGTCATACTGCTGCTCACCAACGTAATCTCAAAGGTATAAGAAAAATCTGTATTTTTATGTACAAAATAACATCTGTAGAAAGGGGAGGATTGTCTCACATAGTTCTGCATAAGCTTTTTGCCTTTGTTTGAATTAATTGAACAGCAGAATACAAACCGTGCTGTGTTACATACCTTCTGCATGGCTTCAGTTTTAAGTCAGAAAATTTCAAGCAACCCTAAAATCACTTTAGTAACGTCTTGGTAGGTGATTTCTGAATACCTATATGTATCTTAAGTTGCTGTTCCAGACTTTTAACAACAAAATACATACCAAGTGGAAGAGCTAGAGTAAGGTGCAAAATAAAAGATGGCAACCAATTAAACTTGGCAAACAATCCCTAGTGAATGATCCTTTAGATGAATGTTAACTCTTTTTTTCTGTACTCAAACTGCCCAAAGGCTCACTGAAATTAACATTCAGTATTCAAAATTATTTCAATTATCTTTTCTGAATAATCTGTGGCATACAGTGGCTTCTTGTGGGTATTGAATATTCAAAACTTAAACTGTACTCATAGTTCTATTCCACAAATGAGCCACATCCTTGGGTACTCCATTCTACTCTCTTGAGAATGATCTCATTGCAATCATCACCATGGTACCTGCTGAGTGGATATATGTATTTCTTAGGAAATTGTAAGATTTTTAGGAATCTGACTAAATCAAATATCTTTTTACTTTAAAATTTGATGATCAAAAGTATCTCTCGACACCTGCCTGGAGGTAGCTGCATCTAAGAACTTTCATGAACATTGGTGGGAAGCAAATCCCATACAATGTGCAAGCACAATAAAACAGTGGAAACTATTACTTTGATTATATATTAATATTTATGGAGTTTTTTACAATAACTATGTCACATGACATGTCTAAAAACTTCTTAAATATATTGTTCATCTAAAAGTTTAATATGGGGAAATATAATTTATTCAATCCTTTGCTAATTTTATTCAATCCTAAATCCTTTTGATAGCTCTCTTTTTCTCACTCCCTCCATAGCTTGCGCTGCTGTCCTTGCCAATGGCTTTCCTCAAGTAATAACCCATGTATCATTTGATGAAAGATTACACAATGGCATAAGACACAAAATCTGAATTGTTATGTGAAGATGTATATTAATTATTCATTATGAAGTTTCCTTCCCTTGAAGTTCTAAGGAAACTACATTTTCCTTTCTCCTGCTGTAAGATATGTATTCACTTACAGTTAAATACATCTCCCATAACAATTAATTTTCCATGCCTCATGAATACTTAGTTGCAGTTTAAATATCACCTTTCATTTGCACACAGTTCCTCCAAAAATCACCATTCAGGTGATCAGAAATCCCACCAAGAAATGGTTTTTGTATTTGAGTGAGACCACATAACACTTTAATCAATAACATATTAACATGCATATGGAAAGTCCACATTGGTAAGCTGCCTTGTCTAGACTAGTAGACAAGGCAGTTTAAATATCATGAATTCACTTACAATACTGTGCACCAAATAAACCCTTGTTTGCCATTCTGTATCAGATTGTACTCCACAACACTAGTGACTACCCTTGGGAGCCTGACATTTATCAAATTAAAAAACAAAGACTTTCAAAGCCAATTGGCTACAGTAGCTCTATATAAAAAGTGGTTGCATTTTTATGCTTTTGCTAAGTTTTGTGGCTAAGTGGCTCACCTCGTAAGCACTATGCTATGTAATCCATACACAAACTGAGTATGCAAAGCATCCCGCTGACTTTGGCGAGGCTATTCATGTAAGGTCTCAAAAATGCAAGTGCAGTAGCCCTCAACATGTGTCTGAGACTGCACAGGGCCCAAAAAGTGATGGCCCTGAAATCTGCTGGCTGGAGCTTGCAGGGGAGACAAGCAGAGAGAAGTAAATTAGAACTGCAACTCAGAGCTGTGCCATCATCACTTACAAGTACTTATAAATTGTTTATCCTCCTCCTTCATGCTGTAGCTATAGGCTTTCATGTACCTACATCTGCTAAATATGACTGCTCCGCTTAGTTACCTATCTCTCAGAAAGGTAGTGAGGCTTGCTTACAGCTTATATCACACACTAAGAGGGAAAGCACAAGCTTTGTGCTGAGCATTGTCATCTGTCTTAATTTTGATAGATTTCCTTTTGCCTGCATTTGGTCAGATTACAGGCAAACATGAGCTGAGAGTAACAGCTAACGTGACAAGGCTGAATTTCTCCTTCTCTGTGGATGTGAGTCTTATTTTTATGAGACTGCTTGAGAACTATAAGCCACTATTAAATGGCTTGGGTTTCATTCACGTACTCCCTTTGGCTCCTCATCACAGCATCATCCTTTGGCTTGCCACATGCCACCCCTTTGCAGAAGCTGAGAGCGGGGCCTTGTCATTCACCAGTAAACCCGTCAGCTGAAAGGGCATGTTTGGTTTTGCACATAAATGAAATGTTGGTTCGGTTTCAGACAAATCACTCAGTCACCGTCACTGCAGTAACTGGCAATAATTGCTATCCACGGCCAAGGCAGCGTCCTCACCTCCATGTGGAGGTTTGAATTCACATCAGCCATGGATCAGCGTAATCCTAACACCTGGTTAACAAGAATAAATGGTAAAAAAAGAATGTAAAAACTTCTACTTACAGACTGTCTTTCATCTAAGGAGCACATCATGCTTTGCTGTATGTGTTATTTTTAGCATCCCCATGGCAACCTGATCATCTAAGATGCAGGAGGGGTTGGCTTGGTCAGTCCAGCTAAAGGGCTTGTGGCAGAACTGAGAGCTACATATCTTTAAGACCTCTGCTTTGACCACTAGATGATGTTGATGACCAGATTCCTCGAGATTATATGAAAGCTTGCTGAGACACATCCATTTCCAGGAAATATCATGGACATACCTCCTTTCTTTAAAATTATCTGCAATTGAAATACTACAATAACCTCCATTTAATGTATTGGCAAGAAGATGTATAGCTTCAAATTCAGTCAGTGAAGTCTCATCTTTCTAAGAGTAGAAACTCTTCAGTCACTGAGAAAGACCTGAGAAGCTCCTGCAGTCTCACAGGGAGTATTAACCTCTGGCAGGGATCTGTCTAAATACACTAGAGAACAAGTGTCAACATAGTCTGACATGAAGCATGGGGGATTAGCAAAAGGAAAAAGCCTTCTAATAGTCTAGTGTATAAACCTGATTATAAGGGAAATTTATAATTTTGTCCAGCAAATTTCAAGAAAACCAGCTAAGCTGCATTAGGATTTTAATGACATTTTCTCTTACTACTGAGGACACTACATCAGAAACCCTCAGGCCTGCCTGCAGTCATATTACAATACTTGCAAAGCACACTGACCCTGAAGACGGTGCAATCTATTTCTGTCACAGATTAAGTGACCTCTGTGCTTTTTGCATCTAGCTGTAGAGAAAGCTGCAGGTGGAGGAATGTTCATCCCTCAGTTAAGCTAAACCTTTGTTTGCTGTGTTCACATGAATAACTTATAGGGCCTTGGCATCATGAACAGCAGCGCTGACACAGTTGACATGACAGCACTATAGACTGAATCCCGATCTGCTCTCCAAGGAGAAGATGGGATGTTTGCTCGTTTCACATTTCACCAAGTCGCCCTGTTCAACTATTTATAAGATGAATAGAAATTTCCACTACTTCAGCTGACACACCTGCCTTTACCTAGCAACTGCTCAGAGGGAGCCAGCTGAGACAGAGGAGGCTTTGAGAGGCGCAGCCCGGCAGGGAGGCTGCTGCTGCCAGCCCTGCCAGCCCTCTCTCTGCTGGCTCTGTCCTCTTGGCAAGATGGCGTCCCCATCTGCTCCCCTCAGCTACAGCTATTTATACTCAGTGTGTATCACAAGAGGAAAGGCCTTGCAGCATCTCTTTCTCTGGTCAGCGAGTGGCGTGAGAGCAGCGTGGAGCTCTGTAGACACCCTGGGTTGTGCAGGGCATGGTGTGGGGAGACTGCCTCACCTGGTACCTCTCCTATGAGGAAAGGCTGAGAGAGTTGGGGCTGTTCAGCCTGGAGAAGTCTTCAGGGAGATCTTATTGCGGTCTTTCAGTACTTAGAAGAGGCCTATAAGAAAGATGGGGACAGACATTTTAGCAAAGCCTTCTGTGACAGGACAAGGGGTAATGGTTTTAAACTAAAGGAGGAGAGATTCAGGCTTGACATGAGGAAGAAATTTTTTACAATGAGCGTGATGAAACACTGGCACTGCTTGCACAGAGAGGTGGGAGGTGCCCCATCCCTGGAGACATTCCAGGCCAGGCTGGATGGGGCTCTGAGCAACCTGATCAAGTTGAAGATGTCCCTGTTCATTGCAGGGGTTGAACTAGATGACTTTTGAGGGTCCATTCCAACCCAAACTATTCTATGGTTCTGTGGTTCTACAGAGTGACCACCAATGGTGGCACAAAGTGACCTTCCCAGTGGTGTGATGTTACTGCCCATCCTCCTACAGCATGGCCCCATGTATTGCTCATGCCATGTGGCTCCTTTCGGGTGCCTGGTGGTCCCTGACGGTGTGAGGACCCCACCTGGCACCAAACACGGGCCTTTTTCACCCAGCTCCCAGCCCATGGGAATGCACCCACCACCTCCTGGTATTTTGCTGGTTGTGATGTGAACAAGGGAGAGTGAAGAGCATCACCCAACTCCAGGTACTTGGTGAAATCTTGGTTTCCTGCCAAATTGCAAACTGGCACACATATAGTGCTCAAAATCACTGAGATTTCACATCTGTTTCAGAAATCCACAGTGTCTCTCAGGCAGCCTGTTGCCACCAGGTTCCCAGAGGCAGAAAGCATTTGGCCCCATGGCACAAGCACCTTTCTGTGTTCAGGGGCCCCAGCCACCACAGACTGATCTTGCAAAGCAGCCTACTAAGAGGGAAAAAACACTTTAAAGGTGATTAAAATATAGATGAACTAGTACGATCAGGTAAGAAGACGTGAAAAAAGAAACTTTTTTACTTTCATGCTGTAGCTTTGAAGGGGACCTGACAAAAATCTGCAGCCCAGAGCCAGAGGATGGAGGAAACCTGCTTTTACACTAATACTGAAGCCAGTCCTAGTGAAGATCGAAGTCCATAGTCCTGGTGGCTTCAAACACATAAAAACTGAGGAATGGAGAGTCCCTACATTGGATGCTGCAACCCAGTTTAAAGCAGGAATTGACAGGAACATTGAATGGAGGAGGGAAGGGGGCAGAAAAAGAAGCATGTACAAGCACAGATTCATCATGTGTGCTCTTGCCATGCTAAGAAAAAAAAAAAAAAAAAAAAATAAAAAATATATATATATATTTTTATATATATATATATATATATATCCAAATCAAATCCGTCTGCATTTGCTAGGTGTGCCCTTCATGCTCATTCTCAGCTGGAGGGACATGGGGATGTGCAACCCAGAGTAGTGCCCTGGGCCAGCCAGGAGTATGGGCTGGAGCATCTGGGGAGTCAGTCCTTCCTCTCAGTGAGGAAAGAGGTTCTGGAAAGGGGCTGTTTTCTTTATTCTGATACCTTAAATGTTTACCCACCAGTGTCTGACGTATTTGAAGAGGGAGGACTGTAACTAAATGCGAAGTACTCTTGTTGTTCACAATATTGTACACATGTGGCAGCTTTACAAGAAAGGATATTTGACTACACAGTTGCAATGCTGAGGATGAAAGGACCATAATTGCTGCAGTATTGTCAATTGTGTTTGTGAAGGAAAGAGTTTACCAAAGAGCAGCCAGGAGAGAAGATAAAGCAGGGTAGGTTTTATGGTTAAAATTAGATTGACCTAAGTCATGATTATAAATGTCGGAAAAAAAAGTAAATGTGGTTTGGAAAGGAAGGGGGAAAGGTGTTTCCAGGAGACACACTTCGGTTTCAAAATATCTCGTACTTTTCACAAAGAAACAGTCTGTGCCCAAAATATTCAGCAGCTTTTCTCCCTTGTGCTTGACACATGCTCTTAAAAGTAGAGCTGAGATCAGATGTGAGGGAGGGCAGGGGAGAATGCTCCCAGCAGCAGGTGAAGCTGAATCAACAGAGTCATCCTTTTGTGTTTCAGTGAACTTGGCCAGGGACTGATAGTAATCTACAGGCTATTTCTTCCATTCCTCTCGTCTCCCTCCCTTCTCTTTCCCATTCCTCCTCCCCAGCCCTAGCACTGCTGTTCAGCTCAGTAGAGAACTGTTTGAGCTCTTAAAGCTGTTCACTGGAGCTCTGGGCGTTCTCTTTAAAAGTGAAAATCATCCTGCCGTCATCCACGTTGCTTTAACACCCACCCACTTAGGAAATCTGAAAGCTGTGTATCTCCTCAGAGGCTGCTAATGCTATTAATTCTCCCACCTTAACAGTCTATCCAAAATGTGAAAGCAGGTTTTCTGCAGACTCCTGGGCTATAACACATTCTGCCGCATTTCCCGTACACATTTCAGTGTCTGTTTCCCATGGTTAAAAATAAAAAACCTGATTCGCCTGACTCAACACTCTCTTATTTCATTTTTACATGACTGAAACACCATTGTTTTTTACCTGCAGAGCACAAGCCTGCACTCCCTAAACCTTAGTATGATTCTTTCTCTGTTTCTTAGCAGGCTAAATTACTCTCTCTAACCACAACCAGACCAATTCCCAGACTCAGGCTAGCTGATTTAAAGATATCCTCAATCTCTCTAGCTTGCTATGTAGACATACCCATGTGAGGGACACAACCACTGTTAAATGTACCATCCAGTTGCCATGGGTCTCACACAACTGCCTACCTAAACTTTGTTAATGATTTACCTATCAAATGAAGGTAATTGCTGAATGATCAGATGCTTTAATTGCCCACTAGGTTCTAACTCCTTCCTGCACTAGGAAAATAGTCTTAAGTCACTGAATTTAGCACACCACACCCCCAATATCATCAGCTGGAAACAGACCAACACCTACCTTGCTCTTAGAAGGTTTTCGCTCACAGCTTGATATTTCCTTCCACGAGGCCCTGTCATCCCAAGGGGAAACAGAAAAGCATTTAGTAAAGCTGATTTAAAGTCACACATGGGTCTTGCTGTTGAACCCTGGCTTCAAAAGAGGCCTTTTAAGAGAGCAAAAGAGGGAAAATCCAATTTCTATGAAAGCACTTTCAGCCATCCTACATTCTATACAAACACCTTGTATAAGTTTAGTCTCCTGCACAGAGGAATCTGAAAGGTCCAAGGAGGAGCTGGTGAGAGGTTGCAGGCAAGGAGCAGGAAGAGTCTGCTCTGTTGGTGACATTCTGCTCCTCAGGTGTGGTGGGGACAGCGAAAGCAGACTGTGCTGAAGCACAGGACATCTCAGAATGCTATAGGCAGGCCTCAACACTGCTTCAAAAAGGCCTCAAATTGTCCTCACAAACCAAATTTAATCTATACCTCTTCCCTGTTCATTCTTGATTTGAAGCAGAGAATCTTGCCTGAGTACCAGAGCATGCAGCCAATACTGTAATGCAGATATAACATAGTATGCAATCAAGGGCTCCACCACATTTGCTGTACAGAAAGAGATAAAAATATTACAAGGATTTGGTTGAGACAGCTTTGGCAGCCCTTAACTTCTAAATATCCTCAGTCGCAGAAAAACAGTTCATTTGACAACAAAGCAGAAAAGACTACATCAGGAGCCATGTGTGCTGTTCATATGGCCAATGACTGTATTGAGGTGAGAAATCCAAGAAGAATTCTATTAGGTCACTGTCTTCATGATTGCTCTTATCTAGGGAGAGACCTGACAATATTGATCAAAGATGATAAAACATAAAATGCTAACTAAAACAATAAAATGACCAGATGAGACACAGTTGTATGGGAATAGCTTAATCTTTCCAAAAGGTTTACTTAATTCAAAAGGTAACTAAGACTCAAGCATCCCTTGGCAGCCAACACTGTAATACTCCATTTCGTTCCACACACTATGGCTGAGATAAGATCTAAGGAGGTCATGAGCAGCATAATAGGAAAGATCTTATTTTAAACCTCAGCCATCGGTGGAAATAAAACTCATTCTTCTTTGGAGGAATGTTAAAAAGTAGGTTAGAGGTTTGTTTGCAATGAGAGCTTTTTGTTTGTTTTACCTGATTTCCAGTAATACTGCCTCGCTTTCTGTTGTAATAGCACAGACCATTCTTTCCTTCTGTGGTGACTTCATTTAAGCAATATTATTCAGTTCAGAGTATAATAATTTTATGAATGGGTTTGAAGTGATAAACTTTCTTCTTCTATATATTAAAAAAGAGGAAACTACTGAGTATAGGGGCACAGCAATTGTACAGGGCTGGAGAGGACCAGCATTGTTCCGTGAAGGTGCAGAAAACCAGAAGAAACATGGATGGCTGGCAGAGCAACAAGCCCCATTTAATTGCTTCTATCATGCCTAATATGCTGCAGCACAGCACTAACCAAATTCACAGTAGGCCCATCTACTATAAAGGGGTCTTAGGAGTGTATATAAATGGTCACATAATTGAGAGCTAAGGCCCATATTTTCTGACAGTCAGATCAGAGCCTTTTTTCCCTTTGTACAGCTAACTGTGAGGAGCTCTTTTAAAGTTAATGATGTAAATGAGGAAAAAATTAGGCTCATAAAACCCAGCTTTTTTGGAGCCACAGATTTAAAATCATGCAGAAAATCACTGTGAGCTGAACTGCAGCATTTGGAATATCAGCTGAAGACACACATGACTGAGGAAAGCAGATTGAGTAGCTTGCTTCATGGTCTGTGTAACATAGGTGTAAGATTTGAAAAGCTAAAAGCATATCTACACAAGCAATAGGGTAACAGCCAAGCTAAATCTGTAACAGCCATGGTGGTACCCAAGCCTGACCCCACGAGGACTCCACAGTCACCAAAAAATGTGACAGCAACTCATAACAGACCATGAGAGCAACATTACCTGGAGGGAGATACTCACTCATCCTACTTCCCACCTTCACTTGCCATCTGTGCTTGAATTAGTTGGAAGCAAGATGGTCTCAGGAGGATATTATCTGTCTTCAGCCCCAAGCTAGTTGCTGCTGACTGCACTATACTGTGTGTGCACCAGCCCCAGTCTGCCCTAGCTCAGGGATCTCCTTGCTCCATTACAAGGCACAGGTAAACATTAATTATCCCTTAGCTTGCACCATCCCTTTAATGCCAATACAGTTACACTCACAACCTCATTAAGGGCTGAACACTGTGGTTACGAAAGAATAAATAACCACAAATCTGTAGTTATATCTAAAGATGCTTAACTAATTTTTCTGCCCAGGTTGAGCTCTCTGATTTGCTCTCAGGGTCACACACTCACTGCTGAGTGCTGAGGAATAATGCCAGGGCTAAGAAGATACCTTTATAAGTGTTCTGAAATGCTGACAAATCAGAAATCCACACAATTACAATTTAAATATTTGATCACTGGCAGAAGAAAATGTATCCTGGCAAGCATCAGTCTATTGTAAAAACAATGCCTTCAGGTAAGCCCCCTTCATGCCCTGAGTCCCTACTTACTTTAATAGAGTGTTTTGGAGTGCCACAGGCTCTCCCTGCACCTAGCTGGAGCCAGGCTGCTGAGCCATAATGTTCAATGTACCCATTTACCTAAATGAAAAGGACTCTAATCATCATCATTGTTATCATTGTACTTTGTCTCTGCCTACACCACAAGGAGATCATTCCTCTTTCCCTGTGCAATAGAGATTGGTTGTCTTTTTTTTGTTGTGTTTTTTTTTGTTTTTTTCCTGCAGAGATTAAACAAACAAACCCTCTCCTAATGCAAGGGACTATTATTTCCCCAAAGAAAGCCTATCACAACTTCATTCTTTCTTTTCTAGAGAGCACCCAGTGGTTCTCCAGGTTATCTTCCCCTCACCCTACCCTCTTTTACAAATATTTTAGTAATTGTTTTGCCTCCACACATTTAACTATAAGGTTCTCCAAAGACAAAAGGATGGCAGCTACTTGAGTATAAAGGTAGTTTACCTCTACACGCAAGGGCAAGAATGGAGATTGAAATGAGATCAGCAAAAGCACTGCAGCTCTATTTCCCTAATGAAGCAGAACTCTCACACCGAGCTGGGCTTACACACCGTAATCAAGTAGGCTTCTCACAATGCTGGGGTTATGGAGAGCTCTGCATAGAGCAAGGTAATTATCAGCTGCCATGGCTCAGAATGGCTCAAATCCCCTCTACATTTTGCTCAGTTGTCAGCTTGTAGTCAGGGGGGGAAAAATAAACAAACAAAAAAACAAAAGCCACAAACAAACAAACAAAAAAAAACCCTGCCTTTTCAGAAGTATCTGTTGCAAGAAAAAGACACACTCAATACACTCAATACATATGTATCCCCTCTCTTGTCTCCTCCCCTCCCACAAAAACAAAACAAAATTGTTAGAGAGAGAAGGAGAGCAGAAGATGCGATATGGTTATTCTGGCCATCTTTGTGAAACATGTTTTGCAAGGATGAGCTACGCCTAGCCCTCAGTCCCATTTCTGAAGGACTGCATAGTGGAAATGATGTTGTAAGCGATCAATAGCACTGAGTAACATCAAGTATTTTGAGATGATTTTCCTAGCACTGAAAGGCAGGGGCTGGTGGATAGCCTAGAGAATAAAACTGATGGGGAGATAAAGTAAAGCAGGGTAAGGTAAAACTGTAGACCTCCAGAAGACTTTGGAAATTTTATTGTTCACTTCACCAAGATTTTATCTTGCCTTTTAGGAAATCTGTGTTTCTGCAAATTTTGTTAAGATTTCTTTCTTTTCTTTGTTCCCTCCTTCCTTCCCTCCTTCCTCCCCTCCTTCCTTCCCTCCTTCTTTCTTTCCTTCCTTCCTTCCTTCCTTCCTTCCTTCCTTCCTTCCTTCCTTCCTTCCCTCCTTCCTTCCTTCCTTCCTTCCTTCCTTCAACTGGTGCCCCTCTCCTTCCTTCAGAGGAGAAGCTGAGACTCACAGCCATGCACATAAAAGTTTTAAATTCCTCATAGGCAATGAATGTTAGTACAGATACAGCGGTGTGGCTCTAATTGTATTTAGGTGTTGATCATAAATATAGTTAACTTCTTCTATCCAAATGTGCAGAAAGTCCTCTGTGAAGAGTTTGTTTGGAAACTTCTATGGGACTGCAGGACCTGAGACAAAGTAATGCCTTGATATCTGTATGTATACAAATTTCCAGGCACTGCATGCCATAAAATCTAGCCAGGCAACACATTCAAACAAAAGGAAAAGCCAATGAGAAGCAAGTCAGAAAATTGCACTGAGCAAATTGTTCTAGAATAATGAGATACATTTAGTTCAAAAAAAAAAAAATGCTGAAAGCTTGATCAAAAATAATTTAACTTTTATTTAAGAGCATAAGGAGATGTGAAAGAAAGAAAATCACTAGGCAAACTGTTCTCAATATATGACCTGTGGCAAAACAAAAGGCTTACTCTAAATCACACCGGCGTGTGATATACACATAAAAGCTCTTGAACTGAACTGTCTTGAAAATGCAGACCATGAAGGCATGCAAAATGAGAAAAAAAAAAAAAAAAAAAGTCAGGATCTTACCTGAGTATGAGGGAGAATTTCAGAACCATAGGAAGGCTGAGGTTGGCAGGGACATCTGGGGAACATCTACTTCAACACCTCTACTCAAAGCAAGGTCAACTCAGGTTGCTCAGGAGCGCGTCCAGTTAGGTTTTGAAAACCTCCAAGGGTGGAGACTTCACAATCTGTTTAGGAAAAGTGGTTCTGTGTTCAATCACACTACAGTAAAAAAGGTGTTTTCTTACGTTTAAGTGATGTATGCCTACTATCTCTTTTCCATTCATTGAACACCACTGAGAAGAGTCTTGTTCTGTCTTCTTTATCCCATTCCATCAGGTATTTATGCACACTGATAAGATTCCCCTGTGTTTTGCCTTCTCCAGGCAGCAGTGTCACAGCTCTCTCAGCCTGTCCTCATACGAAATATGCTTCAAGGCTTTAAATATCTTTGTAGCCCTATGATGGGCTCAGTCCAGTATGTCCATGTGTCTCTTGTACTGGGGAGCCCATAAATGGATCCAGCACTCCAGGTGTGTCTCACCAGGGCTGAATAGGACAGGGAGGAGTCAGTGTACTGACTCAAAGAGAAGAAATCACTGGGAAAACAGATAATAGTTTGAAATTGGGGATAAACTCAAAAATATCTGACAGTGGAGTGCTACAAAAGCCAAATTTCCCCAGAGACACCAAATCTGGGTGGTGCCTAAAGGATTCCAATGATACATCAATGAGCCCAAGAGAATAACTCAAGATCTTTGTGCTTGTACTTTAGGAACTTGATGAAAATGAACAGCTTTTTGAAGGTGATTAGCTCAGGAAACTGGTAAAGGAGCATGAAATTATTAGTAAGAAAAGATTTTTCTACTTCTAATCAGGTAAAAATTGTCATTGAGCAACTCTTTTAGGGCAAGTTGCAAGCCAGAATGTAGATATGTATGCACACACAGAAAAATACTTGAAAGTACACAAAAATCAAGCTTCTGCATGAGCTTCTCAGTGACCTGGAGAGAATGTCCTCAAGAAACATTTTGCATGAGGAAAGCAATGATGTCAGTGCTTACTTCACCTTTGGCAAGACAGGGTGAGCAAGTGAGATTTTCATTTGACTGAACCATGATATGCTTAACAGTCAGGGAACTACTTTTACAAACACACCAGTACATCTCTCCAAATCTATTCCCATCAGAGGATACATACAAGTTGTGACCTGAAAGTGTTGGAAGATGTTAACAAAATATGTGATTGACTTAATGTGGAAATACAATTGCCCCCATGAAAAAAGCATTTGTTAGTCATGGTCCAAATGCTAAGACATAAATTTTCATATGTGAAAACTTAGCAAAATTGGAGGACTAGACAAGAACTGAGGTCATTTACCTCAAACCTTCTCTTTTAAGAGGCTAGCTGTAGTTCTACAGCTACACTAGAGCTCTGTATTACACTCATTATCCTGTAATTCACAGTCCCAAACTTTGCCGTATGTTCTTAGGACATCTGCATGCTGCTGACCTTACAGGTACTTTCATAGTAGCCTTATTCTACAGTTATTTCTTAGAATCCTCCTTTTCCTGGCAAGAAAGGTAGCTCAGTTTTTGCTTTCAAAAATAATGTTTTAATACTTAAAAAAAAAAAAAATGCCTGGAGAAACTAAACCACTTGCCAGGAATGAGACTTTGGAGATGAGTAGAGGAAATGAGCAGAGGTCTGTGCATACAGAATGCTGGAGGCTAGAGGAAGGAATCCTGTGGGAACAGTTTTACCCCACTTTGGTTTGCAATAGAGTTCCAGATCTGAATCATAATTAGACTCTTGCTGAAAGTTTAACTCTCAGTTTCTGAATTGGGTAATGCACGCAACCAAATATGAATAATGATGCCTCAAGACATTCCTCATCAAAAGCAGCACCAAGTAGCCAGCAATATTGAGAACCCAAACATTTAAGTAGGCTAAAATAAATATCCTCAGAACTTGACCTATCCCACCTGAGCAAGTAGCAGCAAGGCCATATCACCCTATATTTTCCTTGATTGTCTTGGAAGAATTTATTCTCCAGATGCATATATTCCTCAGGAAAAAATATTGGTATTCTATTCTTATAGAAAACAGTCTAAGGTAGAAGTAAAACAATATGAATCTAAATCTGGGTATCTACCAAAGAGTGGTTTGGTAAACATTCAATCTTTGTTTCAAGTTTCCAAGAAGCTGTTGTACATAATTCAACAGTTCTCACTAATGAGACATGGTAATAAGAAAAATCATGATTAGCACAGAGTGGGGAAAAGCCCAAACTAAGAAACTTTGCTTGAGCATCTGAATTGTCAGAAGTGGGCTGAGAAGGAGCAAGCAGCAGCCCGGGAGAACAGCAGAAGACAGTAAAATGGTGGGAGGCAAGGAGGAAGAGGGACATTGATTTGGGGCAGCATGATACCCAAGATCTGGAAAGAAAGGGATAGAAAAGCAGAAAACATAGCAAGGAAGAAGAGACAGAAGATTGAGGGATGAAGGGTTCATGAAGGAAATGGAAAAAGCAGTGGCAGTGACACCTAGCTATAGAAAGGCAGGGGATCACTCCTATAAGTAACATCAAGAAAAAAGTAGTATTGATTTTAAAGTTTTAGACATTAGAAAATAATAATAATTTTAGCTAAAATATAAGTCTCCTAAACCTCTCCTACATGTCTAAATTGGGTGAAACCCAAAAGGTGAGTAAACTGTTAAATAAATGAAGAATTGCAATACCAGTGGTATTGAAGGTGAATACCAGCCCTACAAAATGTAACAAGTGGTTATGAAAAGGAGCTGGGGAATGTTTCTGAAATACACTTAATATTTCTTCCTGACGAACCATTAATTCTCTCCAATCAGGACCTGAAATAACTTTTTTATTTGTTTTTATTATTGTATTTCCGCATAACAACCAGAGAGATGCATTATTTCCATCAATGTGTAGGTTATGATGTTGAAGCATATGGAATCATGGCTTTGTGGATTGGGAGAAGCGGTATTTTGCTATGATAATAACACCATTTCTGCATAACTAGCCACTGACCTTTGTTCTTCTTGTCAGCAAATATACCATATTTGTAACAAAAGTAAAGCTGAGGGATTTTAAAATGTCAAAATAGCAAAGCAACAAAGAGCCCTTGGCCCATATAAATATTTACATTTGAAATATCCATTTGCTCAACTGAATATTTCAGCTGTAGAGGGCAACCTGAATGTCATTACATCAGCTCTGCAAGCCTATTGGTGCTCTTGCTTTGAACACAGACAAGAGCAGCACTTTTATTATGTGATATGCACATTCCAAGCATCCAGCACACTTACAAAGTGGGTTGTATTCCAACAATGCCATGTCTCTGCTATTCAGTTTTTATGATAGCATCCAGACTCCACAGCTGTGTAGCTTTCTAATAGTGAATACAGATCCCTCCCAAGACAGCTGTCTTGGATTTTAATTTTTTTATTAAGAAGGAAGAAAAAAAAAAAAAAAACAACCAACTTCTAAAACCAGCCTCAGCAACATGTTGCCTAGCGGAAAATCCATTTTAATTCACAAATTATTCTTATCTGGAGCTGCAGTGAGTAAAATACCACTCAATCCTTTCAATTCAGCAAGATTAGGGTGTGCAGCATTTGGTCTAGATGTAGCCAGCTCAGCCTCCCCTTGAGCCAGTCTTCCTCAGGATCGACACATAGAGAGGAGTCTCTGTGTACAGACCTGGTCCCCTCTCCTGCCAGAGATCCTTCTGCCTCTGTGCCTTTGTGGAGCACCAGGTCTTTGGGATAAGACCAGTGAGGAAGAGGGAAGAAGGAATATGAAAGTATGTATTGTTGCTTTTGACCTTGCCTTGCAAGGACATCCATGCAAAAGACATCCCAGCTCCTTTCTGGACATTTCAATATAAGTGTAATGCAGGGACATCTGCCAGCTCAATAGTCCTTTCAACCATGGCTCCATTTAACTGTTGTCTCCTGGGAGAAAGTTTGAGGACAATAGGCCACAGGTGTAATGCTGGGGGCAAAGGATCTCCAGTGGAGTCATCTTGGCCCACCCCACAGGCATTGTCACTCTTGCCCCTTCCACTGGAGGCAGCCTGCCCCAGGAAATAAAACAGGAGAAGCTCCAGGGGAGGAATTCACATGCATTTTTCTCCATTATGGATGTTTACTCAATAGAGAGAAATTCAAACTGGCATTTTTCATATAATACACTGTGGTTACTCTACAGTCCTTCCAACTTCACAGTGTATTTTACATCGAATAGTCCCAACTATATGTGTATTTACTGTTGCAGGTCATTTGGAAGTGTTTTGTGTAGGCTCTTCTGTTACTTCTGTAGATCTCAATACGCCAAATAAATAGCTGAGATGCTGCTGTGGGCCCCTTTTTAGTATCTGCCTGTCTGTTTCCATACGCATGCTAATTATCTTCACTATTCTGACCTATACTTAGGAAAGACTCTAAATCAGGCATTACTGGCTTAAGTAACTTGATTCCTCAGAAGTCCTGCACTTTCACTTATTTCTCATAGCTTTTACACAATTCTTCCTGAATATCCTGGTAAAAGGTGGAGCTAGAGAAGTTTCCCACTCTTCAGATTTATATTCCAGTTTGGTTTTATTTCATCTTACTTTCCAACATTTCTATGACAAATAAATTCTATTGCTTCTATATTTTATAAACCAACAAACAGCTGTACAATGAATCAAACCCAAGTTTAGTGAGTCTAAAAATGGTAAATTAGCAATATATGTAAAAGTTGGCCTAATAGTAATATTTCCATCATTTTCTAATGTTCTTTATAACCAGCATTGTCACTGAAAACATCTTAAGGGAACTCTGTGATAACACAACAATCCTCAGAGACTTTTGACTGTGACGATGTGCCAGAACATGGAGTACATTTACGATGAAAGTATCATTCTGGCTCGGCACATGTAACTATTAATGCTTTGCAGGTACACTTTGCCTGGGATGTAATAGACAACAAGTAATTGCCTGTAGCATGCTTCAGCTTTGTCCAGGTTCTGTGAAAACACTCTTTTCCTTTGGCAGAGCTGATTTTTCCTCATTAGCGTAGATTTTTTTTTTCTCACCACTACCTAACTGATTGAAAGGAAACATACATGCTCAGACGGAAAAACACGGTGGCTGTGATTAGGACTAAAAAATTATCTACAACTCACGCTAGTCACCAATAGATGACTTTCGTAATAAAGTTTACCACTGTTTCCAAGTACTTTTCTACTAAGCCATTACTTTATTGTCCATGTTTAAAAGTATATAGTTATATAATGGAAAATCCTTCAAAATCAAAGTTCAAGTATACAAAGTTGCCTTTATTGCAGCAATTAAGTTTTATTACTCATACCAAACGCATGTTGTGTGAGAGCTAAAGAAGAGCTGGTAATAACAAAAACGTACAGTGGACTCTTGGTAAGTATTATAAATCATTTTAGCTAAATAAAGGAGCAAGCACCTAAACACACATACGCACATATACAGCAGCACACATGGGGCTACTTACGTGCTTTAACACAAATGACAGTTTTGCAATCCAAAAGCATCTACAAGCAACTATTTGAAAGCTGTGTGTCATGTCTGTAAAACATAACAGACGCTTGCAGCTCACACCTTTTCAAAGCCAGAGTAGTGAGGTGTGCACACCTGTTTACATGCAGTTTTACAGTCCCCTGTGTGGAGCCCCAGCACAGACCAAGCTGGAATTGCAGGTTCTAATGTGCATTGTAGACACAACCACAGCTTCATGGTGTAGAAGCCACAGCTTTTACAGCTCATTGCCATTAATAGCCTGGGTTATGTTGTTCTTGACCTTTCTCCGTAAAGGAGTGTTCAGAACACAGTGAGCTTTTTGTCTTCCCCCCTCAGATGCCTTCTCCAGGCAGACTGGGACATCCTTGTGTCAATGGATCAAGAGTCGTGCCACCTCACAGCTTCCAGGTGGAGAACCACAATGAGTGTTATGCCTTCCAGACTTCTTTTCAGCCCACACACAGAAGGGTACAACAGCAGCATCTCAAAGCATGTGCTTCCTTAAAAAGAAGGTAGTCGTGGAGGAAATAGACCTTTTGAGACACCACCTGAGGAGAGGTACCTGCACAGCGTCTTCAGCAGGAAGCTTGATTCAAGACATCACATACCCTCTTCCTTGCCTCCTGTCAAGGCACTGAAAGACAGGTTCAAGCCAGCTACAACAGGATATCCCCATGTATTGTATAGAACCATCCCCTCACAAGGACTGATCCAACCTCACTCTGATTAGACTGAGAGATCTGGTGTCACATGTGTACACGAAAAGCACCTAGGCACTTATGAAATATGCATTCCTCTTCCTACTAACATCGTTCCATCAATATTTTAATGCCATGTTGCCTTTTAGATTATATTCCTATCACAACATGAGGTCCCTGCTAGGGCAGACATACACCACAGAAATAGTGGGTGACGTTTGTTTCAGTATGAAGAGTTGTCATCAGTGGTGATTTTCTGTTGCAGATGCTTACAGTTATTTCATCAGGAAATACCATCTCTATTCCCTTATTCCAGTAAAGTCAATGGGGTAGCACGAAGGTGAACGAAGTAGGGCTGAACATATCCAGGCAGAGAAAGACCATTATTGCCAAAGAGAGCTAACTCATGATCAAGCTCATTAGATTAAACTTAACCCAGTGCAAATGTGCTGACTTTAATGGCAAATATAAGGAGAAAATTTGATCACTATTTCTGGAGTGAAATTCAAGTATATATGAAGTTTTTTCCTGTTTTTTTTACAGTCATTTTCTCATTTTGTTTTGTGTTTTCCCTCTCCTCTGGTTATAGACTAATCATCACCAAGTCTCAGCCATTTGCTTGAAAAACAATAGCTGGCAGTCATTGTGTTAAACAGCCCATTTTGTTATCCTTGCCACAGTCCACTGTGTTCTCAGTTATTGCACTTGATAGGCATCATTAAGGTTTCCATGTTGTTAGTCATTTTCCTGATCCTTCATATTTCTTATGCTCAGGAAACAGCTTTTCCTGGAAACATTCAAAGATAATAAATCCTGATTACAGCCAGCACCTTGGGGTAATGACATCTAAGATCCAAATGCCACACTTTTAATTTTATTTTTTCTTTTAAGAAAATAACTCCAGTTATAAATGTGAAAGGCAGGATTACGCCACTTATGTCCACAGGAAGTGATTCCACAGAAGTCTACAGAACTAGTTATGAGAGAAATATTGTTCCATGTAAGTAATTTTTAGATAACATAGTTTAAGAGTCTGAAGCACACAGTATCATCATGAGCTGAGATGTATTAATTAATTATTAATTAATGTATTAGATTGGCACAGACCTGCCTGTCTCAAATACTGTGAGGTTAGTCTATGCCATCCACAAAAAATCAGTGAAGGTGCTATGACTGTTTGAAGGCTCTCAGGAAACTTTAAATATCTGTTTAAGGGATGGTTATGTAACCACCACATAAGGAAGGAGACCCTTCCATTTGCAGCATAAAAACTCTCTCTTTTCCGTTGCTGTCAAGAGTGTCTCTGGCATCTCTTGTGTAAAGCAAGAGAAAGCAGCATGAGGTTGCAGGATGCTGATGTGAGTTCAATGGCATCCATGTTCATGTGGACCCAGCTGGGGTCTGAGCATGTGCTGGGACCTACGCGTCCCTTGCTTCATCCTCGTCTCTAGATTCCAACCTCGAAACTGGAGATTTGCTGAATCAGCTCAAATCGAAACTGCTTAGAGCACACAAACCAGGCTGCCTTCCCTTTGGTGGGAAAGCACTAAGTAAAAGGAAAATCAGTTCCCCTAGAAAAACAAATTGGAGTCACAGGAAAGAAGACTTGGGCTCATATCACTGCAGCAAACACCCTCTCCTCAAAAAGTGCTGCAGGTTTTTAATTTCAAAACAGGAAAGGCAGATCTTCAATTGATTTATACTGCTTCATCTCAAAGCTTTGCACACAATAAACTGGACCTGGCATAGCAAATGCTAACAGTTCAACCTAAAGTTAATTTGCAATGCTAACATGAGCAATCTGTTCCCCAGCAGAAAAGGATCAAGGCTTCAGTTATAGTCTTTTTGATGATGCAGGCAGAATATTGCAATTTGAAAAGAGAAATTCCATACAGCTGAGGTTAATTCTTACCTCATATATATTTTTATAGGAATCTACAGGTCTCAAGAGTGTCTTACAGAAATGGTAAGTGTATGTACAAAACTTTCATCTTTGCTACAAAGTTGAGAAAATAGGTTATTTTTAGTCAGTAAAGCAATAATGAGATATAAGTGTTTTCATTTCTATTCCCAAACAACAGTAGGATACCAAGATCTGCATTAGCATGCACCATAAAACATGTGTATGTTTCCTATCCTGCTCTACCATTAATACTCAAAAAGCTTTTTATATTGAGATATATATATATATATATATTATTTTTTGCACAGTTTTCTTACTGGGTGACATTTGAGGAAGAATGAGGGAAAATCCATGCCATAATTTTTGAATTGGGCAAGATTGAGAAAAAAAAAAAAATCGTGACAACTCCTCAGAGTGAGAGAGTAACACCATATTTTCCTTCTTTAAGGCGCAGATTCCTCCAAAACTGGCATAGCTGTGAAACTAAAAGCTCAGCACCAAAACAGTTCCCGGACACCTCCTGTGTATGCATATATATAGCACACATGCAGTTAGGGACATACTTATGGGTAGTGAAACATAAGCAGCAGAGTCACCATCATCAGCTGAAACAGTAATTTCAGAGAAGGTGAAATACTTCTGCAGAAGGATAATATTTTAAAGGGAAGGCACAGGCTTTCTGTTGGCATTTTACCGAAAGAAGCCCAGCTGGGAGGCTCAACGGAACAGGGATGTGCTTTGTATTTCACCAGAAAGAGAGGGGTGAGTTGTGTGGCTGTGGAAAAATCGTAACCCTACAGACTGGGAAATATTCCCCCAGCTTCTCACTGGTTAAGCCTGGTTTTGATATAACTGTAAATCATCGTTTTTTCATTGAGGAGGGAGAAAAGGGAGAACTTGCATTCAGACTTCTCCTTGAGAATCTGCCAGTGCATTTGCTGCTAGGAAATGACTAAAGTAAGCCTCTGCACATATGTCCTTAGAAACACTTTGACTGCGCTCCCCTGTAATTATTAAGCTTCTTCCGAGTCCGTAAGCCAGTGAGAAAGGGATTAGAGGGGTTACTTTGTGCCTGTGTGCCCATAAAAATCCCTTGGCTACTGCAGCACACTGCTCAGAGCATCCTGAAAGCTTTCATATAATCCCTGCCTCCCAGCCACCACCATCACTGCATTCCTTTTATTTAGACACATTCAAATTTCATGCTGTAATCCAAAAGCACTCCAACACAGAAACATGATCCACATTACAAATCACTTTTAAAAACTAACCTGCCAGTCAGAGTGGAGCAGCAAAACTACTTGATAAAGCTACCCTCAATTTTATGCTGGAAGGAGAACCAGAAGATGTAAATTGGCAGTTAGCATCTGCTGACATTTCCTATTCTCCTGGTAGAGAGGAAAGGGATCTTTTTCTGTACCTGTCCTTGTAGGACAGGTCACAACAGGACACCGATTCTGGACTGGAGTTTCATGTGAGTATAAATACAGGATAGCAATAGTAAAAGAGAGATCTGCTTCCTGTCAGCATTCAGGGGATGTTCATGTCAGAGGAGAAGTTGTTATGCTCAGTGGTGTTGCACTGAAAATAAGTCATTGTATCATAGGCAGCAGCAACACAGGACTGCAAGCTATCTTCTGGGTCACAGAGCCTGTTCTAGTGCCAGCACGATATTATATAACCGCTTTCACTAACTCATCTTTGAGAACACTAATTTTTTTTAAAGGCAACATTTCCATGCAATAAATTCAGGAAGGAATTCTGGGCTGTGGAAAGGTCTGAATGAAGCACTGCTGTTAAATCCAACAACAGCTGTAAGCATCCAAAGTGAACAGCTTCCAGACCATGATGTTAAAGCAGACAAACAACTGTCAAATGTGCATTAAAACAACATCTGCAAGACAGGATCGAAAAAATCTCTTTTGCGGAGCTAACCAGTAACAAACACTTCCTGGATAAACAGGAACCTGGCACTGCTTGGCAGAAATCAACTGTGAGGGCAAAAGCAGGGCTGGAGAAGCTCGAGAGGAAGCTGCTTGTCACATCCATGAGCAGAGGGAAACCTGGCAGCTCTGGATTTGCAGTGGTCACAGTGAGGCAGAGTCTTCACGGTCAGGGCAGCCTGGTAACCCAGCTCTAGCGCTTGGCTTGCTCCCTCCCTGCCCCCTCATGTGTCCGTCTGCCCCTTGGCACGTCATATCAGCAGTGTATCTTGGTCACCATCTGTGAAGTGGAGATAATAACACCTCTTGTCTGCATGGTTGTAAATGCCTTCCAACAAAGATCGTCTCTTATTTTGTTTACCAACTGTATGCAGTACATGGACTCAGTCTTGTATACAGATCCTGATCACTAATAATCATTATTTTAATAGTGATGATAAACAGTAATTATCCAATATGAATCTTTGCTTTGCTTTTGTTTTTATCAGAATTTTTATCCTGAGGCCATGGGAGTCAGAAAGACAGAGCGGTTTTGCCCATTGTGGAGGGGCTGCTGGCAATCTCTGGCTGCACACAGGATGCACCTGAGAAGGTGGTACAGATATAATACATACGCATGCAATTAATATAAAAACATTCAGACACTGACCACATCTGACTATTCAAAACTGTCATCTTCTGTGTACTGCCTGTTTGCAGAGTGACCAGGAAATTTATTGCATGTGAAGCTCTGCAAAATAGGAACTTGGCAATATTATTTTATGACAATCTCACAGGACCAATAAGCAAAGAACATGCATTACAATTAGAACAGACCATATATTTTCCTGATTAATTCACTCACTTCTTTCACTTTAACAATAGTAAGTGACCAGGAATAACAATTCTTCCTCATTCCAAATAAAGAATTTGGTAGATCCATGATGCAGAGCAGAAGTTAAAACATTAGTTAAGAAATAAAGCCCGATACTAAAGCCCTCTGGGGTTTGAACAAACTCTACTGACAGTGCTTGGCTAATTTTAAAAATTGCTACAATTAATTTTTTAAATAAATGAGCTCCCAAAGTGACATACTTCAAACATAAAATCTTAATATTTCTTTCTAGTGAAGTCTGTGCCATTGTTCATGGAGAAAGAGAAGGAAGCTCTGAGCTAATTTTTAAACCCAGGGGAATATTGACAGCCAGGCAGCTGCTAAGGCTTTTTGCTTGATCCCTTGCAAATTCTCTTCAGCTATTCACAGCCAAAATGTGTCATGTGTCAGTCTGAAATCATTTTGGAGGAACTGGTGGAAAGGGTCTCCTTTTCATACTCCCAGCAGGTTTATGTCAGAAGGCTGTGAGGGATAACCATTGCTATTTATAGGTAATCCCCCTTTTAAAAGGTCACCCTTCATTGTGTATTCATTTCAACGCTTGTCTATCCAAAAACCATTCTCCTGTAGCTCATCCTTAATGAGTGTATTTAAGCAGGTAAAAATTAAATAAATCATTCAATAAAGCAGATAGAAGATAGTGTCTGTTTTACAGCTGACCGCCCAAGGAATGCATAGCACTCACATTATCTCCTGTGGCTTCAGTTACAACATAAGCAGGTTTATTTTGTTTGGGTTTTTTTAGCAACTTCACTATCTTTATCCAGGAGCAGGCACTTACTTTACATGTTGTAGATTCTTGATAATAGGACATTGGGCACTGAATCACTTCCCTTATCATGAGCTACTCATGTGCAGGCACTGAGCCACTTATCAGCCTAACAAACTGTAGCTCTCAGTGAGCCAGAGAGCAGAATGGCGCCTGCTCTGCATTTCTCAGCACTTCTGATTCTGAGAAACAGAACAAAATAAGTCCTATATTATGAAACTAAGCTTTTGCTCTTTCCATATATTTGAGCGGTCATCCTGAGCTGAAAGCCGACTGCCTTTCCCATATTCTGCTGGGAAGCAAGTAAAGTGATGACAGCACTGAGCACCAAAATAACAGAAGCATTGAGTAAAAGAAAGAAAAGTGTATTTTTATGGAAAGTGGTGCACACCAGGACACCAGCACTGTGGTGCTTTCTGTATTTTGACACTATCAAAGTTCAGTTAATGGAACGGAGAGGATCATCAGTGTGACAAGAGGTCAACACAGAGAAGGAGATGAATGGGAAGGGAGGGAAGATATAACAGGGTGAACAGCTCTGTGAAAGAAGGAGGACCACGTCACCTGAAAAGAAATGGGCAGAAAATTTCAGAAGAGATTACTTTAAAGCATAGAGATAATATGTAGGGTTTTTTTTTTCAAAAACCTCTCTCATGCTGCTATCCTTAAAAGAAAGTGGTAAAGGTAATGAGTGAAGCCTTCTCATCACACTTCTAAGAGTGGGTAGACAGGGATATGGGTTGGTTTTCCTCAGGATCGACAGTGCTGCCTTTTGCTGAGTTTTATCATCATGTCAAGCAAAATGGAGCACGCTACTGGAAGGAAGGCAAAATAGCTTCAGGTTATGCAGGGCTGCACCAGAAGTTTTTCTCAGTGCCATTATTGTGTCTTTTCTCCTGATGAAATTTTGAATATAGATGGCAGGGTTTGTTCCATGGAAAATAAAGGTTAAACTGCAGAGGTGGACAAGGGAATTTGTCATCTCACCAGGGCCACCACAATGCGACTAATTCTGTAAGATATACTGCAGATTCTTTGTTCTTGCTGTTCATTGAATAGGGGCTGACTTAGAGGCAGTCTTTACGTTTTCAAACAGTTTAAACAATTAAACCATTAATCAAAGTAACAACTGCATTAAAGAAAACAGAAACCACTGAAGTTGTTCCTCAAAACAAATTGAAAGGATTACAGAGATCATGTTTGAACAGGAAAAACAGGACTATAGTTCTTGGATTATTCATGCAAATGACTCATTTGTGGGGGTAAAAAAAAAAAAAAAAAAAAGTGTAAATGTCTGATTACTTGATTATGATTTCTGCCAGCTTCCACTATGTAAAATCGTATTTCCAAAATTTCTTTATAGTTCTCCACACCCAAATCCTATTTTATTTCAATAAGGTTGTGGGTTTAACTCAGTCACATTTGTGGTCTAAAGTGCTCTTGTTGATACTGTTTGGAATTTAAGCTTAGATAGGGTTCACCTCACCTAACTGCAGCCCTGTAAAATTCAAGCATCTAGACTGAGATTGTCATCTAGGTTACTTGAAGAGACAGTGCAGAGAAAATTGTTTCTCTAGAGGGTTCATCCCATCTATTCTACACGCTTAATTTTTGATGATATGAATCATCCTTTGGAAATGTCTGTAACTCTTGACTAGCTACAGAGGCAACATTTAGGGCCCTTTGGGAAGACACGTCTCTTAGAGAGCTGAAGTTTCATCTCCTGTAGCCACAACTGAACCAATACACACACATCAGGGTTGCCTGCCTGCATTTTGGATCCAAGAAGTGTGGGGGGAAGGACACTATATGCCCACTATCTCCCATGTCTAAACTGACAAGTAGGGATGAGAAGCAAGATCATGAATGCTCCCACTTACAAACTCCTTGTAGGAGTCAGAGATCAGCAAGAAGGAGATGTGCTCTGCTGTACTTGCGCCATTTCTTTCCTCCCTGGAGGTGGGAAGAAGAAGGAAACGAGCTAGAAATCTCTGAACAAAACATCAATCCAGTTTTTATTTTATCTGAATTAGTCTTGATTTTAGATGGCTTATTATTTTTAACAACCATTCCTCACAGTTAAAGGAAGAGTGTAGTTGGAGAGTATGTCATAAAATGTGTAATCACCCAGTAAGAGCCCATGTTCTTCCACTTGCCAGTATAAAGTTTGTGGAAAAAAATTTAAGACAATGTAGATAGACAAATAAAATCATTAAGTGACACCCAATCAAGTTAATGTAGACATAGTGAAGCTTCTCCTCTTATTAAGACTGCCATCTGTCTCTCATTCTGGAAGGCTTTTTTTCAAGGTGGGTGACAGGCATGACTTCAGGAATTATGTCTTCAGCTTTCCTTTCCCCATGAGGAGCTCCTTGAAGACAAGGGAACCTTCCTAGAAATAATCCTCGACTAGTCCCTTAGGATGACATTGTGTGACTAGCCAGAAACCTACCCTACATGGCTTTGCCATGGTCAGTAGATGTCTTCCTCCATTGGAGCAGTGGAACAGCATTATACAGGTGATGCCTCAGGTCCCAGGCAGTTCTTATATTCTCCACTATTTTTGTATCCTTTTGCACTCAACCTTTAATACCAGTGGAGTAGTAGACCCTTTCTTTTAATATTGCTTCCAATTTGTTAGCATCAATATCACTGAGGTTGGAAGACTGTAGAATTTTTATCTTCACCTGATGGAAGAAAATCAACTCAGAGACCTGCAGATGGTGGTTGACTTTGAGTTGTTAAAGTGCCCAACAGGAGTCCTTCCCATCAAGAATAGCTTTAGTTTTCTGGTGTGGTACAGCAAAGCCTGCTTACACTTCAAAATGAAGCATGTTTTCTCCCTTTCCCTAGCAAATGGAGAGGGATATCTAATTGAGAACAACATAGTTTCAGGATAGCACAGAAATATTTCAGATGGTCCAGAGAATTCCATATGACAAAGCATCTGTCACTCTGCCATTACTGTCAGTTTAAGGTAGAATCACCAATACATTGTAGGTCTTGGCATCAGTAGGACCCAAATATGTTGATGGTAACTTAATTAAGAAGGTACCTGTGAAAACTCTTTGCTGGTTTTGTTAGTATCTTGCAGAAGATTGCTTAGTTATTGTTTTTTGCTTCGTTTTGTGTTTTGTTCTGTTTTGTTTTGCTTTTTTCTGTAAATATTTTAGGCCCTTAGATTCACCTGTTTTGAGATTTTGTGCAACCTTCTTGTCAGAAGTATCATGGGATTTCTCCCCCTCCCCATGTCCAGTGAATGAGTTACAGTCTCAAACACTGAGTTTATTTTCCTAATATATTCTTTAGAGCTAAACTGTGATTTGGTCTTTCCTGTGGAACAAGACATCAGCATTTCCTCAAGTATTTGGCCTTTTCAGCCCCTACCCCGTGTGGACACCTCACATACCTGCTGTCATCACATAGGAGGATGCAAAAAACTCCATCTTAAACTCATTAAATTTGTCATATGTGCTTTAACTGTGCCATGATACAAGGTTGACTTTGACTATCAATATTACCAGTGGGTAGAAAACCACCATTGGAAGGCTACTCTTATAGAAATCTTTCTGTCATGAGAAAGATTTCTGTTTAAGGAAAGGATTACACTCCTTCAAAACCCCAAACTCTTTTAATTTCATGAAATGAGCTTTAGTCATTCACTCTGCTGTCCAGTGCTGAAAACAAGCAAACAAAAAAAAAAAAGCAGATTCTCACCTCTCTGTAATCCCAACCATTTTCTTTTGATCTTTTAACAGGCCAGGGGGTGGTGGGGCTGGTCTAATAGATCTTTAACAAAAACAAGCAAGTAAACAAACAGAAAAATCAACAAATAAAAAACTACCACTAAGCAAATCTTTCTAAGGTCTGCCTGGTCTCTACATGAAGGAGATTTATTTCATTTCACTTAATCTTCACCAATACTCCAGAGCATCCCCTACCATGGAAGATTATACCTCTAGCTGTTTTCATATTATGTCTCAGAATGCCTTTGGAGTGCTGGAACTGTATTGGCAATTTTTCTAAGTCTCTACAGATCTTTTTGGAGTGCTTTTAGAAAATATGCTGGAGCTTGGGGGATGATTCATGGATTTCTAAATTTTTTTTTTAACATGTAGCCTCATGACTGTACAAGGCTGAATACTGCCCATGATTCCTCCAATCTCTGAAATCATAGGCAGCACAGAACAAAATTTTGATATCCTGCCTTTCTACAAAAAATAGTCTCCACCTTTCTGTAGACCACTGTGGAAAGGAGGAAAAAGTACAGAGAAAGTTCTTACATTTTGTGCTGGCAAAAGGTATGAACATGCAGAAGCTGACTTATATGAAGGCCTTAACATTTTGTGCAACAGCTATAATTAGAGCTTCTCAGAAGACTTGATTCTAACACCCTTTGTGATTATTTCTTTTTTTCCCCTTCCAGGTTCCCTGCATAATATTAAGCAGCTCTGTAATACAGCTGCACTGCTACAGAACAGTAGCTGCACTCTGCCTCTGTAAGCCGTGGTTGCCAGCCATCAGCTAAATGGGAACCTGTGGTGTCATTCATAGGTCTGCACATTTGGAAGAAGGACTGAGTGCAAGTTTAAACTAACTTTATTAAGACTGACAGGTCCCGTTTTCAACCATCCATTCATTTGAGGATGCTATTTTTGTCCACTGCCCTACAGAACCAAGATTCCTCACTGTGACAAAGCACAGTACTGCTAAAATTCAGCTTTCCTCATGGCATTATGGCCACAGCAAACCCAGATAAATAAGTGGATTGGTCATAATCTCTGTGTATATATTTGCAGGTCACACCACCCTGCCACTCTACTTCTCTTCCTTGCTCCTTGGTGCAGGTAAGACAGTGAAGTACTGAAGACTCTCCCTCCCTACTGCTTTCAGGGAGCACAACTGTTATTATGTGCTCTTTAAGTGTCTTAGAAGAAATGAGTGGACAGGCAGAACTGAAGGCTGGTGTGATAAGCACATAAACATTCACAAACAAAAAAAACACAACCAATGGATCTAATTTTAGGCTTACCAGCAATCTCTCTTTATCATAAGAGGAACAAAAATAATGTTCAGCTCATTAGTAAATGGAATATTAACTGTACCAGGAATATAACCATTTTTAACAGGCGTGGCTCTGGAACAAGACAAAGAAGCTGCTGTTTAAGGTCTGATCTTATGAACTGCATAAAAGAAACTGGGAAACTGTAAAAAGTATCTAGCCCAGATCAGACACGGTCATCCTGACTCTCCATTGGCTCACAGTCACATTAGCAACTGTTGTCCTCATTGGAAACATTTTAAAACCAGTGACTTACCAAAAAATTTTGCTTCAGAGAATAAGCCTCAATGAGTAAAAGTCATAACATCTAAGGTTACACATGCACACATGAGCTGAGGGAAGGAGGCATTTACATCCTTCCTTGTCAACAAAGAGCCCAAGAAAAATTCATTCATCAAGACTTTTTCTGATTTCTCATCTGGGAGGAGATGAACTTAACTCTAAAACTGCCTGTGTCTCTCCATTGACTATAAAGTGAATTTAGTTACCACCTGACATGTAGCCTCGAGCACTTAGGAAGCAAGGAAATTCCATCCTGTATATCAAGAGGTAGGTCTCCAAAATGTAACGGTTTTGATCAAAATGTATATTGGTCCAAAAAATAAAGTTCTACAGAGTTAGGTAATACAAAGAAGAAAATAAAGATATATATGGAAGAAGACTAAGCAGAAAAAAAAAAAAGAGAGAGAGCATAATTATATCCACGGAAAAACATTAAAAACATTTACCCCACACAGTTGTATAATTGCTACTAACTTTGGTTATATACTATTGGGACAGAATAAAAGATGCCAACAAGCGTCTCTTGAAGTCCTTGCCAGCTTCCAGCTTTTTCCCATGAAAGGATGAAAGAACAGAAGCATCTGTACTCTACAGGAATCTAAATCCTTACTGAAAACAGAAATGAGTGTCCCATTGATTTTTACTGATACCTAGTCATGCAGGTGCATGACACCGTGTCTGTATCTTCAAGGGAACTCAGCTAGGAGATCCCTGGAGTAGCTCCATACAGGTTGCTACATCTTCACAGAAGTGCACATTGCTACATGAGGATATTGGCTTAGGTCCTAAAACCCAGACCTGAGGTTCCCCTGCACAGGGTGCCACAATATGGAGTATGCATTCCCCAACTCCCTTTAAAAATAAGTTTTATGATTCCCAGGTCACTGAGGCAATGGTAAAATGATGTCACGTGTCTTCACACAGAGAATCACATGTAAACAGAAATGAAATTTTACACCTCAGCATGGATGCCTAAATGGTTTTTTGATTTTTTTTTTTTCCTAAAGTTTACTATACAAGTCATGATGAATGAAAGAATTAAGACCTTTCCCAACTTATTAAGTCTCTTGCTGCCATCCGAGTGGAAATAGACTCATTAATTCCCTAATACAAACAGTGATAAAACAAGTTAAGTGGTTAATTGCTACACTAGATAGATCTAATCACCAGGAGAAAGCCGAGAGTAAACTGCACATATTTGTCACCATTTAAACAATACACATTTTGCAAACAGCAAATAGTAAGTATTAGAAACCCTGCCAGTAGATCCTATTTAGGAAAGATTGTGTTACTTTGGATGCTACAGTTAACTTGACTTATCTTTAAAATAATAAATTACATGTGCAAATACAGGCATAATAATTTTGCAGCTTTTCAGGTGGAGAATATTAACTGGAAACATTGGCTTGCTCTAAGAATTTGTCTTAAGGTAGTCCATGTTTCTGAACAATACAAAACAGTCTGCAGTCTGCAGATCTCCAGTCTCTGGAGATCTGGTTGAAATTTTGTATGTAGTTTCAATCACAGCACTAACAAGAGACAAGCTACAACAGTATTCACTTGGTGCAGATTAAAACCTATCACACAGAAGAGAGATTCTGCAAAATGTAAGCAGGAGATGTGGAAGCCACACAATGGCTTAACCTTCATCCCGGCAATGCAACCAATGTAACAGGGAAGTAGCTGTATCACAGCCATTGCTGTGGTATACTGGATCTATTGCTTCTGCCTTCAACAGTATCCAGGATTGCACAACAGTGGTTTGCAGCAATATGCTTCTACTCAGGTATGTGCACTGTGTCCTGACAGTTCTGTAACTATGATATACACTAATCTACCACAGGAAAGAAAAAGAAAAATGTTGCAGACATGATATGAAAGAATCTGGAATGTTCATAAGGCTTTTTATTTCTTTCTAACTCGTTACTTAATTTTACTAATTTGTTGGCTGTTTACAAGATTTGAACCAGACTTGTCACAAAAGAGAAACATCATAGACTTTGTCCCAAACCTGGGAACCTTTTCTGCAATATTTGTTTGTTATCATTTCAGTAGTTCATAGTAGTTAACATTTGGCTGACCTTCTTACAGCGAAGAACCTGATTAAAGAAACATTGCAGCAAGGACTAAAATACTAAACCTCCTTTTTATTTATTGTTACTGCGATAAACACTGGCAGATAAATCAGAATGCAATTGAAGGAAGGAAAATGTTGTGCTTGCACAAAACTTCATCATTCTGTTTAGTCTTAGAAACCAAAGAAAAAAAATCAGAGGCAATGAAGTGAGTGCAGCTGTTGTATTTGTTCATTCTCATGGGCAGTGCCATGACGACAGACACTCTGGCAGTGCAGCATTTGCACAGCATTTCATGTTTCCTATGAAATCTATTATTTCCACACAGCCTTTCTGGCACTCAGTAATTTTAAGAATCAGATACTTACCTATTTTCACATTCTGCTTTATAATAAATCATCTGTTATAATGTTTTGTTAACTCAATAGTAAATAAATTGAAGTGTGGTCTGTTTCCTCTGTGAAATACTTGATGCATTCAATGCACTGTGTTCATCTGAATGTGTACCTCCATCTTTGTGCAACTGGATGAATTCATGAACCTTGATGTTTACATAGAAGTTATTTGAAGCCTCCTGCAGAAAATGGTAAGATACACAGCTGTAGATTTAAAATCTTAAACGCAGACTATGAAAGTTCATGGGAGGTTTTATTAGGATTTGTGAATTTGGGATTATGTTTTCCATATACATAGCTCTAGCCACGATGACACCTTCAGTGACAATGACTTCAACAAAGTTCTCTCCTTGCCTTCTGCCACAGTGGAATTCTTGTTAATCTTACAAAATACTGCAAAAATAAATTGGTCATTCTTGCTGACTGCTCACTGCCTATTGTCGATCACCTCTCATGACTAATGTCTCTGTACTACATTACAAATCTACTAAATCTGGCCTAGCAAAACAGAGATACAATATTAGAAACAATACTTGGGATGTCCTAAGTGTGTACAACAGGGATTGTATTTATTACAGCTAGGACTGATTACATCTGTCAAATAGCAGGAGGTCTTATCTTTTCTGGAACCCCTCTATATTCAGTAAAGAGAGACACTTCCAGAGCGGTAATCTTCCAGGACAACCTCAACACTCCATTTAGAGTAAGACAAATTTCCAATTACACTTGCCTCTTTTCTTTTGACGGGGAGCGCATCTTTCCACTTTTTGGCACCATACTTAAATTTATATACACAACTTTCCATAATAGGGTGAAGTTAGTTGAGATCACTCTTGTCCTTTGTGAAAAAGATACCTGAATTCACAAAATTCAAGAGGTGCACAGATCTATATGAGACTTATTTTTATCCCAGAAGGCTGATAAAAAAGTATGCATCTATACCTTTTACAAGGTTTTTACTAAAGCCTTGGAAATGGCTCTACAAAGAGCAAAATCTTAATCATAGTTTAACTTGTCCATGCTATTCTAAAAATATAGAGGGCCTGACACTCTCAAATACTACAATATGATGTTTGGTCTTAGTGATGAGTATGCATAACACACTAGACCAGACATTGAATGCCCTATTCAAGCATCCTACTGGAAGAAACACAGTGCATGTCATTCACAGATGTAAAGCTTGCTTTTCTGACTGTCATAGTGTTGTCAGACTGATTTATCTGTCCTTTGGGAAAATTCTGGGACAGGATTTGAAAAGACACTGATCTCAGTGGATTCTGAAGCATAAAGAGCAGGAGATAGGATGAGGGGCAATGGGCACAGACTGAGGTGTAGGAGGTTCCTTCTGAACATGAGGAGAAACTTCTTCACTTTACTTTACTTGAGCACTGAAACAGGCTGCCCAGAGAGGCTGTGGAGTCTCCTTCTCTGGAGACATTCAAAACCCACCTGGACACATTCCTGTGCAATCTGTTCCAGGTGAAGCTGCTTTAGCAGGTGGGTTGCACCAGAAGTTCTCCAGAGGTTCCTTCCAACCCTGACCATTCTGTGATTCTATGGAGGATGAGGGAAGAGTTGCACAACAAAGATATAGTGATCATTTCTATAGTAGCAGAAATCTTCTACATAGATTCCTTACATGTTGTCTGTGGAGTCACAATCTGCAAAGAGAGATCAGGAGTGAATGTTCCTTAAAATGGTATGCCTTCAGTCAGCACATCATTTCTTAGTCACCAGCATGGAAACTACTGGACTAGAGCCTGGAGCTGTGTTCATGACTCTGGGGAGTTTTCTCTGTGAAGTCTCAGACAGCACGGTTGCTTTAGGAGTATGCTTGGAAGAACAAGGGATTTGTCAGTGCCTCAGGGCCTCCTCATGAGGGACTGGCAGCTGGCACCCTCCTGGGAGCCCACCTGAACCTGTGAGGTCCACAAGTTCTGTAATGTCATTCACCAGGGCGCGCAGCAGGTCCTTCCAGATCTTGAAACGTCGATGGAGCAATCCAGTGGGAAGAACTTCACCAAGAGACTACTCTCTTTTTTATCTACACCCTTCCCTGCTTACTTTGCAGGTAGGGCAGATGGTGGTTGCACAGGTGACAGACTCTGTCTACACTTCAAGTGTCACTGGTGTCAACTTGAACCCACCTCCAGTGGAAAGAAACAAAAAATGAAACCTGTGCTATTCACACTGCCAGGGAACTTGTCTCCAATTACCTGCTATGACTGTTTGTGTAAGAATGATACCTTGGCTGTAAAAAGAAGCAAATAAAAGAGAAATGCCTGTGTTGAAGATAGAGTGTTGATACCATCAGTCTGGTAATCAGGAAATCTCAGGTTAGAGTCAAAATCTGTGCCTCTGAAGGTGTGATCTCAGAACAATGTACTCTATTTCTGGGAAACAGGCAACAAATAACCTCACATCAACTTCTTTATGAAGTAAGGCACAAGCTTGGATACAGAAGTGCCCTGACCGTGCTCTGAGTAAGTTTGTTCTGTCATTTTTAAGAAATAGTCCTACACTGATCATAAATGCATATAGAATTCCAAGCTCGTCAATATTGCCCAAAAGACAATTACTGGCTGAGTAGAATCTTAACAGAGACTGACAGAGCTGGAAAGCAAGTAGAGCTGAATTTCACCACAGAGCCTGGCCCCATCCACAGTGTGGTGTTCATTTTAGTCAGCAGACATGGGAGAAGATAAAATATAGATTTTGCCTTTTGTTTAATAAGGGAAATAACAAGGTTTAAACCACTAGGAAGGGGAATTCTCAGATTTCCCCATATTTTTGAATTTACAGGACATTGGACAGCAGGAGTTCTGAAATTTCTTGAATAAGATACACAACAAGTAAAATGTTGTACATGAATTATAGTTTTATCTGAGTCCTGATTAGTTACACGTTTTGAATGTTCTTAGGCTTGAGTAGAAGTAGTTTACTTTTTCTCTTCTTGCCTTCCTCATATTCCTTCCATATGCTCAATGACTGCCCATACTTCCTACCAAAATTCAACAGTCCCCTCTAAACTCCCCTTAGACACGTTGAAAAAAGTTTCTTCAACACAATTACCCTAATTTAGAACTGAGGACAAGAGTTCTCACTACCTTGGTTAAGTGATAGAGCTGTTTGGTTCATCCCCACCAAAGAAAGCCATTGTTTCTCATTAGACAATAATGGTCTGTGTGGGAGAAAAAGCAAAGAGTTATAAAGAAAGTCTGGAAAAGTATCACTACAGGACAAAGAAAGGTACCTCTTCCTAATGATACCAAAGAGCAAAACAGCCGCCAGAATAGTATTGTACCCAATAGGCTTGAACTACGTAGGGAACCCCAGCACTTGTGGAATTCCATCCACCAAGCTAACCTTTGAAGCTCTGACCAGCATCAGCTACTTGAGCTTAAACCCTTAGAGGCTTCTTGAGCTTAAACCCTTAACCCTTGAGCTTAAACCCTTAAACAAGGTCATAAGTACCCAGCCTATCAGCAGAACCCTATACATTTTACTCATCTGACAAATTGTTACTGTAAAAGTCAATGAGTTCTGCAGATTTCTAAACAGCTTTCAACTTGCTTGCCCTCACATTAAATGCAAGATAATGTATCTGACTGTTTAAAGGTTTTATTGTCAAGACATAAAACTTTTTCCAACTTATTGTCTTTTATTTTCCAGGTTGTAAAGTCTTCAAATAAGTAAATCTGATTTGGTTTTACCTTATTCTATTGCTCCATGACTAATTTACTTTTATTGCTTCATAAATGAACTCCACGGACATTTTACTCTTAGTTCTGAGTGCATTTTTTATGAAAGTACTCTATAAAGTTTTGTTTGTAGAGCAATAATATTGAACATGTTGGCATAAGCTACAAAGCCCTAAATGGTCTGGGATCTGTTTTTTTCTTTATCTTTTAAGCCACTGAGTTCACCTGGAGGGCTTCTGGTGTCGTTTCCAGTGTCAGTAATGGATAGGAAAATATTTTCAGTGAAGAACACTCAGCTCTAGAACTTGTTTCCCATCTGGACTGCTAGCCCTGCTAGCCTTTAGGGCACAGAGTAAAGCTTATCTGTTTGCCTGTGCTTCTTCCTAAGAAAAATCATGGGGATTGTTATCTTAGCAGGCTTATTGAGAAAACTGGTTAGATCTGATGTTTCTAGAGAGCTTTTGTGCTCTTGGATACTAATTAGCTTCAGGATTCTCTTTTCTCTAGCAGTTGTTGGTAATATGTTTTGAATTATTTATTAGGCTTTTTGTGAATGTAAATCCACCCAGATGCTTGGGCGGTGGGTACATGTTTTATAGATATGAATGTCAATCAATAAATAAATAGCTCTGAGTGCTTCTCTGTAGAAGAGAGTCAGAATATTATCAGAACAACAGGGGTAAGAAACAGGAGTATTTTGACACAGAGAGCCTTTTTTGGCTGGTGTTATAGCTTCTTTCTTTTTATTTCCCCTCACTATTTTCTGATTTCTATTGTGTCGTTTCCTAATAAACTGTAAGTGGCAGATGCCGTGATGCCATTTGCAGAAGAACTTTAAATGGATTGCATTTTGCTAAGTGATATGGACATATTGGTTACAAGGACACGCCCAAAAGAAGTCATCTGCATTCGAAGTGTTTTACCTTCAAAGTCCAGGTATGAGGCCTTGAGATTTATAAAAAATATTTTATACTGCAGACATAGCCTTCTTTCCTCTCTATAAATGATTCAGGAGCAGATATGGATACTTTCAGTCATCATTTACAGCTGTCCAACAAATAGTCCCTGTGAATATATTTCAGACTACAGGTGGTTCGTGAACTATTCAACTATTTTTACTAAATGCTTCTCTCAAGTCTTGGACTTATATTCACTAAGTAAACAGCTGTGGTGGCTAAGACCTTACCGCCTCTTCTCCCCCATCCCAGCTGTTTGTTACTGACCCTTTGCCAGAAATTCTTGCTCCTCTTCCAGATACAGCAAAAACTGCTGCACCTCAGCTGCTCCAGTTCATAATCTGGCGTCTTACTGCAAAACAACTTCTAAGTTAAGCTCATGTACAGGACCATAAAATGGAACAGCTGAGGTGCAATAAAATGCTCTGTTCTCTTAGTTCTGCAATCAGGGGCCATATCTTCTTGAGAGAGGTGCTGATTTAACTAGCAAGACTTAGCAGATCTTGTCTATCAGTGTTGTCCTGACCATGTACTGGCCATTGCACAGTCTAAAAACATGACAAACAAACCTAAGAACTTTTGATGCATGTAATAACACCAGCTACACTGACATCACTACAGTATTGGGCAACTTTTGCCACCTGCATGAGTGTTACATATATGTTTATTTACTTAAAGAATAGGAATTCTCTACAAAGAAACAAACACCTAAAGTTAGTCAAGAAGCAAAGATGTATGAACTTACGAACATAAAATGGAGAAGGTGAATCAGAATGCACAAAACTGTTCACAAATGGTTAACCGTGTCTACATCAAGCTTAGCTAGAAATATAAACTGTTTAAAACTGTCTGGAGGGAAACTAGCAAATTAAAATATTGTGGAAACAGAAAGAGCACAAATCCTAGCTACAGACTAAGAGGAAATTGAAACTATACATTTCTTCATATCAGGCTTCTGGGTACAAAATAATAAAGTGGACAGGAATAATAAAAAAAAAAATCTTGGCATTGTTATCCTTTCAGTGTTGGTGAAATGTATAAAGAATGTTTGTGCAAAAATATCTACTCTGGCTTAGGTGGCTATTAGATACAGTGAATATGATCAGGGATATTCCATTCAGGTTTACCCTGTAACTACCTGTGCACAAAGGAAAGTCATACACAACATGTATTACTCTGTTCCCTTATGTGAATTGTACAAGGAACACAGCAGCAAAGAATTTGCTCAGATATGCATGTTTCCATGGGAAGAAAATATCTTCTACTCCAACTGAAGTCAATCTCTTATTATACTTCAAACGGTGGAGAACATCCAGACAGAGAATTCCCAGAACAGGAACCAGTTGTTCTTTATAAATATGACAGCAAAATGCAGCACTATGTTGAATTAACACTCACCAGACAAACAGGACAGCCACTGAAACACAGCCCAATTTGCATTATTTTACAAACATAATGTGCTGTGAAGTAGACTAAAGCAGCTGTTACTTAGAATCAAACTGAAGAGAAATTCCAACGATTTATACTGTTAGACCTCTCTCCATTAACAGCTGCTTCAGAACTTTTACTCTGAGGGAAAATACAGATGGATTTTGCAATACAAAACACAGAATATATTGGACTTCAATTATTGGAAATAACCAAGTTTTTAACGGGGAAAGATTAATACCAATGATGCAGCTTAATAAGATTTTCATGAAAACAAATTACATTTTCTAGCATGCTCACAGCTTGGGATATAGGCATGTTGGGTATATAATTACTCTAATTACAGAGAAAATTGAAGGACTTTGACTATAATTGCCCATTAGCTAGTTGTCCTGAACATGACAGTCACTTTACCTATTTTTGTAACAGCAAATTTCCAAAGGGCAGTACAATACTGGTGACTCTCCATTCTGCTATATGGTTATTGATTATGCTTCCCGTTTACAAGAATTAGTGCTTTCTGGATGTATTCTCACCCTCCAGCACTCACTTCTTCTGAAGCTGTGCCTTTTACTTTGAATAGAAGATCCAGGAAGAAAGGAAAATATGTACTGAAATTTCTTATTTACCTTCCACAATTTTTCTGCGTTGTGTTATTGCTGCATTTCATATTTACAACCACTATTCTTGCAAAAAAGTCTACAGAGCAAAAGCTTTTGTTTGTTTCTGGAGCAGGCTGGAGGCTTTAAAGCACACAGTTTTAGAAAAAGTTATATTTTCTTACAGTTTCCTTTGGAGCATGAAATTACAGAATCACAAAATCAACGGCTGGGGTTGACAGAGATCTCTGGAGATCATCCAGTCCAACCCCATAGATGAAGTGGTTTGGTCAGAACTATGACCAGTCAAGTTCTGAATATCTCTAAGGCTACAGACTCCACAACTTCTCTGGACAACTTCTTCCAGTTGTTGTTCAGCCACCTTCACTGTAAAAATGCTTTTTCTTCTGCATATAGCTACCCACAGCAAATACAGATTCATGAAAATATGTAGTATCCTAACCATTGTTTAATATGGTAATCTTTCTGTTGAGTTTCATTTTTGCTTCTACATGGCTTACTGACTCAATCATTATTCTTCTGTTGTTACTCTCATCTGTACCCCTCAGTGGATCCAGTTAACCCTATTTATGTTGAAACACTCCTTTATTTTATTCAATAGGAATGAGATTTTTTTTACCAGGGAAATAAGCCCTAGAGGAGCTATTCTGTTGTTACACTACCTACAAATAGAATTCGGCCACTCCTATCTAATTTAAAACATGCCTCAATTACTATCAAATTCTTAGCTTCAAAATGTGATATGATTCATCATAGAAAAAATATGCAATAACTAGCAAATATACCTGGCTACAGTATGTTAGAAGTCCTCCTAAGGTCAGTTCAGGAAAAAAAAAAAAAAAAAAAAAAAAAAGAAGTACATAATTAATGTATTCCTGTAAGGAACCATCTGATTTCCTGATTAAGTTTTCAAGTTGCTGGAACAACCCCATTACAAAATTCTGGTCATTGCAACAGTTTTGCTTACTGCATACTCCTTCATAGCATAAAACAATCCAGACAGTAAAACAAAATCAGGCCAGCAGTAATGCTGAAAATCTCATCTCAGTTATACTAGACTTCCCTTGAAATAAAAAAATTTGGACTCTCAAACTCATTTTCCACCATGTATGGTGTATCACTCAAAACAGCAGCAGGACCATAGGTTAGGACAGGCCTGTGAAATCTTTCTGTGAGCTCAGAGGATGTTCCATCACTGCTGTTGTGCCTCTTGAAAGGAGGAACTGGAAGTATGAATACTCTTGTACCTTCCTAGAGCCAAGACCCACCATTGCCAATTCCACATTGCCCAGAAGGGATCTAAAATACGCCATCAAAAAAACCTAGATCACCCTGATTAGAATGACTAACATTTATTTATTTACTAAAAATCTAGAATGAGACTCGGCTCCCATCAAAACTCATCACTATATCTCTATGGTCTTTTATGGAAGAAGTATAAGACTGTCGATGCAGTAAACAGCTGTCTACAAAATAATAGGAAATACCTAGATTTCTTATTAGACAGCTGTATCTGGGTATTTCAAAATGTGCAGCATCTCCAGTGATCAGAGGGACAAACTGACATAGGAGATCCACTTCACCTCTCACTTCTAGGACAGGGCTGCTGCCATACAGAGGCATTTGTGTTCATCTGTATTACAACTAGCATTGGACACGTTTAGAGTCAATACACCAAGAGGCATAAAGGATTAGAAGACTAGGTGGTATTTGATGTGTGCTGGGTTATAGTCATCCAGAGACCCAAGAACTAATATTCTCCAAAAGAAAGGCAAATCGATGAAGAATGCACATATTTATACAGCAAGCACAACTAGGAAAGCCAACTGACAGCTCTACCTGCATGTCTGCTCTCTGGAAGAACACGATCATCTATGCAGCAGGAGGCTAGCAGGCTTCCCAAACACCCTATCAACACCATTCACACAGGAAAGAAGAGGAAAGGAAGGAAAACCAGATGTAGCTCCCTCCATAAAGCTGTCCTCTGAGCAAAGGGATGGTACCTCTCTGCCTCCTCCCAACCTACTTCTTTTCCCTGGAGCATCTTCCCTGAGTCGATAACAGACTATACCATCTGCCTTGGCTGGGAGGAACAAAGTGAAAACCCCAGGGAAGCAAACGTAGCCCTGAAGAAGGCAAAACTGCTATGTAAAAGCAAAAGTTCTTGTGGAGAGCTCTGTTTTGAGTCATGAGCAGAAGGACAAGGCAGACCACCACAAATATTATCAAAGTAGATACACAGCCAAGGAGAAGAAGCCAGAATGCCCTTTTTGGTGTCACTGCACAGGAACTCAGCTGGTCAGCACCTGCAGGCCACCTTCACAGGCCATGATGCCTTTATCCTTTACAAAACCTGCAAAGTGTCTCCTCTGAGCATTTTCCTCTTTGTACCCTGAAGGCATTCAAACCACTGCTGCTCAGAGGTTATGCATTTTTACACTTGTGCTCTCTTGCTTTCACCTTCCATCTCCTACCTCCCAATCCTATCTTAGGCTGTAAGAGTTCACAGTATCACAGTATCACAGTATGTTTGGGATTGGAAGGGACCTCAAAAGATCATCTAGTCCAATCCCCCTGCTGGAGCAGGAACGCCTAGGTGAGGTTGCACAGGAACATGTCCAGGTGGGTTTTGAATGTCTCCAGAGAAGGAGACTCCACAACCCCCCTGGGCAGCCTGTTCCAGTGCTCTGTCACCCTTACTGAGAAGAAGTTTTTTCTCAAATTTAAGTGGAACCTCCTGTGTTCCAGCTTGATCCCGTTGTCCCTTGTCCTATCATTGTTTGCCAACGAGAAGAGCCTGACTTCATCCTCATGGCACTCACCCTTTATATATTTATAAACATTAATAAGGTCACCCCTCAGTCTCCTCTTCTCCAAGCTAAAGAGACCCAGCTCCCTCAGCCTTTCCTCATAAGGGAGGTGCTCCACTCCCTTAATCATCTTGGTTGCCCTATGCTGGACCCTCTCCAGCAGTTCCCTGTCCTTCTTGAACTGAGGGGCCCAGAACTGGACACAATATTCCAGATGGGGTCTCACCAGGGCAGAGTAGAGGGCACCAGTGTAGTAGTGTAGTAATAGTAATTGAGTTATAATACAGATATTTGTTTTGTGGTTTGGTTTAGCTGTTCTAAGCAGACGAGAAAGTGTACCTGAGCTTTTAGTAGCATGACTCACTTCAAAGCTAGTTTTCATACCCAGCACAATAGCTGAGATCAAGATCCATTTTGCATGTGCCTTGAGAGGGTTCACAGCTACTATGTTGTAGGAAGATGGTAGGAGTGCAGGTAATTACAGTCCACACATACGGTATCCTCATGCCTTGCCAGGTTTCTGCAGAAGCCTTTTTCTGGAATTTCTATGTTTCCTGCAGATGAGAATGACTGAGGATTTTACAGCAGTCCTCAGGAGAGGAGGAAGCTTGAGGATTTGGAAATATAAGGGCAAATTCTTCTCTTGAACCCACATGGTGGATTCAAGAGGAGAAATTAGCCACATGAAATAAAGCCAGGTACTGTGACTTTCTCATCCGTAAATATTTCTTTATTTATTTTTTTTTTTCTGAGGGTTATTTTTTGGTGTATCCAGCTGTGGCCTGTAGCAGAAACGAATATCTCATAATGAACTCTGTTATAAATGGCCCTGAAACACAGAGTGTTGGAATGCCACTAAAAATATTTTGTCTGTGGCTTTTGCTAAGGCTCAACTCCTCAGGAAATACTTTCATTGTTTAATGCTGTCATTTTGTACATATCCAATATTTTCTTAATCTGTCACTGGGAATAGTTTATTTATAACAAGCTTATTTTCCAATTGCATGCTGTAAATATGTCTTAACAGTCTTGCCAAAAACACTAACTATACACTATAACTACTTGTTATAGAGATTTAACTGGTTTATTAGCTTTTAAAAATACCAGAAGTATGTGTCAAGTCCTCCCTTACCCCCCTTTTTTTCCACTCAAATAATGGGTATACAAGTTTGGGTCAGGAGTCACTTTGTTGGTTAAACACAGCTATAAAAATGAAGGACCAATTACGTCTCTAGATTTAGCCCTGATTTTGTCATTCACATCTCTCCAGAAGTAATTGTGAGTGGAGCTGGACTTAAAAACACCTCCTCCATGTTTCTTCCTTGCTCCTTAAAAAATTAACAGTAACCTATAATAAAATCAACTTATAGCAACTATAACAAAAGGAGCCCAACTGCTCTTGCTGAGGAATCTTTGGGGAGACTCCAGTGCCATCATTAGGGCATCTCTTGTTCTTCCCTGGAAGACGTGAAAGGAGAAGAAAAAAGGCCCTTTCTTTCCTACATCTCAGGTTTATTACACAGATTGCCTACTGAATTTTACGGCTGGCAAGCAGGTAAGGTTTATAAAATGTGTTTCATAAGCAGCACATCCCATAGCATGTATCCTGCAAGGGGATTCTGTTTGTTTAGGGAAGCTAACTGATCCAAATTAGCTCTCCTAAGAGTCGTGTAGTCTTTAAAAGTTATTAAATCTGTATACGCATGTGTGTGTATCTATGTAAAGAATAAAAATGAAGCTATGTGGAGTACAGAGAACTTGTTGAAACATTCATACATCTGCCAGCAAGTTTGCTGACAATTTGGGGTTTTTTAATATATTTACACAGCTGTAATATATATACTTTTATGGGGAACATTTTCCATCATTAGCTTTCCAACAGGTTAAGAGGGTTATTCATAGATATATCTACACACAATGAGCCAATTTCTGGTTTCAGCGTAATAGTGTAAATCCAAAGTCACTCCATTAAAATTGGTTACTTGTTTTTTTTTTCTTTTAACTCATATCTGGTAACAGACAGGAATTTGTCCTCCCTGTATTTTGAGATCTTAGCAAGACCACTGACTTTCTGTACTCAAGCAGATAATCTGCAGTCATTTCTGTGTCACAGCTGTGGAAACGGCTCTCAGGGCATTCTGCAGTCATATGCTTCAGCTGATAAGATAATAGGAATCAGTCTTTCTGAAAACAGTGTTCAAAGGTTGTCTCTAGCACTGTTTTAAATTCACAAGTGCTATCTTTATCTCATCAGTGTCTAAAAAAAGTCCAGGATGTCCCCAGGTATTTGCTTCTCCCAACTAAAATCCATATACATACTTAGCCACACCTGGGAGAAAAAGTCAATAAAACTTCATTAAAACATGACTTGTAATATGAGCCCAAAACTGATCTTGCCTTTGCAAGTGGAAATCTTTCGTAACTGCACTTTAATCATCAGAAATAAACTCCACATTTCTGCTGCCTTCACAAAGACTGTAATTTATTCTTCTTTTTTTTAACTAATATGGTTAGACAAGTTTTTAGAGCCAACATTCTTTTTTTGCCTGTGTCAGGAGATTTTTAAAAGCTACCTTGTTGCTTCTCTTAATGTGGCAATTATATGGCTGCAGGGATGCTGTCTCTCAGTGACTACTGCACTGCCATTTCTTCACACTGCAAGAAAGTTGATGGATAAAAGGAGCTGGAAGGATTAAGTTTGCTGGAGCTATAGGGCTTTCCACGGAGAGTAAACAGCACTATTTTCAGGGCTGCATTAATTATGCGAGTGGTAATAGTCAAAGTCATCTGAGAAACTTGGGACACGTTCCTGTGGTGTATGAGCAAGTTAAACAGGCTGTAAAGCCTGAGTAAAATTTGGACACTGCCTAAACTGAATGATATCTCTATCAAAGCAATATTTTTATTTTTTTTTTGCAAATGCTAGTTACAAAATAGTAAGTTCCCAGACAATGTGGCATTCCATCTCATCGCAGGACAAGCTGCAAGACAAACAGAGAAATCACTGAAGTGAATTAGACTGGAAACTATCTTATGCAGGGGCCAAATCTCACACATTTCTGCTCTGCCAGACAGAACTAAGCCCTAACCCCCGACTCTCAGCAAGGCTGGAGTAAGCCCCAAATAGGTTGCTAGATTTCAAATTCAATATGGGACTTCCTTTCAACACGAGAACATAGGCTGAAATATGGGGATGCTACCTATTTCTGTATTTTCTACATTTTTGGTAGAAGCCACTGAATTTGGGACTCAAGCATGGGAAATCCTCCAGCCTCCTGCACCCTGCTTTGCTCAGTCTGCCCCTTGCCACCTCCAGCCACTTCCATCTGACAGCAGCAGGGACAGCAAGGGTACACCAGCAAGGGGACAGTAAACTGTTGCTGGGTGCTAAGGCACTACCTGGGTGTCAGCAGCTGAACGACTAGAGGGCAGAGTGGGGGATCTGGGTGGGAGATGTATCTGAGCACCCTCATTGCAGCACCATGGGCTCTGCCTCTCCCAAGCTGCTTCCCAGACTCAGCTGCATTCGCTACCCAGAAATGGGGCTACCTGCAAATCCAAGATGCCTTCAAGGTATCTTGTAACTTTCCTGAGCAGAATTCCACTCACAAAAATATCCCCGTGGCCTGGTTACACTCCAGTTTCTGTCACATGCGAAGCAAGGGGGAGGATTTCTCGAGGAAAGGTTATTAAAATCTGTGATAATGCACTAAGAAACCCAAACATAAACTCCCTCAAAAATAATAGTAACTGTGTGAGAAATTTTTCATTTTGAGTGTTTGCATGGTGTAGCCTTATATAATGTCACAGACTGTAGTCCTGAATGTCGTAATCTTAACCATACACCAGCATGTGTTTTTAAATGTAATGCATTTCGATGTCCTGTTTGCATTGGACTCACTACTGTAGGTCTCTGCAGGACATTCTGTTTACAAAAGAGATTACCAAAAACAAAAATTACAAACCAAAGTAGTGTGAGTAACAGAAATGGGAGTAGGAATGCCTCACTCCGGAAGTTTTTGCCACAAGTCCAGATATAAACGAGGCCAAAGAGACCCAGTATAAATCAAGTTATTTTCCTATTACCTCAATAAGACACGGGCTCAACAGCTATCTTGGCCTTATTTTGTAGGTTATAACCTGAAACAAGCTTGAATCTACTTTCATTCAGTGCATAGTTCATGAAACAGCTGTACTGAGATGGAAAATTCTTGTGTTGAGTTCTTTACCTTCTAGATGACAAAAAAAAAATCTCATAAAAAGTATTTCTTGATTATGAATCACTTGTCTCTGCCTTTCTACAAGCCTAACAAGAAAAAACAGGTTTTGAAAATACAGCCCCTCTCCTTGCCATCAAAGACAGACTAAGCTCAGGCTTTTGCACTGACTTACAATTAAACATATGTTATCAGTGGGGAGAACACTGAGTTTTTCTCTCTGTCTCTCTCTTCCACTCTCTCTCACTGTCTTCCCCTCTCCACCCTCAAATTTCTGATTTATTATACTACAAATTTACAGTTACATATTTGTTTCACTTGTTTTACTTCTTTGTTTTTCTTTTTTCTCTGTTTAGTTACTCCCCCAAACTTAAACCCTCCTGGGCTATGAAAATGTTATATCTGGCTTCCAGGGCACTGATGAACACTTACTGCTGCTCACCTTATTCCTTATTCCTCATTTCTGCTGTAAGTAATTTGGGCACCACTTGATGATGTCTTTAATTGATACTATAGCAGTATATAGTAGTCCCAGTCAACATCCAGGTCCCTTTAGCTCAAATGCTGTTCAACTAAATAGGCTATAACTATATGGCACAGCAGAGTGCGAGAAACTTGGAGACAACATAGCTTTCCTACGTGCTATTTTTTAATGGTCAAATACCACACTGCTATTACTATCCCAATTCTGGTTTGGGGCATGTGCAGAGCTGGTGACGACTTCAAACTAGTGCACCACGGCATTCTGCATACCGGTAGAAACAATCCCTGCACCCAAATTGCTTACAGCCTGAAAAGACAAGACAGACAAAGGGTACATGGAGTGCAAAGGCACAGAAAGGAGAATATCTATGGCCACAGCCACAAGCCTGTTCCTCAGACCAAGCCTATGCACTCAGTTTGACTACCCACTCATGCTGCTCAAGTAACAGTGTCAGTCTTGAGCACACAGATGAGTTCTGAAACATAACTCAATCAGGCAAGCTCACACCCTTCCTAATTACTTTGTGCAAATAGTTTCATGAGTGAAGTATTGTTCACATCAGGCCTTGAAGGAAAAAAATATCAACCTTTCTTATTTCAACAGCTCCTAACTATAAGCCTAATATGAGATAGCTTTTTGCAGTAGCAGGTCTAGGTTCCCCATGAGGCCCTCTGCATCACTCTGTTGCTACAAAGCCTGACAAGAGGGAAGAAATCTGCTACACGAAGGATTTACCACCCCAGGCAGCTGATATACTCTGATTTATAGGTACAAATTCCTGCAGATAGGAGAACTGTTTTGTCCCTCAGCTATGATACACGTTGATGTGTCCTAGCTGGGGTCTACTATCCTCTTTGCTGAAGGCTGTAAGGCAACATAATAATTGGATCTTATGCTGACTGACAGTATTATAGTGGCAGATGAGTACTATGATAATCTCAAAGTGTTGGATAATCACCACCCTGTTATATTGTCTTGCTGCTCAGGAATTAGCTCTCCTCTTCAGATTAAGAAACAAACTTTACTGCAGCCAAACTCCCTGTTTCTGTACTGCTCCAGACAGGATTCTGACCTGAAACTGACCCTGTACTTTTTTTTTTGAGGTTTGGAATGATAGAAACATGTGAAGACTATACTTCATTTTGGAAAAATTTGCCATTGAATGTAAGTGTTTGGTTCATCTTCAAGGATTGTGAACCACAGATAACCAAACTTAATGATTGTCATTCATCACCCTATAAAAATTCATACCAACCACATCAGTGGGATTTTTCACTTTGACTAAAACCTCTTTGTGTAAGGGCCTAAATAATAGTTATCCAGAAATACACATCTATTAGTTAAATGAAAAAGATAATTTGAGAAAGCAAAATACTAGTTTTTATGGAGAAAATTGTTCAGTTAAGGTTATTTGCATCAACAGAAGCAGGAACAAGGGCTGTCTACTGCAGCACACAAGTCACAAAAGCCAATGGTACTCAGCTGAGCATTCGATTTCTCCGGAAGAATGGTCCACTGGGTGCAGTTAAAATGCAAAGGAGAATGTGAAAAGAAAAGTACAGTCCTATGTGGGTGAATAAGCAGTTTCTTTGAAGCTTGAATCTGACACATATTTCAGAGCTCAACAGAAGCAAAAATCAATTTTCAGATTACTCTTCTTTCTAGCTTTGGATGAACTTGAAAGGAGAGCTGATATCAGCATGTACAGACAGGTTCACAACTCTTTCTGGCCCCTTTGCATTTCCAGGAATAGGCAGGAACAACCAACATAGAAATATCCTGGCAAACAGACCCAGAACATTACTTCCATTTTCTTACTCCTCACACCTACCTCAAGGGACTGACACCTGGGAGACCATTTCTGCTTTGTAAAGCTCCTGACTGCATAATTGTCCTCTGGGGAATGTTAACTACAGACTTCAATGAGAATAGAGAAAACGTGGCTCTGTGTCCCACACCAGCAGCTCCAAATCAGAGAAGTACAGAGATGTGTGTTATTCAGCCTCTCCTCACCTCCCCTCCAGCTAACACACCTTTCCTCTGCATCTGACAAGTGAGGGAAGAAGGAGGAGATGGAGTTGCAAAAGTAAGAGCACTTCATTACTTACCCAGAAAAATCCCCCAGTCGAGTAAGGCCACTGGATCACTGCTCAAGAAAACTTTAGGTTAATATCTGAAAGGGTTAAATCACGTGGCCAACTTTGCAGCTGGAGTCTGAGGTTCTGCTGGTGCCCTGATGACCTGGTCTAGTATGTTGCTCCACAAAAAACAGTGGAATCTATTGGGGAAGACACAGCATTATCCGTCATTGTCCATATGACCCCATGGCCAAGCTCCTGTCCTTACCCATCTTATGGGCCATATGTCCAGGAACAACATCTACATTTCAGACCAAGTCCTTACAGAAAATGTTCATATACCTGAAGACTTTTGAAGACCGTGAGGCAGCAGTCTTGAATACGAAAGACAATGCCCTGTGGTGGAAAGAGTACTGTGGAAAGTTTATTCACAGTTATTCCTGTTTAATTGAAAAATAAATGTATAGTGTCGTGTTTTGATTACCTAAGTGCTGCAGCTGCATTAAGAGATTTGTCCAGCAGCAGGGGGTTCACAGGCTCTTCCCACCACTTTACATTCTGCTTTGAACAACATCCAGACTGAATTCAACACTTGTGATCCTCTTCCTAGTGTTGCTATGAGGTAATGGGTCTCTTAATCTGTCTTATCTGCTCAGCTGCAGTTTTTATATTTTCCTCTGACTATGCTAGCCACATGAGACTGAAAGACATGAGAATTTAGTAAATCTTGTAGAGTTTAAGATTATAAAGGGTGGAACTTGGTTCATCAGTTGACTTTATTAATGCTCTGCAGTCTGAAATGGATTCAAAATTTAGTGAGCAGTACTGACTAACAACAGGAATAATATGTACCATGAGAAATATTTAGTTTATTAATGTCTACTAGTTTTCATTTATAACAGAGATAGATGAACTGTAAAACAAATAATGAAGAAAATGTCTGTTGATTTGTCTTCTATATATGTAGGTATACATTGTCACTTTTTAATTATCTTTATTTGAGCAAAGCTCCAATAAGGGCAGAGAAATTAAGTTTTTCTTAATTGTTATAAATCAAATATAATTGATTTTTATAGATCTCTTACTTCTCAGGTAGCATCAATTGTGGAGTTTATTAGTTTTTTAGGTATGAACCCTATCTTTACAGGACAGGGAGCAGTGAAGCCTCAATCATGGCTGGTATGTCTGCATGGTATGTGAATGAACATGTATATGGATGTTTACAGGCATGCAAGTGTTCCTCTGTGCAACACATCTTGCCAGAAATTTTCCTAAGGATTAGGCAACTGCCCAGCATCTGCAAACCTGTCATCATTTGCCCAACCTCTCTCACTGCCATCCAAAGGAAAATTTTCTTCCCAGGAAACAGAACACTAATTGCTTACCCAGAAAGGTAATTAATGACTCAACAATTGTCACCAACAGGCTGCATTTTGGAGATAGCCAATCCTGAGAAATGTCATCTTTGTCAGGCCATAATTTCCATTCTCTACTTGAGGGGGTTTTGAGTTTGGGTGGGCTTCTTTTAATGGTGGTAACACATATAAAATGTCATGTGGCTGTGAAGCTGCATCACAGGTCAGCTCACTGCCCTCCCTGGTGGTGTGGGTGTGCTGGAACTGCTCATGCTGGGAGAGAGGGACATGTCCCAGGGGCACCGCTCTGGCACATGCAGTCCCAGCCCTGCCTCTGCCCCTCGTTGAATCCACATCAACACTAATTAGAAGCTAGAAGCACAATTTCTGTGCCATAGTATGTCAAATCTCCCCTTTGAAAAATGTCTCTGCCAAGTAGAGCCGCCATGCTTCGATAATCCGTTATTACGCATAGTTTCAGGGCAACATCAAGCAAGGAGGCACATGTGTTGCTGTGTGTTACAAAAGTGGGAAGGTGAAAAGGAGAAAGGCTTGATTTCTAACAACCCCTGGAGATGGAGAAAGCCAAAATGGCAGTTGCTCTCCATCCATGATGGATGAGTCAATAAACATGAAGATGTGTTTATTGCAGAGTTTTTAATCATATCAAATGCCCCATTGTTAAGGGCTTAGGCACAGTCACAAGCCACAGTATTCTTCTTCCACTTCTCATAAAAGTGAGAAAACTGTCCTGTGACAAATTTATGCTATACAGGCAATATTCTGTCAAAGTTATTTTGATATTTGATCAGTACATTTCCCATTCTACTTATAGTGTCAAATGAACCTGCAGCCTGGAGTTGCAATGGAGAGAAGCTCGTTGCATTTTGCATGGCCCTTTCAGGCAAGAAGAGTTCACCAGTGCATCTCTATTTTCCAAGGTCACCAACTGCCAAAAGCTGAATAGAGACAAAACATAATTCTATTATTTTTTGTGCAGTCTAGAAGGAAGACAACATAAAATGTAGCTGTGATAGATCAGGTTAAATCTCTCCAAAGATAATAGAAATTGCAAGGTTTATTTAGGGTAATGATAAGCAGTCTATAAGAATCTCTCTGTAATTGTTTTGGTGAAGCCAGAGTAGTGACCTAATCAAAGGCTTTTATGACCACATCCATCTCACTTGTACAGGGCAAAATTTCTCTGGCCCTGATTATTATTGTATGTATTATAGAAGAATGAGCAAATACCCTCAGTAGGGAGACAAGAGAGAAGAGTGAAAGGAAGAATCAGAAACAGAGCCAGAACAAGTACTGCTAGCTATTCTTCAGAAATGCCTTAAAAGACTTCTACAGGATGAGTGTTCCCAGGGGAGAACTTACAAGTGTCACCAAAAAAGTAGTTTCTAACAAGTTTCTGCTGCATGAGGGAAAATGGGACTTTGCATATTCCTTTCAAATAAACAGGATGGCAACAAAGATAATCAGTTCCACAGTGAGCTAAAATTTATTTTCCTATTGGATTCTATCCAAATGCTATTTCATGCCATGGAAAGATTACCATTGATTTCAGTTCCAGTGGATGCTGTCCTTAGGCCACAGCCAGAGGCTTTCCATTGTAGCCCTCTTAATGCAAAGCCTTCAGAGGTAAATGTAGCCTGGCCTCCATCTGCCCCACTACAGGTCTGATTTGCACTTAACAGCGTTGGCTCCAAGAGGTATAGCAGGGAAACAATATCATTTCTTACCCTTTGCCCATAGCAATGTATCTAGTTCAATAATTATTTTCCATGAAGGTTGTAAAGTATTCTAAGACAGAGATTTTGAAATCAATACATCTCTCTGTAGCAGTAACTATAATTTCCTACTTACAGTTCTGTCCAGAGATGTCAGAAAGTGAAGTACTTACTTATATCTTTGAGTTGAATGGTAATTATATTGAATTAAGCACACATGTAAGTGCTTTTACTGACTTGCATCTGTTTTTCTACAGAATAAATAAATAAATAATGTATATAAAGTATTGTGCTGGTTTTGGCTGGGATAGAGTTAATTTTCTTCAGAACAGATTGTACTGTGCTATGTTTTGGATTTATGACCAACACGGTTGATAACACACCACTGCTTGAGCTATTGCTGAGCAGTGCTTACACCAAGTCAAGGCCCTTTTTGCTTCTCACACCACCCCACCAGCAAGTAGGCTGGGGATGAGCAAGAAGCTGGGAGGGGACACAGCTGGGACAGCTGATCCCAAGTGAACCAAGGGATATTCCATACCATATGACATCATGCCCAGCATATAAAGCTGGGGAAGGAGGAAGGGGGGATGTTCAGAGTGATGGCGTTCGTCTTCCCAAGTAACCCTTACGCGTGGTGGAGCCTGGCTTTCCTGGAGATGGCTGAACACCTGCCTGCCCATGGGAGGTAGTGAATGAATCCCTTGTTCTGCTTTGCATGTGTGCGCAGCTCTTGCTTTACCTATTAAACTGTCTTTATCTCAACCCATGAGTTTTCGCACTCTTACTCTTCTTGTTCTCTCCCCCATTCCACCAGGGGGGAGTGGGCAAATGGCTGTGTGAGGTTTAGTTGCTGGCTGGGGTTAAACCATAACAAGCACATAAAGAAATAATGAAAATATCCCAAGTAATCTGCTGTCAGGCTCAGAACTAAGCAAACTTAGAAATGCATGAGGAAAATAATTCCTGGGTTTGACTCACCTTTTACTGGGGATTAAAATCCTAGTAACACCCAGTCAGTGATGCAAAACAGAAAACATGGTGTCTAATTTAGGAAAAGATAGCAGACTTGAGGAAAACAGTTGGAGGTGTTCAGAAAGAAAGGGTAATGTGACAGATGATTTTGAATTTTTTTGTGCATGTTTACTTTTTACATTTAAAGCTCAATCAGAGAAGTAGCAGCGATCTCTATTAGCTCTCTGCCCAATGAGGTGCTGAGCAGCTGCAGGGGCAGAGCAGTGCACACAGAGCTCTGCAGACGTCATGAGCTGAGAGCCTGCAGCGTGTGCAGCCAACGCATCAGCGTCAGAGACCATCACAGCTCCTAAGGAGCAGCTACATCCCTGGCACCTGTCAGCTGTGACGTATTCCTACAGCGGGCCCTCACAGCTCCAAAGGATACCCCCATGTAAAACCCTATCAGTTAAACTCTCCAGTATATATGCTTACTGAAAAGACTGTGAGTCATTAAAAGGAAAGAACTGGGAGGGAATTTCTTATTATTTTGGAGGAGGGGGCTCGATGTGCCATACAGCTTTTTTCAAAATATTAAAGCAGATATGTAAAACTCAAATATTGAGCTGGTCAACAACAGCTAGGAAATCCAACGTGGACGCTGCCACTTGAGATTGCAAGAGCTTTAGCTTGGTGTGTGGTCTTGTGTATCATATGTGTCACAGTACTTATTAACAGAGCTGTAAATTCTGCCTGCCTGCAGTGCTACTGCTTTATCTGGTGTGCATCCAGGATGAACCCAGCCCAAGGTACAAGCAAATGCCCAAATCCTGTCCTTCATGTTGCAGGTTTGCCCTCTCATTACCCTTTGTCATACTGGAAGTGGTCTGCACAGATTGATTTAAACCTTCCTTTATCACATGACAAGAGACACAGGAATGATCAAAGAAACCATAAAGCAAATGCTTACTGAGATGTCTGCTGCATCTGACCTACATTTCACCCATCTGTTACAAACCTGATTTATGGAAAAACTGAAAGTGTAATACTTCCTGGAAATGTAAACAGTTGTAACTTGGCCTTATTTCATCCAGTCAGATCCTTTTTTTTGATACGTATCTGTCTTATTGCTAACCCAAGATACTTACATGTAAGACATAGAATGATAATGTTCCTAAGCCACAGCTGATTATCTTCTATGATGTCAGACACAAGAGACATATAATAGCTTAGAAGTTAGGATAAGGCAATAGTGGAGAAGCATGAAATGGGAGAAATTACAGGCTTTGCTGTATGACTGCCAGCTAGGAGCCTTAGCAGGTCAGTGATCTGAACTATTATTTATGCAGAGCAGATTTGCAAGGAACCACACATCTTCATGCTAATTTCAGTGTCATAACCATATGATGCCCTGTCACATTAGGAAAAGGAGAGGAAGGAGCAAAAGTGCTACAGAAGAGAGTCTGGGAAATGCAGCTCTAATAAATTCTGCTGCAGTATGCCATCTGCTCCAATGGGAAATCTATGCTGTCATAACTCTGAGTGTTGTGGCTAGAAAGACTAAGGGCACACAACCCAAATTTGTAGATGCTATGTTGTGAAAACTACTGAATAGAGCTGAGGCATTAATGTGACAAAGTTGGATTATTTTCCGATTGGGAGTACTTCTTGAGAATGCTTTTCTCTCTTTTAATTAATTCATTACATAAGCTCTGTAGGTGACAAGGTTTGTTACAAACTGCTACTGCAAATATTGACAAAAAATTGACCTGCGTTCATTCACTGTGAGTAGTTACTGAGTATAGTAATGTGTTTTCTACTCCTTCTGGTGGGCAGAACTTTTACAAAGGGAGGGATCTGAAGAAATCGTCAGACCTTAGACTTTCTCTTGGGGAAATGCCAAGAGGGAGGCTGAAAATAAACAGGACTAAAGTGCCAGAGGGAAACCTGAGTCTTTCCTTTCTGTGTCTTTCAAGTCCTACCTGACTGATCAAAAGGTAGCAGCAACAAGATGTAATATGATTAGTTACTTTTTTATTAAAGTTCTTATTGCCCACAAACCACATCCATGGACAAGGACTCCTTAAAGGTAGAAAAAAAGGAGACCAAAAATTAGTCTCTGTTCTATGGAATGTCTAATATAATATCTTTATTTTTATTTTCTATTATTCTCATGTGCACAAAGCACCTGCTAAATGTTACTTGGAACAGGGATAATCACATCACAGCATGTTAATTTGCTTGCTCTGTGACAGAGCTCTTTTGAAAGAGGTTTCTGTCCTCTATGTCTAGCAATGCTTTGCACAATGCAACGCAAACCAGTTCTAACACAAATACCAGTGGTCTGTCAGCTTAACATTCCCTTTTTGTCAGGATCATTGATGTAGAGTCCAGTCACAGAAATGCGGTGAGAAATTCTGATATCCTTGCAGGATTTCAGAAAATAAATAAATAAATAAATAAAATAGCCTATATTGGCATAACTGTCACTATTCAGAAAAAGTTGTAGCTCACCATAACTGGAACAGGAGCTAATGCATATAGAGCATGCAGCAACTTTTGTCAGTGTTAAGTATGCAAGGTCTCCTAAGCTTCTTTTAGAAAAGATCTTTCTATATTGTACCAGTTTTCACAGTTTGCAGATCCACAGTTTGAAAAATCTTATCTTGAGCCATGGAGAAACCTTTTTGCAGACTTTGTATGTACTCACATATGTTTGATGGAGCAGTAAACAGAAAAGATAAGCCTACTAAAAGTCATGCTATATCTATAAACAAGCAAGACTTGAATAAAAAATGTGCAGACCAATGGTAAGATAAAAGCTTGCTCATTGCTGGTGAGATAAAATGATAATGTATTATACGCAACCTTTAAAGTACAGATAATTGCGTGTAAACATGCATGAAAATCCACTAGTTCATTCATGTAGGACAATTTCAAAATCAAGACTCTTGAATGGACTGGAGGTATAAGTCAGTTACTTCACATACTGATGCTTTTTACAACATATCATATTGCTTACAAAATCAATATCCTTTCTAGACAATCCTTATGACTAATGGGCAAGAGAGCAGAGTGTAGAGTTAATCATCAGAAGTGGATGACTCTCACATTCAGTGATCCTATTGGATCAAATCTCTGGATGGTGTTTCTACACAATACCCAACACTTCTGCATTTATTTAGCCCAGAAATTCACTATCATCATGTTTTACTTGCAAGAATATTTCTGGGACAAAAATGTCATCTCTGTTAGCTGGTTCCAGGGACTGGCCACTTACAGAAATGTTGGAAGTTGAAGACTATATGTCCAGCTGCGCTGGGGCTCATATGCACTGTGGAACTGGGATTTGCCCATGCCTCTGAATACTGACAGGTCCTTCTCAAGGTGCAGTGATTACAAACAAAAACAAAAACAAAAACAAACAAACAAACAAAAAAGTACATCAGTATTGACATGTATGAGAAGTAAGTGAAGTATAAATTGTTCAAACTAAACGTGGGATAAACTTTCACTCTTTACCCTCCCCACACCTTATGCCCTCAGGCAGAAGAATAGGGAGGACCCTGTGAGAGGTGACAGAATGGAAGATGAGGAAGATCCAACAGTGCTCAGAGGAAGGAGAGTTGCTGCAGTAGGGAAATACTCTCATAAAACTTTTGGGCTGCTCTGCTGCCATAACAATCTGAATTTACTGTCTCCTTTGAAGTGTATTTGCACACTGAATAACCTGCAGTAGCCCCATGAAGTAGTTAAGATGTTGCAAGTTGGAAATAGCCACTGATTTTCTGCTGGAATCGTACTAGAATGGTCTCACGCTGAGCAGGAGGCTTTGGCAAGCACACAGTGAACTATGACCACAGTGGTTCAAACTTTGGTTCATTCTACAGGACTCATGACCTCAAAGAAAAGGCTTGCCTTACTGAAGGAAAGATAAGGAACAGATGGACTTGTCCAGATTCTCACTATCCATCAATTGGTGTGAAGAACACAGTGGAGCTGCAGTAAATACAATACCCGACAACATTCATCCAGATATTTCACCTAAAGAGCTGAGCAGAATTCAAGAGAAGCATATAAGTGTCCTCCTGAAACTTTAAATTAGGTTTTCACTCTTAAGCAATCACAGTCATACTGTCCTAAAATCTGAACTTGGAGAAGATGATAGCCACTGAGGAGACTATGTTCTTATTTATCATTTGCAGAGACAGAAACAAGAAAAATAAATAACTCTGTCTTGTTTCTTCAAAGAAATGTAGGCACCTATCTGTGTGAGGTAGACTCTAGGCACTCATTGAATGAATGGAGGCTTTTACCTACCCCCCTGACTCAGGCATCAAAAGTCTAAAGTGCACTAAGACATCTAAGTCTTTGTGTTTAATAGGCAAGCTAATTGATATCTCATTTATGAGATTCTGTGATTCTGTGATTTATAACAAGTCACTATATAGGAAGCCTAAATGTTACCAGACACAGAGTTCTGCACTCTGTACATCTGGTTGTTGCCTTGCAGTGCACTGAAGTCCTTTTCTGCATCTAGACTTACTCCGTATTCCAGAGGACATGAGTGGTATCACAAGGAATTGAATTCAGATATCCTGAGTCCTAAGCTAGTTCCTTAAAATACCATTTCTCGTAAGAGAACTGCAGTGGCAACCACAAAGGAGCAGATGGGCTATTTGTTGTTGATAGGGTTACACTGTACTACCTGCCCTCCTTGAACTTAGGTTCATATTTTGAGCTCATCATCTGTGTTATGGGCACCATTTGTCAGAAAATTATTCCATTCAGTCAGAAACTGGAGACTGCCTGAGATTCGCTGAAGTGACAAGACAGCAAATGACCATGGTATGTCTGAGGAATTGTTTTGATCTTCAAGTGAAGCAATCTGGGAACACAAATGAAGGCTAAGTGATTTCCACTAGGCAAGAAATGTGCCATTGATTGGAAACAATCCACTTACTGTCTTATTGCTATTCTACCACAGAAATTGTAAAAAAAGGGGGGTAAATTATCAGATTTGTTGGGAGTCATTGTAACAGGCTAACATCAGAAAAGTCATCCATCAAATTGTCTCTTTGGCCTATATAAAGATTATCAAATACATTGTACTTCAAAATGCTAATCTCTGCCTAAGTAATGAGTTAGTAGCTGTACTGTATTCCTAAGAGAAGAGTCCTTATTCCCACAGAGCTCAGGAAAGCATCCCACTCCTGTGGGATGTTTTCATGTTCTTATACTGATGCTGGACTATTTTTCTCTTACTTCAATTGAATCCGTGATCAAAGCTGAAAGTCTGTGAATATTCCCTCTTAAAAACTTGTGTAGAATTTTGTCTACAACACCTACAGAGAAGGTCAAAGGGAGATCGTTACACCTGACTTAAGGAGGAAAGATTGAATCAGCTATGTAAACAAAAAAAGAATTATGTATTATGGGGTAAAGAGATTGACCTTCAGACATAGCAACGATAGCAGAATGGAACAATCATAAAGTTGTTAACCATCTGATTTGGTCTGACAATCTCAAATCAAAATGAAAGAAGCTTTTCTCGTCTCTCATTTTTAGAATTCATTGTTGCTGAAGTAAAATTGGCTTATGTGGACAAGTTCTAGTTGGGGGTCTACACAAAATAAAAAATCCTACATTTGTAATATAACAAATCCAGAGCTGGTTTGGGGTTGATCACTTCCTGGACTTTATTTTTTCAATATAAATATTACCAGTAAGTCTCAGAATTAGAGTTTTATAATCCCAAGCATTGTGATAACTTTACAGCTTTGACAATGTGAACTATAAGCTATAATGAAAATTTCCTGTACACAGCAAGAAAAATACCTCAGTAACTGCAAAGCTGGACCTTAAACAGCTAATTTATAACTCTTTAGCTTTTTACCGAGTATCAGTGATATATAGACTGGAGTACATTTTCAGTGCAAACACACTTGAGTTGGTTCCATGTCACTAAAAGCGTTGTGCAGAGTCTCCCCTTGAACCTGTTCCATACAAGTTACTTAAGATATGAAAAGAGCATGAAAATGAACAAGGAGTAAGGTCTGAAAATTTTAGGCATTGCACAGGCTCTTACTAGGAAATGCCTCTTGCTGTAAGGAGTCTGCAATGCAAATAAACAAGATAAGGAATGACAGGAGGAGACAGCACTGAGGAAGTGATTTGTCTAAAACAACAACAGCTGACTGTAGTATAACATCTGGCTCCTCTCACTTCATAAGTTCAATTTGCAAGTATTTTGATCATTTTGCAGGTACATTATTTGCCCAAACACAATTCTGATACTTATTTTAAAAGCAAAATCAAAACATTATGTTGTTAGCTTCCCAATGAGGTTAAAACATCTTTAAATGGTTTATATCGCAAAACTTTTCCACATTATTTACAGACTCTTGTGCTGCAGACACTATTGGACAGTCTTTACTCTCTCTACTAGTGAATGACCAAGTGATTAATATAAAGAGGAATGCATCCTGTCAAGTGTGAAAGATGTTTTCTTAAAAGAAGTGTGTCACTTGTTCATTTGGACACTATTTTATTTGCCAGAGTATCAGGGGGCACGGAAACACTGCAGCTTACCAATATAAAAGGTGAGTGTGTAGCTAGCACATCAAGCTAAGGCAGCTTGTGTCCTCTTTCTACCAAAGTTTAGTGCAGGATGCTTTCAGGAAAGGTGCCAACACTCTCATAATAGATAATTATTTTAGACTATTCTGTTGTCTGCCAACACTAAATCTCATCTTAATAGCAGCTTGATTGATCTGTGGTCTGCTACATAGTAGGGCATTATCTGAGATGTTCATTCCTCTTTTTGTGTTATCAATAGGCTTTGGGGAATGAAAGATGCAGCCAACCATCAGACAAACTTTTTACCTCCTTTCCACTCCCTCCCTTCCCAAAAGAACTGCTGAGAAGGTATCCATTATCTCAGTCAGCAAACACACAAGCTCTTCTGTACCCACACCAGGAATGACAAGATGATCAATTGGGTGAGATGGAGAGGACACACAAGGTCAACCCAGTAATCTAAAACATAAACTGTCCTTTCACTGGCTGGCTACTTGGCAAGGATGAGAAGCTGCCTGGGGAGGGGCATGAGCAATATCTCAGAATTATGAACTTTCTGATTGTTGTCACCTCTCCAATGCATGTTTACAACACATGCTGGAAAGCTGTTGTCAGTGATTGAACCATAAGTCCAGTGCAACCACTATTAGGTCCAGTGGGACAATTTCTGAATTACTGGCTCAGATTCAGTAGGGAAATATTTTATCCTGAACCTGTCTCCTCTTTTTAGCCTCTTGCCTGTCTTATGCCTTTAAGTTGCAAACACCTTCTGAGGAAATTTTCTTAGAAAAAACATGCATAGTGCCCAACATATTCAGGCCTTGCTCCTGGTTAAGGCCTTAAGTTTCTAGCTCAACAGAGTATCCAACACTATGAGCATAATCTTAATTCAAAGAGAAGCATTAAATGTTGGTTGGTTTGCTTTTCTGAGAGTTTTACAATCCTTAAGGAAATATGTCAGAGAATATTATTGTTATATGAGTATTTTTCCTAACGCTCTAAGCTTCCAAGATATTTAGAGGTGCTAGAGAACATTGTGGGTATGTTTAGAGCAATGCCAGCAGCACTGGAAAAAAAAAAAAACCACATTGTCCAAATCAGTAGAGAACATTAACCAAACACTTGAGGCTCTTAGCTGTGAGGAATAAAGAACCATAGGCATGATATTAGAGGTGAGAAGGCTACTGAAGGCATCCTTGGGGATGTTCTTTTTTATTCTCCTGGGAAATAAACGACTTCCAGTGAGAGGAAACAAAAGACCTGAACAGCAGGAATATTTTGGGACTGGAGCCAGGGAAAGAGTCAGTAACAAAGACTGGTAATTTTACATGAATTGCTGTTTTGTATTGTTGAGCACCAGGACACAGCTGGTGTACTGGCGAACCTGAGGATTTGTATTAACTGTATTGAAATGATAATGAAGTTTTTATTTTATGATTGCAGATGTTGGTGGATTATTGTTATTAAGCCTATTAGTGTAATAGTACAAATATGAGTTTCTCTTTGCTTACAGTCTTATTTGTTGTAGGTTTGTGAAATTAAATTAAGATAGCTATTAATTTAAAGTAACACAAAAGGTCAGTTGAGGAGATAGAAGCACAGAGACAAAGGTAAAGTAGTTTGACAGATTCAAATTCTTGAGAGTTTGGAGTGAATTCACGGCCTTTCTCTGTTTCACTCTGGGCATGCAGTTAGCGGTTCTGTATGGTGATCCCAAGCACAGCAGAAGCAAGAGGGAGATCTGGGGTTGTTTTATGAACCACTGAAAGGACATTTGTCTGTTTTGCAAACTGGTTTCTCCCTTTGACTCATCTGAAAAAAAAAAAAATCTAATTATTTGAGGTGTTTAGATTTCTGACTGCCTAATATGGAGCATTTCAAAGCTGCCCTGTTTTCAGAGAGGAGGCTTTTGGTGTTCATGTTTTCAGTGAATTAGTATTTGAGTATCTCAGTCGAACATTCAGCATACTAACCAGGGTTGTAAATATTAGCTTATTACCTAAGAGATGCATTTTTCAGCTTACCCAGATTAGTGGACAAGTTGTTTCTTTTTTTTTTTTTAATATAAAACACATAAAATGGATGTTCTAGGACGTGTGACTTGTTATGTGTGATACTTGTTATGTATGATCAGTAAATACATTAAGACAGTTCACTACATTATGAACTTGCAATCTCTATGTCCATTAGGCAACGGTTAGGGATTTCCCTAACAGAACCCAGTGATTGCCCCTCCCTATGAAATGCGACTATTTTGAGACAATACTTACTGCCAAGACATACTTAAAAATGTGAAGCTCCAGTTTTATAAAACACCTCTCTTTGGCTGCTCACCAACCAGCCAGTGACACCAGTGGGACACCAGAAGGAAATCATGCCACAAATAGAGTGAACGCTGCACTCTCGAATGAAAACCTAGTATAGGAGTCCTCAAATGTGTTGAGAGCGAAGAGAATTGTAAAAGGATCATTCTGACTGATTCGTTTGGCTGCAGGCATTTGGATATATGGTGTGGCTGATTCAGTGCCTGCTGATGCCCCTGAAGCATTCGGCAGGGCATAACTTTGGGACCATGTGTAAGTGTTATGTCAAGCCCCTCTCTCTGTTCATGTGCATAATCAGCCAGCTCAGCTACAAAATCACGATAACTGATTTGTTCAAGATAGTAATAAGTTTTACACCCTTTCTCTGACCTGTGAGTTAGGCCCCTGCTTTCAAAAACAGGGGTAAACTATTGAGTTTGAAAACTTTAGAAAAGAACTTAAAACTCTTATCTATCTATGCACAAACTTCGAGATATACAAACAAAACACTGAAAACCCAGTCCTTGGAAATCACAAAATAAATATTTTCCACTTCCTTTTAACTATAGCAATTCCTGAGATGATGTTCACATACCATCCTCCCATGCAGAAAATTGACAGTGATGAAAATCTAGGAAAACATTTGATCAGATACAAGGTTTACAATTCTTTATGTGCCTACCATGACATTAACCATTCTGTCTAATTTTTATTCAGTTTGCAATGAAAAAATGTCACCTCAAAAAAAGTGAAAAAGCTAATTGAGGAGTGATAGCTGAGAAAGGCCAGTGAAACTTTATTTTTTTTAATGTGAATCCCTGTAGTAGCAGAGTCATTTACAGGAGTCTGTATGCATATGATGTGCATGTGTGTGTGTATCCATGTTATATATATCTGTGCATTTATACAGAGATGCACAAACAAACTTTTAGCTATTCTTAAAGAGGCTATAACACAGTTTCCTACTTGAAAGCACTCAAAATAAAATAACCATTAATCTTCCAGCACAGCCTAGGCAGTGACAGGGTAAGCTCCCACATTATGCTGCCAACAAACTTCCTGGGCTGAGAAGTCCGTTCCTTTCTTGTCCTCTTGGCTGAGCTTACCTATCGACATGCCAACAAGCATTAAGACTTACAGTACTTTCTGTTATGACACCCAACTCATCAAGATACTAAACTACCTGCTTGATTTTAAGCGTGGGAAATATTTCATTATTCAGGCACATTCTCAACTCCTGTAGATGAACATGTATTGGATAAGTCAGAAAATGTAACTGGCAGCACCTACTGTGTCATTTCACACAAACAACCAAATGGTGACAGCAAATAGTCACTGCTTTCCTGGCCCCTATCTGAACTGGTGCTTTGGAGTCAACAGGCAAAGAAACTTTTTCTGTAAGAAGTCCTCTGTTCTCAGGGTTTTTTTATATGTTCATTATAATTCAAGGCAAATTTCTGCCTCCGACATGTACAGGCAGTTCCCATTGCCTATAAAAGTTATGTCTGCAAATGTGGAATGGCAGTATTTTCTGTCTCTTCAGCATCAGTGATGTTGAAGTCATGCTGTTAGGGTTTATTTGCAATGGCACAATGTTCCATTTATTTCCCAGATATAGTACCAGGACTTATGGCTGTTTAGCCCAGTTCCAGGTCACAGTATTATAAAGTACTGTAATCTTACTGAGAAGATCATGTTAAAATTCAAATGCAAGTGGAAATGGGAATGACCTTTTCCTTCAAAGTACAGAAAGCCACAGAAAAATTATTGACTTCAAAAAATGTGGACAACCTGCATCTTACCCTGAAGCATATGAGTTTCAAGAAGCAAGTCTGAAAAAGATTGTATCAATTTATTTATTTCACATGACTCAGTAATGAGAAGCATTGCTATGCTCAAAATGGTTTCACAACCAACAAAGTAGCTTAGAGTCCCCAGACTCTGCAGAAGACAAAACTAAAAAAATTCACATGAACTGTAAGTGAAAATGAAGTCCTTCTGTTCAGTACTTAAGGTGATCCTGTATTTGTATCAACAGAGTACCATTGATTTAGCATGATTATGGTGATGCATAATTTAGTTGATGGCAGCTTGGAGCCAAAAGTGCCTTGTGATTTCAATGCATATCAGAGTATTGAAGTAAGGCCAGCAGAAGATTCAGATGCCAAGCACTTCTGAAAGACCAAGTTATATTTCTTCATTTTGGATGCCCAGATGGACATTCAGTGAAAATATGATGACTACTTTCTGAAGCTGACCTCACATGACTAGAAACAGTGTGTATCTACCTTAATATCAAGCCAATGCAAAGGTTCTTTGTCACTATTTAAAATTACATGGAAAAGCTTAAAAATTAAAATCAAGTCAAAATATAACCTTGACATAAGTAAATTAACTATGTTGCTATTCAGCTAGTTTGGTTATGGATGCTAGGACAAGAACATTAATCTAAGTAGCCAGAAAAAAAAATGTTTCTCCTTATTAAACTATATTCAGAGAGAGAGTTCTGCAAGGAGCTTGATCTGCCTGGATAAAATCTTGACCTGGGCACATGTCCAATAAGAATTGAACAAAAAAGGACCTGCACAGAAATTAACCTTCATGAAACCATCTCTGAAAACAGAACTTCCACAGCTTCATGCTGTGGCACATAAATCCAGAGACCACCCTCAAGTTATATCTGTAATTACAATTCTGCTCTACCTTTATCGTTAGCAATGACTACTCTTCTGCAAAGGACTCTTGTTAGGTTTTCTGAATGGTTTCTTCTGGCAGAGTTCACTGTCTAATTAGTGGTATTATCTTTCACAACAGGAATGGTGCATATCAGACTGTACCTTATTAACTACTCGTTGCCCTCAGAAGACCTGCTTGAACTTTTCAGATTGATGTTACAGCATTGTCTGATTTCTCCTAATTACAATGAAATAATTTGCTTTACTAACACTGCAAGAAGTATTTCAGTAAATTCTAGCAAAATGTATTTTCTTAACAAAGTACATTAGGTATTAAGATATTTTATTATTTTTAATATATAAATAAAACAAGTCTACTATCCTGACTAGAAGTCAAAATTAAGATTATTTTTGAAGGTATAAATATTGCATCTTCAAACATGCAGAAGAATGTTCTATTTCACATATGATTAACAAATATACCAAAGGAATATACGTTAATTAATTTTTGAAGGCACCTGATTAATAATCTCAAGCAAATACCTACCAGAAAATATCTGAACAGCAACATCAACAATCCAAAAATAATTAGGGGAGGAAAAAAAAAACAATTGGTTTAAAAACAAGCCAGAAAAAAATGCAGTGTACTATGTTTTTCAAGATCCAGGGTTCCTGAGAACAGTGGCCAGCCAAACAAGATGTTAGAGTACCCTGAAATGACAAGACAAGAAGGTCTATACTGAACCTTTCTCTATTTCTGAACACAAATTTCATGCTGGATACAAGCTGTCCTCTTAGCAAACCTTTTTCTTAAAATAAATGCATTTAATGGAATTTTTTCTATATTGATCAATTAGTATTTTCCAGTGTAAAAGCATTCCACTTACCTCTCAGCAGTTCAGCAAGGTTTCTTACAAGTCATTCCACCACGGTGGCATAAAACCAGCCAAACAGGTGGCCACATTCCTCAGGCCAAACTTCAGCCAGAGGCTCAGCTGAAGTCACTACCATGTCTAATGTTTTTTCTGAAAAATAACCATTGGTTGGAAAAATATGGAAGGTAATATTCTACCCAGTTCTCAACAACTTGACAATGACATTGATCTTCAATTTTTAATTCCCAAGTTTTTTGTATAAGGATCTTCATATCACCAATGCTTTGTGAAATTCCAATTTGTTTACCAGTATTTTATAGATTTTCATATATTACTTGTATTCCTTCCAGAGGTGACACTGACATAGAGGTACTGGATGTGTATGAATTTGTCCTTTCTTTGAACAGTTTCTGAAGGCTGAGTTTATTTAGTTGATAGCACACTGAGCATGTGCAGATGTTCCTACTTGATACAACTAGCAGTTTTGGAGTGTTAAGTTTATATACAATTATGTGAAGGATACAGAGGAAACAAAAGATAATTGCATTTTTTTAATTCACTGCAGGAAAATTGCTACTGACCTTGAGAAAACCATAATAAAAGAGTTAAGGGGAAGTCATTTTTTCTTACACATCATTTGTACTTCTGCTTACACTGCTGCAGAATCCTGTGAGGAAGTCAACATACACCAATATTTAATACACAATCTGTGAACTATTAACATTTAATTTAGGATTATTCAGTATAAATTCGTTTTATATCAAGAGTAATGAGTGCTTTTTTTCAGATTGTGGCAGTATTTTTTCTTCACTATACACTGACTGCAGGCTGATTGACAATTTCAAACTAAATACCAGTAGCCCAAAATAATGTACTCCTACTCTCAGCTTGTGCTTGAATATTCAAATCTGCAGATGTAGGAGTAAAAAAGAAGACAGAGAAGTGTAAAAAAAATTTTAAATCTCACTGAGATTCCAGGTGTCGGATGTTTGACATTGGCTCACTTCAATGAAAGCTCTTTCCTTAGAAATAATAATTGGACACTGCTATCATCCCCATAGAAAAGTTTCACATTTAAGATTCTAGTCTTACAAACTCTTGTTTAATAATAATTCCCATAGAGTGGATCAATGAAGTACTAAGCTTTTCTTACCCATGTCATCATTTCTGGATTAAATCCTGAACATGTATTTCAAACAGATTCTTATAAAAATAAAAGTTCTGATTCTTAAAATCAGACAGCTCAGTGAGGCTGGTTTCCTCCGTGTGAGCTTTTGGACCAGAACTGTATCAGCAGCTACTTTGTGCATACACCTCCACATGGCCAAATGGCTACAACCACAATGTTTAGGCCATGTCACTGTGTTAATATTAGGCACTGTATATGTGTGCACAATGAGTTTAAGGACCTGTTGTCTCACTTGCATAAACAATTTGTTTGTGAAATAATTTAGCATCTGGCTTTACAGCAACAATTAATAATTCATGTTCATTACTGAATTATTGCTATAGATAGAAAAAAAAAAAAGTCACTTCAAAATGAAGATAATTCTAGTTACATCTTAACCACTTTACACTATTTTCTTAGCACAGAAGTATCTGTGATGCTTACCACTTCTATTGTGTTAAATGGAAGCTACTCAGAATGAGAAAATAAATATTCCCTCACCCTATGTATCCAGTCAAAGCTGATACCTGAAGAAAAGTCTTAACAGGTTTAAATTTAGTCATTCATACATGCAGGGTATCAGTCAAAAGCTACAGCCTGCTCCAGTGAAAATTAATTAACAGGACTTTTTTACATATTCGGGCTGTTCAACTTCACAGAAGGCTGCAAAAAGGGTATCAGGTGACTTTAGAAATTCTGCAGGCTTGATGCTCATTCAGCAAGTATGGAATATTTAGATCTTTCCAGTCCTTAGCTAATCTCCTCTTCAGGCAATAAAAGCCACTCTGCAAAGAAAAGATAGAATCCAGAAAGTATAGTGAGGTTGCCATGGTTTACTTCTCTGAATTGTTTTAATCATCTTACAAAGCCTAATAAGGCAACGTGAGCCCCATAAAAATAATTTCCTTCGATATGTTTTTTCACTGCCATGAAATACTGTATTATTGTGATTAATCCCTTCATCAAAAAAAAAAACAAAACAAAACAAAAAAAAAAAAACCCTCTTTTTTCCTTCCATTTCCATCCTTCATTCTAGGTGCAGGATAAATGAATGTTTAGTAACAGAGACCAAGCACATCACAGGTCAGATTATCAACATATGTAGGCTGGCATAGCCCAGCAGAATCAAGACTTACTCCAGTTTACACTAACCAAAAAAATCTGTCCTACAAGTTGTACTATCGAAACAATATTTCTGGGTCAGTGGCAGGGCAGAAAATAAATAACGCATGCAAAATGGATTAAGTGTTTTTCAGACCTTTTCCTAACACCTAAAAAATTGGTGAATAAAAAAAAATGTTTCAGGATAGGCATTTTTTGTTATATTTCAGGCCATCTTTAATATAGAACCAAACGAGATTTGGAAACCAGGCTAGAATTACAACAGAATAAAACAGAAACTCAGCACAGAGAGGTGACAGAATTGTTGATGTTGTGATAACTCCTCCTCTGAAGCCATGCTGAGAGCCTAAAAATCAATCAAGCAGGAAGTGGCTGGTGTTCAATGCCCTAGATAGCCCTATGTAAACCTTATGTAAACCAAGGAGCTCTTCATAATAAACAGGACTGTAGTTTTCCTTGCTTCACAAGTGTGCCGTGATTCGGGTGACTGAAGTATGAGTAGTCTGGGTAGAAAAACAGAACAGTCAGGTAGACTTTTTTCAGGAAAAAGTTGTGGGAAACAAGGAGATCTAATTAAAAAAAATAATGGTGTTGCCATAGAAAATGCCAAACTGGCAGAAAGTTAAGCATGAGTCACAACATGGCATAGTGTTTTATGTTTATAGTTGGAGGGGTGCATTCCAACCCTTGCAGACACACATCTAGCATAATTTTAAACTTGATTTCAGGTCCTGATCTCAGTGGTAGAAGAGGCAGCCACAAGCTCTAAAGAGGCTGAAAAATCTACCCCAGAAGTAGACAAATACAAGGGCAGCTAGCTCTAGCACCTATGACAAAGATGTTAGTGGGTCCCAAATTAGCCAGTTTATAGTAAGGTCAGTTGTTTGACCACAATGTAAATATACCTACAGCATCTGAAAAGGCCGATACAGCTGTGACTCAAAAGCCATCAAGCTATAAAACAGTCCCTCTCTTGTGTAAGTACATTTTTATATTTTACTCAGCTGTAGGTTTTTCATAAAAGTATGTAGGAGGAAGTTTCCAAAAGGGCAAAAAAATATCAAGTTGAGGAACTAACTGATTAGTAAGAGTCAGAGTCTTAATACTGCAAATTCTTCCCAGGGCAGGGCATAGGAGAGGAAGTTTAATAGGTTTACATCTTTGGATTTCTATGAGTAACAGTTCCTACACACAGGAGATAGCATGTATCTTTGCCTTGTGCAGCCCTGTATATCAGTGTCCCCACAATAAATGGCAGAACAATGGCAAGACAAATGGTTTACAAGTAGTCCATAGGTTGCCCTAGGCAAGAGAATCCAAAGGAGAATTTTGATGCAACAGGGTCTTGCAATGTCAGAACTTCTGCATCTTCCAAGCCTCACATCAGGTCTGGGTTGACATGATTTGCAAGGAAAACCAACTGGCGAATGTGTGTTCTCCTATGCTGTTAATTTAGTCTGGTAATCCTCAATTCTTTTTTCCCCAAGATGAAAAAGTTAAAGAAAAAAAAAAAAAAACTCAAAAGTAATGAGCTATAGGAAGAGAGCACACACATCTCAGAACTGACCAGTTTACAAATAGGAATAACAAAGAACCATGGAGGTTTACATATATGACTTTAACAAACAGACTCATTTTCAGTCCTCAAAATTAATGTAGACTTGTCAAGTACTTTCATTCTTCAGTAGAAGTGTGTATGAGATCTCTTGAAAGATACAGCCTGACTCAGTGGCTCTGAAAAAGAACACTAAAGCACTAAGCGAACTTTTTTTTTTTTAAGAGATTTTCAGTCCTACATCTCCAGGAAATGAGCCCAGATGTCTTGAAATAAACATAATTCACCGTTATTACACAAACAGGTTGACTGTCTTAATGAGTTTGATAATTCATTTCCATGAGTCTGATGTGCTGAGAAAGAGTATGTCTTGTCTCTATTTCATAGAAGAGGGGTCATCATCCAATTACCACTATGTCCCACACATCGTTAAATAAGACCACCACAGACCTTTCTTCTATAATTATAATGCAAGGTAACTATGGTAACGATAGTTGGCAAATCTTGTATTTTAAATGGCTTCAGTTGCACAGGTTTTTATATCTTCTTCTCCCTCCCCCTTCCCGCACATATTTTCTTCTTATAACAAGAAGATACTGGTAACTACTACAAGATGTATGGATTTCTGTCCTCAGCATTACTGATGATCATTGTTTCATTGAGATTGACAACTATATTTAACCCAAAGTCAGCTTGGAATAACTTCATATTTTATGTTCTCAAGACTGATACAATCAGAGATTCCTGCTCCCTCATACCTTTACTACATCAATTCGTGTTTCCATTTTTCACCAAATTCTAACATTTTCCAGAAGCATTACTGAGCTGAATCAGCTTCAAACAAGGTTAAAATCATATCACTTTGTGCATGTTTGGCATCTCTATCTTAGAATAAAAATGCACAAAAATTTTCTTCTTTATACTGTCTACAATTATTGGTACTCATACTCTATCTGAGCTAAGAATAATGTAAAGGAAGGCTACTCAGTTTCAGTATAGCCCTGTCATTTACTAGGATTTTGACCTAAAGGGAAGACTGTGGTACAAAGCTGCTCAACGCAAAGGATTATGTTACTTGTGAACTGACTGGCAGTGTGTTCCCTCTTAATGTCTTTTTTCCATTGACTCACTCTTGATTTTTGGCAGATTCTGAACAACCTGTTCATTACAACACTGGGGATGCGATTGTGGTATATCTAGCACTACTTGTTTAATAGGACAGAACAGTACTTCATTTCTCTGACTAGTTTAAGATACATTGTGTTTCTTCCATCCATCAAATCATTTTAATAATGAACCAGATATCCAACTATGTTTCAAAACTTGGGCTGCTCATTAGTTTCAGCCAAAAGTACAAAAATTTAAGGGCAGACTTAAAGAGCTTTCTATAAGAAAAGAAGCAGTGTTATCAGCTACCAGTAAAATGTTATCAGTTCCTTGACTATTGGAAGAATAAGTTTTTAAAACAGATAAAAATAAAGCTAGAGTTGCAGTATGCAAAGAGATATGTAAAAAAAAATAGGTGTCCTACTTGATCAGCTAAAATAATCTCTATATTTATGGTTTTAAAATGGCTTAAATCATAGCAATAAAATTCCAGTGGGTCAAAAAACTGAAATCTATGGGCTAAATTCAACTCTGATATGTATCTAGAGTAATTCAGCTGTAAGCAGTGGTGGTGTTCCAGATTTACACCAGCGTAATTGAGACCAGAATCAGCATCATTTATTAAACTGTAGAGGCCGTGTTCAGCTCTCAGTATGTTTATTTAAGTCTCATTAGCTACTGAGAGGGAACTGTATACCTAATGGCCTGCAATGGATAGCAGGCATAGGAGCAGGCAAGGCAAAGGGATTTTCAGGGCTCAATAATGTAGTCTGTTCCCCAGGAGAGGGACTGTTGCCCCTCACTTATTCAATTGTCTTATTTACAGAGCCATAGAAAAATAGTAATGACCATATACAGGGGGATTATGAAGTTACAATGATTATTTCTGTATATCCAATCCGTTCATCATATTAAAGTGTAACTAAAATGTTCTAGTTTTCTTTGATAGGACTCTGCCAGTGAATGGTGTAGCCTTTTGTGAGGCGGTTGATCTCTTTTCCTACCTATATCTGTTTTATTCAGGCCAGTAGAAACCTGTGTTCAGGTGTGTAAGAGCAAGGCCTTTTGGGAATAGGACAAAAAATACAATTTAGCAGCTGCTTGACAGGCTACATACTTTTGGGTCACATCATTATAATCACTGCGCTTAATAAGACAAATAGAAACCATTTGATATCTATACGAGATAAAAATACAGCTATAGTAAAAAGTAGTCTTCCTCTGTTTGGAAACAGCCCAAGGAAAAGTAAAATTAATGAGCCTATGTGGCTAAAGAAGGACTCAAGTTTATCATGAAAAATAGTGTGTATCAAGTCCAGAGCTTCTTATTCTACACAGCACATACACAGACACTTGAATTCCTATATTTGTGATGTAGGTCTCTGTACACCGAAAATCATTCTCTGGACTTGGTATAAATGCACGCATTGTATAACACAACCTTAGCACTAAATCATGGAGATAGGGAAGCCTTATATACCCATTTTCTTCTTGATCCTGAGATCATCTAAATGTCACTCTAAGCTGAGTTAATCAAAAGATCCCCAGGTGCTGTTACAGAAGATACTTCAGGCCTGCTCTTTCTATTACACCAACCAAAAGATCACCCTGTGCTGAAGATCTGGGCACTAAATTTTTCTTTATCTGAAACTGCATGCTTCACTGTAACAAAAATAATCAGATCACTCTTATTTGTTTATCAAAAGCAATAGGTGTCTCTAGGAAATGCACTTTCCTTGGCTTAGATTGCTTTCTCCTTCCTAGTACTGGCCATTCAAAAAGAGTTCTATTCCAAGTAAAAACTTACATGATCACACTGGGGATTTAAGTATATATTACTTGTGCACATATAATCCCTTATCCATGAAAATCACATGTAGTCACAGAAATCAAAGCAAAGCCTAACAGTTGTAAATTCTTTAAGGAGGGCATTTTACTTTGCTTTTCATACATGCACCAAAAAGCAAAGCCCCAGCTCTCATTTAAACCACTCATCTTGGTAAAAATTTCTCAAAACAAAGAAACAAAGAAATCTGTTAATACATAAAGGTATTGTAAATCTTCCCTTCCTTCCCACTCCCTTTATAGATGGTGTTTCTGAGCAGTTAAGACCTATTGACAAGCAGTGGTGGAAGAGCTATATTTTGAATTGTCTTCTAGCAAGACCCAGTGAACATAGGACTCCTGAAGAGACCATCTTAATCGGCCTACCTCAGCACAGCCTTTGGTCCATTCTACGTCCTGAGCTAGCTGGAAGAAAGGATTGCTTTTTCCTTCCTATTTTAAATTCTACAACAAGTACAATTCAGCTAATATGAGAGTCTGGCCAAACAAGAAAAACAAAGGCTTTTTTAAATTACAGTTCCTCCTCCAAATGGTTTGTCAGAGAAAAATCTTTTTTGTAAAGGACCTTCCTAGATTCAAAATCAGCATCATTCCCAATCCAAGCTTATTTTTAGACTTTTAGAAGCTGAAATGATTTATAATAATGAGAAAGACTATGGATCTCTGTGCAACATATGAAAATGTCAAAGCTGATATTTTGGTTTGAAATAACAGCATGGTATCTTAGCATAAAGCTGGTGAGTCATCCACATGCTAAACATTTGGGAAGTCCAGATGCTCTTGGGAAATTTGTTTTTAATAACAAGAAAGATTTGTTTTTCTTTAAATTTATTAGAAGTAGAGATGAGAATAAGCCCCTTTCCTCTAGTTTCTGAACCTGGTTCACTGAGTTTCTAAATATTTCCTGAGATATCCTAAGCACCTTCCACCGTCAGCAGGAGCTGAAGTCATGCTGAAGTCTGCCTCCTGATTGGACTTTTTCGCATTCACTTTGACAAGAATTACATCAGAATCCAGACTGAACTAAAAAAAAAATAAAAATTACTGTCCTTCAGACAGTGTTGCTGCTTAATAAGAGAGAGTCATAAGGATACTGTCATTCCCAAGGAAAGGATCTTCTGGTGTTACCTACACCACTTTCACTTCAGTAATCAGATTGGTGATTTACCACACACCATTCACAGTGTCAAAAATATAAATGAAATATTGTAAGACTCACAGGTTTTAGGTTACACTTAGCCAATTCTTGATTTGGCAGTTTATTCAATTAACGTCAGAGATGCACAGGTAATAGATGGCAAGAAATAAGATAAACAGATGTGCTTCTATTACATTCATCATTAATTATTTCAACCTTCATTAATTAGTTACACAAGACAGAAACATAACGTACAGCATTTCGGGAGCACAGACCCAATACTACCAGGTCAGTACAGCCCCATAAGACTGTGCTCAGGGCATTACACAACCAGAGCATGGCTTCCTCGAGTGACTCCCCTTCTGCTGCAGCTCCACATGCCATTATATTATGTTACACAGCTAGTGTCTGCCTGGCACCGCCAGGAAAATAAATACATTTGGAACCAAAACATTTTCTTATTGCATTTATCATGAAAATTTTATTGCCTCTATGGTAAACTATTTCTTAGATTACAAGAAAGTAGAAAAAGACCGGGAGCAGATATATTTTCAATCAAATAGAAGGAGGCACAAGCTATATAGCTTAAGGAGTTATGCTGAGTAGTTATTTAGGTGTGGTTTTCTCTCACTCATATCTAAGCCTTGATTAACATTATTTTTTTACATGGATGCTTTGTAATCATAGCCCAAAGAAATGCTTCAAACAGTATTTCAGGATTTACAGGCATTTTATAGTATTTTGAGGACTAACATACAGCACATGAAGAGGCTATTCCAATCCATTTTGAAAATATAATGCAGAAGTCTTTCAAACAACCTTTAGACTTTCTCAGATTACTAACAACTATTTTGGTTAACAATCCAGAAGTTAACTCAGCCACCTATTTATTAAGAAGTCAAGCCAACATTTTTTAAGCTAACAGTAGGCAAATGAACCACTTCCAGAAGCTTACCACCACTCACCTTTTGCGTTACCAAATTAGCATTTTGGAAATTAATGCAGAAGAGATCACCATTTTTATACAGTGTCATTAGATTTAACATCTTCAAATGCCAAAGATGAAAATGAAACCTTATCTGTCAGAATACACTGTAAGTGATATCAGTATCTCTCCAGTACCCTTAGGATACAGTTAAAGGGAATTGTTTTCCCTGTTGAGTATGAAACACAGTAAAGGTTAAATTAGTTAGTGGCTTGAGGTGACACATTTTTCAGACGTTCTGGATGAGATCGTCCCTGAAATTCTATTCTAGAGGTCAAAGTCTTTTTTTTTTCCTTATGCTAAACAGGCAGCGACTAACTTAAACACAAGGAGAGCGCACAGGTTTATTAGGTGTTTCACAACTATTTGGAAAATGTTTATGGTTTGACTTAGTGAATTTGACTGTGACTGAAGCTAGTGATCAAGCAAAGGCTTTGGTAATGCAGAGTGTGTTGTGAATGAATGAACCGAGGAAAAATGTCAGTGGCTGGAACATAAGCGATCACTTGTGACTCAAGCAGAGGAACTGCAGTCATCATTTACTCAATGATGTTTATTATTAACTGTGAAGAATAAGCATTAGGCAGCAGAGTGGGAAATCACTGTGGGTGCAGTGGAAGTAAATGAAGATTTTTGTCCAGTCAAGATAGGTTCTTAAGTGTTCTAGATAGATATTGATTTTTTTCCCTGAGTAGTATAAATCATACTAAATCCACTCTGGTTTCCTATGAATAACATAGCTGTTGTGTGGGTCTGATCCTTTCTTCTATCAGCCCTTTATTGATCATAAACTAATATGCAAAATAGGACTGATACAGGAAGTATAGCAATTACGGAAGAGTAAAAGAAATGTTTTCCTGGCTGTTAGTATTACAATAAGAAAACACAAGATGGCCTCTGCTTTGATGACACTGTCAGCAATTTTCCATGATAGAAATAAGTTTGGGCAAAGTATCTTTGTTTTTTTTTTTAATCTTTCCTATGCTATAAACTATTTACGTTCAGTACACTCAAGTGCAATCCATGAGTCCCAGAGGACTCTCCAAACAACATGGGAGAGTAAAAGTAAACCAGCAAAGATGATGCTCTGCACTTCCCTTGAGCCTCTGTCCTTAGGAGGCATGAAAGCCAACTTGTGCCTGTGCCTTATTCAAAATCATTTTTCTTTTATGCTCCATTGTACTCTGAACAATTTCAGTTATAATATGATACATTTGTTCAAAGTCAAGGTGACATAAAACAGTAAGCTTGTTTCATAACAGATAAATCCTGTCCACTATAATGTCATATTAAAAGTTCGGTCATCTACCTGAAGTTCAGGAACCTATTTAAATTGAAATGAACCACTTAACAAGACATTAATCAGTAGAGAATAGATGTCTGGATCTAATATCATTGGAAGGATTTTATGTTATAGCAGCTTTATTACAGGAGTTATTTTGATTGTAAAGGTGATGCTCTTGGCTAAAGTCTTGTATAAAAGGTTTTTGGTTTATGTTTCAAACAAGAAATGCAAATTTATTTTACAACAAAGGTGAGAGCATTGCAGCTTCACAATGACTAAGCTGCCATGGTGGCAGATATCCTAAAGCCATACAAATACCACAGAAATGTAAAAAATTATAAGGGCCAGCCTTAATATTTCTCAATTATTCATCAGAAATTCAAAATTATCTGCCACTTTAGGTTTGTGTAAACAATTACCACACTGACAGTAGGCACAGAGTTTGCCACAGAGTTATATTAATGTAAATGTGCCTTAAAGCAGATAGCTTCTCTAAGTTGCACCCAAAATCATACAAGCTCTCATGCTAGCATGTGATTCTCTCACAAAAGAACACAGCTGGATATTTATACAAACTTGGGAATTTCTTACAGTCTACAGTCTCAGGACTTAGAAGCCTTAGCAAGTCTCAGTCTTTATATCACACACATGATCAGGATAAAAATACATCAAATGTTTCTTAAGCACGTGGTTGGCAGCACCATATGGGAAGTGAACTCACTCATGTTCTCATTAGCTTCAATGGGTGTTTTGTCCCTTGGTTCCAAGTGCAGCAGGAAGAAATCCTGCCCTGACAAGCAATGAGGAGCATAGACATAGCATGTGTCCTTGGGACCCTTGTTGGTGCAGTGTGGTGCTAGGACACAGTGACCTGAGTGCAATATCAAAAGCAGGAACTTGAGGTTTCTCAGTCACTGCAGCTGCTAATGAAGAATCATGGAGCAGACACTGATGGTAGGCAGTGTTAGCCTTTGGCAGATCCATCACGTCTCACACACTGTACAAAATTCACAGCTAACTCCTGCTTAACAACATGATCTGCTCTGTCCCATATATGCAGCACAAAGCCAAAATCTCTATTCCACTCCAACTCTCTGTGCAACTGCCAATCAGTCTGGTCTGTGGCTTGATGAACAACTGCTGGTGTCAGGAAGCAGAAGGCCACAACACTGTGTAATAGCCCAAGGATGTCTTAAACAGAAAAGTGCCCATACACAGGATATAGATCCCAAAGTCACATTCCATACCATGTAGCCTAAAGAGGCCAGCTACACTACAAATCATACAACCCTGTTACACATTACCTCATGCCTCATTTGCTAAGAAATTCAAAATGTCTAGTTCTCTCTTGAAGCAGAAGTATGAAGGCTTGAGAAATTAGTGTCCACATGTCTTTTGCCTACAGGACACATGGACAAGGACTTCAGTGAGAAAAAAGACAGAGGGCAAGAGGATCCCTTTTAACTCTAATGGAAAACACAGAAAGTCAAAACCTAAATAAATACAGGAGAGAGATGTCCAAAAGTCTATTGGGAGGTATTCTTTCATCTTTAGAATAACAGCTTTACTTCTCAGCCTAGCAAGTGGGGCCTTCCTCAAGAATAGACTGTAAATGCCTTGCACTGTAAAGGGGACATGCTGCCAGTTTAGTACACACCTGGACAGAGTGCCCGGCAGGTAGCTATGTTAATGCCACCTTATCTGTGGCTACTCATTAAATACAGTCAAGCTTTTCCATATTATTGAGGCAGAACATTTTTATTTTTTTTCACGGGATGCACCATTATGCCAAGAACCCTGGATGCAAACACTTGAAATGTGCCTTGAAATGCCAGCTTTCATTTCGTTCATCAAAACATTACATATAAACAACTTCATGTTTGTTCAAGATGTACCATTGCAGTAAGCATAACTTGCTCGATTTGCCAGAAACAGCTCAAAGCAACAAGAACAAATGTGACAAAATATGTTTGGCATAAAGAGCAATGTCAAAGACTAGAGACCCTAACAGACCTACCCCTTTTCATCAAAGTGATCATAGAACACTTTGCCTTGTTTTATAAATTTGTTCAAGTATCAGAAATGTTCTTCCTTTCCAGGAATAACACTGTGGAGCATATAGCTAATGAGTATGTTTTTGCCCTCAGTTTGGTTTCTGAGAATTATTGCTCCAAATATGTGGGCTAAACTAGAAAGACTGCATTTCTACAGGAACCTGTTTCTTGCCTCCAGCTTTTAAAGAATAGCCTGTTGAAAAGATAATAGACTTTCTTTTGCCTTGCACCTTGATTGCTAAATCATAGAAGTAGCTTAATTTTTGTTGGCCAGCTTCAGGTAGGAGATATGTTGGTACAACAGGGGCAGAAGGGTTAGTAAAAAAGGGACAAATTTTGTAGAATTTTAAGAGCACTCAGACAGCCACAGTGATTCTCAGATAATTCTGCTGGCAGCTTCACCAGCTCAGGTTGTTAGAAGTCCTGCTGCTGCATCTGAACTCCCTTCAGTTTTCTTGCCCTTTCTTGCCCTTCCACTCTCCCCCCATCTCGTTCTTCTATGATCCTGATACCTGGTGAGGGAGCTTCTGGCCTTCAGGCTGCTTAAGCTCTGCTATATCTAACTGGGGTGAGCACATAGTCACAGGAACCACACCACTCTTCAACCTGGTCTGTATTTTGAATAGTCTTAGAGCAGCCTACTGAGGGGAAGGTACAGCAAACACAGCCTTTGTGCATCTACAGTTGTCTGCATGTCACTCAGAATCACAGGATCATAGAATGGTGGGGGTTGGAAGGGACCTATGGAGATTATCTATTTCAACCTACCTGCCATAGTAGGTTCACCCAGAACAGACCACACAGGTGTGTGTCCAGGAGAGGTTTGAATGTCTCCAGAGAAGGAGACTCCACAACCAATCTGGACAGCCTGTTGCAGTGCTCTGGCACCCTCAAAATAAAGAAGTTTCTCTTAATATTCAGATGGCCATTGCCCCTCATCCTGTCAGTGGATATCACTGAAAAGTATCTGGTCCAATCTTCTTGACATCCACCCTGAAGGTATTTATAAGCATTGATAAGACCCCCTCCCAGCCTTCTCTTTTCCAGACTGAACAGACCCATCTCTCTCAATCTCTCCTCATAAGAAAGATGCTCCAGAAACCTAATCATCTTCGTAGCCCACTGTTAGACTCCCTCCAATAATTCCTTGTCCTTCTTAAACTAGGCAGCCCAGAACTGGACACAGTACTCCAGATGCATCCTCACCAGGGCAGAGTAGAGGAGGCAGATAACCTCCCTTGACCTGCTGGTCACACTCTTCCTAATGCACCAATGTCATGTGGCTTCAAGCCTGCAGAAGCAGAAAAGAAGCTTAAAGAAATCTGTCTGGTTTTGGGTTCCTTCTTAAAGACGCCAACATAGGTGCCACTACATTTCACAGGAGGTGATCTCTTCAGGGTAGGTACATTCCTCCAGACACTGACTGCAGTGATTCTTGCCGACAGGTTCATTTTTCATTGACATATGCTCTAGAATTTTATCACACACATGCACATCTCATATTTCAGAGACTTAAATAGTTCTTATCTTTTTCACCATTCAGCATGAATGTAGAATGTATACCCTTTGAAGTACCCATAGGGCTGGAAGAAAATCTTTAGCCAGATGGCAAACTCCGTGGGTAGCAGACAAGCAGTTACAGTGCAAAGGAGATTTCTGGAAGGCTGCCAGCAAAATAACACTGAGGCTTCTTCCTGTGCATGTACTTAGATTTGCTTCCCACAAGGCAGTACAAGCAGTGGTGGAGTGGGCTGGATTAAGAATGAGCAACAGTGAGTCACTAATCATTGTCAATTCACTGATAATCACCAGAGCACCACTCCACAATGACAGCCTGACACTGCCATTGATGTCTTGCTGTTGATGAGGGGATCCTTCACAGGATTGTAGGCAGCTTTACTGTAAAAAATCAGGTAGCTGCATAGTAAGATTTAAAAAAAAAAAAAAAAAAAAAAAAAAAAGACCTGAGCTTTTTCGGGCCAAATACAATTTGATTATAATGAGTTCATTTTGTGTGCTATTGCTAAGGGACAGAACAGTCTGTAATGTGACACATGCTGTATCCACTACTTAACAGCTCAAGATTCTCGGTTAGACAGTCTTCCTTTCTGATTTTTTGTCTGTTTATTTTGCCTTTAAAGTAAGTACATGATGAACACAACCTAATTAAGCACCTTTTAACTGTCCCACAAAAATTAATCTCTCTTTTCAAACCATTTCCCTGGGATTCTAGCCTTTTTCTACTCTGAATTTAACAGAAACTCTAGTCTCTGATGTCATCTACTAAACAGTGTCAGGCTGGGTCAATGCTTTAGTGAGAAACTTCCAAGAAAAATCTAAGAGCTGCACTGACTCATACTTTTCCCTCTGACTCAGTAATAAATTGCTCTCCCAAGATGCTCTCCTGTAGGTGTCGTCTCTCAGATGAGATATAAAACTCGGGTTCTGACCACATACAGGATTTTTCTAAACAAGGGGAGGAGATGTATGCTGTTTTTTGCTATGTACCCCCCCAGAACCCAAAATTCACTCAGAAAGTGGCTGGAGCAGATATGACACTATCACTCCCACCTCAGATGTTTGCTCACACCCCTGGTTGGAAGTTCAATAGACAGAGGGATAACACAAGTGGTCCTTAATCTGCTTCAGCCAGAGCCAGTTTCAAAAAAACAAGAGTAGATGGTTATTAGCTGTCCTATCTGGCTTTGGCTGAGTCAGATAGGGAGAGCACTCACAATTCCTCCCACCCAGGGAGCTGAGGGCAGGATGAACCCAATGCTTCTGAGTGCTGATAACGATGTCGAACAGTGATGTGAGAGAGATGTGGAGAGGAATGTTGCCCTGGAGTCTCCTGGCCCCATCCCAGAGAAGAGTTTCTATTACTTTTATTAGGTTTTGATAGCATGTCACACCGTTCATGTAATGTCTTTCCACAGACAATCTGTGAGTGAGGAATTGCCCAATCAGCTAAATCATAATAACCAAATAGATCTCAATTTTGGCTTCTTGGCCCATCCATCTTTCTTCCTTATGATTTCCAATTTGCATTTCACCTTTTTGTCCACTAAACCCTCAGAAAGTGTTTTGCTACAAGCCTGAGGCTTCCAGCCCAGTCCCAATGACCCAGATCACAGAACATTAACCTCAAGTTCAATGAAGCTTCCATTTCATGTTCCCAGATCTTTTCCTTAAAAAAAAAAAAAAAAGAGCAACATTTTCTCCTCCACCATTGCAAAGAAACTCAATAAGCCTCTGGCCCTCAGATTTATGGAAGAAAAAAACCCTTCATGGTCATTTTAGAAGCCTTTAATGATGCCTTTAATTGCTGCTAGTAGGCTGAAAAAAAAAAAGAAAGAAAAGATACTCTGAAAATTGAATGAGCTACTCAAGCCATGACAATAGGTGGTGATGATAATGTTGACTTTTCCACCTTTGTTAGCTAGTCATTGTACATCACTGCAGGTGAGAAGGGAAAAAAAAAAAAAAAAAAAAAAAAAAAAAAAAAAAAGAAAAATGGTGTGCACAATCTCTAGCACCTCCTAGAACTTATTCTGCTTGGGCAAGAATTACCATTCCTTTACCGCTTTAAAATTTTACCTGGAACAGCAATGCAAAAGGAGAGCCTGATTCATAGGGGTTGCAATACTCTAGAGAATAGAGCAATACTGATGAGACTCCCATCCTCATCAAAACCTCAGGGATTGGTCTCTGCCTCACTGAGAAGAATCCAGAATATCTACTCACCCTGCCATGTGCAACAGAGTTTGGCAGGGTAATCTTATTATTTGCACCTCACGCAGTTCAAGCTCAACACCTATGGATGCTGCATTTCTGCAGTGAGTAAGGAAGACTGTGTACTGCACATGATGATTCACTCCTTAAGGCTGCCCACAGCTTTGAAATCTTTCATTAACTACGTGATATGCATTCAATAGATTAGCTAAATGATCTAAACATTATGCAAAGAATCATCAGAGTGCAGGAGACCCCATCTGACATCTAGCATTTAGATGCTCGCACTTTATGGCCTTTTACAGGCAACCCAGAGCAAATATTCACTAAGTGAACAAAATATCTTGCCTGATTTAAATAGCTCTGATCAAACTCTTAATGTATCACATTGCATCAGTTTGGTGTCAAACACAAGGTTAATGTGATGCAATGGTATGCCATAGAATACCATAGTTCCAAAATAGTTAATTGTATCCAATGCAAAATAATAGGAATATGTTCAGATAAATTCAGCTATACTGTGTGGGTAGGCTTTTCCAGCTCTGCATTAAAGCAAGCTACTAGCAGCTTCACTGGTCTCCAAGCAGCCTGTGGAAAAAGTGTTTCTGTCATCTGTCTCCAAATTTTCTAAGTAAAATGTTATGAATAATGGTCTTTTAGGTTTGGTGAAAAAGATTGTTTCAGACTTGGTTCAGACTGGTTCAGAAACCAGGTATGTTGTTTTCTTTTTTGTTTGGTGAATCTCTTTTCTTTAAAAAAAAAAAAAAAATCTTTAAAATAAATTCATTGCAAAACAAAAAACCTCTCCATACTAGAAAGACGGTATATATAATTCTTTAAACACTGAAACAACGAATATATTGGGCCTTATCATCTCCTCTGAGAATATCCTTTGAATTTGACCCATCATTTAATTCCCACCAAAATTACCATTGTGGTTTTCATGTCACAAACATATAAAATAGTAATAATTCCTCTCCCGCATTGAGTTTATGTAGCCTACCAATACCTCAAAAAGAAAGGATGTAATCTTTAATGTTCATCCTGATGTCAGGTTCAGGCATCTTTGAGAGAGAGAGAACTATGAAGGATTTAGTCTTCACAGTGGGCAAGTGGCAGTCAGGAATTAACTGTTCCCACAACCCCTGAGCCATGTCCCACCTCCTGAGATTAGCTATTTAGATGGCAGAAAGGCCTGTAAACAGAATTAAGTGTCTGAAAGGAAGCAAATTCCTTTGCAATATTTCATCCCCTTTGTTACTAAGGGAGGCAAATGCCTGCCTGCACTATCTTGTACCAATTACCACTTGTCACAGTGTTTCAAATAAGTGGCCAATAAAAACAGCAGCTGGACACATGAATGAGGGAAGAGGACTTATCCCTGAAAACACCTGGTCTGGAAGCATACCTCTTTTTCTTCTCAAGCCAAAACTAGCTCATGTCAGAGACAACAGAAGCAGCAATCAGCCAAGGTGTCAGAAAGGCCATGGGCTGAGAGCATCGCTTCCCTGTGCCAGAGGGCTGGAGCCCAGGATGCCTGTTGCAGCCAAGGAAGGTGTCACAGCATGTGCTGTGGCAATGACAGCTGAAATGAGTGAAATGGTGGGACCATTAAGCACAGTCTTCTATATTTTCCACCTTTGCCCTGTTCCTTCTTGTGTTGCAGACCTTGATCTGACTATCCTTCCTGTTCACAACAGTTTTCAATTTTGCCTCAAACTCAGAAGTCATGAGCCAGCTCTGGTCCAATACTGGGATGTGCAGAAAGAGCAATGGGTGCATGTTGAGTGAAGCCTTTCAGAAGATGCATTTACTTCACTCTTTATAGACCAAACACCAAAAAAAGGACTCAGTTGAATAAATTCAAATATCTGTACTGTAAACATCCCCATCTGAGTTTGCAGTCTAAATTGCCTTTAGAGACAAGAGGGAGAAACAGACACTTACAGGGTGTAATATATCTCATCTGAAAGGAAATGTCTAAAATAGGGCAGTTCTTTCCATTGGCTATAAAAGGAGTAGCGTGACTTGCTCAAAAGAGATATCTACAGTGTGGGTGTTTACAGTTTGGTGAGATGTCTCATATCTCTATGTAATAAGGGAAGATAACAGAGTTATATTGATTTCAGTTGTAAAAATCATCCATACTTACATTCCCTTTCCATATAAGTGACTACATTATACTTTTTTTTTTCCTCTTTTTTTTTTTTTTTTTATGTTATTGCCCAGACCAAAGCTTTCCACAAATAATTTCCAGTTGGTAGAACAGCAGTGCAACTGGTGGCATAAACAAGAAATTTTTGCCATCAAGCAAGTCAAAATCTTCTCTGATATCTCACCACTCATATAACATCCCAACAAATGTTGATGTTACTTTATCAAAGTAGTGCAATATAGAGACAGAAAAGTAGATGCTAACAAGAAAGAAACAAAAAAAAAAAAAAAATGAACTGCCTCATCTCTAGAAAGTTGCTTTGTAAGTTTGCAGAATCATGGTTTTTAACTATTTCTTAACAGAACATGTTATTTTAAACATTACTCTAATAGCTTGATATGTTTCTTTCATCATATGTGTCATCAGTCCTGCAAGGGCATAACTTGCTACATTAAAATAACACTTTTTCCTCAGATCCATGATAATATTTTAGCTGTTGTTAAAAAGATACATTTTATAAGGAAAAGAAGTAACTGATAGAATGTAGAAGGCAGAGCAGTGGCATACATCAGCTGATTTTTTTTCTTTTTTTCCTTTTTTTTTTTTTTATAATGATAAACAAAAAGAAGGTATGTTCAAGAACTGAAGGAAAAAAGACCAAAGAGATATGGCATGTCAAGAAGAGAAAAGAGAGGTAAGCACTGAAAAGGCAATAACAGGGGAATGTTGGATGATACCATCATTCAGCACAGGACACAGCAGGACAAGGCCTCAGCAAGTCTTCACTTTCCTTCATCAGTTGCTCCTAGAGCATACTGTTGGTATTTATAGTCCTCTGCCCTCATATTTTCATTAGAGGCTTCAGTGGGAGGGGGACATTAGGAAGGAACTCTCTGGGACCCTAATGCCCCTGATGTTGAAGTGAGAGATGGACTTGAACTAGGTGACACTTTCACCCTTCCACATCTAATGGAGTGGTTGCTGATTTAATTGCTTCTGAGCAACTCCAGCAGGTTAAACATACGTATTTAACCAGGTGCCTGTTGGCAGGTTTGAGTACCTTAGCAAGCATAAATTAGCATAGCCTTACTGACATTAACAAGATGAGACTGATTTACACTCACTAAGGAGCCTCAGCTTTGTATTCAAGCAGCCAGTAACATTCCCAAGCCATTCTATAGAAAAAGAAAGCTGCTCTGCAGGAGCTCCTTCGGACAACATTTGACAGGAAAGAATTTATTTCAATGTTAACAGGTCTAGATTGCATTCAGAGCTGCTGGAAGGAGTGATTAAGCAAGTAGATGTAGATAGCATTTTTTCTATCCTTTATGTTTATTGACTCACTTTGTATGAAAGATGTAGGTGATGGGGTTACAACGTCTGCATTGTCATGCTGGTTTGAATCAATGTGATTTCAACTTTTATATGAGCATATGGTTGGTTTTTTCCTAATTTTTGCAAACACCCAAAAAACAGTAACAATTTCTCTCCCTTCACCTACCCTCTCACCCTACTTTCATCACAGAGAAGAGCTGCAGCATCTCTCTACTTGCATGCTTATTCCAACAGGTGAAGTGCAAAATTACTATTGTCAGAATAAACATAATGCTTGCAGAAATGTTGGATGGTGACCCTCAAAAAGTAGCTAGCCACCTATAAGTATGACATGAGTGGAGCTTGTACAAGCATCCCCATTCTAACCTGCAATAGCTGCCCAACATGGACAACGCAGCAATGCATCTGGAAGGAGGTGAACTCTACCAGACAAGGATTCGCTTCTTGGTGTTTTGCACAGGTATGAAGGTGTCTTAGCTCTGTATTAGGATAAAAACAAAGTAAGAGTAAGACTTCCTGGATTTAGGGATAAGACTACTAATTTATGGATTCCACTAACACCGGTTGAAAGACATGTACCAGTAAATAATGATCTTTGTTCTTCCACAGCAGAAAAAACAAATATTCAGAGTAGTCCCATACAGATATCATGTTGCATAAACAAAGATGGTAACTTACTAAAACAACTTCTTCACCCACTACTGTTGGTACTATGCACAAAAAAAAGTACCATGTAGAGACATCAAAGATTAAAACCTCAAACACTTAAGGAGTCAGAAGGCAGAATAATGATCTCTCAGAGTGGATAGCAGAGGATAAAGAGGCTAGGGGAGCATGCAGCATGCCTTCTTCGATATGCCCTGGGAGCCTGTGTGCCACTGAGGAGTTTGCAAGTCCCAGAGACAAGCTAAGGCCTGGCAGTGTTAGAATCTGTGTCATTGCTAATTATTTGACAGTCACAGCAGTTTTCTGTTTCTCTGTAAATTAGAAGTTAGCATCTGAAAACCTCTTGAACACTGAACCTGAGTATATGTATGAATCTGAAGAGACAGAAATAGGATTATCGTTGCCAGACTCTGGTTCCTCTTTATCCATGGGATTCATTGGGTTCTCATGCTTATTGTTTAAAGAGAAGTTCGGACAAAGGTTACAGTGACCACTGAGTGTGTCAGAGATTCCCCTGTGCCTCTGCACCTCCAGTTATCAGTCTAGCCCTTAGTAATTTGGCACTTTTATCACAGCAGACATGAGTTCCTCTCCCTTTGGAGTTCATTTAAGCTATCTAAGGGCACTCAGTTCTACGAATGCAAATGTGCTTCTCGGTCTCACATAGCTCCAGCTTTATCTCTGGTACTTGCAGACACATTCCATATGTGAGCACATAAACGGGTCAGAGCAGCCCCGCGACTGAAGCACTGAACTGAGTGTTTCACACATACCTCAAGCACATTGCTGTTCAGAGGTCTTGGCAGCTGGCATGCTCCTTCCATGTCAGTCTCACATCATGCAGCTGCCTACGCTGCTGACACCTGCCATTCAGAAGTTGTCTTATCTCACTTGTGTGAGCTTGGCCAGTCACTGCAGAGTCTTAGCCAAGAGAACTGCTTGAGAAAAGGCATTTGTGTTAATAGGAAACTCATGCAGGAAGAAGTGAAATTCCTCTACTAGGCCTTCATCATTAAACAGATTCTATGCAAATGCAATGTTTCATAACCTGTAACAAAATAGGTGCATAAGCATTTTATTTTGTGGTCAGTAGCCTACAGCAATATTGCAAAGCTCATCAGTTCACTGGGTGGCTTCCAAAACACTCCCCTACTGATTTACTCACAAAAAAGTAAGAGTTTTCTTTCAAAACATATCCCATTATCCTTGCCACTTTTTCAGTCACGCTGAGCATTTTGCATATATAATATATATACAATTTCTTGCTTCCTACATTTAGAATAAATCATTCCTAAATGCTTGCATTTTATAAAGGGCGTTTTTTAATATTTTAGTGCCAACTTCTGCAGTTAAAGCTCCTGAATCATACAGAACTTATTGCCAGGGAGTTGCAATTGGTCAGTCTGTACTCACTAAGCTGCATCTAGTATGCAATGTGGTCGTGTTTTCTTACTTCAGTCATTGCATTATTTAAATTAAAAAAAAAAAACAAAAAAAAAAAAACAAAACACCTGTATACCCTTAGAGCTTGAAAGTAGAGCGAAAACTTGTATTTAAGACTGCCATTACTTTTATCTGATCAGGATAAACAACGGAAATTTCTTATCTCTGTATATCAATGTTCTCAGAGTACAGTAGACTAATAACATTATACAGCTATAGCAAACTAGCAAGTAGCAAAAGAGGATAAGACTGACAGTTTGTATCAGCCCACAACATTTTGCTTCATTAGAGGATCCATGACTACACAGTCCTGAGTGATATAGGTTGAAGAATCATTTTGTCCATCTGCTCGTCACTTTTTTTTAGGTGTTCATTGAGGGGAAAATAGCTTTCAGTGACTCAAAACATTATAAGGACAGTTCTCAGCTATCACTTTGCTGAAAGCAAAGGGAAAAAACTTACCTCACAGGCTACCGAGGTGCAGTATGATTACAGTTCAGACAATTCCATGACATTATGAACAATGATGCCTCTTAATCTAGTAGGTGCAAGTCTTTCCTATGTGCAGTGATCTACCCCGATGAAGTGTCAGTCCATGATCTTGCCTAGCTGTCACTTCCAGCTTGCCTGTCAGCGTAGTAAAGTTCCCTTTACTCCAGATGAGAACCTAGGAAGAAGTTTCTCATTACCTCTTTTACTACAAAAATATTCTAATACCACATGTTTAGACCTTGACCATTTTCTACCACAAGTGCTTGATGCCTGAGTGTGAAGTCCAGTATAGGATAGTGCCTAAAATTTCAGAAAGGTGCCTAGATTGTAATAAAATGTCTAAAAACCACTTTACTGCCAGCTTTCAGTGTCTCATGGAACTCCACATATGACTGTCATTTAGTCTCAATAAGGACTAGGAAATTGTTGCCAAAGCCAAGTTTGATTTGTGCATCCATTTTACAACAGTATCAATCTGGTTTTGAAACAAGAGCCACAGCATTGTAAACCTACAAAGCCAGCAAATGGAGGGGGAAGAGGCATGGTTTAGAAAGGGACTTGATCTGGATAACGTCTAGGTGAGTTTGTAACTCTTCATAACCATCATCTTCCTTAACGCTCAGTCTGTCTCTTAACTTGATTACAAATGGATCCACTATCTACAGTTTTTAGCTCCCAAACTGTCAGGGATTACAGTTTTGATTTGCAGACATTGAGGCAAAAGGTATATTAACCATCTTTGCTTTCAAACTATGTGTTTTATCAGAAACATAGTTTGATTGTCTGATTTCAGTATTTTCATCACATGCAGCTCATGAAAAGAAGGTTCCCAAGATTTCATTTCATGTACCTGGATTTCTTCAGCAGGCTGTGAGGGGCACAAAATCCAAGCCTATTTTGCATAAATTGGAGTAGACTGAAGACACTCTTCCTTCCATTAAAATGATAGAAGACACGTTTCTAAATCACAGAATCACAGAATTACAGAATAGTTAGGGTTGGAGGGGACCTCTGGAGTTCATCTAGTCCAGCCCACCTGCAGGTTCACCCAGAGTAGATCGCACAGGAAGGCATCCAGGTGCGTTTTGAATGTCTCCAGAGAAGGAGACTCCACAACCTCTCTGGGCAGCCTGTTCCAGTGCTCTGTCATCCTCAAAATAAAGAAAGTTTCTCCTCATGTTTAGAAAGAACCTCCTATGCTTCAGTCTGTGACCGCTGCCCCTCACCTGATCATTGGGCACCACTGAAAAGAGTCTGGTCCAATCTTCTTGACAACCACCCCTGAGATATTTATAAGCATTAATAAGATCCCCCCTCAGCCTTCTCTTCTTCAGGCTGTACAGACCCAGCTCTCCCAGTCTCTCCTGATAAGAAAGATGCTCTAGTTTCCTAATCATCTTGGTAGCCTGCAGCTGGACTCCCTCCAGTAATGCCTTTTCCTTCTTAAACTGGGAAGTCCAGAACTGGATGCAGTACTCCTGATGCAGCCTCACCAGGGCAGAGTAGAAGGCGAGGATAACCTCCCTCAACTCGTTGGTTACACTTTTCCTAATGCATCCCAGGATATTGTTGGCCTTCTTTTCAGATGGTCTTGAAAATTTCAGACATCCATCCTTCACTATAAGTCTTGGGAATCCTATGGGTAGCAACAGGTACTGAGAGCATTAGGACAACATTGGTCTCACCTTGGAAGGAGAAGTGAAGAGGACAAGTCAGTTTGTAAACTTTCTTAGGCAACCTTTGGACTAGCCCTCATGAAATCATACCAACTTAACAATACTTAATCTTCAGATGGCACAAGATATTCTTCCAAACATTCAGTGAAGACTGACTCCTTATTTTTAGACGTATTTTAAATTTACTTATGAAACAAGACCTCAAAAGGTAACAAATGTCTAGTTATTCTGGATCAGGACAGACTTTGAAATTCTGGGATGTCATCCAGTCACTGCAACATTAAAGATATTGCTTTGCATGTCTGTAGAAAAGGATAATCACACAGACCTCTTTTGTAAAATGCTTCAAGTACAACTTTTTATGAGTATCGGGTATTAGGTTTTCAGTAATAGACAACTTGTGTAACAGGTAACAACTGTGTTAAACAAAAGAAACAAAACAACTTATTATTTTCATTAAACCACCTTACTGAAAAACTTGACAAACCACATTTTATTACTATGACTATAAGAAATCCATAATTTGACTGCAAAAAATAATTGCTTTAGTGATATCAGCCATCTCAAAAAGCACAGGGATATTTAAATCATCTAATCATCTTGTCATACTTTTCAAACTGAAGCATTAGTAGCTTGATCAAAGGTTCAAATGTAGCTGAGACCTTCAGCCCTGATTTAATCTGACTCCCTGCTGACACTGAATGGAAACACATAAATCTTGTTAGGCTTACAATGATTTCCTTCAATCATGAATTTAATAAACCTGGTTGGTTTCTTTCAGTGTGCCAAAATCTGTAAAGTTCCAAAAGCTAAATAGTTTTCTATTAGGTAAACAGAAAGTCAATATGAAGGAGTACATTATATAGTACATTATGTAACATCAAGATTGGAACTTGAAGGATCATTTGTGAAACCCTAAACCCATTATGAAGTTCACTTTTTTGAAGGGAAATACTTGTGTGTTGACAATAAAGTCCTGTTAGAGTAACTGGAGAGACACTGATTTTTTTATTAACTGTGCAAAGCTAGTTTAAGATTAAATACAATTGTGTATACCATTAAGAGAACAGACACACAGATACTATGCATGGCCAGCAGATAGAGGGAGGTGTTTCTGCCCTTCTACTCTCCTCTCCCCACCTGGAATCCTGCGTCCAGCTCTGGAGTCCTCAGTATGGGAAAGACATGGACCTGTTGGAATGAGTCCAGAGGAGGCCACAAAAATGATCAAAGGGATGGAACACCTCTCCTGTGAGCAAAGGCTGAGATACTTGCGGTTGTTCAGCCTGGTGAACAGAAGGCTTGTGGAGAACTTATTGTGGCCTTTCAGTACTTAAAAGGGGCCTATAAGAAAGATGGGGATAGACTTCACGTAGGGCCTGTTGTGATAGGTCAAGGGACGATGACTTTAAACTGAAGAGGGGGAGATTCAGACTAGATATAAGAAAGAAATCTTTTATTATGAGGGTGGTTAAACACTGGCACACGTTGCCCAGAGAGGCTGTAGATGCTATATCCCTGGAAACATTCAAGGTTCAGGCTGGATGGGACTCTGAGCACCCTGATCTAGTTGAAGATGTCCCTGCTCATTGCAGGGGGCTGGACTAGGTGACCTTTGAAGGTCCCTTCCAACCCAAACTATTCTATGATTCTGTGACTTGGAAACCATTAATGGCCTGTACTGCCATAGGCCATTCTGTATTCGTTGAACATTCACATGCAAATCTCTAATAAAGTACCTGTGTATCCTTTTGCAAGAAGTGTTAAAAATTGCATTGGACAAACATTGGAGATGGTGTAGAGCTTGCAAAGATAGACCAGAACCTCTCCCACATTAAAGCTATTTGAGCAATAAATAGGTTTGTATTCTCACAGAGGGAAACACAGCAAGTAGGAAATGAGACAAGAGACAAGAATGTAAAGAGGTAGATCCAGTCTAAGCTTCTGAATTTTTCCTATCAAATATCTTAGAAGTCATTTTCATTAGCAAACATCAGTGAAAATAGTCCTGTTATTAATAAAGCACTGCATAAAAATCCCTATAGCCTTAAGTGAGAAGACAGATTTCTGAATGATAAAAGCCTGAATTCAATAAAGGATGCATTAGATGCGTTTAAAACAACTACATATATTGCATCGGAACATGATTTATGAAATGTTGTGGATACTTAAGTATATATAAAAGTACTACTCCATTGTTAAAAGGATGATACATGCTTTTGATGATCAGTGAAGTTACTATTATTTTTAATGGCATTTTCAGGGATGGGAAGGAGCATATGCAGCAGAAGTTATCTACAACTGTGAGTAGGATCTGATGAAAAATGCTAGCTGAACAAATCAAGGGAATTTTTTAAATGTAAAAATATTTTTACTGTTTTAATTGTGGAAAACCCAAAACATTCGCTTTCTACACTTTCAAAATTAAAAAAAAAAAAATCATTCATAGTAGATTAAAATAAGGAAGAAAGAGTTAATAGTCTTAAATAAGCCACAACCAAATGTTATTTTATTTCAGAATAACCTTCTTTTTTGCTGAGGTGAAAGTGAGGAAGCATGGGGTTTCCTTTTTCATTTTGCAGAAATCCTCTCTTCTCATGCAAAATGTGTTTTGATTTGAACTGGCCTATTTTTTTCAATGTTTGAGGTTTAATGACTGTATGTATTCATTAGAGTAAATCATATCACAAGATTGGCATTACAAGACAACAATAACTGAGTAAAAAAATTCAATATCATTGAGAGTCTAAAGACTGAAGGAAGTATATATTCTTCTCTCTCTTTTCTACTGAGTGTTCTCCATGGACTACAGAGGTTTACTTATTGTTTTATTAACTGTTTTATAACATAAATGAGAAATAAGTAGCTCAGTCACTTCTTCAAACTCTTATTCTTTTTAAAATTGATATGTATTAGTTTGCATGATGTGCTAAGCCCACTGCAATCATCCAGAAATAGTTGAATGCTATTCCAAGAGACTTGCAATCTAACAGCCAAGAAGACAGAGAGAAGGAAGGGGAAAAGAAATGCTGCTCTAAAATGAGATTGAGTGGACATAAGAAAAGTGAATATATGTGTAAGTTTCAGTTTATAAAGTCTTTTTCACTTTACATATGAATGTCTCAACATCTAGTGTCAGTGAACAGGTACCACTGAATGCATAGACATTATAAAATCATAAAATAGTTTGAGTTGGAAAGGAACTTCAAAGGTCATCTAGTCCAACCTCCCTGCAATGAGCAGGGACACCTTCAACTAGGTCAGGTTGCTCAGAGCCCTGTCCAGCCTGGCCTTGAATATTTCCAGGGATGGGACATCTATCCTATCACAACAGGCCCTACTTGAAGTCTGTCCCCATCTTTCTTATAGGTCCTTTTTAAATACTGAAAGGCTGCAATAAGGTCTCCCTGGAGCCTTCTCCAGACTGAACAACCCCAACTCTCTCAGCCTTTTTTCACAGAAGAGGTGTTCCATCCCTTTGATCATTTTTGTGGCCTCCTCAGGACCACCTGGAAGATGGTACATGGGCAAAGCTGTTCTCAAGTTATAGTAGAAAAATAAGAAAAATCTCATTTATTTTACTGCTGTGCGAATTGTGTAAGTTGTGCTGTCAGAGAGCTACAGCCAGACTCAGGCCCACAGCTCCTCTGACAAAGTACACTTTGACAGACTGAGGAAAGGAAGAGTAGCCAGTGACTTAAACAGGAGATGTGATTTGGAATATGAGCAGATACAATGCCTCTGTGATTCACACTAATACCATATGTGCATACACACATAGAGCATGTAAATCTAAGGCCAGATCCAACTGCAGCAGCCGTGTGCACACCATCAGTCACCACAGCATTTTATTCCCAAGGCATTTCACAAACTGTGCCCATCAGATCTGTGTGGGTAGTCCATGTGGAGGAGGTTCTTTTTCTTCCTAGTTATCGGTATGGTAACAGTCAGTTACATCTTGGTTGCATTCAGAAAATGATAGAAATTCTTTGGCTGGATCACAAAGAGGCAAAAAAAATATGACAAATGTTAAAAAGTGGTTTTATCAAATTGTTTTTAATTGGATAATAGCCTACTGCATTATGGCAGGGAACTATGTTTTTTTCCTTCCCAAATGGGTTTAACTGCTTGTTAAATAGTGTCACCCCTGTGATAGAAAAAGAAATATCAACAATATACTTGTCTTTAGAGCTGCTATTTGACAGATGAGGTTTACCACCCATAGATAATTTATATTGAAGACTTACAGAAAGAAAATTAGATAACTTCTCCCCTTTGAACTTTTAGCACCTCTTGGAAACCATGGAAGTGAGCATTCAAATAAAGTAAAACCTGAGCTTCATTTTCCTCTCCTTAAGCAGTGCTGATGAATTGTGTCAGATCCAAAGGTTCCAATGGTATAAGAGGCTGAGAAGTTTTTGTAGAGAGCAGTAACATAAAAATCTTTACAGAATCATAGCAGATATATGGTTTAGTAGTAAGGTCTCAGAAAGAAGTTTGTTCTGTATTTAATTTCCTGCAGATCCCACGTTTCTTAAAGATCTCTGCTCAGGCAGTCTTTTGACCATCCCAGTCTGAGACAACGAATTGAAACACGTGACTGACATCAGCTGTGATGAGACTGAAACAAAACATCCATGAACTCTGTGAAGGGTTGGGTCCAGATATAAATGCTATCACTGAGAGTCAGCTACACTAATTATTGCCCAGCCATGCACTGCTAGCTATAGTGCTATATGCTGTGAAGCTTATGCCCATCAGACAACTGGGTTTACCTACTTACTTCCATCCTATAACACTTCAGGAAAACTGACTGTTTTCCAGTGATTATATCCTCAGTCTTGAGATATATCCATGACACTTAGGCATGTATGTGTGTACAAGACACTTAATTTTAGTCCCACAAGCTATTTCCAAAATCCTTTCTTAAGAGCATGTTCTATCTCCAAGGGACCATCTTGCTCTCTGATTCATTTTGTTAAACACATGTTGGCTAATCAAATGATTGGCTTCATAATATGATTAAAGAAGCAGTTCCTTGTTATTTATGCCTAATAGCAGCCTTTTTAGATGATATTGTAAAGTCTACCCTCAGAATGAATGAGTTAAAAATGAGGAAAATAGCATATATCTTCTGCAATGAAAATTCTTGTTCTGAAACAAGCTGTTTATAGTATTATACTTCTTTTTTACTATATGCCCTCCAGAAACAAAGGCAGATTTATTTTCTTCTTCAATAATATGCAGTACTCCACCTCACTGTGTATATTCCAGATTTACTGATACTGTTCCCAGCATCACTTCTCTGCTGGAAGAGATATTTGTTAGGTGCTGTTTCCTGGACACAAAGATGCTGGTGCTGATCTACTACTGCCACAGTCAAAATCACAAACAATAACATAATTAGTAGAATTCTTAAGCTTTTCTGGCTAATCTTCCCAAAATATGTGAGATAGATATATTATTTTTGGAGATACATTTTCAGCATATCTAGATTCTCAAAACATCAGAGACTAAAATTCAAATGAAAAATAATTCTGTATTTCTGAGAGCCAGACAGTGAAATATAGCTAAAAGCAATCAGGCAAAGTAAAAGCTATGTTTAGAGAATACTTTATTTCTTGCAGAATACTTGATCATCTATAGTTATAATAATAATTTCACTGATCATCTGCAATGTTCTTCAGGTGTGGTTTACATAGTATTTGTTTGGTAGAACATTGTTCATAGAAGGGCACATAGATGGTGGTTAGGAAGGTCTTGTGGTGAACAAAAGAAGATATTTACTGAGTAGAGTGGAAATCAAAGGGAGGTGATTCCTCAGATGTGATTTTACAGATTGTTACATCCTTGACTACACGTGCTGTTATAACACCTATGATTTCATGAGCTATGAAAAAGCAATTAGACCGAAGGGCTTTGATCATGCAGGATGATGTCCTTTTGGGAACGTAAAGTGTTGGTGAGGTCTTTACATCCTTCTCACATAGAAAAATTGTCCCCAGTTCTCATGAACTTTAGAGACATATCTGAGGAAGGTTTCTGAAGTAATTCAAAAAAAGGTGGTTTCTGAAGTACTTGTGGGTAACCCAGTCAAGGGAAAATCTAAAACAGCTTCACATGTGTAATGTTGCTTATAAATGTAAGCTCTGAGAAGCTCTGCATCTGATAAAGACATTGTTTTCTCCTGAGTTGTTCAAAAACAACTTGGGTGGTCAGACAGGTAACTGTAATCGATAACTGATTCACAAAGCATTTCTCCCTTATTTCTATTGAAAATCTTTACTGATTGATCTCTCATAGACCTCATTGGGAAAAAAAAGAAAAAAAAAAGAAATCCATGGGAAATTTGATATAACAAAGCAGAATGAAAAATTGGAGTATCAAAAAAGTAGGACAAAAACTAACAGAAGTGAACATTATGAACATTAAAATTGTAAAAGTGAAAAATTACCGCTCCTGTAATTAGAACAAAAGTTTTTGCACAACTTAATCTGCTTTTGGTGGTTTGTTTTGTTTTGTTTTGTTTTTGTTTTTGTTTGGGGTTTTTTTTGTTGTTGCTTGGTTGGGTTTTTTTTGCTGGTTGGTTGGTTGAATTCAAAACATTGTTTGGAATTAAAAAGTATTTTTTTTTTCAAACTATCACCTGGACATGTAGGGGGCTTTGTTTTGATTACCCCAATTGTAAAATAGAAAATATGCATTGAAATTGACATTTTCTCACAGCAAGCTCTTATTTCAGTAAAACCACATTTTCCAACAAGAAAACTTTTCATGTAAAAATATTTCAACCTGCTTTACTTACTTGCCAGGAAACATGAAGCTTTCTATAACCAGCATCTTACTAAAATTTTTCCAACATGAAAGTTGTTATAATTTTGCAGTTGAAACTTTTAAAATGTTCTGTGATGAAGAGAATTTGGCCATGAAACAGAACAGTGCTTATTATAGCACCAACACATCTGTTAGCACACTTCATGGCTATTGCATGTTCAATTACAGTGGCAGATTCTAAACATGGGTCAAACGCAAATAAATCCAGAAGTTTAAATTTCTGCTTCTTTAAACATTCCAAAAGTAGAAGTTTTCCATTTACTTCACCTCAGTCAACAGAGTTCAATGTGGTGGGTTAATTAATTCCTTCAAGTGTTCTACAAAAATTTCAGTCTAGATATAGCTTTACCTCTTTGTGAATATTGATATACTTCATAACAAAATCTAGTTGACAGATTAGGTTCGTTACAAAATTTTACCAAAAAATCAAGTCAAAAACCTGTTAGAAAGTAGAACATAAATAATATGTTTTAGAAACATTTGTTGTTACCACAACCTACAATGGTACATGAGCAAAATTGTTTTACAGTCATATTTGCAATAATTTTCTGAGAATTTACTCTATTAAGCAGAAACTGATGCTTTGAGGTAGCTCAGTGTTTTGATATCTACACTAAGACATTTTACAGATGTTAGTTTTCCATCAAGTGATGGAGACCTATTCTCAAAAAAAACCAAGGTCTATTTACGGAACTGAAATTAGTCACCTCAATATAAACAGCATCATTTTCCATTTTTTTAAATATTTTTGTTTCGTTAGTACTTTAGCTCCATATAGTTGACTGGCCAAGAATGGTATAAAGGACCTAATTTAAAAAATAGGCTAGTATTGGACACTTAAAATTCTGAATTAAACATTCCAATAATTACTTAGTACACTGAAATACATTAACATCCTTTGTGTCAAGGTTTATAATTCCACCACTACATGGAAGCATATGAATATCTTCATTTGCACATACAAACATTTGCAAAAACAATTCTGCCAGTATGAATTCCAAATCCAGCACTTGTGACCTCAGTACAGGAAAAAATACATATTTCTAAACCAAACTCTGACATTTCTGGATAGAAGCTCAAATGTCTTCTACATAGAAAAAAGCTGGTTTTATGCTATATTTTGTGTTAACATACACAGTTAAACAAAGGCATTTGTTCTAGTCTTTTAACATATTTCTTGCAGTCAGAGCATAATTATATGGGTAAGTCAGTCATATATTCCTGGGAACAAAATGTGTGATAAAGTGAGGTCCTGCCTTGGGACACATCTTAAAACAAGAATCCCATGCAGGATAAGATATGAGGAATCTTTTTTGACTCCAACATACTGAGATTTCTCACATTGAACCAATTCTTCCCATACAGCTACCTAAATTCTCTCTTTCCTGTGAAGTCATTAGACTAACCTTTACAATATCAATAGAGGAAAGGATGATCTTTTTTTGCCATCAATAATGAGCACAGACCTTTAATTTCCATTATGTGGAGAAAACCACAGAAATGGAGGCATAAAGCAACATTAGTCGATATGATATCAAGGTCAGTTAGTACAAAAAGCATTCAATTTCTGATTTCATTAAACAGGAAAAGGCTGGAAAAGCAATAGCAATGGAGGAAGGCATACTGGGGGGATGCTGAGTGCTTTCTCCACTAGCCTGGAAATACTTAGAGGACTAGAAGAATCCAGACTGGACATTTAAGGCACTACAGTTGGAACAAGTTGTAGATACAGGTAAAGGAGTAAATTGTCCACAATAGTAGAACCAAGGACAGCAAATGACTATTCAAATCCTAGAAAGCCAGGTCTGCAGCTGCAGACGAGAAGGCAGAGTCAGAGTAGGCTGGTCAGCCATAGCTACAACCAAGGAATAGTAGGAGAACCAGTGATTGGAAGCAGGAGGGTTAGTGGCATCTTTTCCAGGCAGAAACAGAAGCTGGGAGAACTGACACTTTTTAACACACCATGTATTATAAAAAGGTACACTGACTTCTCCAAAGCTCTCCTTCCTCATCTTACTTTCAAATTGAAGAACTGTCCAAGTTTGGATATTCCCCAGGGACACAACTCAAATTTTTGCACATTGCTGAAGAACTTTGAGCTATCTCTGGTTGTAGTTTACACAGGAACGGACTCTTAAATCTACTTCTGGTGTTCCTCCGTCTGGGACCACCTTGGGATTAACATCTCTGGAATAATTCAGGTTGCCCAGGGTTCCATGAACTTTCAGCTACAGCAGACTGAGCAGAAACACTCTGCTAGTCCAGAGTGAAATGAGTTCATAAGGCTCAGCCTTCCTCATGAACAAATCTCCAATTAAAATGGTTCTCTTAGGCAAAATTATTTGAATGAGCGATGTGAAAAGTGTCTCTATCCCTGATTTAACATTGCCTGGCTGTAAAGGGAAGAGACTGGGAGGCTCTAATAACAGGGATTTTATTGTACTAAGAGCAGATTCCTTGTTGCCTTACACTGTTTGAGAACTTTAGTGTGATTGGACAAGAGGCCAGGGACCTGACCTTTGAGCAAGATGAAATGTCATATAATTATTGCTCTGTAAATCCACTGCTTCGCTCCTCCCAGCTGTTTCACAAGCTTGACCAGCAAAGGAACTACTTTGAGATTTAACATATTTTTTGAAATATTGTACTGTGCCTTACACAGAAGTTAATTGACACACTTTGACTAACTCACATTTATACAGTCAATTTGGAGGTCCCAAGCTATTGCCTATCTGCTAACCAGCCTTCTTTTTAGGGATCACATATTTACAGTTGGCATATAAACCACTTTGCAATCACTAAATAAATATTATTTTTAATAAAAATATGTATATAAATAATGGTACAAAATAAATCTTTAAATTGCTCTAATTTTGTTAGCTCTGAGCAACTAACTGAATATACCAAGACTGAGTTTACCCACAACAGACAAGAATTTTAAAAAAGCAAACATTTGAATAACTTCAGAACATTCAGAAATTAACAACTCAGAAATCTAAAATTAAATTAAATCTGTATCTCTTCCTAAAAAACTTTATTTGAAATGTCTTTTAAAATTTTTAAATGTCTTATTTAATGCACAAAGATAATAAAGAGAAAGAAAAAAGAAACATCATCTAGGTTTATTATTAAGCATCATGTAGCATGAAAATTCAGTGCATTGTCACCACAATGAATTAAGATAAGGAATATTTTCTTTAACAATAGGAAAGTACCAAATAAGTTACTTGTAGTTCAAGTCTCATCATTGGTTCATCCTGATTCTTAATTAAGCACACAACTGGCTTCTTGCTAAATTACTAAATAACGTTAGGAAGCCATTGCGTTAGTTTATAAGTCCAGCTTGAAGCACAGGAAGCAAACAGGCAATGGAAAATTTTGGACCCAGTCAAACTTAATGAATGTTATATGCAAGGTTTTTTTGCAAGCCCTGGATGAAACCAATAGGGTTAAGAAGGGCAGTAGGTGGTAGGAGGAAGCAGGTAGGAAGGAATCTATTGCTCCCATTCACATCCATCATTTGCCTCCTGCTGTTATTGGCTACTCATAGTGGGCAAATGAATGCCTTTCACAGGCATTAAAAGGAAAACAAGAACCTTAAGTGATTTTAGGGTTAAACACTACTTCGTTAAGTCACAGCAATGTCCTTCTCATTTCATCTGAACCGAGTCACATTGCTCTTTTCCACATTCTCCAAAGGCAAAGCACAGGGCGTAATGCCTAGAACACCAGGATCTGTGCATTAGTGACAATACTGCCAACCTCAAACATGTAAAATTTATGAATCGCTTCTCTCTCCAAAAATCACCATGGCTTATTTTTTTAGTTATGTATTTGCATGCTCTTATCTCTCACTTTCTGAGCCTTCAGGGTGAAACTGTGCCTTGTTTTTTAGTTTCTTTTCAAAAGAAGGTTAGGAAGATTTTTATTTTTTTTTCCTGTTTTAAGAAAAGTTGAAAATCCCAGTCACTGTTTTTCAGGATTTACACTTCTAATTAGAAATCTCCAATGTCACCGAGACCTATGATGAAATATTTACACTTGCCATTGCTTTTATAGTAAAAGTAATCAGTGTTTGATATCTCTTTTCACTTATTCTTCAGTTTCATCACCCCTGTGAGCTCAGATAGAGTTAGGAATTAGATTAACATCCCTCTCTGCCCACACATTTCTCTTTAGTATAACTAGAAGGTACGCAGACTAGAAATAGCACATCAGTCAGTTAAGTGTAATGACTGATATTTCTGATCTCCACAAGGCTACAGGACTTTTCCCAAATTGTTTGAACTACAACATGTGTTTAAAAATAAAAAATCTCCCTCAAAAAACCATGATGTATTTAAGCATTTCTGATGAAGAATCCACCTTGGTAAATGACTTTGATAGTCAATTATCTTTTCTGAAAAAAAAAAAAAAAGAAAATGAAATTGTTCCTTAATTCAAGATTGAACATGTTTGTCTTCAAATGCAGACAACGTATCCACTGAATACTGCTTTGTTATCACATTACTTTTTCTCCCAGTAACTCTTCCTTCCACCCATTCTCAGTTTTCAACACTTCTCTGGAGCTCTGGACACATGAAATGGACATGTTATTCCAGTAGAGGCTGCCTTCACAAGCACAGAAGTGACAGCCTCATAGATTTTGTTTCTACAGTGAAGAGTTACACCAGTGCTTTTTGCCATACCGTCACATTGGGAGTTCATCTTCAATGTGTATAGTTCCACATAAACAAAAGCCCACCAGATATGAAAATAATCTCCAGAATAATTCTTATAATTTTTACTACTTGCAGTGGTCTTTGGACACAATATGATTCTGTTACAGGTTGTCTTTTTATTGAATTTCAAGGGAAGTTTTTCAGTAACAAAATCAAGAGAACAGTAGTTTTTCTGTTGTGAAAAAGTACCTAAAAACAGAAAAGCCTCAAAATTGCAAGTTTTATTTTACCCAAATAGTTGTTTGCATAAGTGGTTAATCTCATCAATCAGTTTGCACATGAAATCGTAACTTTGAACTTATTTTGCACTGAAAGCATATTTAAAGGGACATGATAAAATTCTTTAGTATAGTTCTCTGTAATTATTTTATTCATTTCTAAGACAGAAGCCATGAAGTGTTGTAACAAATGTAATTGTATTACAGTTATTTTCATTTTGGTTGCAGCCATTCTTCAAATTGGGAAAGAAAAGAAAGATCACATCAGGTATTTTGGATGTTGAATGATGACACGTATTAACAGAGCACATCTACTGCTTTGTAAAAATGTATGTTTAAGCCAGCATTAACCTACTACCTATCTTAGACACCACTAGTCAACTCAGCAGGGTAACATAGGGTTCAACATGGGTCTCTTGATAAGATAATTAGATTATTCTGAGCTCTGTACTTCTGTGATAGGTTTCAAAAGAATAGGAGCAAATACCTGATGAGGTAAATAGAAAAAACAAAATTCGTTCTGTGGTAATATATAGGACAGCAGAATAGAAGGTGTTATACATCAGCTGTAATGAGAAGAAACAACAACAAACTAGAGTTTACATAATCTCAGTAGGTCAGCCATTTGAGAGGAGGAGGATATACAAACTCAAGGAAGAATACAAATGGTCAATGTGCTGTCAATACTATCTGCTATTTCTCTGATAAAAATAAAATGGACAGGAATAGTTGTCAGGTATTCAGCCCCTTACATGAGGAGAGCTGTAAGAGGGAATTAACAAGTCCATACTACAATGGGTAAATCACAAGACTAAGTAGGACTTCCACTAGTTAATTCTAAGATACTGAGGACACTCTAGGTGTTACTGGGGCTCCAGTGAAGAGAAATGTAGTTCATATCATAGGAGAGGTCTCAGTTAATAAACAATGAGGTTTGAAACTGAATAGAGGTTACTATGTATGAACTCAAAATCCTCTATGTAGACACTCATCTAAGGAATGTCAGCTCATAATTTAAAGCCCTATCTTAGTTGAAATATAGATATTGTGTGTCTTTAATAACCAGACATCTAGTTAATGATGAAAACTCTTCACAGGCAGAACAAGCTTTTCTATGTGTTTTTACCTACATAGAATGAAAAACCAATTCTGTTTGGAGTGCACATACTATTGTAGTGCTGACCATAAATAAATATGATTCTCACTCGAAACTAGAATAAAATGCAAGCAATGTTTTGATTATAGGGTTATCACAAATGAATGCTTAGCACAACAAGTTAGCCCTTCTCTAAAATACAATATGGTTTGATCAGCAGGGCAATTTCTACTGCAGACTCAGTTTATGTGTTTTGTTTTCTGTTGTGGTGTTTTGTTTTTGGTTGTTTTTTTTTTTTAAAAAAAAAAAAAAAAAGAATGAAAGCCTTTTTTTATTTAAACAGCAGGTTTAGTTTCATTGTTTTCAGTGGAGTGTTACTCTTACTTGCTTAGTGGTGCAAGTAGCACATAAATAGAGATGCTTGATGAGAAAAAAATTTCCTCAGAGAAAAAATCTGTAAGTACATGCTGACAGACCTAGATTTTTTCTGAGGAAATGGGTGCATCCAGAATGCTTGTACACCTTTTGCATTCCATTTCCAGAGTGACCTGTGATTGAAGTATTCACACCCAACAGTCAGAATGGTTCTCAGGTACTAGAGAACTGCTAGAGAAGGCAAAGCCTTTCTACAGGATACCAGCCTTTGGCTCTCCAGTTTTTACATGGTTCCCAAATAACAACAAATAGCAGGAAATTCAACACATTACATATAATATCTAAAGTTCTCTGTGCATGCTCACATAATGTCTGGTCCAATATAAAGTCTTCTATGTAAAGGTAGTAAGTCTGCCATATCACATTTGCTGTACTCTCAAGAAATTCCAAAAAAAAAATTGAGGTCTGGTTTGTAAGGAAGAGGTTTCCCAAAATTAAATTTGATTGAAATGCACCATTTTTGCGTTGCATATCTTGACAGCTTCACAATCACAGCCATAGTACAAATAATAATAGTCTTCTGTTTTGCTTAAATAGGGCTGAATTTAATGTTCAAGATAGTGAATGTGATCATCTGCATAAAATCATAGAATCACAAAATCACAGAATAATTCCAGTTGGAAGTGATCTCAGGAAATCTATAGTCCAAACTTTCACTTAAAGCAGATTCAGTTTTGAGATCAGACTAAGTTGCTCAGATCGTTATCTAGTCAGATCTTAGAAAAATCTACAGATGGAGACTGCACAGCCTCTGTAGGCAACCACTGTTTGACTGTTCTCACAGTGAAAAATCCAGTTTAGAGCATCCACTACTTGACTGTTCTCATGGGAAAGAAAAAAAAAATCATCAGGTAGGAACCTCTCTTTTTTTTATTTATCCCCACTGTTTCTTGTCTACCCACCATCAACCTCCATGAAGTGTTTGGCTCTGTCTTATTGATACCTTGTAGGTACTGGGCATTGTGGGAATAGAGCGCAGCTATTAGGTCTCCCTGGAACCTTCTTTTCTCCAGGCTGAACCAACCTTGGTTCTTTAGTCTCTCCTCACACACCAGGTACTCCAGTCCCAACCAACTTGGTGGCCCTCTGCTGAGTTTGTTCAATTCACTGATGTCTTTCCTCCATTGGGAGGCCTAACACTCAGTGCAATATCTAGATGTGGTCTCACAAGTAAAAGGGAATTACCAGCTCCATCAACCTATTACCTGTGCTCCTGTTAGCACAACCCAGGATGCTGCTGGCCTTCCTTGCAGCTAGGGCAGACTCCTGGCTCGTGCTCAATCCTTAATGGTTTGATGTTGCTACATATGTTTTCATCTGCCAGCCTGATACATCTTCTCATATACCAGAATGTATATGCCAACATGAAAACAAGTATGGATGTATAGGCTTAAAGGCACAGGTTTCCATCTTCCTGATATGTCCCATATTGTGTCTCTCATCAGCATCAGTAGTGCCAATGGATGTCCACGGGATTACACAAAGATAATAGGAAACAGTTTCTGCTTGTATATCTTATCTAGTTAATATAAGGTAGGGTGGTACTGGTAAATATAATCAACGGTTCCTAGGCATGGAATTGGAGAAAGATTTTGTTAACTTTCCTTGTTGACCATTTAACATCCAATCACTCACTTTCAACTTAGTCCAGTGGTAATGTATGACAGTATTTCTTTGTTCTTCTGGATTTATTCTTCAGGCGAGAGCGGTCAGATTCCCTTTTAGCACAGTTGCAACGAACTCGGCTACTAAATAGGCTTGAGGAATTTATGTTTGCATGTTCAAGGGCTGTAGACACTTGTGAATAGTTCCAGATGATAATAACTGGGAAAAAAAGAAAAAAAAGAAAAAAAAAGCCAGTAATGGGAATTACAACTTTCATGAAACTCCAGTGCTCATGCCTGTCCAGTCCATGCTGTTGAAGTTAACAGGAAAAAAAAAAAAGGGATGTGAAGATGAGAATGAGAGGAAGAGAATGTTGGGTAAGTATGAGACAAATATTGAACTATTTTGTTTACACATAGGCCATATGGTGTGGACATAAACAGTGTGAGCTTACTTTACCAGAATTATGCAGTCTGTAACCTCCCTTTCAGATAACTTCTGTCTGCCAAATGTTTTTCTTGTCTCAACAACCACTGCAGATTGTACAGATATGAAGTCTGCGTGCATATATACATATGTCAGAGCTAGATTCAGTAGACAAGCTTTCCTAAACTATGTCCATTTTCTGCTAAGGCTATCAAGAATAGTGGAATTTACTTTAAATAAATAAATAAATAGAACTCTTTCATCTTTTTCACAACTAAAATGTATACTTACTGAACTTTAATGTGTAACACCTATTAAAGGCATATCTTTTAGACAAAAAAAAAAAAAAAAATTGCAATTACAGTATAATCATTGCCAGACCTGATGTTTGCCATGCACTACAACTGCAGGGAAACATTAAGATTTTTATCTGGTATTACTATACCTATAGGTTTGAAAATCCATGGCCAGCAATTCAGCAGCCTATCTTTGATGTCTACATTTTTGTCACTAATTTGCTTAATGGCTTCTGAAGACCTGAGGACTGCAGGAGAATACTTTCAAGAGCAAATTACATACTATCTCAGTCATGGTGCTGATAAGTGTATAGATGATGATGAAATATCAAGTGTTCCTAGTGTAGCAAGCACCTGGTTTTAATTCCATCATCTAATATATCATTTTGTCATTAGCTCATCTTTTACAACTCATTTTATCAGTATGTATACTTTGTAAAATTAATGTAATTATCTTAAAATGTTGTGGGTATTTTTTTTTTCCCATTGGGCTGCTTGCATTTTTTTCCGCAAGAGTTTTGGCAGCAGTAGAGACTTCTGCAAGATTTTCTTTTTCAAATAACACCTCCTGTATAAATCAGCTTATTTCCATTTCAGTCAATGAGTGTTATGCCAGTTTGCACAGTATAATGCCCTGCTGCAAAAATGCCCTTTTTGTACTGTATAAGAGAAATGTTGTGGCTTCTTTTACTGTGCTTGTCCCTAGTCTGGAAACTGTATGGTTGAAGACATCATGACAACTGGGTAACAAGTCAACATTCTCCCTGTTAGCAAACAAATTTTAGAGGTCTAGTGAGGCTTTGTGTAGCCCAAAGCCCCATAAATCAAAGCCAGTGTAGAAGTAAAGTTCTGCCAGACAGACACAACCTGTCACATACCCAGAACACTTCTGTTCAGTCTTCTGAGCGCGACCAAGAAAGTTATCAGTGACTGCAATGAGGGTAAGGACAATCTGTGAATACTATTACAGGTCTGTGACATTTTGTCCTGTTGCCTCACTTCCATTTCAGCTCCTGCCCCATTTGTTTCTAAATCAACAGCACATTGTTTGAAGGATTACTATATCATCTGTTTCCAGGAAACTTTCTGAATTTTACATTACTTTTTACTCCTGCAATATACCCAATAGGGAGCTGAAGCTGAGTAGTCCCTTCCTCCTCACAGGATATTGTCTTAACCATCAAACTGCCTGAAAGGGACTGTTGCCAGAAAACTTAGGTTTCTCAATAATCTGAGGGCCCTGTTCAGGTCATTCAGGTCTAGTTCTGTATTTTTTATTTTATTCTGTTTCAATGATTGTATGCTTTAATATGGAGACCTAAGCCTACACTGCATTTCAAGTCAAGCTTCTACTTCTGATATTGATCTTTGTGCCTATTTTTTGAACGTACTTGTTTTATTTTCAGGTTGTGAAATGCTTGTAAATGGAAGCGGCTTTATCATGCATACTGCATGCTAAGCACATCCAAAACAGTTTACCCTAATGTGCGGGTATGCTCTAAAGCCTTCGTAACTCCTCCCTGTAAACAAGCTCCAATATATTTACAATATTCAGAGACAATTCTGCACAGTTTCTGTTCTATGATTGCTATTGTAAGACACCTTTCATTCCCTCAAAAATGCAGAGCTGAATCCCATTAATCCTCCAATTAAATTACAGTAAGGTGTAAACATTATTGTCATTTTCAGCATATAGGACTTCACTTATTATTTCAGTCGTTGCTTTTCCTTTTTGACCAAACTCTCAAGTTGTTAATCAAAACAGTAATTGCTATTACATTTAGGTTTCTGTTGATCTACACAACAGCTTCTGGGACTGTACCTAGAAACAACTTTACAAAACATTCAGAGTTGACAATAACATAAATCTATTTGTCTTAACATACATTATATGCTTACAGCCTGTAACCATGCAACGAAATGTGTTGTCAGTTTCTATCCACAAGTCTTCATTTATGTTTTAAGCTTCTTTTAGAAGACAGGAAAGGTGTGGTCAAACCGATCAAAGAGCATTTTGCAGAAAAGAGTTCACACATCTGCAAAACAAATTCTCAGTCAATGCATGTTTTCTCTATTCTCTCTAACACCAGAGCTCAGGACTAAAGAAACCGTTAGAGCTCTTGCATTCTTAGTAAATTTAATTTTTTTTGCTTGTAAACATGTACTGTGGTCTTATTTTCATCATGTTCCTCACACATATATAGTCTCTTCCCAGTTCTGTCCTAGAGAAGTCATAACGCACAGAAGCCATAACTCACAGATGTCATTACAATCAAGAAATTATACTAGCTTAAATATGACTTATGTATATCTTTGTAGACAAAGTCATATTGAACATTAAGGATCCACTCTAACCTACAATTTTGTATTAGATCGAGTCTCATTTCTTTCTTCATAGCTTTTATTACGACACGTAAATCATGCCAGAAAAGAGGAGAGCTCCCTCAAAGTATGGATCACTTAGGCAGAGTTTATGCCAGTCAAATGTAAGTGCTATAAATATATTTTTCATAATCTCTTGTCTCCAGCACTTCTTTCTGACCAGTCTTTTCTCTCAAGTCTAAACAAAATTATATGATCTCTTCAGCAATGCATACAGCAATCCAAATTTCCATTGCTGTCACAATACATGGTTTAGGATGCATTTCTGAGAACAGGGAAATATGTAAACAATTAATAAGATAATACAGAAAAAAATGTTCTGGCTACAACTTTTGAGTGATCATCTGATGCATTTGTTTTTACCAAATCTATCTTCATTTTATTTGGCAAAGTGAAGCAGTGTAAACCCATCTTAATCAACCAGTTCTGGATTATTGAAGCATAGTGGTCAAACTGTCTTTCTACACTAATTTCCATATCTTGCTGTTGTCAGGGTGGCACAATTCACAGGCACATATAGAAAAATGATTTAATTCAGTACTATAACTAACAAAAAATAGTCATTTTTTTTTCCATTCACCTGAAGAGAAACTAGAACTACATCAATACCAAATCTCTCTTCTCAGGATTATTCATGCCCTGTCAATGCACAGATATGGGAGCTGCTGTCTGACATTTCAGGAAAGCATGAGAAGAAGAAAATCTGAGCTTCTGAGTCTGCATGTTATGTGAAGTCAGAAAGAATTAGCTCACCACAAAACAATCAACTTAAAAAACAGTGGCAAGATATCTCCCAAAAGTGTTAGAGAAAATTTAAAAAAATAATAAATAAATAAATAAAATATTTTTAATACATACATACATAAATAAATAAATAAATAAATATAATTAAATTTAGAAAGTAGGAAAAAAAACCTAATCAGTGAACCAGGGGCAAAGGCTAATGCACAAACAAAACAAACCAGGCACAAATAGATAACAAATAGGCTAGATCTGTCAGCTCAGTGCATGATACTACAGACCTCATCCTGCCTTTCCCTCTCCCCTCTCACCAATGAGTGGAAGGGATAGTGGTGTTCTTCAAGGCATTAGCTGTATCAGTTATTTTGTCCAGTGGAAAGACTGACTCCACGATCAGTTCCCTCTTTGTTTGGGTGCCCAGCTTTCTGTGCCTCTTGTGAAGGTTAATTATTTTATTGCCCATTTTTCCTGGCACAGAAGTTCTAGGGCTGACCCAGCTCATCCTTGTTCTTTCATTTGGTTTTCTCAGATCTGCTGACACTATGAGCATTCAAACATTAAGTTCCTCTTAGCAGTCACTAACAGATTTGGTGCTTGTGATAGAACCTAAGGCACAATCTGGAGCTTGGGGCAGGAGGAACAAAGCAAAGCACCCCAGTGTGCCTCCCTTCATGGCAGACAGCACAGCTCAACCCTGTGCAGTGGCAGATACACTCATGTACCTCCACCTGAGCCTGCCAGCGGCATGCCATTTCAGAAGCCACTTTACAACTCCTCATTGCACCTTTGATTGTTATGTGTGGGCATAAAATATATGATGGAAAAACTTACTCATGGAAAATCATGAAATAATTGCCTCCCTCCGTAGCCAGTCATTACTATGATAAACAAAATGAGCTGGTGATAGTAACTCACCTTTACTCTTTGTTTGAGATATTAAATATTACATATGACTTCTTTCCTTTTGAAACAGTATTTATGACTTGCTTGTGATTCACTGCAAACCTATGCCAGTTTACATCAGAATAGCTCTACTGACTTCAGGAATGTTTTTTCCAGTTTGCATCTATGCTCAGATTTATTTTATTTAAATTATGTTGGTGCCTACCTACTCTTTGCAGCTAGATACAAGCAGATAATTGCATGGACTCTGCTTGCAAATGATAATCTAGGTCATCATATTTAATCCAGCTGGTTTCTGCATGAAGCCCGTAACTTCTGATTGAACTACAGAATGTCTATGAAAGAGAAAATCAGTCTGTAAGGATTGAACAGATAGTCCACTGTCTCCTTTGATAAATTATCCTAATAGTCCATCACAGAATCACAGAATGTTAGGGATTGGATGGGAGCTCAAAAGATCATCTAGTTCAATTCCCCTGCTGGAGCACAAACACCTAGATGAGGTTACATAGGAATGCATCCAGGTAGGTTTTGAATGTCTCCAGAGTAGGAGACTCCACAATCCCCCTGGGCAGCCTGTTCTAGTGTTCTGATGCCCTTACTGAGAAGAAGTTTCTTATTAAATTTAAGTGGAACCTCTTGTGTTCCAGTTTGAACCCATCACCCCTTGTCCTATCATTGGTTGTCACCGAGAAGAGCCAGGCTCCATCCTCATGACACTCACGCTTTATGTATTTGTAAACATAAAAAATATAATAAGGTCACCCCTCAGTCTCCTCCAAGCTAAAGAGACCCAGCTACCTCAGTCTTTCCTCATAAGGGAGATGCTCCACTCCCTTCATCATCTTCGTGGCTATGCACTGGACTCTCTCCAGCAGTTCCCTGTCTTTCTTGAACTGACAGGCCCAGGCTTGCTTGATGTGTATCTGCAGCTCAGAGCTCTCTATCTTGGACAGACTTGTTTTTACCCTCTTGAGCTAGTTTATTTTACATTTGTTTTGAGGGTCAGCAACACCAGCATGAGGAAGAAGACCAGTGAATCCAGTCCAGCAGAATGCAGAAGGCAGAAGATGGTCTCAGCAACCTGAATGCTGTCTGAATGGAGGATGGCAGGAGGGCCATGGTTGTATAATCTGGATGTTTCTTGGTAACTTAAGACTGATTCAACCAGCTTCCGTTTAGCAAGCAGATGACATCTGCCAGGATCTTTCATAGATAAGAGGTGGTTGGTTATATGTGATATGACAGTAATGTAACATAGGTGGCTATGGGAAGACATAAAAGGGAGTTACCCTATGCCTATGCCTTCTAACATGCTTTTTGGTGCTATCTTACATTACCCTTGTAGTAGGTACTTATGGTACAGCTCTATGCTCTCACCTGCTCTGTGTGGCAGACAGGACCACTTAAATCTATGCTGATGTATCAACAGGGAAACTGTGCATCATCTGGATGTGTTCCTGTGCAATCTGCTCCAGGTGAACCTGCTTTAGCAGGTGAGTTGGACTAGATGATCTCCAGACGCCCCTTCCAACACTAACCATTCTGTAATTCTGTGATTTATCACCATGACACATCAACCACCTCCTGAATTGCTGACCTTGCAGATATCCTGAATTTTCCATTCCCATGAACTCGCAGGGTACTGATATCATAGGCAAGTGAAAAAATGCTGACTCAATTCTCCCTCTTGTGATTTTATTAGAAAAGACATGGGGAAGTAAGATAGAGGCAGCTCTTCCCCTTTCGACCATACCCCAAGTGAAATCTGCTTCCAGTGATGTTACACGTGACTTTCCAGTTCTGCATTTGTGCAATTCCTGCACATCCATCCACAAGGCAGCAACACACAACAGCAGCCAATTTACCCTGTTGTAATGACCTTAGGGAAGTATCTGACCCTCATTTGGGAACCTAAACACATAAGCAGGGCCTTGCTTTTCTTCACAATACCTCAAAATTTTACTTCTAAACAGTTTTAGCTTGTTTCTTTTCAGCCTTCCTTCTGCCTCTTCCTAAACCTTGAAACAAATACAAAAGATGATATTTTATTGAAAACAGGAAGATTAAACTAAATGACTATACACACCATCATTTTTTTACATTCATGTATCAGTAGAATGTGTTTCACTAGAAAGCAAATACAATATAAACAACTGGAACAAGATGGCAGATTAAATCAGTTTTGAGTGTTGACATCCTTGAAGTTTACCTTTCACATTCTAGTTCATTGACCAAACCTAACATGATGTTTATGCAGATTATTTGTTAGACTATGACTGATTTAACTAAAAGCATTTTCTAAGATGATTGGAGCCAGAAGACTTACATCACAAAAACAACAACTTATAATCACCATTCACAATACCAAGTATATCCAGATTGTTCAATACACACTGATAAACTCTTATCGCACATCAATAGGTAATGCTGTTATGAACTCCTGACTTCAACACTATCTACAAGAACTTCAGCTTGTTTAAAACCTAGAGGAAGCAGCATGCAGTGTAAACAAAGATGATGTTTGAGTATCAATATTTAATGAAAATGTAAAACCTGCCAAGTCTCAGATCAATGTATTTTTTTTCCAGCTAAAAAGGAGTTGCTATTCAGGTGCTGAGTACCAAGTCTCAGATCTCGATCTTGTTCATTTTGGCTTCATGAACAGATGGAAGAAAGCATTTTTAAGTCCTCTTCCACTACCAGAATAAAGAAAAGAGGAGAAGAATTGGTACTGCCCAGCAATTTTAAACACAAATATGTTGAAATTGATGTTTAATATGTGACTCATTCCAAAAGGAAATAACAGAAGAGAAAGCCACTAAAATGACAGATAACTGAAGGAATAGACTGAGGTGGGGGGGGAAACAACCTAATAGAACTGGAAAACTTCAGGTGACCCTTTCTGTCCCTACACATAGCTTTGGATTCTCTCTTCATTTCCTTTATTGTCTTACCTCTATCAACTTCTACATGCTTTAATGTTGCTTCCTATGTTTGCAAGTCTCCCACTCATTTTCAGACAAGCATCTTTCTTTGCTTTCAAGCCCCATTTAAAACCTACTACGTGACTGCACCTTTAGTAACCTACGCAGTCTTTGTTCATGCCTTCCTCTTCCTGAACTTTCTTCATGTTCTGTGTTGTCCAGAGCTGACCTTTGGAAAATCTTCATGCTTGGAACAATGTTTAATTTTTGTTTGTTTTGGGTTTTTGGCAAAGCATGGAACTAAAAAAACAAAACAGGTTTTCAACCTTCTAGGGTTGTTGGGGGTTTCTTGTGGAAGCATTCTGCTACTCACAGCATCTTCCTAAGATATGCTGCTACGTCAATAAGGGAGGAAGGGAAGTCAACTGGTGCACATTTTTTACAGGTACAATATCCATTCATCCAGACTAGCTAGTGACTTGTATTCCTGCTTCTTCTCGATTGTTTTCCAACAAGTTTATTTCAGGATGGGAAAACTGACATCAGCTACCCTGTGGTCTTATCAAAGCCTTCACACAGCCCATGAAAAATAGGTTCTCTGCTTCTTCCATACCCTTGTCAGTCTTCTACACCATGTAAGGGAGAACAAGATTTGCCCGTTTCTGCTCTTCCTTCCTTCTATTTTTATAGCACAGTTGAGATAATACCTAAAATGTGTTGCAAGAAATTAAATACTGCTTTAGTATCCCACAAAGCATGCTTAGAACTTGTCTGTTTTCAATCATTCCACTAAATTTAGTCAGAACACAAAAATACATAGAATAAGGGAAACAATGACACCATATATGGTGGTGAGAACTTACCAACAAATAAAACTTGAAGAAAAAAAAAGAAAAAAAAAGAAAAAGACAAATCTACAGTACGTTGAACTTGGCAGAGTAGCAATACAAAAGGTCAGTGACAAATAATTTCTGTGTAGACTAAATCTCCATTTTTAGGAATGTTATCCTAAAACTTGAAAGGCAAATGCCAGTTGAAATGAACTAAGAGTTTCCCCAAGAATTTCACTTAACAAGCAAGAATGAAGTCCAGACAAGGCATTAAAGGTTACACTCTTGTAATTCTATGACAAAATATAGTTTGAAATACATACAAATAACCTAAAGGAAATTAAAGCTTAAAATGACATTGATAAATACATGAATATTTTAAAAATATGAAATATGCAGTGAAGGCAAGACAAAACCAAGGCAAATATAGAAGACAGCCAAGGTGTCACCAAAATAGCCAAGGGCCTCCATTAAGCTTTCCATTAAGGCATACTAAAAGGCAGTGTGAAGTTTTTCAGCTGGAAAACCTCTTTTTTCTCTGGCTCTCAAAAATATGTTTTCTACTTTGCAGTGTAATGTATATTGAAAAGCATATGTGATTTACAGTGCAAAGCACCCTATATGAACATTCATAAGGTCAGAATGTGATTCATGTCACAGAAGCTGAGAATTTGACCCAATGAACACAAATAAAAACTTTCAGGAGACTATCTACAGTTTAATATTGTGAAAGCGTGTTCTGATCCAACTGAAGTACAAAGAACTATATTGATGTAGTCTGGTTTATGATCTAGATTAAAGTTAGGAAGAAAAGTTCATTTACTGGTTTTAACTGGGGAAAAAAAAAAAAAAAAAAAAATTTCATATATGTTCAATTTTTGCTCTGATATAACAGAAGATTTGTCTTACATCATTGATGGCAATTCTTCCCAAAGAGCAGCCTCCTGTCTGGACCAAGATTATGAGCAAGTTTTCTCCAAGGCCCACCACAACACCTCTTGCATTCTTGCAGAGCATTCTGTACTTCTCATCATCATCCCAGCTCTTGGGGAGCAGCAAAAATGTGTTACTACAGCTCCAGGATGCAAAGGCAGAGCACAGCCAGCCCAGTGGAAGCAGAGTGGATGCGCTGCACTCTGGGAACAGGCTTCAGTAAAAAATGAACAAGAAGTCATGGCAACACCTAAAATCTTGACTGATTCATCTCCCCTACTATAAGCTGGGAGCCATAGAATAAACAGAGCACAGACAACCTCTAACATTTTAAGCAGTGTTGATTAGGTCTACTCTAAATAGATAACAATGCTGAAAACACTAGCAGCCTTGTTTACTTCAAGGTTCTAAATGCTGACAGCACCTGAGGACCAAATCATGTCTTAACAGCACTGGGATGGGTTTGCAGAATTTTCCTGTGTCAATGAGAGTCAGATCTCTAGAGATGTCTGACCCATCTCCCTCAAGCAACATCTGCTGTCAAGTTGGAGAAGAGATAACAGAACCTGCAGCCCTTTCCTTTAGATTAGACTGTGTCTTCTCTCAGCTTTATTTGGGTTTTGAATGAAACACTTACAACTTATTTATATAAACAGCAAGAAAACAACCATCTTATCCCGATTAGTAGCTATCTAATAGAATATTAAAAAAAAAAAAAAAAATCTCATTAAAAGAACAGAAGAAAGCCTGTTCCACTTCTGGGAAACACAGGGCAAAGAAAGCCTCACATCCTCTGTGAGAAAAATGGATTAATTGAAGAACTGAAGCACACCAAGCAGAAGAATCTCTCCTTATCAGCTTGGGAGAAGGGTCACAACAGATGTTCAAGTGTCCACCAGGGCTGCTGGTACCCTGAATGTGGCCTCGCCTGGGCAAACACTGTTTCCACAAAATGACTTTTCTTTCTCATCTTTCATCAGATGAGGCTGAAAAAGCCCAACTCAGAATATCCTACCAGTTGATCTTCAGACTTTCACCAGGAAGTAACAGGTTGAAATTTCCTACAGAAGGAAGTCAGACTCGTGTGCTCCGTCTAACAAGTGAGAGATTTAACCACCAGCATCACAATGGGAGTTTAGTTTAGGTTTTCTTTAGCTGGTGTTCTCTGAATACATGCAGTAGGTTATCTGAATATTCACACCTTGGAAGTGGATGCCTAATTTGTGCATTTCGATGACTCTTTCAGCCCTGTGAATTTGTCAGTGCCTCTGAGCACCCTCAGGTCAGACCTATGCCCACCTGGGAACTCTACTGGTATTAATACAAACAGACCAATCTCAACACAGGTCTCAGGGGATGCCAGGTTTGAAGTTCCATATTTTTGAATTAATTACCTATTTTTGCAGCCTATAAATAGCACTTCAGTATATATTAACTTTCCAAACTCCACAGGAACAGAATTAGCCTCTGGGGAAGGTTGTGTGGATCTTCCAGAATGAAACTAGACTCTGCTAGATTGAAGCTCAGGTATATACAATGTAAATGGCTGCTAGGTTATTGTTGAGAGACAATATTAGGGTCAAATGAACTATCAGTAAAGACACATATAGATATATGCTTTTTTTGGATCTGGGTTCAGGTAACGCAAAGAAAGGGATCTAGTTGAAATATTTTTTTGCATAAGGTGATCATTATTGAAAGTCTATTTCAATTCTGTTACACTATATACAGTTTAATATGTCATATAAGGTAGTGTAACAATTTCTTAAGTTTAAGATTTTCAAGTTATGGTCTACATGTTCTGCATAAGCTGTTACCAGTATCTTTAACAGGTGGCAAAGAAAACCGCTTATTGACAGTCAGCTTAAATTGACTATGCAAGACCTACACTGCCAGTAGAGCCAAGAGCACAAACAAACAAAAGCTGAAAACGTTTCACATGGGTGACTGGTCTAGATCACAGGCAGGAGGATATGCTCAATCTGACATTCCAAAATCCACTTAAAAGGAGTTCTGACTGCAATTGCTGAAGCTCAGAGTATTTATTAAATCCTCTGTGCAGATAAGAGTGTCTACCCAAAGCAAGTATTTTTAAGCATGATTACTAATGAGATTGCCATGAAACTTCTAAACACAAAGAAATTAAAGTCAATCAATGCAGAGATGCCTAATGAGAACACGTTTCCTTAATAAAACTTGCATATTAAGACTAATTTTACAAGTAATTTGATCTTCCAGAAAAGGCTACTAGTAGACTAAAGGCATTTTCGACAGTCAGGATGGATAGGTTCTGGCCCTATCCATTTTGTCAGGCATGAAACCATGTGCAGAATGGCCAACAAGGCTTTGTGCTTTCCTTACCTCACCTAGGAATTGCGTCTAAGACAGGTTTCATTTTCTTTGCACTTCTATACCGGACCTATTCAGTGATCTCAGTTATTGTGTTCATTCTGCCTCTAAGTTGTAAATAAGGAGTGTGTCATCCCCCTCCAATCTGCTATTTCAGCCAAATTTTTGTTTGAGAGCTCCGTCTTCACCTTCTTCTTCAGGATCCAAATTTTAGGTTTTTTTCTTTCCCACAAGTACATAAATATGTCACAGATATTCAACTTTAAGTTACACTAATCCAAAAGTAAATAGGTCCTATTACAAAAATGGACAAAACATTGAAGAAAAATACATTCATCATTATATTTTTTTTAATCAATGTGACAAAGGTCTCATTATTTTATTATTGCATGTCCAATCTTACATCTCAAACTATTTTTTTTCAGGATTTCATGTTCAAAACAGCATTACATTTGCTTTACCATCAAGTAAATGGAGGAGACTATGAAGTCTTGGTGTATTGACCTTGATGTCCTAAAGACTTTATTCCTCTTTAAATGTTAACATATTTGAACTGTGATAGTTTCTCTAACTTTCTGTAAGTCATTTCTTAAGGCACTTAAGCTGCTGACATACTTCTTGTGAGTCATTTACACACAGTCACAGAGGAGCAGACCCTTGACAGAGAAGATACCACAAGAAGATAACCTGTGTTATCACTGCTGTAACACCTAATATAGCACCCAGTTGTGGACACTCTCATGTGACTGCAGAGATTCAGTTACTGACCCCATTTTGAGACATCCACCATCTGGATGAAAACCAAGTGCTACTTTTCACTTTGAGAACATATAGACCAACCATCTAACATTTCTCCTAAGAGCCAAACCCACAATGTGGCTATGTCTATGTAGAAGCCAGTTTCAGCTACCACCATAAGCTAGACATACCTTTCCTGAGAAAAAACAAAACAAAACAAAACAAAACAAAACACATGATAATGATGAGAAAATGCACTTCTGCATGACCTTTTCAAGCATACAGTTTCATTTACTCCAAGGAGAAAACAAAGATAGTCAAAGATTGCTTTATAAGTAGCAGGTCTAAATACAGGACTTCTAAGCCCATTCATCTTGAAAGCTCTGATGGCCCAGCAGTCAGCAAGAAGACAGGAATATTTGCTCTTCCTTCAAACTGCAGACAATTTCTCCTTAGATAGCATGTCAAAAATGAAAAGGTATATGCATTTACTTTAGCTTCTTCCATTCCAAACCTTCCAGTCTGCCTGTCAGACAAGACCCGTCAGATGACTATAAAACTCTGTTGGACAAATCTGTGACAATTATATTTTATTTCATAGAAACTATTTCCTTCCTCTATGACTATGATGTTTCAGTTAGCAAAACAAAAACAAATCAACTTATAGAGAGAATTACACTGAAATTTTAATTCACTAAAAAAGTGAAACACCATGGGAGAACAGAGTCACAGTCTGCAACTGACTTGTGTATACCTTATAACATCAACCGGTAGCTATCAACTGTATATAGCTATATATATAAATCATCACAGATGTGATGTGCTTATGTATTTGTGTTTGAAAAGCAAATGCAGAAAACAACAACAACAACAAAAATACATAACTATTAGACATATTAGTATAAAAGTGAGATCTCCAAAGGAATTTCATAAGCCAAATGACAGAAGCAGTAGCATATACGGTATGGTGAGAGTTCTCATAAAGGAGGACTGCTTATCCAATTTAACTGCTCTATTGCACCTTGTAGAGGAACTGTCAATCAACCTTCCTTTCTTTAAAAACTGTAGGAAAGGTAAAAGAAGACACAGCATTCTTGCAATGGTGAAGAATCTGCAGATCCAAGCTGCTTATGCTTTTCCCAGGGAACTGATCTTAGTATTGCTGTGAAATAACAAAAACGTAGAATTTGGGAAATGACAAGCAACCAAGCACACAAAGTAGCCCTCTTTGATTTGTAATCCCTCTATCTAGATGAATAGGAATACCTAACATCAGAATAGGCTTAAAAAAAGTAGGTTGGTAAATGTAAAGTTATCTTATTCAAGAATCAGGAATGCAGAACTCAAAATGAACCATATTATCCTTCAGATGAAAAGTACAATGGTTTTGCCTGCCATGCTATCAATAAAATATTGCCCAATTTTATAGAGTTGTTTGTGAAGTTATTTTTAGCACATTGCAGTGAGAAATATTTTTAATTGTCACTAAACTATTGTTTCCATGGAAATTTTCTCACTAAATTCCTGTTTTATTTCCCTTTGCACGGAAGAACAATTATTTTAACATCTAGTTATATAGTTACAACAATTCAGAAATTTTACTGAATTCCTTAGGGGTTATATGGACAGAGAAGGAAAGAAGGAGGAAAAGAGAAAGAGGGGAAAGATTAGAGGGAAAGGAGAAAGGCAAGAAAAGAAGAGGAAGAAATGGAGGGAGGCCTTCTGCTTCTGAATACAACTGATTAAGCTCCAACACCCTTCTTTAATATCCTTAGATTTTCAAATAAATAATTAATTAATTAAATAAATAAATAAATAAAAGCACAGCTGTGTCTATAACTGGGCAGTCTTCTCTGGCTTCTCTGTCCTAAAGCTATACATGGAGAATAACTGAGTTGGAATTTAAAAAGCTAGCAAGGAGGCAGTGGCTGGAAGAAAACATTGAACCAAGTAAGCAATGAGATCCTGATATTCAGGAAAATACAGAAATTAAAAGTGAAACCTTAAAGACAGGAAGGTCACAGAACTAATATAGGGCATATCAAGCAGATCTTTATGTAAAGGCTTGATCCTTTTCCTCCTTAATCTGGTTTTGTTTACTGAGGCTATAAAATCCTGCAGGTTGAAACTTCCTAAAACCATGGATTTCAAGTACCTGCTATGTCTTGAAGAGCAAAAAGTGATTGCACTGGCGTGGTTCAACAGCCTCAGCAGAGAATAAGGATTCCTTTGTCATACTCTATTCTAAAAGCAGGGAGAAGAAAACTCCTTATTGCAGCCAGAACTATGTGGTTAGCATCTCAAACACTGGTGTGCACCAGGCTAAATGAGGGGATGAGTCTGCTCCTTGCCAGGTGTGCAGCCCTGCAGGAACGAGTCACATTCGTTCCCTCGGATGTACCAATCAGTCAGACTGCACCTTCTGCAACTGAAACACTGGGGCAAGGGTGGAAACTTACACCTGGAAATATTTTCAATGCCCTAAAACAGAGGAATGTTACATAGAGAAAACAACTATATCAGACCAAGGATACACAAGCTATCACAGGATACATTTCTACATTTTACTAGCTGCAAGTTCTTAACATTTCCTGTGCTGAAGTGCTTCAACACAGATGTGCTTTTTGTATTTCTTTTTTTTACCTGAAACCACCCATCACACAAGACACTTTATTTAAAATGTGATCTAAAAGGCTTTCCAACAAGACCTATTAGAAGCTTGATAATTCAGAAAACTGACTGAGAAAGTATGGCCTTTTTTATTTCAAGATAGCAAGGAAATGAAACAAGAAATTAAATGAATTGAAGAGAATATATCATAAAACAAGAAACTTAAGAAGTGCTATTTAAATTGGAAGTAATATTTTGCAAGTAAAGAGTAACTGTCCTAAACTGTGTGTAATAAAAGTACTAAAGTCTCCTGAGTGAGACTTCTTTTTTTTTCTTTTGATTCATTCTCTATTTTAAATATATGATGACAAGTGTCAGGGCCAGTGTTGTTTGTGTGGAAATTATAAAGTGTGCTGATTAGTTAAGCATGTAATAATGAGCTTATGAATTCCTTACACACTGATAGAAGTCTAGGTGTCTGAAAAAAAAAAACATTTCAAAGATGTGGCTATGACTTTTCCCTTCAGCTTCTTCTTTCATTTATTTTTTTCCTGTGTTAACTGAACATATGGAGATTAATTTAAGTGTGGGAGTGACAGTGTGGATGTCTAATTAATTGCTCTAGAAAATAAAACATGTTTCTGCCTTACTCATAGGGGCCATTTGGCTGAACTGGTGCCTTATATTATCAAAATCTGGATGCAATATGCAGTATTTGCTGTGAAAACTGAACAAAAGGCAGAAAAACTTAGTTAAGAACCTTGCTTAGCCATTATCCAGGATTTCAAGCTGGAGTGGGTAAGCTGTGCTATCACGTATGTGTGTTGCTTTTCGCTTGTCAGCTACTGAAGAACTACAAACATGAATCAGTACATGTAAAAGAGTGATGATTTTTTAAATAAACCAAATGGTATAGTCACATAGACACACAGACAAGTTTTTCTTCTCACCTTCAGTAGAGGATTTTTTCAGAAGATGTAATGTTGAAACAGAATATGATTTGTTTCCCTCATATGTCTCAGATAGGTAGATACTGGTTTTACATTTCTAAGTTTTGGTCTCAATGCTCTGTTAATTCTGGCCTTATGTTTCCCTGCCACCAGATTCCCCATAGCATAAACAATCTGGTGGATAACTTTTAGCAAATAACTTCCCGAAAGCACATCAGTGCCACGTTTCCTACACTACAGGGTTTTTTTTCCGAAGAAGAACTGATGGATATCATCATTACATTGTGTGCGAGACCCCTCTTCCAAGGGTAATATGCTCAAAGGAATTTCAAGCTGTTAAGTGAGAATAAGGTGTTTCATGGATAAAGCAGCTCCAAAAACAACAAACCAGGAGAGAGTGTCTCTGAAAAACATCTCCAAAATATTCAGCAGTCTCTGTCAGGTAGACTGTGATGTTGATGTAAAAATTCGGTTGCACCACAGCACTTCAGACCATTATACGAGGGGTGCCTGATTGCAGATTTGATGAGTATATACTGTACTACAGACAGAACTCTTGAATGACTACATAGATTAGTATTGAGAGACTACATAGCTTAGCAGTGAAAGACCATGTAAGTTAAAAAATAAGTCAGCTACACTTAAAGGAAGACAACCACCCATCAAAAATAAAAACTTGAGTTCTTCTCATCTTTATCCTGCAGGGTCATGACCATCACAGGTTTATGCTGGCTATGAAAGACAATTTATATCCTGTTCAAGTCTTCAGAGGCAACATTATTTTTTCTTCTGTGTTTTTTTGTTTTCAAAGGACATTACTGAACAAATCAAATGACTTGAACCTGACATCAAACATCCAGAGTGCAGGAGAACACTTAAGTGTGCATTAAATAAGAGGATAAAAGAGTGTGATGAAAAGGCAAATAGTTTCACTTAATAATTGGCAGCAATTCTGTGGACAAAAAGAAAAGGATATAATATATGATGAAAATCTTTTGTATGGGTAAAGCAAATTGTTTAATTGCAAGGTAATACTATCATTAAATAGGGAGTAGCAATTTTATAAAACTATATTCATAAAAATATATCCCTGTTATTATCTTGTAAAATGAAATTTAATGACTCAACTATGTATGAAAATTGAAGTGCACCAAAGAATAACAAACATTTATTTGTAGATTAGATTTTATCTTCAAAAATAAGGATTGTAAACTTTATTAGGGAAATTAGAATTTTAAGATTTAAAGAACCAATCTTATACATGCTCGATGTATATTTTCTTTCAGTATATCATCTGTTTCTCAGAGCAATATTAAACCCTTTGTTAGGATAAATATTTACTATAGAGGAAATCCAATATCAGGGAAGGCAAGAAAAAAATCTAAATACCTTTTCCCCAGTTGTTCTTTGGACTGATAGAAGCTTGACTCTGTCATGCTCATTCTGGGTTAATACTGCTTTATTTATTTACCTACTAAACTGGTAGTACCTGACACTCAGTGAATAAGTTTTTCTCAAACATATTGCATTGGTAGTTCATTAGAAGGCTGTTCCATTTTTAACCACAATAAAAAGTTAACATATTGTCTTCTCAATGTACACAAGCATTATTCTAGCTCCTTTGAAACTTTGATATATCTTCCATGGTTTGCAAAAATATCATCTTTTACTCCTACTAAAAATTATTTATCAGAAGACATATAGTATGTAGCAAAATACAGAAACTATTCTGTGATTGTTGTATTAATTAAACAGATCCTCCAGTCTTCAAATAAATGTATGTGATTTAGAGATAACAATCGAAAAGCAAGCCAAAAATAGAGAACAAATAGGCATTATCAGGAAGGAAGAAGTATTGTATAAGAAGCATAGAGAAGACTCATGAGTCATGCTTAAAAACAAAATAAAACATAAAAGAACTTGTGTAACTAAAGCCAAGTGGAAGCAGACCATGCCATTGATGTTTATATAGATTATGGTATAAAAATGCAATATCTGACTTAGACACTAAAAAAAATTATCTTTGGAACATAATTTAGATAAATTTGGATTTATTACATCTCTTATTTCACTGGTGGTTCAAAATACTGATTAAAAGAATTGAGATACAGGTGAATGCATTTTATATGATCAATTATTTGTATTTTTGTGCTCAGTTAGTTTTCAGTTCCTGTAGACTGGCAGGGTACCTCTAAAGACACTCCTGAAAAATAGGAGAGAGCTAGATTCCACCAGTCTGTGAATTAATATCTAACACATAATGACTCAGAGGCCCATGTCTGAGATCCGATACACCTCTGATTTCACCTGACTCTGAAGAACTAACAAATGTCTTTCTACTATAATAGGTCAACATATATAAAGTGGCATCTGAGTAGGGGTGTGTGGAACCAGGACTTGTTGCTTAATTTTCTTCCTTCCTCCCTCCCTTATACAATCTCATAAAAGAGGTGAACACTCAGCAAAGTCGTTCATTCTTTCCACACAGTGGGACATAGGTAAAAACAGGGAAAAGTTGAACAGCAAAATAAATTGGACCTGCCCAGTGATTTCTGTTTCAAAAATACTTGCTAATTCTTGTAACCCTGCTGAAAATGACACACACTATGAGGCTTCAGACCAGATACTTCTTTGATGTATTTCAGGAGTGCAATAAAGTTGGCATATATTAAGAAAAAAAACCCTTTCATTATTCTCATAACAATGAAAAATAAGTGCACATGTTTAAATTTTCAAAGGAACAGATTGGAGTTCTGGCAAGTGCTTTTTTTAGTATTTCAGATGGAAAACAATGACTATGCTGAGAGAGATACAGAAACTCCCTGATACAACACAAGCAATATATTTTCATGAGCTCCTTTAGGCAGTTTATGTCCTAAACCTGCAAAGGCATGCACAAGTTTAAGTTAATCTGCGTGGCGTGCATGTTTCTGTCTGGAGCTTGCAACAGAACAATAAAAAACCCTCATCTAATATAGGCAAGAGATATATATTCTATTCATTGTTTTCTCTCACTTAATTTCATTTATTTTGGTCAACAATAAACCAAAGAATAAAATAAGAATACATTCCAATGTGCAGAACACACTGAAGGAGAAAATAGAGATGTTGTCATAAGGTGTTTAAAAACCCTACCTCTCAACCTCAAAACAAAAAATTCTGAGCGAAGGAAAAAAAATTATCTGTGTTCTTACCTGTCTCAGCATTATGTCAACAACGAGAAACTCCACACACCAAAAGTACTGCAATATGGGATAAGAGTGTTGTAGCATCATCTCTGAATTTCCCAGCTTTATGCATTTAAGAAAGGCACTTTATTTTAGCTGTGCTCATCTGCCAATTTAATGTTTCACATTGTTTTTTATCTAATTTAGAAAAAAGATTGGGGGAAAACCTCTTATCTGTACCACACTACCTGTTTTCTGGCTTTGGAGGTCTTAATTAACTCTTTCTAGTTTCATTTCTCATAGTTAATTTCCATTATTTTCCACAAGAGTTCTGTTTAATTTTTTAAAAAAGACCAAATTTTATATGGTTCCCGTATAAAACTATCAGAGCTTCTAACTTTTTTCTAAATGGATATTTTTCTTGTCTTCTCAGTAAAATTAAAATGGATGGAGATATGTATAAAAAATCAGTAATAAGGAAAGGAACTATTTTGTTTAAGGTAACAAGCTGGATTTTCTAATATCAACAGAATTTATAGACACTTTACTGTTGGTTTATAATTTTTAAATTGTTATTATTTTTGCTAAATGTAATACTGGTTAGAGTATTAGCTGGACATATTTTTAGATTAGAGTTTCCTTCTAAAGGAAGTTTTCTTCAAGCATATGTATATTTTTGTATTTATTTAGACACACTAACACTATATTTTTAAAGGGCATTTTCATGAGCTCCTTTAGAACAGTTTGGGTTGGAAGGGACCTTCCATGATCATCTAGCCCAACCCCCTTGCAGTGAGCAGGGACATCTTCAACTAGATCAGGTTGCTCAGAGGCCCATCCAGCCTGACCTTGAATGTTTCCAGGGATAGGGCATCTGCCACCTCTCTGGGGAACTTATGCCAGTGTTTTACCACCCTCATTGTAAAAAATTTATTCCTCATGTCTGGCCTGAACTCCTGCTCCTTTAGTTTAAAAAAAAACCAAAACAACAAACCACGTTACCCCTTGTACTGTGGTAACATGCCCTTCTAAAGAGTCTGTCCCCACCAAATTTAGTCTAAACTGAGTCTATCAGGACCATGACCTACCAACTCATTGGAATTCAAGCCAGGAGTCATGTCCTGCAAGCCTTCTGCATGCCAGTGTCCCTTTCCTTAAAGATGGCTCCACTGGACTCTAACATACTTGATTCACGTCATTACTTAAAATCATGTCATTTACTTCGTAGAGATTATTCATCTCTAGTTTCCACACTTTAATTATGAAAGATGTTAGCAAAAGTTGCACTAATGAAACAATTGGCATTCATTAAAAATCACTGGCAATAGATAGTTTTAAAACCTGGTTCTCCTAGTGTATTTTTCTACGTTTGGCTTCTTGGCAAACATCAAAAGTAATGGCTGGTAGATTAAGAGAGTCCAGAAAATCAAGCAGTCTAAAAGAGAAGTTCATCTCACATACCCACTGTTAACTTTCTATGCCTTCACCGTTGTTTGCGTCCAGAATTAAAGGAGATACATAGACAACTGCAGAATTATCCTAAACGTTAAACTTAGAATGACATAGGTTGTCTTCTGGAGGCTGCAGCTTCTCACCATTGAGTACAAAAGGAGTCTAGGGTTACTAGAACAGATCTGGATATGTCGCTTTCACATGTCCATATGAGGACAAATGAATCCCACCCTACTAATAAGAGGAGGAATACCACACACCAACAGCATAAACTGCATAAACTGCAAGTTCACCATCTGATGCATTAATTCCATGGGATGTTTTTGGGGTTTGGTGTGGTTTGGTTTGTTTGGCAGGAAGTGTGGGAAAGATGTTACTCGAGGGAAAAAAAAAAAAAAAAAGGCTGAACTAAAGGAAAAGTGAAGGAGTGAAGGAGAGAGTACATGAAAGGAAAAGAAGCAAAGAGAGTTATGCAAAGGAACCAAGCGGGTAAAAGAGTGTAGCTCAGCACTTCGGCATAGGGCTGGGCAAGTCCTAATGAAAGACCTCCAGAAGTTCGCAAATGCCTACCTCAGATGTTTCTGAAACCACGCTATGATGAGACTGAATCCTTGATTAGTTCACCTCTGCATTTTCTCCATGTACAGCACATAAATATGAACACTCGGGTCATCTTCATTATAAAAGTCTCCCCTCTAGTATTTTTAGTCCATAGCAGACAATGGGGAGAGATGATTCTAGCTGAGCTTGATTTAAACCTCCCACACTCCAGTGCCATTACAAGTTCTTCTGCAGCAACCTGTAGAGCAAGTATTCCTGTAGAGACTGATTACAGTAAGTAAATATGTGTTTTTAATGTATATAGCCAAAAACTGCATGAGTGTGCTAGGATAGTGGCTCTCAGGTGATTTGGACCAGTGGATTATTACCAGCCCTTAACATTTTTAAAGACCATTACATATGCTATCAAGGGTATATCATACATTTACTCTTCAGTAGAGACCCACAGATCAGATGTGGGCCCTTGCTGGTACCCTGGGGGACTGCTCTGAGCACAGGGTTTGCAGTTCAAAAGCAAATGCTGGGGCTTGGGGGCTTGAACATGAAAGGCCCTGAGAACTGGCTGGAACAGTGAAATGGACCAAATTGCCTTTAACAACAAGCTGAGTGAAACACAAATGATAAAGAAATTAAAGATTTGTTTTAAATCTAAAACTGAATAGATCTAAAAGCCTTTAATGGGGATTCATTTTTAAATCCTGTTTAGCAATCCAAGGTATTTTTTGTAACATAGGTGTCAGTTTTAGTAATTATTAGTGCAGCTCCCACTGAATCCAGTCAGAAATGAAGAAAACAGAACTGCCAATGTTTGGTCTGCTCTCATGTACAAAATATTTTTATATCTTCTAATCCACTTCTGTCCTAAACAAAACTGCCTTTACTACTGCATAACATGTTGTAGCCTGAAAATAACCTACAGCAGTGTTATTACTAGATGTGCCCAGAACATGGTATATTTAAACTCTGGTGGTTCGATACCAGTCTGCCATGTTAGCCAATTGACAAAACAGAATTCAGGCAGAGGAAAATCCTATTGATCTTTTCTACTAGTACATAATAGCAAGAGAGTTGATGTCACAAGAACTCAGTTAATTTTCCTCATTTTTATGAGCTGGTAAATTTGTTCCTACTCACCTTAATATTTATAACTGTAGTATTACCTGATAGGAGAAACAATGTCCTAGTCAAGACTTTCCTCTTTTCACTGCCCATAATCTACACCTAAGGACTCTAAGCATACTTGATTTTATATATAGTCAAGTATAAATATTTTATGTAATACTTTTACTATAATTTATACTACTATGAAGAGTGACTTATTTTGAGGCTTTGATACTAGATATTTTATATCCACACCTTTCCATAGCTATCCAAATTTTGATCTTGATAATCTTTAGATCTGTTATTTCTGATTTGGAAATGCTTATTCCCAAATAAGGCCTGCAAGGCTGAGCCCAGAGTTTCAAACTATCCATGTGAAATAGGTCATTATTGATATTTTTAAATGCAGTTTTAGGTAGGTGATATATTTTCCTTGGTATCTTAAAATCAGGCAAGCTGATTTAGAGCTGTATCTGATCAACAAAGAAAACAATTTATTCAAGTATGTTCTACTCATTGTTTATCATTTGAATGATTAATTATTGATTAAGGTAGTGGGAATAAGGTAGTGTATTTTTTTTTTTCTCATACTCCTCCTTGAAGAAAATGCAGAATGGGAGCTATTAGCTCTAATGACTCTTAAATGTTTCAAAATCATCTTGAACAATCGCCAAGGGGCAGAAATGATAATATTTGCTAAAGGAACCTAGGGCTTAATTGAATTATCTATTTTCTTATCCAAAGGACTTTGAAGTATCATTACTAAGAGACAATGTATTGTTCTTCTCAACATAGTTACCCAGCACTGATGAGAGAAAGGAGGGACTACATTTACTCTTCCCAAAACTAATTTTAGCCTCAGATGTTAGCCTCAGAGAAAGACAGCTTGGTTACCCGTGTTGCTTCTTATTTTGGGAACCCTTGTCATTTGATCACAGAGAAGAGCACCAAATCATGACAATTTATGAACCAGATATTCAGTCAACCTGAATTGAAACAGGTCCACAAAAAGAGATAAATTAATGAAGCTTCACAAATGAGCATCAGCTGACAAGAGGCTCTCAAAGATAAGACCACAACTTCATCAGACAAGTTGAACAGAGAAGCCTCAAAAAGCAACACATTTAAAAGCACCCACAGCAGCATAAATCAAATGAACTAACCAATTTTATTTCAATCCAGAAATGTACAAACCTTGAACTCCCACAAGCACTTTTGCACCTTGGTAATTTTAATGGGTACTCCCACATTTGGAGTCTTGGGGTGATAGGTGAGCTGCCTGACCAATGCATATTCATATCAAGGACAGGCACAGAGAGGTGATGGGAGGTGGCAACAATGGAGTTACTTTTAACAAACTGTCATAGTGAACTGGATGGAATTGTTCCCAGGACAGCCTTGGTTCAGACTTCTGCGATTCTTTAGGATGCAGCAACGAAGCGCCAGGGTCTGGCCTTGTGTGACAAAGTAACAGTTCCAAATTGACAAAGTGCTACATTGGACAAGTCACTACCACGGAAGCAGCTGGATGCTTGCTGTATGTATTTTTTAGCTCTCACTAGAATGCTATTCGCGTCTCACTTTCTAAGACACAGCCATGGTTATACTGTCTCATCATATCCATACGTGTTTTTATTTTTTATGTTTTATGATGAAAAGCTTCCCAAGTATGGTTTCTTCCTGTTCTTCCTAGCAGTGTAAAGTATGGCTATTCTGCCCTGCTCTCTTTTTTCTTCTCTCTCATGCTTGATCCAAGTTCTTAAATTGCTTCTATTCTCCATCAATTCCACGATTTTATGCTTTTTTTTTTTTGCTTTTTTTTGTTGTTGTTGTTGTTGTTGTTGCATGTATACAATGCATCTTTGTTCGTGAAATATCTACTCTTTCATCTGATCTGGTTCTGTAACGCTGCTGTGCTATGGTGGTGCCTGAAAAGAACATGTAAAGAAGAAACAGTTAACATATGAAGTCTAGTCTATTTTTTTTTCTGATATATTTCTTATATAATATATATGAAAAAGTTGTTTGTGCAATAACTGTTGCTTTTCACATTTCTTTGTTTAGTACTTTTTTATCTTTCAGCCTCCTGATCCTGCAGTATTGCAGTAAAGCCATATAAGAGTAAAAGGAAAGAAAAAAAATGTTGTGAGGGAATTGGAATACAGAAAAAAAATCAAGTGTTTTAAATTATCGTACACATTCACAACAGGAAACATTATGCACAAATCCTGAGGTCCTGAACAGTCAAGAGAAAGAATTTTGTGCTGATAAAAATGCAAATGTTTACAGATAGGCCTCTTTCCTAAGGAAGGGGTGGATGACTTCAGGATGAATTGGGTGATAGTGTTTTGTTTCACAAGGTCATTACTAGGCTGCATGGGTGGATGATAGAGCAATTTGGTCATTGTGACACCTACGAGATAAGCAAGAGTTCAATTGTTTACTTATCTAGATGGCTGGCTGGTTTTTTAGGCAACAAATTGATCTATTATGAGGCAGGATACTGGAATCATCACAAGATGCAGCCTCCATGGCCAAACAGGAACTCGGCAGGGCCCAAGCCAGGAGCACACTGGTCAGGAATCTTCTCCAGGGTGGTTTGTGGCTGGTGTGGAGCTTGGCTCTGCAAGATTGGTGGAAACTTTGGATACTCATCTTTCTGTGCTTACATACAAATATTCTCCCAACTTCTCACACTTTCTCCATGCTCTCCAGTTTCATTCAATTTAATTAATTGACTGAGTTTGAACAAAACCAGAACTAGTAGGACAGTCAAGAAACCAGTTTCAAAATGAAATAAATTTCAGCTGTATGCACGAGCTACAAAAAAGTCCATTTTCTACTGTTTCTTCCCAGGTCAAGTCCATCATGTGATTTTGCCAAAAGGCCTTTAGTTCATAGGGGATGGTGAGGTTGTCACTCAGGCCTTGGCTGCCATATTCATTTTTGACCAAATATTGTAGTGATCCAAATACTCCAATTCATGCTCTTTATGTTAAAAGCCTCATAGTAAGTGTATCAGATTCAGACAAGCCGCTGAAATTTTCTGTGACACATTTTCTGGCTCTGTTAAAATGTATGATACTTCTGCCATTAAGAGTGTTGGTCACAGAATGAGTTATTGTCACTGATTTGTCAAGTCTGGCCTTTCCAATTTGTCTGCAAACCACACTGAATTTTCCTGAAATGGTAATGTTTCCTCAAAAGTTAAATGAAAGATCTCCAGAAATATTCCTTTGTGCATCTTGGTTTTGCTTGCTCTATACAACTGGTGACCTACATTACATGGAATGTTTTCTGTTGGTCAATTACATGTTCTAACCTTTAGAAATAGGAGGAGTGCCTGTTTTCTCATAAAAATCATGAAGAGTGTTGTAGCTCGAGGATTAATTTGGGAAACATTTTTGAATCCTCAGGGACTAGATTCTGTAGAGCTAGAAGAAATTTATTCTTACTTTAGACATGTTGCATGTTTTTATTATATCAGAGGAACATTAAATCGTAACTATTTTGTGCCTTGAAAAATCTGTCTACTTAGAAAATTCTACCACGACAGTATTTTAAAAAATTGTTATTGATATGTACTTCTCCCACCTTTGCTTTCTTCCTGTGAATAAAATAGGATATTATTCCCATTTCATAGACAAAGAACTGAAGCACAACCTACCTACCTTCCCTGAAGACAAAAAGAAGCAGGTACAGACATGTACCCAAACTGCAATGCGTTAAACACATCACCTCCTTCTTAGCTGTACCCAAGCTAGTTTTATCTGCCTGAGAGATAGGAGATATGACAGAACCACGCAGAACACCGCAGACAGTCTTATGAAGAAATGCAATTTCCAATTGCCTGGGGAAGCCTTGCTAAGCTACAGCGATCAGTGCAGAGGAGGTTGCTGAACTGCAGACAGAATGTAAGAGAATTTGTTTTATATCTGTGCAGATAGTTTTATATTCTCCTTCTGGGAAGAAATGCAAGAAATCTCCTCAACAGAACAGTCTACAGGATTGCTTACCTCACTATTTTGATTTTTCAATTGACCTCTAGATATGGAGAGGTAAGGTAGTATTTTTAGCAACATCCAAAATGGGCAGGAGCCAATTACTGCTCACAGTCTCTTTTGATTGCCGCTCTCGAACGAGAAGAAAAATGTAACAGGCACTCAGGTAAGAAAGAAAGAGACAATGAAGCTCAGGCAAGCCATGATAATAATGTAGTTAGGATGATTTATTTATTTGCCAGTCTTTGTGGGCTGTTTCGTGCTGACTTCATCCTGTTGCTTTAACCCTCCAGGCTCTGCGCTGTCTCGGGTCTGCAACAGTAGTGATATATGAGCTTCTCTATTCCATTTCTTTTGTGGCACTGGCTCTGGTAGCAGAAGGATTTGAACGGTAACAAAGGAGAAGCAGGGTATTTATTGCAGGCTCAAAGAACCTGACAGCCTGTGGCACAGCTGGTCCATCATTCCAGCGAGATGCCCATCAGAGGGGTGTGTAGGATGTCAAAACAAGGCACGAAAAACACCACAAAGGGGTTATAGAATTATGTATGGTCTATAGATCGGGATTTTTCACTGGGTGGTGTGATCTACTGCATCGAAAAAGAACTGAAATCAGGGTCTTCTATTTCCAGTTTCATTCCCAGCGCTGTTACTGACACCCAGCGTACCCCCGGACAGCTCACTTGGGCTCAGCCGTTCACAACCCCATTTATATGTCTCTCTCCAATCGAAGAGCCTTCGGCTGGAGACAGAGACGCTGAACACCTGCGGCCCCCACGCCTTCCCCGGCCTCCTGCGAGAGCTGCCAGGGCTCCCCGGGAAGCGCACACGCCTGACGGGAGGCTGGACGCGCTGCTCCCCGGTCCCCGCCACGGGCAGCGAGCCACATGCTCGTCCCTGCCGATCCGGACCTCGGCGGCCTCGCGCAAAAGGGGACCCGACACCTCCGGCCGCGGCGAGCCCCGGGGCACCCGATCCATCTCCTCGGCCGCAGCGAAGCCCGCCCGGGCCCGCCGTGCTCCCGCGCCCGCTGGCGAGAAGCCACCGAGGCGCCGCTGAGGCCCCCGCGGCTCCCATGGGTAGCTGAGCGCCGCCCGGCTGCCCTCGGGACAGGGAAGGCCGTGAGGCGACGCCGCCCAGGGTCTCCGCGGACCTGGCACGGCGAGCCCGCGCCCCCCGGGGCAGGACAGGGCAGGGCAGGGCAGGGCAGGGCAGCACCGCGCCCCGCCGGACCGTTAGGGCGGCCCCGCGAGGTCACGCCTCCCCTCACGACGCCGCCATCGCCCCCGGGACGGCCCCGGCCCCGCAGATGGGTTCCCGCCCGCCCCTCTCCTGAGGGATCGCAGCCTCTCCCGCCGCCGGGGGATCCCCGCCCCCGCCCTGAGGCAGTCCCCGACCCCGCCGGCAGCGGCCCCCGCACCCACGGGCCGGGGGACTCCCGGGGACGCGCTGCTTCGCCCCGCCCCGCGGGAGCTGCTCGTGGCAAAGTCACCGACCCCCGGAGCCCGCCGGGCTCCATCAAACGCCGCGGCCCCGCCCACCGACGTCATGGAAACAAGCGCATCAGCCTCCCGCCCGCCAGTGGCGGCAGCGGGGGGGCGGGGCGAGGCGCGGGGCCCCGCCCCCGCAGGCGCCGTGCCTATCGCGGCCCCTCCTGCTCCTCCCCCATTGAAGACGCCGCACGTCGGGACCCCCCTTTCCCGGCCGCGCGAGGAGCCCTGTCACGTGACCGGCTCTCCGCAGGCGGCGAGGGGGTCGGCGGGGACCGGCGGCTGCGGCGCCGGGAGGGGAGGGGGGCGGTGGGAGCGAACAAGTGAGTGACCGCGGCGGGCGGGCAGGGTGGGCGGAGGAGGGAGGCGGGCAGATCACTGCGCTCCGCCCTGCCCGGTGGCGCCCGGCTCCTGTAGCGGTTGCTCTGCGGCGCTGGGGCTCGGCGGCGCGCTCGGCGCTGCCCGGTGCCTGCGGGGGGAAGGAGGCGGGCGGGCCCCGGGGAGCGGCGGTGGCGGCGGCGGCGAGAGCGCCCGCCAGGAAGGCGAATCGCTGGTTCCTGCCGGTGAGGCGACGGGGGCGGGGCAGGCGTCCGCGCCCCCCCTCCTTCCTCCTCCTCCCCCGGCGCTCCCCGCGCCGGTGCCCTCTCCTTCCCTCCCCAATTCGGTCGCCGCTTTCCCCCCGCCCCCTCTCCCGTCCTCCTTCCTCCCTTCCCCCGCGGCCGCAGGGCGGGGGCGGCGCGGCAGGGCCGACCGGCCGTGGGTAGAGCGGGGAGCGCGAGGACCTTGTGCGCTTCGGCGAGCGAGCGGCGGCAGGTTCACGGGCGCCTCGTCCTGGCCTGCGGCTGGGCGGCGAGGTCGGCCCCGCGACGCCGAGGTAAGCACGGCGGCGGCGGCTCGGAGCGGATCTCCTCCCGACCGGGGCGAGCAGCGGCGCGGCGGCAGGTGCAGCATTGCTCCGCTTCGCTCCCGCCGCGAGGCTGCGGGCCATGGCCGGGCTCGCCCGGAGAGGCAGCGGGCGGCGCGGTTGGAGCAGCGGGGCGGCCCCAGCAGCGGAGCGGCTGGCGGGGCTGGGTGCCCCGCTCCCCGGTTTTCGCCGGTTTTCCCCGCAGGTAACCGGAGCGCGTACCTGGCCGCCGCCGTTCAGCCAGGGCGCGGCGTGACCTTGAGGGCAGCGGATGCGGGGCTGAGGCTCGGCGGGAGTGCAGCCGCCGAGCGCGGCGCCGCCACACCGCCGCGGACCCCGCGGCCGGGCAGGGCCGGCACGCCGCGGCCCCGCAGCCCCCGGCGGGCGGGCGGGCGGGCGGGCGCGCACACGCCGCGGATTAAGGTGGTGCTCAGCCCTCGCCGCCCGCCGGGTTAAGTAGCCGGGATTAGCCTGCTGCGGCTGCACGACACCGACATCCCGGGCGCCTCTCCGCCGCCCCGCGGGGGCTGGGAGCCCGTCACCCGCGCAGCCTCCCCCGCCGCCGCCTCCTCCTCCCTCTCCTGCCCGCCGCGCCCCCGGGGCGGTGTTTTCGGCCGCGGCTGGGTCGGACGCGGGTGTCCGTCGGAGCGGGCGGGCTGTTTTGATTTATCGATGCCTGCCCGGGCTGCTCATTGACCTGCGGGGAAGGGATGCGGCGCCCCTTGCGCCGCGGGTGAGCGTGGACCCGCGCGAGGCCGCCCCGCTCCGCGATGGAAAGCGCCTCAAACGGCAGCGGTGGTGTCATCCTCGTCCCGGCGGTGCGGGGAACCTATGGATGTGGCACCACGTGAGTTTGGGAGCCGGCCGAAGCCTCCACTGGGGGATGGCTGGCCGGCCACTGCCAGGCGCGGAAGGGAGCGCTCGCCGCTCACGGTGGAGCGGAGCGGGGCGGTGGGGTGGACTGGTGTCCGCTCCGCCGCCTGCCCGGGCTTCCCGCCGAGCCCTTCGGACTGTCGAAAAAACGCGGAGGTCGGAAGGGTTTAGGATTTCGGAAGGAAGGTCTCTTGGAAAGCCGACGGGTAGAGAAAGCTGGTCGCGTGGTCTTCAGCAGCGTTTCTGTCAGCGATCTAAATCCTTATTGATCTTTAAATGTGTGTTGTTGCCTTTTTTTTTTTTTCCCCTGTATCACGCTTTAGACTCTACGAGAAGGGAAGGGGGGAAAGAAATATACACAGTAACAACATTCCGGAGGCTTTTTTTTTTTTAATAATTTGAAGATCCACACCACAGAAATCCTTAAAATACCTGTTATAAACAGCATTCTTGCGTTTGTAACTTCAAGTGATGAGGTTTTCTTCTCGGGGTCTGTTTAAAAGGAACTAGCGTTAATAACTTACTCTGTGTCTTAAACCGTCACTCTAAGTATGTGTTTGCACTGGTATCTGACTTAGTAGTATTTTATGGATGACTAGCTAGATGAATATTCAAAGTGTGTCCCTTAACGTGTCTCTTCTCGGAAGCGAGTCCCAAGCCAAATGTGAAACATCTCTTGCATCATTAGCGATTGGCAATTTTGACTTGCTGGGGGGAGAAGCAGAGAATGCTTCTGGAAAACCACTGCATGTCCAAAGGCTGCTGCATCTTTAAAACACCCGTGGGTCCTAATGAATTTGGGTTGAAATAGTGTCTTTAGGTGTCTGAAAAGATCTTGGCTAGGTAACTTGCCAACTCTTGGTTGATAATACAGTGTATTCAAAAGGTGGTAACTGTAGCTATAGGCAGTGCCTTTTTTTTTTTCCCTGTTTGATGGAGCTTTTCAAGGATTTGTTCCAAACACCACAAATCGTGAATTCCAACAGAAGTAAACTTCTGTATCTTTAAACTATTGGCTCTTTTGGCAGGAATAGCTTCCAATGTACTAGGACTTCAATACTTATGGCATAATGAATGGAAACTCTCTCGGTGTCAGTGGAAAAACTGGTCACTGAATTCACTAAGGAAAAAAAAACTTGTATACTTAAATGTGAAATTTTCAGTCTGGAGCAACTTCGTTGGGTCATTTGGTGTATTGCTGTTTTTTCAGTTTGTTGTGATAATCCACCCAGGTTGGGTTATCTAAAGAAAATTAGGATTCTGTGTTGTGTACAGACACTTGCAGCTTTTCCCAGTCAATATTGCTATTTTTGCTGAATTGCAACATTATTACTTCAGTTCATTCAAAGAAAAATGCTACTTGTGATGTGGGTAACTAAAACGATACAAGTGAAAACTAAATTTAAAGGATATTGTGGCTGTGCTCTGCATCTGCACACATATAGGGCTCACTATTGCATGTTAAGCAGACGTGTTTGGGAACTTGCAGCAGAAAACAGACCAGTGTCACATTAGCCCCGGGTGTACTGTGTATTGGTATCTTACAAAGTTGTGTTACATACAGATAACGATATAAGCAAAGGATCCCCATTTGTGTCATATACAATCAGCTAATCTGTGAGTGATGCTACCAATTAAAATTCTCTTCGGTCTAACCTTAGAATCTCATTTAGGAAGTGACTGTTTTGTGGACCACAACATAGAGAACTTCTGCCAGCTGTTAAAATTGACAACCTCTAAACCATGTTGTGGAAGCTTAACAGGAAGCTGAGAGACTTGTAAATGTTCTGCAGCTCCTTCATGAAGGTCTAGTAATTACTTATTTTTCTTCTTTTACTGTTTGAGTTCATTCAGAAAAGAAGTGTATGATGAACTGGAGAGAGTCAAAAGGTGAAGACATTAAGAAGGAAGAAACATAAGTTGGATCTGCTCGAAGCCACCTCAAAACTGGATGCTTTGGAAGAATTAACTTTGCCAACATTTAAGATTTTAGATCTGGGGACTTAATATTAACTGATGAGTTCAAAATGGATGTGGCAAAGCAATCAATAACATACCATAGCAAGCAGGTCTCCCTTGACATAAGGGTGGACAAGATAACCTAAAGTATCTTCTAACTCAAATTTCTTCCATTAAGGTAGACTAAATATTAATGGCACTGAGCATTCTTTACCGCTGAAATGTGACCTCAGTGATGTCTTTAAGCGTTTAAACTGTTTATTTTAATATACGTTATCTTATGTTTTTGTTAAGAGGAAATAACATTAGTGCAACAAGCGTGCACATTTTGCTCAGAGTTCAAGTCGGGTTTCAGTTAGCAAAATTTAATATAATGCAGAATAAAGAACAGCCATGATTAGCCCAGTGTTAATGTAAATATCTTTCAAGAAATAAGTAATACTGCTTGAGCCTATGGCAGATTTTGTTATAGAAACACATGCTTACTTTCTTCCATAAGGCTCAATAAAATAGCAATAACATTCTTATATTTGTATTCTTTAGTATTCTCAACTTGTCTTAAAATAAATAATAATAAAAAAACTTGTTAAAAGCTGCTGTTCAGGAGATAATGATCTTTGTAGAGTGTTTTAATTAAAAATTAGATAAAATCTAGAGGTTGCTATATTGTGTCTAAAAAGCTAAGATTAACTCTGTCTACTGGCTTGCTCTAGTGTGTGCAACAGTCTCAAGTAGGTTTATTTTTTTATTCAAACCTATCAGATTTTCTCTTGAAAGTGTCATTTTTATTTCTCCTTACAAAGTCAACTGATTGAAGAACAGGGAGGGCAGTGGACATGGGGTGATACTGTTGCCTGTTTGAAAAAGAAAAGGGAACCTATGATGATTTGTGTAGAGGATGGATATTTCTCAAAAGTATTAAGAATGACTAATCTAACTCAAAATGTCTTGTCTTCAGATTTGTATTTATTCACTTTTAAGTAACTTGCTAACGTTTGTTTTCCCCTAGCTTTGGCTTCAAATAGTTGATAAGGCCATGCTCACTAACTGTACAGCAGAGTGATGAAAAATGAGGAAGGAAGAATTCTTTTGTTCATGAAGCCCCCTCAAAAATGTATATCCATGTGTAAAAACTAAAAATGTGTTCAGCATCTCCAAAATAGGGCAGTTCCCTAGGAAAGATGGAAGCAATGATAATAAGCAGTATAGAAGGAGGATTTCTGGGAGGTAATGTACAGTGAAATCAACAGGCAAAATATTAACTATCCCATCTTGGAACAGTCGCACCTTTTCACACCAACTGTAACTTCAACACAAGAACATGGTATCATCCAGTTTGCCTTTCATTTCTAAAGTTTCAGGCTTTCAAATACAGTTTATAAAAATGAGTTTCTAGTTGTCATGACAGTTTTCACTTAATATGAACAGTAAATTTGAGGGATCTGCCTGTTCAGGCTATCCATATTCCAGTAAACATTATGAAAGAGTTTAAGATTTATAAGTGGCAGCAGAAATCAAAGAGCCAGATGACAGCAGGAGGTGGTTAATTTTGGTGAATTGCAAAATAGGCATGAGGCTTTCTAAGTTGGTATTTCAAAGGTAAGGTGGGAGAAGAAATGTAAAGAAAATGTAGGAGGCATTTTAAACCAAACCAAAACAAAAAAGCCAGAAATAGCTCTGAAAATAAATCCAAATTCTTTTTGTCCAGTAAGAGATAAGATGTAACATGCTGTTACAAGGCAGACAAATAACATCTGCCTTGCTGTTGGAGAGGAATGGACTGAGGAAGAGGGTACATCCTCCCCTTTCTGCTGTTTGCAACTGCACTGTGCAGTTAAGGAGTGCATGGATGCATTCTGAGGATGACAGAGTTTTAACAGATCTTTGGTGCTGGTCATTAAGTCTGGTGGGTTTTGTCACTTAAAACATGACCAGCCTTCAGCACTAGGAGTAACGTTGGCTTATTGCTGGTTATTTTCTGATATTGCTTTGGAGGAGAGAGGAAGGTAAGTTCCCACATGGCCTCTTACGTACAGTGCAATTCAGTGGTCTGCATGTCTCAGGTTTGGTTTTGTATTTGGTTTTGTTTTTTTTTTTTTTTTAATATTGTTTACGAGCTGGATATGAGCACAGGAAACACCATGTTCTTAAAACACACTTCTGTGGAGCCTATCACTTGTAATCTGCTACCCTTACTTGTGCCCTTATATTCACAGAAAGATAAGGTGGCAGCAGGGAATACAACACTATTGGGTTCTGACCACTTGGTGTACAGTGTCTGTTCTGCAAGGAGGAGGCCTGGGATGTACTGTACTCTGCATAGTCGATAGCGACAAACCCCATCTCAAGGCAGAAAGGATGATTCAACCACTCTTGATTAAAGCAACTGTCTAACTTCCTGGGATGCAAACCAAGGTTCACAGTGGTGCGCTCTTTCTCTGCTTGTCTTATGTCTTCAGTGAAACTCCAACTTCGGTATTAATTTTAAGATTTTGAATCTGAGATTATCTTATCACCTTTACAATGCATGCAGCAGTGGAAGAAAAAAATCCAAGTGTTTTTTTCTGGAATATTACAGATGTGCCCTTCCATAGAGACCACTCAACTTTTTTTGCACTTGTTACTTGACAAGTGGCTGGCAGCTTGTCCACATGGCTCTTCTGTGGCTATGCAAATACAAGGATTGTTGCTTGCGGTGTGTACTTTAACTTCCTGGACTACTGTATCTCTACTGAAATCAAGACATCTTGGGTCTTACATGATAACAGATTTCTTAAAAAAAAATAGAGTAAAAATAAATATATTGCTGTATGATACAATAAACAGAATCTGAAAATCAGCTCAGAATATCTGTCTGGATTTCAAGCAAATAAAAAACTGGTAGCTCCATATGAGGAAAGGAGAAAGAAGGGACATTAGCTGTGCTTGATGGAGTTTTTCCACCATAGAAAGAGATGCCATAGTGCTATGATCTTTGTTGAAATAAGAAGCTTAGCCACAAGCAGCAAGTAAGTCTTGTACCTACTGCAAGCTTTTTAGGAGTACTTTTAGAATATTATTAAAAGTTAAGAGGATGGTCACTGTGACTCTCCCAACACCTGGAAAGCATTTAGGTTTGTATGGTAGGTGTTTCAAGAGACAGGAGTCTTAAGTCCTGATCAGAAGACTTGCTCATCGCTTCCGTTAATATAAGATGTTTGATTGCTTTTTTTTTTTTTTTTTAAATATTCTCAAGTTATGGCACGCTTGTATTATGGCCTTATAAAGCTGCTGTGTTGATCAGCATAATCAGAGAGACTGTGAGGATGATGACACACCTTCATTTGTACTTGCCTATTTGGCTTGTCAGCATGAATGAAAAGTTTCGTGGAGTGGCTGAGGTGGCCTGGTAGCTACTTTCATTTCCAGCCTGTCCTGGGCTGCTCAGTAACTTCCTCCTCCTCTGTGGCATCTCTGCTCCTTTACATCTACTCACTGCACGGGTAGATGATTTGTGTTACACAATCTTCATGCAGAGACTGGCCTTTCCAAGGCGAGAGGCAAGGCTTGTGTAAGGGAAGCAGCACGTGTCTTTGGATTGGTGGTGTGGGAATGTTCCTCTTGCTCAGTCATCATGTGAAACCATTCCCTAGAGAGTATTAACCTTTTCATGTAGAAGAACTTGAAGTTTTTCTGAGAGAAGAACTTGAAGTAATTCTGACAATATATTTGAGAGCCATTTGAGTGTCAGTGTTCATGTCAATCTTCAAGAAATGGCTTTCCAGAAAAGATTATTTGGATCTATTAATTAAGATTTTTGCACTAAGTAAAATATTAAAGAATATTAAAACACATTAGCTATATGCCTAGGTGGTTTCTGATACTGCAGTGAAGGAAATGAAAAAGTGTGTGTCATATCATGCATTCAGACTTGCTTTCTGAGATTTTTACTTGGAAGAGACTGAGGAAATATTAACAAGAAATGGGTAGAAAAGATGATGGGTATGGTTAGCCCTTAAATTACCTGAGAAAGAGTGGTATTTTTAAACCTCTTCTGGCTATTTAGGTAGAGACTAAAGCAGAATCTTAATATGCATATTGAGCAGGAGTTTTTTCGCTTCCATCTAGTGCTATCACTGTTGATGCTGCACTTTAAATTGCTTTACATGGCCTGCCAGTTTTTCTTTGCTCAGGAATGAAGCTGGTGCAAAACTTAATGAAGCCTGTGGAATACAGTATAAATCAATACTTAAATTAGAGCAGTGTCTATCAGCCCCACTCTGGTGAGTTTGTATGAAACATGAAGTGATTTAAACTGGCTGGTAGGATCTATGGCAAACGGCTTTCAAATGCACATAGTTGAGACTGACATTTTGGGGAGCGTAGGGAAGGTGCTCTAGCCACTAGCACAACTGCTTTACTTCTGCTTTATTAACAACTCAAATAATTTCAGCCTGTGTTTGCTTCACTTCTGAAATCCATGTAACTAACAGTGACAACGATTTTCACATTCTTCAATGAGCTTGTGTTGCATAGTGAAATGTCTTAATATCTTCACAAAGTCTGATTTCAGACATTTTGGTAACAGGTTGATCTGGCTGTGGTGACTGCAGATCTAGTGGTTTGTTTCTAAGCTGGAGCCTGTATTTCTAAAGCAAGTTGAAAGAGATTTCATAATAAAGCACTACATTATCTAGGATTTGAGAAAAGCATAGTCTCTTACCTTTTAATTTTTTTTGTTTTGTTTTTGTGTGTGTGTGTTAGTTGGTTTCTATTAGTGGAGGCAAACATAGTGGAGCTATCCTTCAGATGGAGATGCTGCTCATGGTGTATATTAGGTTACAGGGACCTTTTGAAAGAGCTTTAGTACAAACATGCACTTTCAAAAATGAAATCCCAGTATATAAAGCAGTGGTACATACAAAGGATATTGTCTGCTTGTGAGTGAGCAATTCACATGTGGCTTTCTTTTTTCCTTGTAGATCCTAGTGTTTCTGGGCACTGGAGAGCAGCACCTCAAACTGTATTACCAAAACTGTTCAGAAAAGATTGTCTTGGTTATGCAAAGTCTGACACCCTAAAGCTGTGGTGTGAACTTAAGCTACCTCAAAGCATAGGAAATCAGTTTACCACATGGTAAAATAAAAGCAGTGGATGCTTGAGGGCAATACTTCATATTTTCTGGGAAGATACTATAGTAACATTTTTGGTAAGTGGACTGCTTACTCCAAAACTGAAATGCTGAATTTGCTTAGGCTCAAAAATATATGTTCTCATTCTACTGTCGAATCTAAAGCTAGAGAAGTGAATATGGAGGATAAGGCTATGTATATGAATCACAGAATCATTTTGGTTGGAAGAGACCCTCAAAATCATCAGGTCCAGCCATTGACCTAACACTGGCACTAAACCATGTCCCTAAGAATCTCATCTATGCATCTTTTAAACACCTCCAGGGTTGCTGACTCCACTGCTTCCCTAGGCAGCCTGTTCCAATGCCTGACAACACTTTCCATGAAGAAATTTTTCCTAATATCCAATCTAAACCTCCCCTGGCACATCTTTAGGCCATTTCCTCTTGTCCTGTCACTTGTTCTTGGGAAAAGACACCCACCTCACTACAACTTCTTTTCAGGTAGTTGTAGAGAGCGGTAAGATATCCCCTCAGCCTCCTTTTCTCCAGGCTAAACAGCCCCAGTTCCTTCAGCTGCTCCTTATAAGACTTGTACTCCAGACCCTTCACCAGCTTCATTGCCCCCTGAACGTCCCTCATTGCCTCCCTCAGTGTCCTCTAGCCCCTCAATGTCTTTCTTGTAGTTAGGGGCAAATATAACCATGGGCAATATGCTTTGAACTGGACAGAATAAATACAAGTTACTTTGAGACACAGATCATAAAACAGGCCTGTTTTATTGGCAGCTCCTGATGGCAGCTGCCAAAGATCCCTCCTGTGTATTGCTGAGCCAGCAAAGTGAAATCACTCCCGAAGGGCTTTTCACTGGAACAGTTGGGAGTACCTGGAAATGGCAATGTGTGACCAGTGTTGGGCTGTGGTGCTGGAGCTGTGGGTGGTCTGGATCCCTGGGGCTGAGGGCAAACAGAGAAGCTGGGGTTGCCTGTTGCCAGTCCACCTGCAGTGGGACTAGAGGAAGAGGCCACTAGGAAAGGTGTTGCTATCTGCCTGGGTAGAGGAGCCTCAGTCAGCAATGGGGGTTCTCCTGTGCTGGTGAGGTCTAGCCCATGCTGAGCTGATTTAGCAAGAGCATGGCCAGCTAGTTGTTGTCCTCCATCGTGCTTGTGAGGCCACATCCAAAATGTTGTCCTGTTTTGCCCCTCTTCTGATGGAGAGGGGCCAGCAGAGAGTCACTAAGCTGTTTAAGGGCCATCCTGTGATATGTGGAGAGAGACTGGGCAAGGTGGCTTTACTTAGCTTGGGAGAGAGAAGGCTAAAGAGGGACTCTGGTGATGATCTTCAGTGGGGCTGCACAGAGGAGGTGCAGCCAGGCTCTTCTTTTTCCCAGGGTGGACATGGGGGTGAGGAGAAGAGCTTTCATGATTGACTTGAGCTGGTGAGGCCTGTGCAGCACTGGAAGGGGCTTATCCCCATCACCTGTGTGACCTTCGAAAGGAAGTGGCGGTGTTGCCAATGTCTTCCTTGTCACCAATTCTCATCTGAGGCTTGTCCCCTAACCTCAGGTGAACGTCCATGCTGGTGCTGGTCAGGGCATAGGAGTGGACCTCCTGGCAGTAGCGTAGGTTTGGATCATCCTACATTAACTGTGAAACCACATCCTTCCTCTTGTGTGTGCCTGCTCTGCCATGGTAGTGCAGCTGCTTGATGTGTGAGTTCAGCCCACCTGACTGCGCTTAGTTTCAGCACAGCAGTCCTGACCATTTCTATAAACATCTTAAAAACTGAAACTAGTCACTCTGGGCCCTCTTCTGTTGTTGAAGAGACACAAGTGTGTCTAAGGTGAGATTCATGTGACTATTTTAGATTGTGTCCTAGGTATCTAAATCTAATCTTTTGGCAGAGAAGTTGTAATTCATCCATTGCCTATTAAAAACAAAACAAAACCAAAACAAACCTAAAGTACCTACCTTAGATATAGATGTTACCTATTTGGTCAGGCGAATCTTGCATGTGATGGGAGGAGTGTGAACTTTAAACCTGTGGAATGCAAACAGGCTTCAGAACTTCAGATCAGACCTGCAGATGGTGAGAGGAGAAAGGGGATGGGGAAGAGCGCAACTTCAGCATTGGCTTCTAAAAATGTTCTTGCATCTGCTGCATGCAGTCTGTTACTAACCATTGAAGTACTAAACTCAGGGACTGATAAATACTGGAATCAGTAATTGCTCAGCTGTGTACTAAGTGTAAGATCTTCAGTTTTTCAGGTTAAAAACTGAGATAACAACAGACCTCCCTCGATCCTTGAAGGCAGCTGTAGTAATTCTAAAGTGTAAAATTCTGTGGAATTTGCCATTGAAACTTATCCAAGAGGAAAAGTGCTCCAAGCATACTCATGTTTCAAGGGGCTTTTCAGTGCTTTTCCCCACCCTACCTATTCCATATAAATGGATCACGTTTTAACTCGCTTATTAGAAGTCTAATGTCAGTGTTTCAAATGTAAAGGGTATTATAAACATAATTATTTAGGAGCTTAATGAGGCTCTAGTTGCAGGATGAATTAGAGTTGTGATATCATACTCAACCAATAAATTGCTATGTGATTTTTTTGCATTCAGTTTGCTTATACCACCTGCTTATTACTTTGTAGTCATAAATTCAGTCATGTCTCTTGAAAAATGCATCTTTCTTGCAAGCACGGTTTCACATTTGACTCAAGCAGGTTCAATGTAGTTCTGTGCCCTGTGTTGATTTGGCACTGGTAATGGATTATGTATGTGGCAAGGCTGGTTAGATAACCAGCTTTCCCAAGAAACAGCAATTTTCCTATCTCATCAGCTTCTTATGTATCTATAGAAACTTAACTGATGTCACAAGAGACAGCAATGACTTGGGGAAGGGCAGAAGAATCAGAATGGTTGGGGCACATTCTGATACTTGGGTATCACCATGTTCGTGATGGAAGAGACAGGGCTTTTTCTGCTGCAGTTGCCTCACAAAAAAATATGGAATAGCCTGAGTGGAGTCCTGGGAACCAACCAGGCACAGCACACAAATAAGGAATGCTGCTGGAGCCCTGAATTTCAACAGCAAAACTGTGAGGTGGTCTCATTCTGTGCTAGAGGAGAAACTTTAGTCAGCTGTACCATGTTCAACCACAAGCTCTGTAAGATTGGAACCAGTATGGCTAACTGTGACTTATTCATTTAGTGAATCTACTATATGAAAATGAAGCTGAGAAGTGAACGCCACTTCCCTGTAGAAAGCAGGGAGCAGAAGTGGCCATTGAACTTCCCAAAGAGTGGTTCTATTGTCAAAACTTGAAACAAGTGAAGGCTAGATTCTGTGGCTATAGGCACATTCTTCTTGGGTAGGTAGTAATCAAAATTAATGATTTGAGCTGTCAAATCTTCTTAAAGTTCATGTAAAGTTTAATATGATAGAAATTTATCTTTTCTTTTGCCGGAGGAGAGTGTTTTGCTCTTCATTTAGAGGAAATTTTGAGACTAAGGAGCCCATTATATTTGTGTAAGCTTTTTGTATACAAACTTCTAAATGGTGAAACTTATAAAATAGCCACCCAATAAAATAATTTGATAAATGAGTAAGATTGGCAAGAATTTTGTATTAGTTTAGCTTCTTCCTAACAAGTTGGGAGATACTGACTATTTGAAAAAAAAAAAAAAAAGTCTTGTCAAAATTTTGCAGTCTGAACAAGCAAGGAGTGTCTGTTTGTGGAGTTTTTGTCAGAAAGGTATGTTGTCTCATGGTGGCCTAGAGCTTAGTGTTCACCTCCACAAGATGGCAAAAAGCTATCAATCTGCCTGCCTCAAGCCTGTTCCTCTTTAAACTTCTTTCAAACTGTTTCCACAGCCGTTGCTGTGTCAACACTGTTCAGTTGTAATTGCCAACTCCAAAGCAGGCTGATCAATGGAAATGCTAAATAAAGCAGGAGAGCTCTTGCCTCAGAGGATGTGTAAAACCAGATTTGCCAGTAGAAGCATGCCTCTGCAGATGCCAGCAGAAACGTTATCTGTTACCTTCCAGTCCAACACCACTCCATCCATACCTTCCTGGCTCCTTTGCTAGTGGGCTGTCTTCAACTCTGTGTTTCTCAAATTTTCTTCCAGGTGAAGTTGCTTCTTAAGAAATGAACGCTCAAATGGGTTTAGCTTTTCTGAAACTGAAAACCAGCAGAATCCATAGGAATAAAAACTGTTGACTAGCTTGAACTGTACTTGTAATTTTTTTTTTTTTTTTTGACATGTGAATCATCAGGCTTATGGTACTTGTTAGTACTGTTAGAGTTGATCCTGCTGTTTTTGTCAGATACTAGACTTTGAGATATGACTGCTGGTTGGGAATCAGAAACAAAACATCAGCTCTGCTGGCCAGTGACATACATGTCAGTGAAAGCCTGAAGAAGTTCTTGGCGTGTTTTAAACTGACTGCATTACGTTTGCAGGCACAGCTCTTTTAGTGCTTTCTTACTAGGTATCTTTTCCACAGCTTATAAGTAAAATGATGTCTGTACTCCCTCTGCTGGCTCTGCAAAAACAGCTTTCATGAGTTTAAATAGTCGAGTAGCAACTCTTACAAATATGCCTGTGAGAAATTCTGAGATAAGAATAGTTTAATTAATGGAAGAAGGATTTTCCTGAAAAATGGGTCAACAAATAGTCACTGAAAGGTAATCAGGTGTCTCAGATGCTATCTCCTGCTATAATGGTAAACATTGGTGTTGTATATACCTTTGTAATTGTAGTCTGGGCTGTTTTAGTGTATCAACGATTGGATGGGCCTGTCCAAATTAAGATAACAAATACTTGTACATATAGTCATATGTCTGAGCCCTATTTTTATAGGTATTGTGTGCTATATGTACATAAAGAGGTATGATATCTGGAAATCTTCCATGGGGGAATAGAACTTATCTTTCTATAACTTGCAGTGCTCTGTGCATTTATTTGATTATTCTGAGACTACATGTTTCTTCCTTTGTGAAGCGATATTGAACATAAAAAATCTCAGCCAGAATGGAAGAAGTTCAGGTCTTGAATGAGGTCTTGGTATAGATAAGTATTATGTCGGTAATCAAAACAATTGCTCTGGAAAGTCAGCAGACATATCTACATGCTAATGCAGTTCATTGTGTTTCCTTGTTTTCTGATACTATTACTTGATTATGCACCTATTCTAGTTATTTTTGCTTTCTGAAATTTAGGAATGGCTTAACAGTTTTGGAGGACTGAGAGAATACCTTACCCTCCTATAATGAGTCTGAAGCTGGATAAGTGGTATAACAAGCCAAACTGCATTTTTAGCATTTACTAGTTCAGGATATCCCTGAACAAGAACCCCTGAGCCTTGTGATGTGGAAAGCCTGAGGATGTTCTCTGGCTTTTCATGCCCATAAGGTGCATTTCCTGGGAAGTGCAGTCTTTTGTCCAGATGTTTGCTTATAATTCATTTGACACTGTGTAATGAACGCATTTGACACTGTCCCTGCCACCGTTCACTGCAGGGCGACAATAAACCATGGCAGATGCTCTCTGTTAACCCCCTGCCCTCCCCACTAAGGAAATGGAATAGGAGGAAAAGGGAGAGAGGCTTGCAAGTTGGAGAAAGTTAAAAATGCTTTACTAATGCTACTAATAGAGAAAACAATACAAAATATACAAAACCAATCTTGAATTTCCCAGGGTAGCGCAGCACTGCCTGTGGTGGAGGTGGTGTGGCCCCAGCACCTGCAGGGCAGGCACCTGAAAGTCCTGGGCTGGACTCCACAGCAAACTGGAACTGGATTGAGGGATACAGGGTCTAGAACCAGGCCTCGGATCACAGGCATGACAGGCAGGATCCTCTTGAGATGCTGGCCATGGTTAAAGAGAGCGAGACCCTCGTGATCTCCCACTTTTATAGGGTGTATGATATGTATGGGATGGAATACTTAGTTGGTCCATTTTAGCCACCTGTTCTGTTCATCGCTTCTTGCAAATACGCCCCTCTCACTTATGGGATGTTCAAAATTTATCAGTAACCTTGGCTACCATAGCAATAAGTCTAAACCTGTGTCTCTTCTGTGTACCATTGCTACTGTTATCAGCTCCAGAGCTAACAGTATCTGAAAAACCATGCAGCCAAATTCAGAAAAGTACAGTTACTTAGAAGAGCTTAGCTGAAAGGAAAATTCACCAAAAGAGAAACTGGTCTTGTTTAAAAAAAAAAAAAACAAAACAAAACAGGACATTTTCACACAACATAATTGTCTCTAAATTGGAGAGACATGGATATTCAGCTAACCCACCACATGTATTCAGCGAATGCCAGCTGGTGTTTTTTGGGTGGGAGTGCTGATCTGCTGGAGGGTAGGAAGGTTCTACAGAAGAATCTGGACTGGCTGGATTGTTGGGCTGGGGCCAATTGTACGAAGTTCAACAAGGCCAAGTGCTGGGTCCTGCACTTGGGTCACAACAAGCCCAGGCAACGCTACGGGCTTGGGGAAGAGTGGCTGGAAAGCTGCCCGGCAGAAAAGGATCTGGGGGTGTTGATCATCAGCCAGCTGAACATGAGCCAGCAGTGTGCCCAGGTGGCCAAAAAGGCCAACGGCATACTGGTGTGTATCAGAATTGCGTGGCCAGCAGGACTAGGGAAGTGATCGTCCCCCTATACGCAGCACTGGTGAGGCTCCACCTCAAATACTGTGTTCAGTTTTGGGCCACTCACTACAAGAAAGACATTGAGGTGCTGGAGCATGTTCAGAGAAAGACAATGAAGCTGATGAAGGGTCTGGAGCACAAGTCTGATGAGGAGCAGCTAAGGGAACCGGAGCTGTGTAGCCTGGAGAAAAGGAAGCTGAACGGAGACCTTATTGCTCTCTACAACTACCTGAAAGGAGGTAAGTTGTGTAGTGAGGTGGGTGTTGGTCTCTTCTCCCAAGTAGCAAGTGATTGAATGAGAGGAAATGGCCTCAAGTTGCACCAGGGGAGGTTTAGATTGGATATTAGGAAAAATTTATTTATGTTGAGGGTTGTCAGGCATTAGAACAGGCTGCCCAGGGAAGTGGTGGAGTCACCACCCCTGGAAGTGTTTAAAAGACATATAGATGTGCTGTTTAGGGGCATGTTTTAGCGGTGAACTTGGCATTGTTAGGCTAACAGTTGGACTTGATGATCTCAAAAGGTTTCTTCCAACCTAAACGATTATATGATTCTAAAAGAAGCATGACCTGCTATGACCAGCAGGTCAAGAGAGGTGATTCTCCCCTATACTCCACTCTTGTGAGACACCACCTGCAGTACTGCACTCAGCTCTGGAGCCCCCAACATAAGGAGTACCTGGACCTGTTGGAGACAGTCCAGAGGAGGGCCACGAAGATGATCACAGGGCTGGAGCACCTCTCCTCTGAAGACAGGCTGAGACAGTTGGGGTTGCTCAGCCCGGAGAAGAGAAGATTCTAGGGGGACCTTATTGAGGCCTTTCAGTACCTAAAGGGGATCTACAAGAAAGCTGGAGAGGGACTTTTTAAAAGGGCATTTAGTGATAGGACCTGGAGTAACGGCTTTAAACTGAGAATAGATTTAGGTGAGATAGAATGAAGAAATTCTTCATCATGAGAGTGCTGAGGCACTGAAACAGGCTGCCCAGAGAAGCTATGGGTGCCCCATCCCTGAGAGTGTTCAAGCCCAGGCTGGATGGGGCTTTGAGCAACCTGGTCTAGTGGAAGATGTTCCTGCTCATGGCAGGGGCATTGAAACTAGGTGATCTTTAAGGTCCTTTCCAACCCAAACCATTCTGTGATTCTACAACTGTCAGATATTTCAGAACAGTAAGATTACTGTGTAAACTCAAATTAAGAATTTGATGCAGCCAAACACTCTGTGGTTTCTCCTGTTCAGTATCTCTTTGGTTATACCTGTGGCAGTCTGCAGAAGTCTTTAGGCATTACTGTACTGGAAAGGCACTGCTTGGCTGTATAAAAACAGCACTTGGCTGTATAAAAACAGCACTGCTTGGCTCCTGGGTTCTTTGGGTGTTGGTTGGTTAATTGTTAGTTGATTGGTTGTTAATTCGCTGTATCATGGAGACATTCCCTGTATCATGAAGACATTCAAAACCTGGCTGGATGCCTTTCTGTGTAACCTCATCTAGGTGTTCCTGCTCTGGCCAGGGGTTTGGACTAGATGATCTTTTGAGGTCCCTTCCAATCCCTAACATTCTGTGATTCTGTGAAAAACAGGCATTTGTCCAGGTATTCACACAAAGTTTAGAACAAGTCTTCCTCTCACAGTGAGTGTGTTTCCCCTACCAAATATCCTGCTCTTCCAGTTTTTCGCTTTGGGGCATGCTACTGTGGATTGAGGTCTTGAAGTTTAGCCCTGTGACTTGGATATCTCCCACTTACTATCAGAATTTATAGAGGTTTACTGCCATGCGCAATAATTTTTGTTTTAATGTCCAAAATTGTATTTTAATAACTTTCACATTAGTTGACAAGTAAACCAAAACTTGCTGACCTGCATAAAATTGGCCATAAAATTTAGCTTAGCAATGCATGCCTTTAACCATAATCTTGTCAAGAACAGCTGAGGATTCTCAGTGCACAGGGAAATGCATCTTTTTTCTAGGAAAGCCTGGTGTATTTTAGAAATGTCCAAGTTAAGGAGTCAGAGACTCCTAATCTTAAAATAGCTTAAAATAATAAAGTAGCTTAAAATAGCTTGGCTTAGGCTTTCTTTGAGCAATTTTGCTGTGAGGCAATTGTTTAAATACTTGAAAATATTTGCACAGTGAAAAATACTTTTTGCTAGCTAATGGCTCATTTTAATAATTGCTCAACAACAAGGTAATCTTTTTGTAAGTACCTACTTTTTGAGTTTTAAGGAAGAAAGGTATCTTGAAAGCTGTTTAGTGTTAATTATATGCATAAAGCACAATTCCTCAAACTAGATTGTGGTTTTGACAGACAGCTGTGTAACTGCCTGAAATTGTTTGATTCTGGATTATGACTGTATACTATTTGATCATATTATGGAGTTCTGTTAATTAGATAACTGGTCTAAACTGTGTTCAAAAACTAGATATTCCATCATTCCCACCCACGCCCCCAAAAAAACCCAAAACAAACAAACAAAACCCCTCCCACCAACTAAAACTAAACAAACACCTCCCCCCCTCAAAACACCACCACCAAACAAAAACCCCCACAAAACCCACCCTCCCCCCAAATGCCAACCAAACAAAACCATCACCACCCCAATTTCATGCTGTTCCTGTTACAGGGAAAGATTTCAGTAGGAATGGATACATGTGCAAAAATCTGATTCCTATAGAAGAAATGTAGCACACCAAGAGTCAACTTGTTATTAACAGTCTAGAGAAAGCTACTAGTTTCTAATATCAAGTCTACACCTGCAAAATGCAAAACTACACATAGAATTTTAAGCTGTGCTGCTGTACCTATGGATGTTAAACACATAAAGGCCATTCAGGATTTTGTTGGTATAAATTTGTGTCTATTTTAAAGCATTCCTTTCCCCCCAGAAAAGGAGGAAACAGAAAACAATGTTGTAAAATATTAGAAGTAGAATCAAACTAATTTAGAATTTAACTAAACATAGATTAGAGACCATGGTAGAACTTGGCTGTCAACCTGCTTGACATGATGTACAGACTTGATTATTGCACATAACTTAAATGAACCAAATTCATAACATAACTTTGAAATGAGATGAATGGTTATTTTTCAATGTGTAGGATTTCTCAGAAGTTTCACATCTTCCTAACCTAAATTATGAAGTCTGAAAGTGTGAAAAAACAAGTCTGCTACTTGTTACCAGCAGACTTCATGCTTGCACCAGTTTTTTCTGTCTTGTCTACTTCAGGTGGGTTTTTTGGAAACACTACTAAACTCATCCTTCATTAAGGTTTACAAATGGCTTCTTCCTGTACTTCCCTTGACAAACTAATTGAAAGAAGTCATTCTTAATGGGACTGAAATAATAAGCAGGTTTTTGGAGAGCAGTCCTAGCACAGTTGCTTCCTAGCAGTCTACTTCCTCTTTTTCATGAGTAATAGAGACAGACTGCTATATGCCTTTCTAGCTAAAGAGTCTATTGAAGGTGCTGAGAAACCAAGTGATGGTATCGTGGGAGGAAGACAGGGATACAGGAGGCTGCTTAGGAAACCGTGGAGCACTAGGAGGCAGAGGGGGAAACTTCTATGCATCTTCTAAAATTACCTTGAGAAAGACTCAGTCCCTAACCTGGAGTTTAGGTAATTCCCGTTATCTTCTGTTCCATGGTGCTGTGTCACTCTTGTTTCATGATACTCTGATGCTGTTCTCAGTCACTTCCCTCCAGTGGGAAAACAGTAATTTCGCTGAGTCTTGCTAGAGGAAGCTTTTGGCTTCTCTACTGTGCTTTACCTGTTTGCTGCATCAAGTGAACCTTGTGAGCTGCAAGGGTTAGATTAAAAAAATGTAATTAGCTTCTGACTTATCATGGCTGGTCTGTGAGCTGTGTGGGGAAAGAAACTCATGCTGAGCTGAGGTGTGCTACAGTCAGACATGCAATTGAAATGGCCCTTTAAGGAAGTTCATTGGAAACCATAAGATGAACATACAAATCTTGGTTCTTAAAAGAGTTTGTGCCTTTAGCAGTGGCCAGTTGGAGTTAGTCTAACATGCATAAATCAACAGTTTAGCAGGTTGCCTACAGTTTGTCATTTGAGTGGAGGAGCTGATACTTGGTGCCCTTCCCAATTCTTTTTCTTCAGAGATACTGTATGCTATTGCTAAAAACAACCTGATTGCAGAAGTTACAGTGCCACTGTGAAATAAACAAACACTTGTGGGAAGTAGCTTTATGTAGAAGGAACAGACTAGGTTTGATTTAGCTGAGTCAGAATGATGAACTGTAGTCTTCATGGATGGACAGACTCTTGTCTCCGAGAATCAGTTGCAGCTGAACTAATGGCAGTACGTTCCCAATTCAGATACTGTCTTTGGAAGGATTGATATTACTCTTATTGAACTAGCCACTAGGAATTGCTGCTGAGGATTCAGAGCTGCCTTAGCAGGAGACTTACACCTTACTGTGTATGCCAATGGTAGTTATGCTTTAGGCACCTGAGTGCCTACTGGGTCACAACATTATTGCTGAAAGCCTTGTGCTTCCATTGGGCAGGGCAGTGAGGGAAATAAGTATCTGACCCTCAGCACTGAATAGGTCCATCTGGTTGCTATGAAGATTTTCAAGGCATGGCCTTTCCCTACCTAGAAGAATAAGCATGATGCCAGAGATAATTGACACCTAGTTCACCTCTTCTTTTTTTTTTTTAACGCCTACTGTTTAGACTGAAAGCATGACCATCTACAAATTGCATTAGTATCCACTGATACTAGTTAAGAATTTTGTTTATGGGAAACTAGGAGAGGGATTTCCTTTACTGGGTGGAATAGGACTTTTAATATTGTCATGGATCCTGGCTGCATTTGCATTATTTTCCCCAGTTACTTTTTTCTAATGAATTAATCATGCAACTGATGTCTTTGTGCTCTCAGAAACCTAAAGAGTTATACACAGTACAGATCTTCACAGCTGAAGACTTGAGAAATGAAGACACAGCTGTTAATTATGCATGGCCAGTTTATACAGCAATTATTAAATAGCCTACCAAAACTGAGGAATGAATTAAGTTTACTAAATCTGCTTAAGCTTCTGTTGAATGGTCTGGTGAATTTGCTGTTCAACTCAAACAATGTCTGGCCTTGGCAGTGAAGCCATGTATCATGTGATTTGTTTGGTGGCATGTCACTTTACCTGAAATAACAGAGTGAAGATGAATCTTTCCTTGAATGGAGACTAATGTTATTTTTAAGGTGGCAGCAACATAGTTAAAGGATGAAGATGCTCCCAGCATTAGCTGAATGAGTGTTAGCACATCCACATTGTCTTTAAGATTTCTACAAATAAATCAGTTATTCTGGCAGCTTGTGGAAAAACTTCTGGGGAATCTGTTGTGATAACTTGTTCAGCCCATAGAAACCCTGATATTTAAATCTTTTGGCTTTATTTTGTGGTTGGGCAGGAAGAAATGCTTTTTTGATTACTGCCTTCTGCCAGGCTGCTGCGAGTAGCCCACTCTTAGACTGTAGAGAAGAGAACTGCATGGCTACGATCGCAGGTGGTGGGAGGGGGGAGGCTTGGGAACATGTGTGGTGTTTTCTGCCTCCTTGGATCTGGAGGGGCAGATAGTACTGCTGTAAAAAAAAAATTGTCTGTTCTTAAAGCTCATGGAAGTGCAGGGAGAAGGCAAGAGGAGTAGAAAAAGAATTAGTAAAGGAATGGGTGCTAAAACTGGCTGGAGTGCTGTGTGTCCCATGATAGACAGACATAGAACAGGACCCAAATTGAAGTGCGGTCTGTCTGTCAGTGGCTGAGGTGCTGTGAAAGCATAGTAAAAAAGCTCACAAGAAGTTACTGTTCTGAGCCCTGAGTTGCCTGTGTGCATGTTGCGACAATGGGCTTTCACATAGTCTATTACTTCATTAACATAGTTGCCAATTAATGTGGGTGGGTTTTCCCAGTGCAAAAGGATGAGGGTGGCAGGTGTAAGTTGCTGTGTTGTTAGAGTCAAATAATGAGACCTGCTTTGGGACCTCTGTGGATGGAAATCTTATGCCTCGACACTTTAGCACAGCCATACCTTTGGTTACCTGAGGATATGAGGATATAACAATGCTGCTTGCATTGTTAGACTTAGAAAATGCTATGATAGGAAGCTCAGCTTTGTGCATCCTATTTACTAGCAGTGCTTATACACTCCTTGTCTATGTCAAAGAAACAAACTGCAAAGAAAAGACTTTATTACCTTATATTGAATGGTGGACCAGGGATTGCCATGTTACTCATACTAATCACACAGCATTTAATTCAGCATCGTTCTGTGGGCTGCTACCAATAGCTATATTGCTTAAATGTATGTCAAAAAACCCCAAACCAGCAATCAACCCTGCATAAATGAGAAAGTTCTTTAAAAGGAGTAGCTAAAAGATCAGGACAGTGCAGGCAGTGTGAGAACTTAGCCTTTAATTGAGGGTCACACTTCAGGAAGATTAAAAAGTATAGTCACAAGGAAGGACCAGTTTTGAAACTGGAGATGTGCCTGAAGGATAAAGCAGCATGTAGCCTCACTAAATGGTAGAATGTACCAGAAAATACCTTGAGGCTCAGCTTCAGATGCTTCTTATGCCATACCTGAAAGAGGAGGCCCACTAGAATGGATTAGCAAGCTAAGCTCTCAAAATTTATCAGAGAGAGCTAAAGGTATGATCAGTATTATCAACTGTGTTTCTTGCAGAGCCATACAGTGGATTCTTAAATTCAAATATTGAGATTAAAAAGCAAACACACTCTAACAAAAAAACACCAAACCCTGAACCTCCTCTTGCCACCACCAGCAGGAACAGCAAACTTGTGCAGTATCTCTAAAAGACCTACTCAAGTATAGACTTGTTATGACATTTGAATTAAAACTTTGGCTGTTTAGAAATAGAAGGTAGCAAACAAAATTGCAAATTTTGAAATGGGTTTTCTCAGCATGACTCTTTAGCCGATTTACTTGGTGTATTTCTGGCAGACAGGGATTAATATGGCATGCAGGGCAAGCTAACATAGCTTTCAAACTACAAATTTTTCAAGAAGTAAAGCTTTTTAAGGGTTTGATGATAAGGATAAACTGTGTTCTTGTATTTCCAAAGAGCTTTTGAAAAATCTAAAGATTCTTAAACTGGCATGTTACAGGACAAGACAGAAGCTTCTTTGGTTACAAGAGAACAAAACAGATATCCAACGTAACATCATAGTGTATTCTTATTGAGATGGATGACCAGAGCTTGGGTTTTTGTTTTATCTTTTATATTCCAAACCATTGCTTGGCAGGGATGATGATTTTGAGGATCATAGATAGGTGAGTTATCACATAAATATTACTATTTATATATTATGTGTTTACAGCTCAATGAACAAACAGTATTTCCTAGTACCGTTTCAACATAGCAGTAAGATATTCCAAGGTAGCAAAAAAAAAAAAAGCCATTAAACTTACCCCACTAAGTTAATTTTATTGCCCTAATAGACAGGAGCCCGTCATATGCAGAGTGACTTCATGGAAGTAATTAGGCTTAATCTCATTAGGCATAAATATTTCCTAGTAGTTCTAAGACTAATTTTAAAATCCTTTCAAGGTTTCCTGAATAGGAGAATCAGGTAGGCATGGCCTTTTGCACTTTGCCTGAAGGCTCATAGCCTTCTTTGATATCAAGAAGAATGGTTACAGTCAAAAGCATACCACTCTGCTTAAGCGGATATTAATATGAAAGAATACTTTCTGGAAGAAAAAAGGAGGAGTGTCCAAATCAGGATGAGATAGTAAATGGATGGTTCTGGCTGAAGTGTTACATGCAGTTTAACTTGAACGTGTTTTAATTCAAATGGCTGCAGCATGTTCTGAATCAAGGTTTCTGGTGTTAAGAATTCTTGAAGTTGATTTGGAGCTTCAGAACAAAAAAAAAGTCCACTAATGCTACTTACTCTCTGACAATAAGGGAAGGCAGAAAATCATTGCTCAAAACTGACTAAAGCAATTTCAGTGCTCTGCGTGTATGGTATTGTGGGAACTGAAAAACGAAAGTAAAAATAGGTGAAATGTGTTGAGCTCAAAAGGTATTGGAAGCAGGGTTAAGGAGAAGCAGCAAAATTTGGAGGTTTTGTAAAAAAAAAAAAAAAAGGTAAAAAGATTTCTCAAGACAAGTAATGTAACTGTGAGAATAACTGTGGTGAGGAAGTGAGCTGCTGTTTTGCTCCAAGTCATAGTTGTCAGAACTGCCCAGCCGGATGCACTGCTTACAGGCACACACTAAGCTTCAAATGCAGCAAGTAACTGAAATCCAGGAATACAATTCCAGCTCTGTTGGATGAAATTTGGTACCATCTCACTTTCCCTTTACTTGAAACTTAGCTGCGTATAATGATGTCATATGCCTCATTTAACATAGGCCTGTCAGCTTTTGTGACTGGAATGCACCTTATAATTTGGAAATGCAAGTAAACTCCGTTGTAGTCTTATGAAGCATAATTTTAGTAAGTAGGATGCCATGCTACCATATCTCTCTTTTTTTTTTTAATGTTCAGCCTTTTGTATTGTAATTTTTGCCAATGTGGTTTTGATAAGTATTGATGAGAAAAGTGCAGTAAGTTGTTCCTGAACTTATTAATGTGAATATTTGACAACGGATAACTTTACTGCAAACACACAAAAAATTATATCTGTCTACTTTTAGGGTTAATATATTAAGTTATTAATATGACAGACCCTGTTAACAGAATTTCCTTTACAGCATAAGTATCCCAAATAAACAATTTTGGCCTGAACTGTGCAGGATTAAGAGACTTTAAATCCTCAGTCATCTTACTTTGGACTCAATGGATCTGAAGCAAAGGAAAATATGAATGGGCATCGGGCAAACTGTTGTTTGTTTTTTTTTTCCCCCTCCATTTTAAACACCAGTAGGTGGAGCTTTTTTGATATCCCAGGTTTGCCTTCAGCCAGCAGCTGCCTTCGTCCAGTTTTTGGCAGCTCCACTCATTTCAAGTTATCTGAGGAAGGTGACGCACACATTAAATGCATCTTAGGTACTTGAACACACTAGGAATGATGCCGAATGGGACAGAGTCATATCTAGAGGTTAAAACTTTTTTTCTTTTGGCATTGTAGTCTTCACCTAGTATTATAAGCAACCTTGTCAAATTTAGCCTTTTTGTGTTAGTTTACAAAGTCATTGGAGAGCAAAAAGTACATGAGCTTAGTAAAAAGAAGTACTGAGAAGGAAGCTTCAAGGCCTGTGGGTGGAGAAAAGACAAGCTGTTTGAGTGCTGGTCAGAGCTGTGGACCATGGGAGACCCATAAAGACGTTGTTCTGTTAATGGCTATCTGGAATTAGTAGCTTCTGCTTCCAGAAAAGCATTTGAAGTAAACTCAACTCTTCTGCATCGGTTTGTCTTAAAGTGTGTGGCTTCTTGTGGACAACTCAGCATTGTAATATGAAATAGAAGAGTATGAAAGCCAGGTATTTTAAATACACGAGACACTTAATGCTTTCTGTAATGATAATCACATTTGTTTTATTCTCTAGGACAGGGGTGTCAAAATCATTTTCACTGAGGACCACGTGTAACTGCTGCTACATTTATGCAGTCCTAAAATTACATTCAGCCCTTTGAAGGCAACTGTGAAGCTGACATGGCCCCCAGTGAAAATGGGCTTGACACCTCTGCTTGAGGGCTTTCTAGTAGGTCTCAAATTCTGATGTTCCTTGAAAGTGTTCAGAGGCTTTTCTGAAGCCCTGCTTGTTGGACCTGTCTCTTGTATCTATTTATAATAGTTCTCCTTCAAGTTTAAATACTTTAAATTCAGAAAGCTAATGATAAGTTTAAACTTCTGAGAAAATATATTTTCCTTCTCAGACTATTCTATACAGCAATTTCCAATCTTGTTTCTTAATCCAGTGTCAGTCAGAGTTGACTTGTTTCATGAGTGTGGAAAGACCATGTCTTGGGAAACTCAGGGCAGTAACAGACCTGCATGGTTGGTTCATGCTATAAGACAATGTCTGATTGCTTGCTGGGCTCCTTGCAGAGGCTGTGGGGTGAGCTGCTTCATAAGAGGTCTTGTTTTTCATGCTGTAATAGCTCACCTTCAAGACTGTTAGATTAAGTGTGGTAAATACCAGTGTTTATACCCACTGCAGTCTAGGAACAGCAGTCAGTTTTTATTTCAATGAAGTGAGTATGTCTGCCTCCCAAGAGTTTAAGCTTCAGAATGAAGTTAAAAGTTTTCTTTCTCAGCAAAACTCTTGACCTTTGATTAATTTACCATTTAGAACACAGGATTTGAAATAAGGAAAACTTGTCATTACAACACTGTTGAGCACATTTAAGGCTGAAGGTGATGTATTGAAAACTGTTTGTCTTCCACAATCGTGCTCTCTCCTTCTTAGCTGTTCAATGTAATTGTCTCTTCATCAGCCAGGCTCTCTGAGATGCTTGCACTGAAACAATAGCATGCTACTGAATGATTTAACTCCTAGTTGTTCAGTTAGGCACTTTTAAACATGAGGGATAGTGACCTGTAAGTGCATACTGTTCTGTATGAACGTTTTTGTTTTATTAGCATTCATTTGTATTTCTTGTGAAGCAGCTGGTGGTTTGCTGTAGCCTTTCAAGTAGGTGCAGAGGTCTGTGTCTTGAAGTAAGAAAAGTTACCCCCCCAGAGCAGTAGACCTCAGACTTTTTCAGTGTGATTTCCAGGTCACTTTCTCAGTTACCAATACTTTCCATTATAACAATGTTACAGACAACTTGATATTAGGAAAGCATTCTTCAGCCAGAAGGTGGTGGAGCACTGGAGCAGCTCCCCAGGAAGGCAGTCATGGCCCCAAACCTGACAGTGTTCAAGAAAAGACTGGACAACACCCTCAAACACATGGTGTGAACTGTGGGGTTTTCCTATGCAGGGACAGGAGTTGGACTTGATGGTCCTTGTGGGTCCCTTGCAACTCAGGACATTCTATGATTCTATGATACCCAGTGCTGCGGGTTTCAAACTGAAGTATGCAAAGGCATATTACATTTTTCAGTATCTTAAAAGCTGTTATTTGAAACAGATTAAAATGGCATGACAGCTGAAACATATGGGGACAGTTTTACCACTACAGCTTCTTGGTATGTAGATCTGTCCAGTCTTCACTGAACTAATTAGATTAAACAAAGGCTTTCCTGAGATAATCACTTTGCAAGCCTTTTCCTATGTTACAGCAACCAGCTTTAGTTGTTGTTGAAGGTCAAATGCTAGTAACAGCTAATGCTTAACATCTGAATGCAGAGTGTTCAAGCAGTTAGATAAATTGAACTGAATGACACAGGATATATAATGACTGGAGCTTTGACTCTTGAGGTGTGAGTTTGCTTAAGTGTTTTAATTTTCTTAATATTAACATGCATTTCCTGTAGGTTGGTGAAGCAAGTATTAAATGCAAATTCAATGACAGGAAAGGCTTGGATAGAGGTCTGAGGCATGCTAGGTCCTGTGCATATGGGCAATAGTAATTATGCCACTCTTAAACTCTGCTGTTATTTGGTTGTCAGTGTGTGGCCATTGCAAGCTATCACTTCAAGGTAACCTTAATTTTAATGAATGTAGAACACAGATTTCTTCCAAATAGAGGGAATTACTAAATTGCTAATTACTAAATACTTTCACCTGTGAAGGGCTATTTCTGGAGTCCTTTTTGAAGCACACTTAAGGTTCAGGGCAGGTGGAGGGGGGAGGAGAGAATTAAGATGGGTTTATATTTAAAGTGTTGTTACAAGAACACTTCAAGAAACATTTTACAATTTCTTCTAGCTTGGTCAAAGCAATATGTTCTGATTGCCCTAAATAAACCTGTAAATTATAGTCTGTTCATGCTTTGGTAAATATCTCTACATGTAATCTTTAGGGTTTGGCCTTTTTCCAGTCCAGCTACAGAGGCTACTGAGGCTTTTGAGCTTATAACACTGATAATCCATGAAACAGAGGTTAGATAATTTTATTATTTTGAATTATTGTCTTGGGTAACTAAGCACACTCAGCCAATCTGATTTGGTTAACTGATTTAAGATGCAGTACTCCTCATAGGCAGCCACGATGATCTTACATGTCAGTGATGATATTAGAGTCATAAAGCAGTAGGGGTTTTGCACAAATAGCTGAATTCTGCCTATGAGAGCGTGTGCTGCTACTGTAAGGTACCTCTACAGGATATTTAGTCACTTGAGTGTGACAGACTTTAACGTATGACAGCTTTAAAGTTGTCCCTAGTCTCAGTGATATGTAAACAATGGATTATCCAAAATGTAATGTGCCTAATGAAAGACAGATTTCTATTAATCTCTTACACAATCATAGAATCAGAGAATAGTTTGGGTTGGAAGACACCTTCAAAGGTCATCTTTCCCAACCCCCCTGCAATGAGCAGGGACATCTTCAACTAGATCAGGTTGCTCAGAGCCCCATCGAGCCTGATCTTGAATGTCTCCAGGGATGGGGCATCTACCACCTCTCTACACAACCTGTGCTAGAGTTTTACCACCTTCATTGTAAAAAATTTCTTCCTTCTGTCTAGCCTGAATCTCCCCTCTTTTAGTTTAGAACCATTGCCCCTTGTCTTATCACAACAGGCCCTGCTAAAAAGTCTGTCCACATCTTTCTTATAGTCCCCTTTTAAGCACTGAAAGGTCACAATAAGGTCTTCCTGGAGCCTTCTCTTCTCCAGGCTGAATTACCACAACTCTCTCAGTCTGTCCTCACAGGAGAGGTGTTCCATTCCTCTGATCATTTTTGTGGCCTCCTCTGGATCCTCCAACAGTTTCATCTCTTTCCTGTACTGAGGGCTCCAGAGCTGGACACAGGACTCCAGGTGGGGTCTCACCAGAGCGGAGCAGAATCACCTCCCTCGACCTGCTGGCCACGCTCCTTCTGATGCAGCCCAAGATACAATTGGCTTTCTGGGCTGCAAGTGCACATTGTCGGCTCATGTCCAATATCTCATCCACCATCTTGTGTGCAGTTTGTTTAAGCTGGACACTAACATAACTTCAGCTGAATTCAACTTTAAATAAGCTGGAACTTTAGTAGAGGTGTATATGTTACCTTAAGCTATAACTATTTCTTGAATTGAAAAAAATTGAGGTATAAGCAGATTGGAAGTTTGAGGCAAGTTGCTTTTAACTATAATGCTTCAGAGCTCATGTTATTTCAATAACAGATTTCAAATGGCTGCTGCATGAATTGAGATGAGAACTGGAACACTGGTCAAAACAAATAAAATATTCCACTAGTTGAAGAGATTAATATTAGATGATCCATGTTGCTCAAAAATATGCTTTCTTATATGATACTTGAATGTCACTGTTTATAGTTATGTTATGCATCACCACTTTGTTACAAAAGTGGACTGTTGGAACTTGCTGTAACAGGAAGCAATTGAATGTTGCAAAGTTTGTCATCAGAACTGCTTTAAGGATACTTGTTAAAGAAATTGTAGCAAGATTTTCCTGTAGTAATCAGCGAAGAAACTCTGTTAAGATAAGTGCATTCTGTTCTTCTGTGCCGAAAGGATTTTGTACTGTCCATTGTAATGCTCGGTAAAAACGGGCTGCTGGAGCAGGTTCTTTCTAGTCTGATTTGGTGTAACAATTGCTAATGCTTAACCAAGGTTTTAAAATTTAGAGCAAAACTGTTCTTGCTCAGTATTCAGAATTTGAAGAATCTTCACACTGTTCTTCTCATTTTTCCAGAGCTATTTCTTAACATGGATGTGCCAAATAGTCTGTAACTACCTGAGCTGATCTGCAGAACCACGCTGCTCTTGTAGCGTTAATTTAAGCTCATTGAACTAGTCTGTGAACCCTAAGGGTCCTTTGGTGTGTAAGGACACCACTGAGGTACTTAAAACATCTATGAATCCCTTCCAGTATAAAGTAATAGTAATAACTAATCCCTGGACTATTACGTCTTAATGAAAATAAATCTAGATGCATCGAGATGATGGAACTGGAGTGCAAAGCACAGTATGAGCTATGATTAAGCAATGTTATTGCTCTTACGATGACTTGCACGTGAAAGCAAGTCTTGCCCTGGCCCTAGTATTCAGCCTCAAAGCCTTTCAGTGCCGAGTGAGCAGTGATGAGAGCTACTGTAGCTTTTCCTAACCTCTGTACTTGGATTTGGGTGTATTTGGGCCTCAAGTGCAGGGCTCCTGCTAAGAGGCTTGAATAGAGCTTTTCTTAATTAAATTTGAATCAAGTTTGATGTAATTAGTTGTGATGCATTCTACTTGGTCTATTTTTTGCCTAGTTAGCTGCTGCAGAGTGTTCTCCATAGCTATACAATCTCATTTATGTGACCTGCTCCTTGTTATACTGTCATAGCTTGTGATCAGATGCCAATTGATAAATCCTTCTAGGTTACTAGTTGGGCAACAGCATCCAGCTTTTGATAATTAGAAAAAGATGCAGTGTGGCTTTAGCACTCTTTTGTACATGATTTGGATGAATTTCTTCACTTACAGGATATTCTATCAGAACATGTTATAATCAGCTGAAGAACGTGTGTTAATGAAAACTGCATCCTAGCATGCAAGTTAGCTCCATCATCATGAACTCTTCAACCCCTGTAATATTTTTTTTTGCAAGTAACAAAGAAAACAATGAAGATTTAAAATAAATTTCTAGCCTTGTTGATGTTATAGGATGTTGAAGTTTTATGCATATGAATAGTGATTGCTTATATTGCTTATGCCTTTTGTCACTCTTCAGAAAAGAGCCATAGACAGTTGTTTTCTCAGAATATCCTAGTGATATGAAGAGAAGAGCAGTCATGGTTCTGCTGGAGGTGAGACTGCCACTTGTGGTTGTGTCACATCACTTCAGGGTCTTTCAGTATTAGTGGTTGTCTTCAGTGCAAGTGCAGTACTGTGGCACGGTGCTGAAAACTGTACATTAACTGTAGCTGAAGCTGCTGGTTTCCAAGGCAGAGAACTGAGACTTTTCTGGAACCAAGGCCTTTTAATTTCTGGCAATGAGGTGCTTACACCTGGACCTCAACATAGACATGATGGTTCACCCAAAGCATCCTCTAACCTGACAGGGCAATAGCCAGAAATCTTTTATTTTCTGTTTGACTCTTCCTTCATAAAGCAATGCAGACAGTGGTGACTGTTTGCCTTTGCTGGGAATTTGACACCTGAGGGTCTTTGTGACCTGGAAGTGTCCAAGTTATTGTTCACCTGAGCCTAACAGTCATAATGATTCATAGGGAGGTTATATTGTTACTTGTGCTCACTGTGCCCCATTGATAAAGCTGACTTACACGATCAGACCTCTGTCTTCTGCACACAGTAGATCTTTTATAGGCATTAAGTGTTTGTTCATTCACACACATGTGTACATGCAAGTTGTGTCAGCTGAGCGGGAATTAAATGTAGAGTGCCTGTTCAGGTTAGGAATCCTGTGGGTAGATGTTAGTTTCTCAGCTATGGTGCTCTGATAATTAGTTGGAAGAGCTACTTTTAGTATCCCTATCCCTTCTGTAGAAAGACAGTTTTGTGCAAGTTTCCCTGTCTTCAAAGAATTAAATGCAGATACTGTGGGAGGATTGAGTTATGATTAAATGGGCTGAAGGGAGGCTAAAAATGTTTGGACATGAAAATGTGTTAAGACATAGGTCTACCTGAAGATAAACTTCTACTTACGCTACAAAAATACTTCAGGTGTGAGCTAACTTACTGTTGAAACTGCTTTCCTTGAGGTTTGCACAAATGAATTCATAGGAATGCACAAAAGCTTGCTCATCCCACACTCTGAGGTGAAAGCTTCTGTGAAAAGTTGGGATTTTTAACTTCAGCAGGTTCTTACCCTATGTGACATCAGTGGTGGATGCTCCAAACTCCATTTCCCTGGAAATGGATTTACTTCTAGGTGTTTTTAAAGGTTTCCTCTTGATGATTATCCAGATGGATATACCAACCAAAATGCAAGACTTAAAGAAAACAGCTGTTTAAGGAAGTTAATGCAAGATTACTTTGGGATGGGAAACATCCATTTTATGCCTTGTCATTCTTGCCAGTTAAATGCTAATTAAAAATACCATAGGAAATAGGAAGAAATTTTCCTTGAGCAGAAATCTGTTCTGTAACCTCAATAGAAAAACTGGGATTGTCTTACAATGTATTCATTATAGCTGTTACGTAACTGAATATATATTTATTCTTTCCCTAGACTGTACATGCCATTTGGCTTGGGGAACAGAACGCGCCATGGGACAACCTCAAAGATATCTCTCCAGACGGGGTCTCTTACTTGGGTGATGTGTCTGCTCTCCTGACTGTCTTCATACCCAAAGGATTTATTTTTCTTTTGGAAATATTTTAAGTTGAAATCTTGTTTCTTACTGGAAACTGTCTACGCTAAAGACTGCACACATCATGGGTGATATGGCAAACAACTCGGTTGCATATAGCGGTGTAAAAAATGCTGTAAAAGAAGCTAATCATGGAGATTTTGGAGTTACTCTTGCAGAGCTCCGTTCTCTTATGGAACTTCGAGCTACAGATGCACTGCATAAAATACAAGAATGTTATGGAGATGTACACGGCATCTGTACAAAATTGAAAACTTCACCAAATGAAGGTAAGTTGATTTTGGCACTGTCATTGAGGAAACTCCATTTAGAAAAAACCTTAGTCAAGGAAACTGCTTCTTTTTTCAATATAACTAATTTTATAAAAGTATTTCAGTTACCATAATGCTTCTTAGTCCTCTAAGAGTTATTCAATAGTAATAAGTAAGCAAGAGCTTTTCCAATTGGTCTAACTGCATGTGAGATGTTTGGTTAGTGGTGAAGTTGCACTTTGGAATAAAGTTCACGGATGTAGGCATCCACATATGAAACAGCAATGCAACATAGCGATATTTAACTCACTGTGGAAGTCTAAGTTTTGTGAGCAGCTTATATGATCTATAGTTCACAACTGAGATCATCCTGTTGTAGAACATGAGTTTTTAATAGTCTAATGCAGAGCTTATTAATGCTTCTGTATTGCTACCTAGCTCTTGCGTTTCCTAATGCAACAATTTTTGAAACTGGGGACATCTGTTTTCTCTTTCTACTACATTAAATTCCTAGTAGCAGGATGTAGTTTTTAAACCTGTAATATTTCTGCAGATTTCATTTGATCTATACAAAGCAACTAACAATACAACTTTGGACACTAAAGGTACTGTCACTATTAGCAGAAGATTTGCGAAGTGATCACACAATCTGATTCTCTAGAAATAAGCATCTTTAAATGAGTCTTTGCTACGTTGCACTTGATGGCGTTCTGTGAAGTGTGGCTACCCGATGCTTTTACTCTCTAGAGTTATTACTTCAAGATTGACTGTACAAATATAAAGAAGCAAATATCAAGTCTCCTTCCTGAGAGCTTCTCAGAAGTTAACCTTAAGATCCAGGCCTCTTTTACTGCCGTCTTCCAATGTAAATGAAATTTATTAGCTTTAATTTGTGAAAGAAAGATGCAAGTCATATAGATTAAAATATGTAAATGGTAGTATCCTGTAGAAATATTTTTACATACTTTTATCTAACATTAACTCGATCTTAGCAGGAAGTCCTGCTGTTGATAGTGATGGAGAAGTACTAAAATCAATATTTTGGCTAAGTGTGGTGTCTCAGCATCTGAGCACTTGCATAGCTTTTTAACCAATGGGGTGTCACGCTGGTGACAGCAAAGTACGTGCTGCCTTAATCCTGGAAAGCTGTTGCTTTTGGTTCTTCAGGAAATGTTATGGAAAGATTTGTCTCCTTGGATCATGAACATTCTACTAATGTCATTAGGCAGGAGGAGCAAACTCCCTTTCACCAGGGGCCACATCAACCTCACGATTGCCTTCAAAGGGCCGAATGTAATTTTAGGACTGTATAAATGTAGAAGGAGTTACATTTATACAGTAGGAGGAGTTACATTTATACAGTAGGAGGAGTTACATTTATACAGTAGGAGGAGATACATTTATACAGTAGGAGGAGATACATTTATACAGTAGGAGGAGATACATTTATACAGTAGGAGGAGATACATTTATACAGTAGGAGGAGTTACATTTATACAGTAGGAGGAGTTACATTTATACAGTAGGAGGAGATACATTTATACAGTAGGAGGAGATACATTTATACAGTAGGAGGAGATACATTTATACAGTAGGAGGAGATACATTTATACAGTAGGAGGAGATACATTTATACAGTCCTAAAATTACATTCAGCCCTTTGAAGGCAACCATGAGGTTGATGTGGCCCCCGGTGAAAGGGAGTTTGCTCCTCCTGCCATACAGTATCTCTGGGTACATCTGCATTTAGCTTGTTTTGGCTTGATCAGCTTTTGAAGACAGACTTCTGATTTCTAGACACCTGAAATTATTTCAGTACATGAGCTGGATTTCTCTTATCGAACTGAAGTAACCGGCTCTCATGTCTGACCTTTCAGGGAATGGGTGTAGACTAGTATTTGGCTGAAACATCAGGACTGCAAACTTCTTCTTTAGAATTGCAGAGTAGTGCCTGTGTGTGAAGCACTACTGTGTACAAGCGGTGTAGCACCTCTTAAGAAGGCAGGAGCAGCAGTCTCTTGTTACCCTGTTAACCTCTTGCATAGTGCTGAAAGACAGTTTTCTTTCTCGGTGAAAAGGGCTGTAGCTTTTCACAGTTGGGAACTGAACTGAAGGCTGTTTATTTTTGTAATATTTTGCTGTAATCTGCAAGGTTTAAGGCCCATTCTTACTGCAGGCTAGGTGGGCATATGACTGTAGATGGCCAGATAGCACTAAGCACCAAATACCTGGTGCGCTGCAGGGTTCACTTTGTGTCCCTTAATGTAACAAGCAGGTTCACGCATGGGAATTTTGAGTGTCAGCATGCTATAACTAGAAAGGGCTAGATGCCCTTTCCTTCAGATTGATTCTGCTGTACTGAGGACTGTGTGATCAGGTCCTTTCCCTTTGAAAAGGGTTTGACATTTAGATGTGCTGTCCTGCAATCATTTAAATACAATCACTAACTTGATAAAAGGGCGCCATCTTTTTTTGAAGTGTGAGAGCAGCTCATAAACACAGCAAGGTCTCAACAGTCGAATGTGATAATTAGTTTAGAAAAGGTTAAGTAAGATGAGTTAGAGCAGTGTCCTCTATAAAGGTGTCGTTTTGCCTATAAATCACTACATGAACCTTTAGAGAACCAGGCTACTTGTCAAGTAAGCTGCTATAAATTTGTCAGAGGTAACACTTGTAGAAGTAGAACTAGGTCTTCTTTTGTCAAATTCAAGTTGTAAGTATAGAAATGGAGACATTTCTTGTGAAGAAAATCTAGGCAAGATGTTTGCAGAAAGCTGCTCTGTTTACACTAGTTCTAACTCTTTAAAATTTTGAGTGAACACCTACAAGGCCCTATGACACTTCTCTATATTCAGAGGCTTTCTCTGTGATATGAAGTATACTGACATGCATAATTACCAGTGGCTTCACAGCAAAAGTACAGGTAGTTCAGAAATACTACATAGTGAATGAGTTCAGCTTGTATAACTTCTTGAAGTTGTTGACAATATTAGGCAATGTCTATTTTCAGGCAAACTGTGGATCAGGTCTACCTGATTTGAAATGAGAAATGGGAACTATCCTTTGCCGGTATTAAACAAACAAACAAACAAACAAAACCAACAAACTAAGCAGAATTTACTGCTTCGTATTTAATGTTTATTACGTCCATGTACACATGTACAAATGTATACAAATGTGAATAAACAAATGTTTGACATATCTGTAATAGCAAAAGTCCTTCTATTCTGGAGAGAGGGACCACGATCTATATTTCCACAGGTCTACATAATTTTGATGTCTAGTAGTCTCTACTTTCTAATAAAATTTGATATGAAGCTTTAACTATTCCCTTGCCTAATATTTTTCAAACTTAACCCCAAATAACAGAAACTATCCTAGTTAAGATACATAAAGAACAATACACTGGCATTAGTTTCAACCTCAGGACTGTAAATTGTGAACTATGAAATAGCAAGCCAGGTGGTAAATGTAGCAAGCTCAGTGATGATGTATTACGGCAGATACTAAAAACACAAATGCTTTTTGTCTTTGCTAAGCTTATTTACTAATCTTCATTAAGTGGTTCTGATAGTAGCTTGAGTTTTTATAGCCTTGTTGGAAAGCACTTTTCATTCTTCAAAGACCATTGCTGTACACTTCTGATGTTCTGCACACCGGTACCCTGAGAAGGGAGGAGCAAAGTGGTGCCACTGACATTATATAAATAATCTTCCAAACTCTGTCATGATAAAAGGATGAGAGAAATGGTATCTGTTGCAAAATAGCTAGACGTTCCAGACTTTTGGAATGGCCAAGCTGTCCTGAGTTTCTCTAGTTCTTCTCATATAGCTTGATTTTCAGAATGATCTTGCAGTGCTCTTTGAGAGTGAAAGTAAGTAAAGCTTGTTATGGCTTAGCAGTAAAATTGCTCCTTTGCATTAAACCTCCAAAGCCATGAATTCCAGGTGGATCTATGAGTGTTAGAATAAATCTATTATATATGCTGAGAGTATGTTTAATTCATTTCACTCTTGGAAAGACCTGCATATAATATTTTTCTTTTCAGTTAAGTGATTCTGTAGCAGTTGGTAGCATTTAAAACTGAACTTTGCAGTTCAGTAGTCTTTACTAAGCATCTTGGAATATCATGTGATGGTTCTAGGAAATGTCTGTTAGTTGTGTTAAATATCCCACTTATTACGAAAGCTAGTTGCAGTGGTTGCTGTTCTTATTGATCACCTAGCATGTTTGCAGTGCCTTGATATCACTAAGCAGCTGGGTTAACTGATAAAAAAAAAAAATCTGCTACTAGGAAAACTGTTGTCTTTAGGCAGGCACTTATCATAACCTTGGGGACAAAATGGTTGAAGTATCCAGACCTTTGCTCTGAATACAGCTGGACATTTGACATTTTTGCCTTGAAAAAATGAGCTGGCTGCTTAAATTCTGAATGGTGGGTTAGGCAGCTGGAATCTGTTGAAGGAGTAAACTTACAGAAGACCTTGAGGGCATGACCTTGCATTGAATATACTTGGTATTCCTTTATTTTTAAGGACTTAGTTAACTCTAGAAGTGCACTTGTCCTAGTGAAGGCCTCTCAGTCTTGCCTGCTAGTGTCCCTTAAGGATGGTACAAGAGTTGAGACAGAGGACTCTGAAAGACATATGTCATATAAGAAAGAAGAGAGGAGCAAAGCTGAGGTGACAGACCCTGCACAGTGCTAAATACAGACTCTGTCTATGAGAGAGGAGATAGAAAGTAAAGCTTCAGAAGAACAAACAACTGCTGTGCAGGCAAAAGCAGCATCGCTAAGTGATTGCCTCCCTCCACATGATACCTGGAGAATGTCACCGGCTTTTTATAGTATTTTATTTAATAATTAAATAATATACAAATACAATATTTATAGTATTTTATATTATTTTTAAAATATTTCATTATAAATATTGCATGTATAAATGTAAGATCTTAGAATGATATCTCTGAATACAGAATCCCTACAGTGATAACCAGAGCTGGCTTCACAGGTGCTGGTCTTGATTAAGCTGCATGATGCTATTCAGTCTTGATAGTAGTAACTCTGCTCATGGTCTTGTCTTGTAAACTTGTTTACTTTGTACAAAGGTATGTCAGTCACTGTTATTCTGTTCATATGTCATATTAAGTGCAATTAGGTAGACCATCAGGTTACTTTATATTACAGAGTCACAGAATGGTTGAGGTTCGATGGGACAACATCTGAATGATAAAATATAGCTTGTTTTCTACAGTAGTTGATTTAAGGATAATACTTATGTAATTATATTTGACATGGCTTTTCAGTATTGTTACTGAAACGTGGACTGGGACTTGACTCCATGAATGAGAAGCTTCAGTTGCTTCTAAGGTTAGGATGAAATGTAAATAAGTGTCACTAATTTTGTCTTATTATTAAATAGGTTTAAGTGGAAATCCAGCAGATATAGAAAGGAGAGAAGCAGTTTTTGGGAAGAACTTTATACCTCCTAAAAAGCCAAAAACATTTCTTCAGTTAGTATGGGAAGCACTACAGGACGTTACACTAATTATATTAGAAATTGCAGCTGTAGTATCCTTGGGCCTTTCTTTTTACCAGCCTCCAGGAGGAAATGAATCATGTAAGTAAACTTTTTATGAACTATGTATCTACCTGTATTATACTACTGACTTTTCCTGGTACAACATGCCTATATTGTAAATCTGATGGGAGACAGTAAGTCAGTGGAAAAGCAGCTTATTGTTTGTTATTGAGAGAACATGACTAAAACTCTAGCTTGCCTTAAAAGGACAAAATGAGATTTTCCCTGGTCACGGTCTGGTATGACACTGACCAAAATAATGCCAAAGGTCAAGTGCAAGAAGCGGGAACAAGGACTTGTCTTAGATCCAGTCATGTTTATGTGCAAGTATTTTTTTTCAGCTCTGCTTCAAATATTTATGCATTTTAGAATTTGCGTTCATGTGATTTCTTTGGGGAGCGAGCAAGTCTTTTACTTGATTTTGAATATGACACCGGTAACTTTCCAATTTAAGAAATGAAGCTATATTTATACTTCTACATGGAAGATGAAGCGATCTGGCCTTAATTGAACTCAATTTTTGCAGTCATAACTGGCTTGTTAAGATAAAGTGGGAAATGTTGAGAAAACAGAAGGTGGTTAACTAATTGTCTAGTCTGGCACTTTTATGTTATCCTTTAACAAGATAATAAGGACAAGTAAATTTCTATATCAACTTCTTTTGTGTTCAGATAAGCAGAGATGTAAATTTTAGGTGGTTTAACTTCCTTGAGATGCTCTAGCTTTCAGGTTCTTCAGCTTCTAAATCTAAACTTGCAAAGAAGGCTAGCATGGAAAATGTTTAGCAACTAGTAGTAGTTTCTTCGGTTTGACAAAACTTTTCTGTTGTTGTCGAAATAACTATCTGCGTGAACTTTCTTAAATCTAAAACCTGTTTTCTACAGTATGTGGATCAGTAAATGTTGGTGAAGAAGAGGAGGAATCTGAAGCAGGTTGGATTGAAGGAGCAGCAATCCTCCTATCTGTAGTTTGTGTGGTATTAGTAACAGCTTTCAATGACTGGAGTAAAGAGAAACAATTTCGGGGATTGCAGAGCCGTATTGAACAAGAACAGAAATTCACAGTCATCAGAGGTGGCCAAGTCATCCAAATACCAGTAGCTGACATAATTGTTGGAGATATTGCACAAGTGAAATATGGTAAACATATTTTTAAAGCTGAACTTTCTTTTATTTTTGAAAAAGGAACTGCAGTCAACATACCCAGTGATCTCTCGTAGGTGATCTTTTACCGGCTGATGGTGTCCTCATTCAAGGAAATGACCTCAAAATTGATGAAAGCTCACTGACTGGAGAATCTGATCATGTTAAGAAGTCTCTGGACAGAGATCCCATGCTGCTGTCAGGTGTGTAACTTTTGACAATTCTTGAAGAAAGTGGTTTGCTTGTGGGGATAAACTGGTTATTTAAAATTTTGAGGTTAAAATCTGTCAAACTGGACCTGAGCTAGGCTGACTCCTAAAAATATCCAAAACCAGTGCAACTAGTACAAAACTTTGTCAAACTGACAACATTTTATGTAGTTGCTTATGGTTTCATTTTCCCGATAGTTTTGGCATTGGAAGCTCCAGGGGAACACAGTGGTATCTGAACAAATCTTATGGTTTTGTCAGTGTGAAGTCAGAGAACTCATTTCCTTTGTGCTCTGCCATATAACTGTTTAAGTCTCAGTGGAAAACCTGATTCAATCTTTCAGGTACACATGTGATGGAAGGCTCTGGAAGAATGGTAGTCACTGCTGTAGGTGTGAACTCTCAGACTGGAATCATCTTTACCTTACTTGGGGCTGGAGGAGATGAAGAGGAGAAGGAGAAAGAAAAAGAGAAGAAGGACAAGAAAAGTAGGCACAATATTCTTAAATCACTGGGGAGGGGGGGGTTGAACTCCTGAATGTTACTGAATAAAAACATGTTCTAATCATCTGAAGCCAGAAATCTTTTTTATAAACCTCATACTTTCAGTAAGTTTCACAGAAAAAAAAAAAAAAAAACAACACAAAACCTCAGGTCCAGTTACCTGAGAGTACACCACTACTACTAACTCTTGTCACATGGATTTTTTAATTAAACTTCAGATTTTCATTGATCAATTAGAGACTGGAAAGTTTATAACTCCTAACCAGCCATACCATGTATAAATTGTTCCTGTGTAACTTCAAAATACATTCATGTCTAATAGCAAACAGGTTGCTACCAGTAGCTCAACCTGATAAGTATCTAGTTCTGCTTTTGATAGACAGAAAATGTCCCATATAGAAAGCTTTTGTATGACACTTGAAAGGGAAAAGCTTGTATCATTGGTACTGCTGAGTTTGTGGATATCTTAAACATATGTAAGACTTGATTTTGATAAAGGTGAGCAGACATCTTCTTCAGAGAGAGACACAGGACAAATCCCTACTGGCGCTTTTCTGTAAACTTCTTTTAGAGGGATAAGGGGCTGGTAACCCAAAGCATTTTGGAGTGCTTCTGCGAAGTGTGAAATGAGCTGTCTTTCTTATTTTGAAGGACTTGCTCAGTAGCTAGAATTATAAGGTCACTTATCTAAGCCTTTATCCTGAGAATCAAAGCTAAGGAATGTTAACCAGTCATGTTTTGATACTAGCTCTCACAAGGCATGTCAGCACTGAGCTTCACCAAAGCAAAAATTTTTATAGAAACTGTTGTGAAGTCGACTGCATGGGATTGAGTGTGAGGATTCTTGGCAGAAAAATGTAATTTTCTGTCAGAGGAATATGAAACAGTAGTGGAAAGCTGTAAATGGAAAGCCATACAGAAATGTGTTTAGGAATCCTGGTGCCTTCAAACTAAAGAGGCCATTGTTGAAAAGCGTGCTTTGTGCCGCAACTAGGATTGAACGGTACTTGTTGTCTGCTTGTCCTAATCCACAAATACTTAGAGTTCTGACCTTTCTTGAAACTTAAATTAGTAGTTTCTTCAGAAGTAAGTTACAAGAATTGTTACAAGAATTGAAAGTTCAAAATTAGTTTCAAGCTCAAACGTGGTAACAAACAGTAAAAGTTGACCTGCAACACTTACAGGGATTAGTGTGAAACAGTGTCCATCCTTTGCTCTTTCTGTTGCAGAGGAAGGATAACGAAGCAAGCAACAGCACCAGCTGCCATAGGAGATACAGAGAAGATTATAGCTTTTGTTAATATTCTGCCAGTGTGTATTATTCTGTAAGCAGAAGTCTTTTTGGCAAGTCATATTTTGGTATATTCTAGGGCATGAACGCCTGTGGGTTATTTGTCTTCCAAGACAGACAGCTTCCTCTTTCCTTTAAGTTAGGTGCCTGATAAGATTCTCCTTGGTAAAACTCAGGTTAAACTAAATTAGCTTCTCTGTGACTGTTAAGAAGATTAAAGTGGCTATTTTTAGTTGGCTGTGGATGGCTTCGTTCAGGCCGACAGCAAATGTATGTGCAAGGAGTTAGAAGTAACTGAAGTGTAGAACTTTGCTCTTGTAAGAGGGAAAGAAGAAGTACTAAATTAGGAGACAATGATGAGCTCTTAAGAAGTCTGAAGTGGCATCTTCTGGAGAAGGTGAACATGTTGGGGTTTTTTTTTCGTTCCTCAGCTGTATTGAGGATGCCTGGAGGGAGCAATCATGTGCATAGAAGTCAGACTGTGTCTACAGTAATAAGGCAGTGGAGGTATTAAATGTCATGCCAGACAGGCTGCTTCACAATTTGATTTTCTTGTACTTGAGTACTCTCATACATTTCAGTCTGCTTAAACTAAGGCTGAGTATTTAACAAATTACCAGTGAGACTGAAAAATTCTGGGTTTTGTTCTAAGTCCATCAATTTTGTGTTTTCATTTCAGGTTATTGCAAATAGTAATCATAACCCTTGCTTTCTCTATTTAGGAGAAATGTTTGTCACTTCTAAAGGTAGTACCTAAACCTTTTTACTCAAAAATCCAAATAAAAATAGGTAGGGTGACACCTTGACCCCAGTAAGCTGCATGTGATGGTCTTGTAGTTACCTTTGAGGTTTCACTCATTAATTTATTTCATTATTTCACTGTCCTTCTTTATGATCTCTTGTTGAACTCAATTTCTGAACAGAGGTAGGAGCTGTATTTTGTTATGAACTTGAACTATTCTCTTAGCGGTGTTATACTGGTATGTTGCCAACAGATTATGTTCATGCTTGCGTAAATAGGGTTAGCATAGATCCAGTAATCCAGTGATGTACATCCATTAAGCTTTGGTGTGGATTTATAAATATTTCATACTACAGTAGCTTCTGCAATGTTGTACAAAAGCAATAATTCTGGAAGTGAGATCCTACAGTTCGTTTACAGTAGCAGTCAGATATAGTTGCCAAGGGCCGGAAGAAGAGAGAGCAAGACTGAGGCCACCAGAATCACTTTAATGTCACCAATTTCTTTCCTAAGAAAATATTTAAGCAAGCCTTTTAAAAGCTTTCGTCACAAGTAATACATGTCTGTATTTTGTAATTTGTAATTTGTGCAAACGTAATTATGGTAGCATAACACTGCAGCAGTCTTGTATGGGAAAAGTAAAGTCCAAAAGACTGACACGAGCTGTTTCTGAGAGCTGACTTATGCTTTTCAAGCCTCAGTTATGTCAGCCCTCTGTCTCCAGTTTGTTCTACACTGTCTTTTAAAGCTGCAGTTCCTTGTTTCAGCGTATGGTAATGTAAGAGCTGAAATGAACTCTGCACAGCAAATTTAAAACACAACTTGTTCCCCTCTCTGACAGGTAAAAAGCAAGATGGAGCTGTTGAAAACCGAAACAAAGGTAAATGCAGGTTCTCTGATCCTTTCTTTTAAGTTCCTTTTGTTCTGGGAGTGTATGTAATGAATGCATACTTTCCTATGAAAAAGCATATTGAATACTTAGATCCAAAGTGCTTATGCTAAACATGGTATAAGTGAATCTGCCCAAAACAAATGTTCAAATTAATTTGGTAGTCTCAACATAGCTAGTAAACTTCACCAATGACTTTCAAGCTGTCTTGTTGAGGTGAGTTGCTTGGCTGGCTGTCAGATGCCCACCCAGCTGCTTGCTCACTCCCTCTCCTCAGCAAGATGGGGCAGAAAACAGGAGAAGCTTGTGGGTTCTTCACAAGCAGAACAGACTCAATGTGCAGAAGAATAATTTATTGCCAAATAAAATGGAGTGGGATGGTGAGAAACAAAATTAACTAAAAACATCTTCCCCCCATTTACGCCTTCCAGGCTTAACTTCACTCCCAACTGCTCTATTTTCTCCCTCTGAGGAGTGCAGGGGGAAGGGGAACAGGGTTTTTGGTCAGTTTGTGACACTTGTCTATGCTGTTCCTTCATCCTCATGCTCTTTAGTGTTCCATCATGAGGTCCCGCCCATGGGATACAGTCTTTCATTAACTTCTCCAATATGAGCCTGTCCCACGTGGTACAGTGCTTCAGGAACAGATTACACAAGAGTGGGTCTCCCACATGGGCTACAGCTCCTGCCAGGAGCCTGCTCTGACACAGGCCCTTGACAGGCTGCAGCTTCCTTTAGGGCACATCTGACTGCTGTGGCATGGAGTCCTCTGTGGGCTGCAGTGTGGATCTCTGCTCCTCTGTGGTTCCCAGTGGGCTGCAGGGGGACAACCTGCCCCACTATGGTCTTATCCACAGGCTACAGCTCCCCTGCTCCCAGCACCTGGGCACCTGCACCCAATACACTTGTTTTAACATTCACATGTAGTGTGGCATCTCTGGACACAAGGTACTACACAGTATTGGTGTTTAGTGGTGCCTGGTGTTGTGAAGCTTTTGAAGTATCATTGTTTTGTGAGACTCCTCAATGGCTAAATTTTGTTTCATCTTCTAGCTAAAGCTCAGGATGGTGCAGCCATGGAAATGCAGCCACTGAAGAGTGAGGATGGTGGGGATGGAGATGAGAAAGACAAGAAGAGAGCAAACTTGCCAAAGAAAGAGAAGTCGGTTCTTCAAGGGAAACTCACAAAGCTCGCAGTTCAGATTGGCAAAGCAGGTATGATGTATCAGTACCTTCCTTATGTTGATATCTTACATTTGAATATTTGAATAAAGTTGGAACACGCATAGTTTGTGAGGGGATAACTTAAGTAGTTAGCCTTGAGTGGTTTGATTAGTTTAAGTGCCAAATTCCAATGCATGCAAGTATGCCATCGTCCCAAGCGTGCTGATGACTTCTCAGATTGTCATGTGGATGACTTTTATTTTTACTTGATATGAATATATTCAGACTTTAGAGTGTCAGCTCCTGGGAGAGAAAATTCCAGCTTCATAACATTGGACAAGTGTTACGAAAGATGTTTTAGATAAGGTATGGCATTTAGTGATGTACCTAAAGAACTATGAATTTAATGAAGTCTGAAAGATGTGGTAGGGTCAACCAGGTTATCTCTGGTACTTCCAGAGGCTTAGGAGTTTCCACTTAATATATGCCTTGCTGATACATAACATTATTATTGACTTTCTACTATCCTTTAGCTTCTGTTACTCTTCTCTCAGCTAGGATTCAGCTGTCTTGTGAAAACATTTGATAAACTGTTACTTCTTGAAAGTAGACTAAAACAACAATGAAGTTCAGTGTAAATTTTAGGGTATATTTTCTAGTATATAGAGCTTTAATTCAAGTATCTCAGGATTTATTTAGGTCCATGTAGAACTGTTGAAATATTCAGGCTAGAAGGAACGTCTAGAAGTCTTGTAGCCCAGCCCACAGCTCAAAAGGGGCCAACTTCATAAGACAGTTATGGTGTTAAGGACAATGCAGTTAAACTTTTAGCTTTAGCACTCCATAGTTATGTGTAGCAATGTTAAGTTTTCAGGGAAACTTGTACTAACAAGTGTTGAATAAAGCTTCCATGGTATGTGAAATATTGTTATTATCTAGCAGTTCTTTTACATCTTTCATAAGTAAGAGCTCTTGTTTTCCTTTATGCACCTTTTGACCTGCTGTAATTCCCCACATGCCCTTAATTGCTCATCTGCTTCATATATGTGCTTTTATGTCCTGTTGCTTTGGGACAGTGTACATGCTGAAGCTTTTTTCTGTAAAGAGCTGACACTTCAGTGACTTCTGTTCCTTTATTCCAGGCAGCTCCATTTACCTTCACTGTTTTCATGCGGTGCCTTAACTGTGCTGCTTGGCTTGCTAACAGGAGTTCTGATTTTTCTTCCCAGTTACTCCCAGTTCACTGAACACTGAGCTTAGCTGCCGTATTTAATCCCACCTTCAGCATGAAGCAGGGTACAGACTGTCAGCAGCTTTCTCTACTGAATAAGTCAGCAGTACAGTCACTGAAGGCCTGCTGAATTATTTTGGTTCTTATTCTGCTTAGCCAATTGACTTTACGTATTGGTCTTTGCTCTTCATAATTAGATCTACACTTTTCAATTAAATGGGAGGGAAAAAAAAAATATTTTAGAAGTTTCTAGGTGAAATATATGAGGAAATACTTGCATTGGAATTTGGAACACCTTTGAGCATGACGCAAATATTTCCTGACTTGCTTGTTTAAAATCTTAATTATAAACTAACTTCTATAAAGGGAGAAGTCTTTTCACTTGGCTTATCGCCACACATTTGAGATAATTTCTGAAAGCTGTTTGTTCTCTTTCTCACAAGGTTTGTTGATGTCTGCAATCACAGTCATTATCCTTGTGTTATATTTTGTAATTGATACCTTTTGGGTTCAGAAGAGACCTTGGCTTGCTGAATGTACACCGATTTATATTCAGTATTTTGTGAAGTTCTTCATTATTGGAGTTACAGTCTTGGTGGTGGCAGTACCAGAAGGTCTTCCACTTGCAGTCACTATATCTCTGGCTTACTCTGTTAAGGTAAGTGGACAGATGCGGAACAGATTTTAAAGGTAGGCGGGTGTATTCAACAGGTGTAAAATCTCTGTTTTTTGGGATATGCTGCATCACATAGATGTAACAGACTGGGGAGAAGCATTTCTTGTTTCCCTGAACTGCACAAGAAATCTGCTGCAGAATTTTTCTTAACTGATGAATGCACACAAACATGAACAGTGAGCAGTGACAGCCTGTTGTCACCAAGTAAAGACGAATGGGTTTAGCTCATAACATTGTAGCATTTACTTATAATAAATAGATACATTAGATTTTTTAAATAACAAACTCTTCCATAAACCTGAACTTCTACCTAACTGAAGTGTTAAGCAACTACTGCCTTTTGTAGGTAGGTTTCCAGGTAGGTTCTTCTTGAGGACTGAATGTTGAACATGTAGCTTTCTATTTATTATACAACATGTTTTTCAACTCACGCTCTATATTCTCTTAATTTCTTATTGCTTCACAATGCTGGGACTGGATATATATCTGAAAATCTAACTGTAAAGACAATGGATGTTTAGGCTGTGTTCTAGAACTTAGTAACTTACAGCACTAACTAGTAGTGGCCTTAGTGTAGTATCATTTGAAGTTACTATGCCTCTTTAAAGTTAAAATACTATCCAAACCTGTTAAATAAAGAATTTAAAGTGATATTTTGATGTATGAAACTTGTATAGTACTCACTGTCTTAGTTCAAATATTACTGTTCTTGTTTTATTTGATTCTAAGTCTGACTCTAGCATCTTTGAAATATATATCATCTGATGTTTGGGTGAGTCTGTCACATAGTTTACTTGATCTTTCTTGTAAGCAGAAAGACTTTTTTAGTGTTGTATCTAGTAAAGCTCAATCTGTACCTTTCCTGTTTCTAAATATCATAAACTATTTGCTTATAACAGTCTGAACAGCATCAGTGTGACATGCAGATACAGGAGGTTAAGACTGTATTTATGAACCTTGTTCAAAATTAAGTTTACTGTGACATAATAGACTTAAAAGAATTCCTGCAGAATGTGGCAACTACAAATTCCTCTCCTGTAAGTTGCCAGATAACTTAGTCTGAGTGTCTTCTGAAACTGATGTGTAAGACAGGACACCCTAAATGTGAATTTCTGAAATGTGAAGTAGTGGTCATGGATAGCTGTTGACTGCTTTTATTTTCTTAGAAAATGATGAAAGATAATAACTTGGTGAGACATCTGGATGCATGTGAAACAATGGGCAATGCAACAGCTATTTGCTCAGATAAAACGGGAACATTGACCATGAACAGAATGACAGTGGTCCAAGCCTACATCAATGAAAAACATTATAAAAAAATTCCAGAACCAGAAGCTATTCCAGAGAAAACTATGGCTTACCTTGTGACAGGAATTTCTGTTAATTGTGCTTATACTTCCAAAATACTGGTAAGTGGATTTCTTCATTCTAATCAAGGTAACTAAACAACTTCTGCAAAAGATGCAAATCATCTGGTGGCCACGTGATAGGCAGTTAAGTGTAAGTTTGTGGCAAAATGCAGTGTAAGATATTCCGTACCTGCAGTAAATTGTTCAACTGTTCAGTTGAGACTAATATTCAAAAATAGCTTATTTCAGTTAGAACTGATAATACAGGTTTTGAACTGATAATTCAAAGATACAATCTCAGGAAGATAACTTCCTTTAAGTTCACAATTGTGCCTAAATTTGTTTTTGTAAGTGGGGCTGTTTACCTTACTTGAAAAGCATCTTGGCTCAATTTGAGTACTACTTCAAAGTAAATATGTAAAAGCTTGGTTGGACTCACTGCTGGATGTCCATGTCTCTTCTACTCAGACCTAGACATCTGAAACTGCACATTAAAGTGAACATTTTGAAAGTGTGAGTATTTAGTAGAGCCAAACCCAAGATCTTGCAGCTCTGAGTAACAAGAATGGATCACCGACTTACAATCAATATAGTTCAGGCCTAGCTGCTTGAGGCATCTCAGGCTGAGAAATTGCTTCTGCCTTTTTTGCTACAAAATATATTGCAATGTTATAGCTATATAACCTCAGAAATATCTTGAAATGTTGTACTTATAGCACTACTATGTGCATATTCCGCATTGCTGACATAAGAAACTTGTTCTGCTATTAAGAGGTTGGAAACTTGTTTCTGAACTCTTTTCAGATAAATAGGCCGTGGCCTGGAAAACGGAACTTGTAGTGAGACTTAAGAAGATTAAAGACTTAGCTTGTTCAGTAGAAGGCTAACAGGTGATGTGATTGTAGTCTAAGTCATTGAGGAAGAGTTATTACAGGAGAGGATACTTTAATTTTGCAGAAATGATGCAATTTAGCTTGCTTAAATTGGTTTAAGTAAACTTATCTGCACTTCCAAAATGCAAAATAATTATTCAGGGACTACACTCAATTGATTAGGTAGACATTCCAAGCAATGGAAAATGTGTTTTTAGAAATGTCATGTGGGGATTCGATACAAACTTAATGAGTGATATTTGGGTCTGAGAAAGGGACTGAAAAATCCTAAACAGGTACAGAAGAAGTCACTTACAAAAGCCAGCAGTATGACTTTGGCTCGTGGCTCACAGGAATTTGTAGACTCATCATTGCAAAAGTAAAAATTCCCCATCTCAGAGCTAAGCTTGCTCTTAGCTTCCTTGATTTCTAGATACTTTACTTCAGTGATTCATACATTAACCTTCTAATAAGTGAAGGTTCTTGTTCTTCTTGCAGCCTCCTGAAAAAGAAGGTGGCCTACCCCGTCATGTTGGAAATAAAACTGAATGTGCCTTGCTGGGATTGCTCTTGGATTTAAAACGTGATTATCAGGACGTAAGAAATGAGATACCAGAAGAGGATTTGTACAAAGTGTACACCTTCAACTCTGTTAGAAAATCTATGAGTACTGTGTTAAAAAACTCTGATGGCAGTTTCCGGATATTCAGTAAAGGTGCCTCTGAGATAGTTCTCAAAAAGTAAGAAAAACTACTATTGTCATTCAGCACTTAAATTTGTCTAAATGCTATGATAGATAAGGAGACTGAAATGCTAAACATACTTGTGCCATAGTCTGTGAAATATTTTTGTCACCCTATTGACAAACAAATGCTGCAGTCCTATATATACCCTTGTGATTGCAGCCAGCTTCCCAGCTTGTCTACCTCAATTGTTTGGCTTTCTACTGTAAGACGGGCAATCAGCATTTCAGTTACTTTAATTCTCACACCTCAGCCTGATCCCCAGAAAAAGAGCTGGTTGTCATTAATTTTAACTTGTGAACTTTGCTCTGATACAGGAAAGCATTTGATCTGTTCTCTAGTTAAACTGTTTTCATTTTAGATGTGGTTGGTCAAAATACTCACTCATCTTCCAGTAAAGGCCCAACAGCTGATATGCCTAAATTCCAGGAAGGGCTTGTGCTTTTTAAAAGTGATTACTTTTAACTTTAAAAGACTGTGCAAGTTGGTGTCTAAGTTGATCATTTTAACAGGAGATTGAACTTGACCAATTGAGAAACTTGAGGGTTTTTAATGTGAGAAAGCAAAATACTTCCTTATCCATGAGATTAGACTATTAGTGAGAGCTAAGTCCCCGCTGGGACAAACCTCTAGGTATGAAGAAAGCTCTGGTAACTCCTCACTAGGTGAGAAGTCAAACATGTGTGCATCATGTTCCCCAGGAACACCAGTTGTAACTAATCTGGTTTTGGTTCCAACATCACCCTATTTCTAGACTGAGCAGCATATACATTTTTGCTTGCTACTAGCCCCCCAACTCATTATCTAGGAAAATACTAATGCACTAAAGAAAAATGATTAAATCTGCCTTCTCCTCAACTTAGTGCTGACAACAAAAGGTCAATTTTTAAAGGACTCTTGTTCATTTTGATACAGACCTTAAATATATGTGGGAATTTTTTCATAGCCAGTTTTTAAGCCAAGTCTCATAGATGAATATATTTGAATTACTTCTACTTTCAGAAGTGTTTTGTACCTTACTATCTTATTGAGCAGTTGAACTGTAGAAGTTGCCAGAACTCACTTAGCTCATTAGAACTCATTTTAACTCATGTGGTCCACTTGGCTTCATAACTGAGATAAGAAAATATATAATAAGGACATTCAACAAAGAACAAGAAAACCTAGACTGATTTGGATACTACTGGAATAGTTGTAATTCCAAGACTATTTGAGAGTATGCACCAACTAGGAAAAAGTCTTATGATAAGCCACTTTCTCTACCCGCTACCTGTGCAGTTCCATAAAATTAATCTCAGAGCTTGTAACCTGGTTTGTCAATTGTGTTGCTCATTCCTTATTATACTGTGTATGACTATTCTTGGGCATTGAAAGATTAAACATTAATATTTATAAGATGCAAATGAGTCACTAAAAAGTGTAGAAGTCAGTGCCCATTCTGAACTTGATTTTTTAAAAAAAGTCATAAATTATATTGTTTCAGTGCCACATTATTACTGATTTGTAAAACAAGTGCTTGTAGCATTGTTTTGTGACAAAACTTTGCTAAGGATGCAGATGAACCTAATATTTTGTAGTGTTATATTCATGGCATTAATATTGGTAAAGTACGTATGCTCTCTGTGAAAGCAGTGGCATCCTTGGGATGAAGGAGCACAACTAAAAGAGCATGTGTTCAAGTGCCAGAGTACATAGTGATGAATCTAGTCTCTTACACAAACAGTTAAATAATTTAAGTATTTGTTTGCAATTTAATACTTCATATTAAGGACTCTATGCCAGGTGCTCTCTGGATTCTCTGTACTTGGAGTGGGTGGTGGAGGAGAGCAAACCTGAACAGTTTTAAGGATAGCAGTACCAGAGTTTGCTTTTAGTGTTGCAAGTTGAGTACAGAGCTGTTCTATGTTCTGGAAGCGTGCTGTACTTCTGAGACTTGTATAACTGTTAACAAGGAGGGATTCTTTTGTTGAACTTGAAACTGTATTGACTGACTCAACCAGTGTGGACACCAGTCCATTTAATACAATGGAGAAATGAGATACTTCTGGGAGGTAACTAATGTTCCTGTTCTAAATTCATTAGACATTATTTTCATCCTAGGATGACTGACTTAGTTAACTTTCTACAGCTGGTAGAAGGCGTGTGGACATTACCTTAGAGATGCTGCTACTGGCTTTTTTGTGTGTATGTGAGTGTAGTGAAAATAAAGCTTGTGGAAACTTAATGGAATTGACTAATAGGCCATTGAATGTGCTGAACTCTGGTTAAAATTTGGTAACTCTTTAAACTTTCCTTTTCAGGTGCTTCAAAATACTGAGTGCTAATGGAGAACCAAAGGTATTTAGACCTAGGGACCGCGATGATATAGTGAAAACTGTAATTGAGCCAATGGCTTCTGAAGGGCTCAGAACCATCTGCCTGGCATTCAGAGACTTCCCAGCAGGGGAACCCGAGCCGGAATGGGACAATGAAAATGATATTGTTACTGGTCTGACGTGCATTGCTGTTGTTGGGATTGAAGATCCTGTGAGACCTGAGGTAGGGTCACTGACTGAACTGCAGTGATTCTGTTACAATGGATCTGTATTCATGTTGTTTGTCATGCAGAGAGTACAAGAAAATGAATTGCTATTGTATGCCTTAAGCATAGTTATAAATTAAAATCTAATTTTATTGGTGGGAAAGTTAATGGAGCTTTAAAAGCAGATTAAAATTTCTTAATGCCACTTATGCTGTGTTATTGGGGCTCTGTACAAAATAATGACTTAAAGCGCTTACTGTGCAGAGTCCCAGTAGGTGGAATAACTTGTGTTTATTTTTTTTTTCACCACTTGGGATATTAGGAGTATTGTTTAGGATAATAGTACCCATTGTGCTTTTTGACAGCTTCTTATGGGGAATAATGGAGAGGGGGGTTTGTCACCTAAGAACTGAGGCAAGGAGTCTGGCTTGTGGTTGAGGTCTAAGGAGGACAGTATTTTTCAATAGTGAAAGCTTTTATGCCACATGTAAGTGGAACTCCAGTCTCATCTAAACTATCATCACTTCACAGTAAGAGTCATGGGTGAAGTAGTGGAGTGTGAGTTGTAGTTTATTTCATGTCATCATAAATGAAAAGCCAGTACTTCCATACCTTTGAGTACTACAGCCTAGTATGTCATGAGGGTTTTTGTGATATTTTGGAATACTGCAGTACTTGAAAAATGAAGAGGGCAAAGAAGGCACATGACATAATAACAACGACAAAGCCCCTCTGCCAAAATGGACATTTTTGTCTTTTTCAGGAAAATAATTATGGTAAGCTACTTAATTTTTTTGAATGTTCCATAACAACAGTCTTGATTTTAAAATAAGAGTTATCCTTTCACTTACATGTCTAGATTTATTCAGCTAATGTACAATCTCTGAGCCCCTGTGAATCTTTTCTTACAGGTACCCGATGCAATAAAAAAATGTCAACGTGCAGGCATAACTGTACGTATGGTGACTGGCGATAACATTAACACTGCTCGTGCTATTGCATTAAAATGTGGTATTCTGAATCCTGGTGAAGATTTCCTGTGTTTAGAGGGCAAAGACTTTAACAGGAGAATACGCAATGAAAAAGGAGAGGTAAGCACACTGACCATGTAAAGTAGCTCAGCAGATATTTCAAGTGTCCTAACTGTGAAATATAACCAATGTTCCTTTTGCAGATAGAGCAAGAGAGAATAGATAAAATTTGGCCAAAGCTTCGTGTTCTTGCAAGATCTTCTCCCACTGACAAACACACTCTAGTAAAAGGTAACTAAAAACTATCTGAGCTTCTAAGTAAAGCTAGATTTTTTTTTTTGTTCCTACTTCTAGAAAAAACTCTAAGATTGAGCAGTGGGAAGTGCCTATGAGGGTGTCTTGATTTACCAACTGTATTTTTTTCTCTGCTTGAGAAATAGAGCCAACTACAACTATCTGTTTTGACTTTTTTTTTTTTTTTTTGATTCTGAGGAAGACAAAACTGGGATTCTCTTTCGGATTTAATTTGCGCTGTGTTGTCAATTTTGAACAGTAACATCAAGATGTCATTTTATTTTAGGTATAATTGACAGCACTGTCTTTGAACAGAGGCAAGTTGTAGCAGTAACTGGTGATGGTACCAATGATGGTCCAGCTCTGAAGAAGGCAGACGTTGGATTTGCTATGGTATGATTTTTTTTTTTTTTTAATCTTCAGTATTTTTGAAATCTATTTTGATAAAATAGCCTATCAAATCACTTAAAAGAAGATTAAACAATGTTGCTTGTTTCATGAGCCTAATATACAACTAAGTTAATGGATTCAACATTTCTTACCCTTACTACTAGTTACTTTTTCCTCCTTCCTCAGTCTTCCAAATTAACCATGTTTTTATTTGATGGAAAATGCCCTTGTGGCATTTGCCATTGAATAAAACTTAAAAACTGGAGATCCCTGGTCACTTGCAGATCAAAACCTTTTTACACAAAGGCTTGTTGCAAAATGTAGGAGCAAAATTACTAATACTGAAGGTTTCTCAAATGAGATTTGTTCAACATACGGCAAAATGATTTCAGGTGGTAAATAGCATACTATGTTGACTTTCAGTAAAGCTTATACACACTATGGAATGAGCTTATTCATCTCTTTTCCATGAATTATGCATAGGAATAGGGAGACTGTAAGGCGAAGACTGCCAGTTGATGTTTAATATGGCTTTTGAAGCTATACTAAGAGACATTTCTAATGAAACTGAAGTAAGAGCATTTTATGGCAATCTAGGATCTGCATTTGTATGGATGGTTCCTTAGATTACTTGGCTTTTTCAATTTAAATTCTCAAACACTCTTTTAAATAGTAGTCAAACTAAGCCTTGCACAGAACCCATGAATATTAACTGCTGGGGGCAGAACTGCTTAGCCTAGATTTACCTTGCATTAAGGACTAATTTATTGCAGGCTCTAAAACAAACTTTTCTTCAAGTGTTAACACTAGATATGCTCATGACTTAATAGGTTTCAGCTTGCTTCTGTCTCTTTCAAAACACTGTAAGATAGATTCCTCAAGCTTCCTCTTGCCTCAAGATTCCTCCTCAGTCTTGAGCTGAAAAGGTACAGTTTGGTACTAGTAGGTCACTTTAGCCTTTAAAAATTCATTATTGAGCATTTGAAGGAAAAAATAGGACCATATTCTTCCTATACCACATGCAGATGCACTGACTCAGATGCTAATCTTGAAGAAAAAAAAAAAAACAACAAGAAGAGCTTTCATGTCATTTTCAAGGAGCATTTTGCAAAAGCATAACTTACAAATTTGACAGCTACACATGAAATGTTCTCTAGACTGTAACAGTCTTGTTTTAATGAGTATCTGTTTTCTGCTATTGGATCACTGCTGTAGTTGGCACTGTCAGGTGGATTTATTTTCATCTCCCATTTCCCATAACCTAAATGTTTCCTGCAGTTCCCATCTATGTACATCTGTGTAAGGAACTAGTTTCTGTAACTGTTTATCTAAATAGCACTTAAAATATACCATCTACTGCATGATATTCAAAGATACCCTTTAAAGTGAACACATAGCTGTGCAGGTGACTCATTTCCTTTGCAAAATAATAGATCAAGAATAAGGATCATTAAATTTGCTATTGAGTTTGTGGGTTTGAAATGCCAAAAGCAAGATAAATATCCTTGAAGTAGGTATTACATAGAACTTGCTGTTTAGATATGTTAGGAGACTCCAGGCATTTAAAATTTAAGAATGATGTTGCATATTCTAGTGTTTAATGTCAATGCTTCTCTGCAAAAGGTTTTTGGTAATGTGTATCATTCTGCTGTGTTGTGGACACATGTCTTGTACTACTGCTGGAATCCATATAGTAAACTCATTAGGACATAGACTAAACTGTAGTACTGCACCATCTGGTGGCCTTAAATTTGAACAGGGTTCAGTAACACTTCTTTAGGAGAAACTTAAACAGTGTCTTTTTCATCAACTTGAGGATTTTTGTTATTAAGGTCTGTCTTTTAAAGACGTTACCTTTTTTTGTTTACATTTTCCCATACTTGAGAGGAACTTGCAAGCAGAACTTGATTCAGTAGAACTTTATGTGCTTACATTAAAATAGTCTTTCAGACATGGTGCATCAAAGAGAATGCTGACTGAGAATATAATAATATATTCTATTAGTGTAATATATATAGTAATAATATATTCTATTAGTGCATCCTGTTATATTTCATAGTGGTTTTATTTTTCTTCCAGGGAATTGCTGGAACAGATGTCGCGAAAGAAGCTTCTGATATTATCCTTACAGATGACAACTTCACAAGTATTGTTAAAGCAGTTATGTGGGGACGAAACGTGTATGACAGCATCTCCAAATTTCTTCAGTTCCAGCTTACTGTCAATGTAGTAGCAGTAATTGTTGCTTTTACAGGAGCATGCATAACGCAAGTACGTACGGTGGATTGTTTCAGCTTATAAAGGTTGAAAATGTCTTGACTCTTGAATTCAAACTTTCAGTTAAACACTAGTCTGAAGAACATAATGTTCTTCAGAACATGCCCATGTTGTGTAATAAATGCCTTTAACAGCTGCAATTTGTTCACTTATATTGGAGGGTTTATGTATCTATCTTTATAGGATTCTCCGCTTAAAGCTGTGCAGATGCTGTGGGTAAATCTCATAATGGACACATTAGCTTCTCTTGCCCTGGCAACAGAACCACCCACTGAAGCTCTTCTGTTGCGAAAGCCTTATGGTAGAAACAAACCTCTGATTTCTCGTACAATGATGAAGAACATTTTGGGTCATGCATTCTACCAGCTCGTAGTGGTCTTCACACTCCTGTTTGCTGGTAAGAATACTGAGGCTTTACAAAGTTATCATAAAAGTTGTACAGAGATGTGCTCTTAAAACTAGTGTTTTACTGTAGTGCATGTGTAAAGACACCAATTAAGCTGCTGATAAATGCCTTTTGTACACAGGTGAGAAAATTTTCGATATCGATAGTGGAAGAAATGCACCTCTGCATGCTCCTCCTTCAGAGCATTATACTATTGTATTTAATACATTTGTGATGATGCAACTTTTTAATGAAATTAATGCCCGAAAAATTCATGGTGAAAGAAACGTTTTTGAAGGCATCTTTAACAATGCCATCTTCTGTTCTATTGTTCTGGGGACATTTGTTGTGCAGGTAAGTAACTTCTTGGAGGGTGCGGGGGGGAAATGCACTTAGTATATTGATGTACTCGCTCACCTTGTAAATGCTGATCAGGTAGTGCCAGGCATTTCATTCCTGCAATGTGTAAAACCTTCAGTGTCAAACATGCTATAAACTAAACTTAGAAGTGGTGCTTGACAGTGTTTTTGGGAAAGACCTCTTAGAAATTGGCCAAACTGGAATGTAGAAGTACTTGTATTTAACTTTTGAATTTTCTGGTCCTTCAATTTGATCTTTGCTAGTATTTTGACAAAAAGTGAAGAAGTTGTATGTTCCTCCCACTAGTCAGAATTCTTAATATCTGCCTGTGCATCTGAACAAAACCCCATTTACACAACTATAAGAAAGTTACAACTCCTGGTATCTTCTTAATGAGATTAGGACATGAATAAGCTCTAGGAACTTAAGTATCAGTTTTTATCTTTCTGATGCAGAAATTGGTTATCTGTATAGATGCTGGTTTAGATGTTATTTTAATGTGAAAAACACTGATGTCTATGGACCTTCTGTTGGGGCATCTAAACAGATCCGTAAAAGCCAGTTAGTTAACTCAGTATATGCGAACCAATTAAACAGCATTATCTGAAATCGACTTGATTAACACACTGGTGTTGAAACACCAGGTCAAAATTGAGTCTAAAGAAAATAGTTGACAAGAAATAATTTCACCTTTTAAATGACCTTAACTTTTAATTCATCAGAAAAACTAACCAACAAATCAGTAAACTGCTACTTTTTTTTTCATTTTGGCTTAAGTTATTTTGGACTTGAGATGTAACCCATACCTTAAGCTTCTCCTTAGACTTGGGATTCCACGAAGCTGACTGAATTCATAGCGGTTTAAACAATGCAAATGTATGTACCTCTGCGGCACATGAAGTTAGTTCACTTATTGTCCCAGGTTTAGGGTTTTTTAGATGACACTTTTTCAGAAGCTGCTCTTATTTTTAGGGTTGCAAATGCAGCATACTGACTGTTATTATGCAACAAAGCCAAATATGTAGAAATTACTCCTGACTGTAACTGTGTTCCCTTTATAAAATGACAGACTGAATGCCTTCCCAAATAAGTAACTCCTGAGTTGTTGCCTCAGTGTTTTATTCTGTGTTAATAAAAGAAGATACTCTTGGGCTTTTCAGCTGTCAGGTGTCCTACTTAATGGTCAATACTATCTCCTTTTCATGCCTGCCCTGCTACTTGAATTGTTGATTCTCCAGGGCAGACTTTCATGCATTTAATTCCTATGCAGAGGGATACCTTGCTCATTAGGGCCTGTACAGCTTGTCATAATGGGTAAGTCAATAGGAGCTCATTTAATTTAGCTTTTGAGATCTCTGTCCCCTCCTTCCAGGCCTTACTACATAGATGTCATACTGTGATGATTTCAAGTCTGACATTTAACTCTTGACAGGATACGTAGTAATATTCTGTTGAATTATTTCTGAAATACTTCATGGCTTGTGGATCTATGACTTGTGTTAATAGAAGTTTATTAATCAGCTTGGTCCTGGGCTGGGTGTTCATATGATAAATAATAACTGTAAATTTGTAGCATTGAATTCGTACTATAATTCTGAAATGAAGGGAAAGAAATGCAAGCAAAGAGAAGTAGTCATTAGGTTTTTCTGAGTGTGACCTGAAGAAAAAATAAATGGGTAGTTCTTGAAATACTGAAAACCGTAAGAGGATGGCTTAGCTTTGGAAACTTTCTCAAACTGCTGAGACAGTGGAAGTGTATGCTTAATAAGATGGAAAATACTATGTCCTAATGCAGAGCTGTCTGTAGTGATCTTGAAGCATTAGGGTATTTTCTAGTAACAAGTCTCTGGTAGGTGTTGTGTAATGATGTTGCTCTTCACAGATAATTATTGTGCAGTTTGGTGGGAAGCCTTTCAGTTGCTCAGAACTCTCGATTGAACAGTGGCTGTGGTCCATTTTCCTGGGCATGGGAACACTACTCTGGGGCCAGGTAAACTGTCTTTTTCAAAATGCCAAATATCCATCCGTAGTAGAATATATGGAAAATGCAATTACACTATCTTAAACGTTCAGATCTTTCAAGTGGACTATATGAATATGTGGAGATGAACAGTAAATACCAATTAAAATAGACTAGTTCAATAGCTAGAAGTTCTTAGTTGGATATTCCTTCTGCTGACTTGGTCAATCAGTTACATTTCGTAACTAGATGCTATGGCTGGTTTATGTTAAGTAACTTTTAACTAGAAACCCCTGTAGCTAAATATGGACTTATATCTTTTGCCAGATAAGTACTGGAAGAAGCTCTGTAAGAATACAGATGCCTTTAACATGTTAATGTTGAAGATTATTTAACTTAGTGTTGAATAGTTTTCTTGAAAAATCAGAATTGTTAAACTTGCTAGTATTTTGTTGATTTAAAAACTTCCTGGAGTAGCAAGAAATACAGCAAAGCTCAGAACTGTTTTTCTCTTTAATCTTCATTTGCATAATTATGAAATAATAGGAAACTTCTCCCACCTATTAAGCTGTTGCATTTTGATTTGTATTTCTTTTTCCTCCCTTAGGGTTTCATTACTATTGCATGCACAACAGTGCTTGTAAGCAGCAAGCTTATTTACATGAAACTTTAGAGCTATGGAGTTTTCCATTATTTAATGACATAGTTGTCTAAACTTTTCATACCACATGCAGAGTTTTCCGTTACAGTTTCTTTCCTTCCATTTTGTAAAGGACACTTCAGCTTTCAATATAAAATTGGTAGGGTGAATTTTAGTTGCAAATGCATACATAGATGCATATTCCTAAAGTGGGTATAAGCTTTTTAATAAGGATCTGTGGAAAATTAATTATTAAAAAAATCAAATAGAGTCACTCTGAGGTTTAAAAGTAGCCTAGAAGAGAACTGAGATGGCTCATAATACCTTTGACCCAAAGTGTCTTGCAAGGGCAAAGCTTGCCTGCTGCAGTTTGTGCTGCTCTAGCATCTCATTAAAGTCAAAGAGCTTTTGACTTTCTGAGAACAGTAGAAACTGAAATGTGATCTGGGAACACTCATAGTAGCAATTTCAGCATGAAGGGCTGTTTATCTTGCTTTTGGAGCAGTCTTTTTCCTCTGCAGCTGCTGAAACTCTTCTAGGTTTGTGATGATCAAGGAAAGCAGCCTTGGAACTGATCTGGTTCTGCTAGATGGGATGTATCAAAAGATTACTCCCCCTAACTACCTAGTTCAACAGAATAGCCCTGAAGGTGGGGATGAAAAGGACAACTGGAACAACCATACGTAACTTTTGTTTCATTTAAGATAGATGAACTAAGTAGCAAAGTAACAACTTGGAATAAGGGTTTTGGAAACATCACTCACCTTGCAAACGGATTGATACCTCCTAGGTCACAAAAGAATGCGTGTCTGTTCTGTATTTCTGAATTAACTGTGGCTACTTTAATTATATGATGTAGCTCTCATTTGGGGTAAAAAATCATGCTTATCAAACTGATGGAGCTCCGAAAGCTCTAGATACAACCACAGTCTATGGAATTAATGGCTCTTGCGGATTCAGTACTGCTCCTTCCTGGCATAGTCAAGTAAAGTTAAAGGGGAATTCTTTGTCCCTCGTAAGGATGCTTTGTTTCCTAGATTTGTAGTCCAAGTGTAATTTCACACCTCAGCTGAGGTGATAAGGATATTCACAGTTTTGCAGCTATTCAGCTGGAGTGATTGCCCTGCATTGATGCACTCATCCCACTTACAAAATTTGTTTTTTCAACTTTGCTAATTGTATGCAGGATATAATGTTAAGCCTTAAGTCTAGTATTACACTTATTATTAAAAAAAATCCTGATTCATATTTTTCATTCACTGTTAGTTGATTTCAACAATTCCAACCAGCCGTCTGAAATTCCTTAAAGAAGCTGGTCATGGAACACAAAAAGAAGAGATTCCTGAAGAAGAACTAGCAGAGGATGTAGAGGAGATCGATCATGCTGAGAGAGAATTGCGTCGTGGTCAGATCTTGTGGTTTAGGGGACTAAACAGGATACAAACTCAGGTATGGTCTTGAAAAAGGTACGGCGCTGTGGGTGTTATGAGGGAAATATCTCTTCTCCATCTCCAGTCCTTTGACTAAGCTGGCATTTCTAGCTGGTGTGACTGAGACTGTCAAAAGGGGGTGCGGATGGATGTGTAATCCCACAGGGTCCTCTGTTTTCTTCAGCTCTAAATGCAACTCTTGCCTGTGTATCTGCTCTATGAAAAAAAGTGCCTTTTTTCTTTACTTTTTGTGTGTTATAGATGAGATGGTCCTTTCTCTTGTTCTCTCTCTCTCTCTCTCTCTTGCTGAGCAAGCTGTCACAATCTCTGATTCCTTGCAGATGGATGTAGTGAATGCTTTCCAGAGTGGAAGTACCATTCAGGGGGCTCTAAGGCGGCAACCCTCCATCGCCAGCCAGCACCATGATGTAACAAATATTTCTACCCCTACACATGTAGTGTTTTCCTCTACTACTGCTTCTACTACTGTGGGGTGTGAGTGTGTGTTCCTAAAGTGCATGAAATTAACATTTCCTAACTCACGTACCTAACGTTTCTCATTTTCTCCTTAGTACTTAAAATCATCGTTCAGGCTTTTATAGAGCTCTTCCACAAAGTGGAGTCCTCAAGACTTTTTTTTCTTAGAGGGCTGAGAACAGGTGGAACAGTTTCAACAAAAGACTTTAATGTGAAAGCTGTGAGCCTGCACATCCTGTGCCTTCATCCATTTGTGTACAGAGGGATGTTTAAGATAAAATGGGAAAACTGTTGTAAATTTTCGAGTATATGCCTCTTAGGGTGACTTACATTGAATAAATGAATTACCTGTATAATCATGGACCCAGGTCAACAAAAAGACATGCCCTGTACTGCAGCACAAATGATACTTAAGGTAAAGAAGCTGATGGGAAAAGCAAATGGTATGCTAAAAATATTAATGTAGTTAGAACATGGACCACTACGTGCATTTTCTTTGTAGCTTGTAAGGAACTTCTGAATCATCTGCTTTTGTTGGACCTTTTTTTACTGAATAACACAACTTTCTCAACATCATGATTCAGGTGGTGAAACAAGGCTTCTAAAAGGCATACAAGTCAGAAGAAACATTTAATTAGCTAATATAAGAAGGAAAAAAAGGGTTTAAGCATTGAGTGGTGAAAGTTTCAAATCTGAAGGGTTTTTTTTCCTCTCTAGGTTCTTCTGGCAGCAGTTTGCAAGCCATCAGTGAAAGTAAAGTTTGTCTCACCTTAATTCTGCCCTCTTTATATTGTGACTTAAGTGGCATTTTGGTTTCAGCCTTCCTCTCTGTAGAGGCTAGAGATTTAATTACTCGTGTACGTAGGCTTAAACTCTGGAGCCCGAAGATGCATAACAGTTGTAGTTGAATACTAATAGCAGTATCTATTGTTAAGAGTTTTCTATCTTAATTATATATTACATGTTTAACTTTCTTCTCTAACTTCCTAGGGACTGGTTAAATAAGTGGTTTTTAAAATAACTCTGAAAGGGCTTCTTTCCCCCCCTTGCTTTTTAAACTTTCAGATTACCAGATGGATGAAGACCCTTAATTTCAGGAGCTGTTTTAAATGAAATGTTCTCTCCTGATTTTTTTTTTTTTTTTCTTTTTGGCTTGGCCAGAATTGCTGTGTGAGCCTACACAAGTATTCACCTCTGTACTTGTTCTCCATTGGTGAGAAAGGTATTTCCCTACCTTGCAGCAGTATTGAGAAGCTCAGCTCACAAATTTGCATGCCTGAAGAAGATGAAATGAAAAGTACATTTAACAGTAAGGATGCACAGGATTGCATCTCCTAGTTAAAATGCTAATTAGTAACTTGTATCGCTAACTGCACTCAAGAACATTAATTAGACATTCAGTATTCTCTAGAGAGCAACTTCATGCCGTGCTGCCATTTGAGCAGAATCTAATGGGCACTGCAGCATCTTATTGCATCGAATGACCAATGCAGATACAGAGCTACAATAGCAGAGAACAAGTTTTTGATCCTCATTAAGTAGTACAGCCTTCTGCTACACCCTCGAGGAGAACAACTTTTGATAACTAATATGTATTAATGGGAAGCAGATGTGTTATTTCATTTTATCTCTCTTTTGGAGCTGTTTGTTGGAAAATAGTTCAGCTGTTCCTATGAAGTGAGGTTGTAACTCTTAAGCAGCCATCTGGCTAGGAGGATTTGGAGTGCTTACTGCATTCCTTGCTATTCTGGTACAAGAGGAGGAAGACCCGATGACAGTATAAATTACACATAACAAATTGTCTTGTTTGCTCCTTACTTATGCGATTTATTTATAGTTACCTCTCGTGTCTAATTATCTTGAGCAGTTGAAAAGAAAGCCTTCAAAACACTAGATTTTCCCTTTTTAAGTATAACTTAAAATGCTCGTACTCTGATTTTTGCCTTCATGGCTGGACTCTTTAAGGGTCCTGGGTTCATAGGAGTGTCTAGACCATTTGTTTAGTATTCATTCTGGATGGGAACCAAGCCTTTATTGTGGGTATTCTTATCTTCCCATGATAATTAACAGCTGTGTCCTCTTAAGCCAAAAATTGTTTTCCATTACTGCTTATGTTCTAACTTAACATCTGTAAGCAATGAAAAACCAGTCCCATGAGGCAGTCATATTTCATTTTGCCACATAAATCAGTGGCACAGTGGGATGCAACAGGCCAAATAAAGGCATTGCAAACTTTCAGTCTGGCACTGTCACCACTGATTTTCTTGGTAAGTGCCAAGACAGTTTCTACAGCTTGCTGGACTTTTTAAAAGCTCATGTAACATGCCAACTCCTTAACAGCGTGCTCATTTGGTTTTTGTGTATGATGAACAGTAAAAAGTACCAGCTGCTGTTGTAATCTTTCACTTCTCAGGCACATTCACACTATTCCTGTCCTCCCTTTATTGGTGGTTGTGGCCTCCTCCTTGAGTGTATTCCTCCCTTCTGAGATTCCCATGGTTAATGGGACTCAGCTCTGTACCTGTAGTATAAAAATGTGGACTTGATAGCTTTTGAGTAAAATTCTTTGTGTCAAGTGCTCTGAAGGGGTAAGGGTGGGGGAACAATGCTACTACTAGAAGTCAAAGAACATGATCAGGACCTAAGACTTCATCATGTCCAGTGATTCTGTGGTAATAAAGTTGATAACACATTGCTTTTGGGGAGCCCTTCTCTGTTTACAGCGAGGTTCTTTGGTGTATTGAAGCTGTTTCGAAGTCAGTGCTCTTGATCTGCTTGATCTTCCAGCTTCATTCCTTCACCTGGAAGTCACTTTAATTTTTCTATCAGGGAATGCTATGGGAGCACAAAGTCATGACTTCTCAGCTTAAAACAAGTCATCTTGGATGTGCTTAAAAAACACATTTAAATTGGAGTTAGTGTTTTGTAACAGTACATTCTTGTTTAATACAGAGTTGCTCTGCTTCTTACTATACAACAGGTGCTTTGGGATTGAAACTGCTTAGCTGGAGATTTACTGAGGTTACTTAAAGTGGCGATGTTGAGAATTGAATAGGGTGCTACCAGAAGGGGGAAACTGTATCTTGATGAAAATGTTGGACAAAGGGGTCATTGACTTCTGCCTAACATTACTTGTTTTATCAGTTCAAGAGTGAATCCTGATTTCCTGTAGTTTGGTTAAAGAAACTTGTGGGGTGTGGGAGAAGAAGGGAGGTGTGGGCAATTGGTTCTATCATTCAAATTACCATTTGAAAAGCTTAAATTCAAGTCAACCTGGACATGCACAATTTGCAAAATGAGTTTGTACTTTATTCTGTCTAATTTCACTCTGAAATGTTTATTTATGAATTCTGTAAACTTGAAATAATAGTCAGCCTGGAAACTTTGTCCATGAATTCAATGTAAATTGAAGACTCACGGAAAGGCTGATCACCTGCTTATACTTTGTGCTACTTGAATAGTCTCCTCAAAGATACAACCTGCCATGGCTACTTAATTGTACAATATGATATTCGATTTCCTAGTTCTGGCTTTAAGTTTCTAAATCACTATTCAGTAAAGAACTTTCTCTAGTGTGGTAACTGGCTATATACTCGAATATTTACAGCTGTTACAGCGGGATCCTTTTTTGCATGACTCTTCGTAAATGTCCGGTCATTGTGACATTGGCTTACACTTGCTTGGCTTTTTCATAGTCAGTTGACATCCTAATTCCTAGCATGAGAATTAGTAACCCTTTTATCCTTTAACTTATTTTCAGCCTCTCCCCTCCTTACCCTCCCTGCCCCGCCCACCCCACCTCCCCCAAGTATTCAATAAAACACTCCTTGAGATTCAATTTGTGAATAAGTAGTTGGCCTCACTTCTGGGAAATGCTTAACCCATGTTAAATCATTGAACAATTCTAGTGCCATGTCTGAATTTTTAGGCCCTTCACCTTTTTGCAGTACTTTTACAATTTTTATTCCTACTGTGTAGACTGGCAGTGCTCTACTGAAATGCTCTTCATTTTTTACAGTTTATTGCAAGTTCCACTGCATCACATGCAAACTCGATTCACTCATGTCTAGCTGTTTGTGGATTCAAACTCATAAGAACCATGCCATTACCAGTAAACCCGCAGCGTTTTAACAGCCTTTTTTCTTTGTTTACAGATCCGAGTGGTGAATGCATTTCGTAGCTCCTTGTACGAGGGGCTAGAGAAACCTGAGACACGAAGTTCAATTCACAATTTTATGACGCATCCTGAGTTTAGAATAGAAGACTCCGAGCCGCATATTCCCCTTATTGATGATACTGATGCTGAAGATGATGCTCCAACAAAACGCAACTCCACTCCCCCACCCTCTCCTAATAAAAATAACAATGCGGTTGACAGTGGAATTCACCTTACAACAGACATGAACAAGTCTGCTACCTCTTCATCCCCAGGGAGCCCGCTACATAGTTTGGAAACATCACTCTGATTGTAAGCTGAATGTTAACACACTAGCTGCATTGTAAAGAAATTGAAACTGGGTCTCTTCACACGTTATGATGGACAAGATGACATTCTTGTCTTGGACTTCATCAGAAGACACACTTGTACGAATGTAGATTTATTTTTTTAAAAAAAAAGCTTTCTGCCAGACTGGAGGGTGCTTTTCTGGGGGTGGGAGTAATAATGAACTCTGACAGATAAACAGTAACTTGGCATAAGTGACCTGTGGATCATCTGTTGTACTTAAGAATGGTCCTGAACAGTGTGTTAGCAGAGCTTTAGTTAATCATGATCCTTTTCTGAGAGGAAGGCTGGGAAGGGCAAGGAGGCCCTGGATCATTGAATTGATACTTTAATTTCTGCTGTTGGCTGTTAATAATTTGGATTATTTATGTTTATAAATGATACAGATCTGTTTACAAGGTTTGTAGATACTTTTTTTGTTCCTGTTCATAGATGGGAAGCTTCCTTATAAATGATGCAGAGAAAAAAAAATTAAAAAAATAAAAAAAACTAGTCCTTCAAATACTGCTGTATTTTCAAGAAAAGGGTGTTTCTATTGAAACTGTACTAAATTTTGCCTGCAATTTACCTTGTTAAATATTGTAGATAAATTGCTAATACTAATAGCCAAATAGATAACACTAATGCTTTGTAAAAACATGAGCAGTGGTGTTCTAATGAAGTTATGGCCTCTGTCCTAATTAGTTTCTTAAATACATTTACTACTTAATGGTTTTGAAACAACTGTTTAATTTTTAAAAATTTTGAGAAACTTACAGAATAACTTTTGTTCAGAACTTAGTAGGATTGTTTAATGCAGGACATCAATATGTGATGGAACTTGCTTGAAATATTTCTGTTATCTCGGGCAAAATGGATTAAATCAAAATACATCAGAATCTTAGTCCTTTGTTTTTGTCTAAACATGTTAGTTTAGTGCTGTCTTGGTGAACTGTGAGTGGAACTGTGATTTTTTTCTAATCTATAGAATCCTTCATGCAGCATGAGGGCTGTTGGCATTTTGAAAGGTTGTTAGTGGGTAGCATACATGTTCTCCTTTTTGTTTTTGAAACTTGTTTGTAAACATGAATAAATCTGCCCTTTTGTTAAAATAAAATTGCAGCAATGATTTCTTACAGATTTTTTTTTTTTTTCTCAGCTCATTCACTGGAAACACTAGAAAGTACTCTTTTGTATTACTGGTTAAGTTTAAACTGCAATTTCAAGATGGTAACAGCCCCACTAAAAGTAGTACTTTGGGTAAATGGAATCACGGTGGCTGCTTCCAGAATGAATGTAAGTTAAGGTACTCCAAAGCCTTCACTTAAGCCAAAATGAAACTCCTTGGGAATGAATAGGTCTACCTGAAATTCCGAGACTTGCTGTGAGTACTGCATAATAAATGTACCCTGACCACTTAAATAAGGGGAAACTGAGAACTGACATGTAGCATGGGTGAAAACACATTTTTCACTTGAGTACCTTGTGCACCAAAACTGACGTGCTAGTGATTGACTGAAGACGTTCTGGTCTGCCTCAAGTATATTGTTTAAACAGCAAAGGATGATGGAACAGTACTTGATCTTCTGGTACTTGCCCATGTTTTCTACATCCAACACTGTTTAGAAGAGCAATTGAAGAGATGTGTTCAAAACTTTTTTCCTTTCTTTTTCCAGCTCTGCGTTCTTTAGCAATTTTTTTTTTTTAATTATTTTTTAGTTTTTTTTTTTTGGCCAAATAATCCAAAATTTCAGAGATTTTAAAAGAGGTCTCTTCAAAGGAGTGCAGGAATTAAGCTGGTAATGAGGGAGGAGATACTACTAGAGGAAACTGCAGAAATGAGCAGGTTAAGAACCTCAAGTGTGTCTGTCCCTTGTGGTGGGATACATGCATGCCAGGGTTTGTCCTTTAGTGATGAATGTTAAATCTGTAGCACTGCATCCCACTGTCAGCCACTCCTGAATTCAGTCTTTTCTATTGTACTTAAGTATATATGCTGGATTCTAGGCAAGGGGGGTTTGCACTTGACACTTTGTATAGTAGTAATTTCTCCTATGTTTCTAGCACTTCCCTTATGTCGTAGTTCTTTCGTAGAATGCTTGGTAGGGGGACCAGTTTTTGTGTAAACTGTTTCCCCCTACTACAGAAGTCAGATATGCATTGGCTTAAAATGAGGAGAGTTTATTTACCAATGATGTACACTGCCATGTGAGAAAGTATCTTCCTTTAACCTCATTAACACATCATAATTTGACGTCATTTGGAAAGAGACTTTGATTTTTCCCTTTCTAGCTATGATCACAACTGCGTGCTATATTTTTCGGAATAAAGTCTACACTTAAGCGTTTTGCAGGTAGTGGGAGAGTGAATGTAGGCTTTGTACATTGCTGGTCCCTCTTGGTTCTGTTAACACCAGTGTGCTGTTCTTAAAGGAAATTTCCTTAAAGAAATAAGGAGAAATTTAAGAGGGGGTGTGCTTTCTTTGTGATCTCAAGAAATCATAACATTGCCTAGATTATGAAATGGTTATCACTTAACTCATGAGGCCTTCATTGCCTTTCTGGTTGTAAGGTTTACTTGTCTTTCTTCTTGTAACTGAAATAAATAAAAGTGCTGTTCATCTCAGTCTGTATGGGGACTAAAATTCTTGAATGTCAGTACAGTACTGATACAAACCTGAAATGCATGCCAATTTTGTTAAATAGCTCTTGCTATGACTTTCAGCTCATTCCCTTTGAGAGGTCATGGTGTACACTGAATTCTGACCAAGCAATAGTAACTTTTAACACAAATGCAGTTCTAGACTGACTACTGTTTGAAGTGGCTTAACCTGAGCAGGACGTCCACTATACTTATATATAAGACATGCCAGAACATCTAATGTTGGCTCTGAGGGAGGGGTGAAAATTTTTATTTAAGGGTATTAATTTTTTCCATACTGGTCTTAACAGGAAGAGGAAAATGCTGCTTCATGGAGTAGTCTGGAGGGAATCATGGAAGTCAAACTAATGGCTAAATGCAGGGGTTTCTAGCAAGTGTAAGCAGCCAAAAAACATGTAAACTAACGTTTTCAGAGACTTTCTTAGAATAATGGGACCTTTTCCAATGTGTTTCAAAGTAAGCAAGCAAATGTAATATTCATGAAAGGATAACTCATGTATGGCTGACGGTATTGGCACATTGTTCCAAAGGCCTGACAAGTTCAGTGTCTGCTAGTAGTGCCAGCTGCTGCAGAGTCCTAGAGGAACCCAGATCATATTATGCCTTGCATAAATTACAGTAGAATGTCTTAATGTCTGTACTGCTTTACTGATGCAAATACTTGGTTCTAAAGAGCTCCTGCTTTTTCAGCCCCCGCCCTCTCCCCGAGCAGTGCATATCTTTGGATCTTACAGATTTCAAGCCCTCACTGAAATATCTTAACTTTGTTGGATAAGCCGGGCCAGCACGGAGGGTCCAGCTCCGACTTATCTCCAGGCTGAACTGCCCTGCTTATTCAGGGCCATGTCATGAGAAATTCTGGGCCAGAATCAAGAGCCTGAGAGCTGTTCCTCCTTAATCTTCTCTCCTGGACTGTATACAGAACCATCTAACTACCTTCTTCAAGAGACTGCAGCATCCATCAAGGAGATATGGTTCATACAGTGTCTAAACCAAAAGCCTCCTACAGGTACTACTTGTCCTTTTTGTTCAAAGTGACATCTAGGATGAGGATTTGCTTAGAAAACTGTAGGATGGGCTTAAAACACCTGAAGACAGCATGAAAAAGGTAGGTCACTAGACAGTGGCAGCACTATTCTAGCTGCAAAGCACAAAGCTAGAGTTGGTGAGTACACTGCAAATCTGACAAATCAGGGAGTGTTTCTCAGTAATGGCAGCAAACTGGACTCAGCAGCATTAATAGGACATTATATATAAAAAGAGATGACAGTTTATGTCCAAAACATGAACAGCTGCAAGGAAGCAGGCAGGTTTCTCCTGCCCTGTGTGGAGCAGGCAGAAGATTTTGTTCTGGGTAGACATACAACTTAATGATCACTTCAGCTTTTGTTAAGTGTTTTGGGTATATTCCTTTAAAAGACAGATAAGGATGCCTAGCATTGCAGAAGATGGGCAGTAGCTTGCTTCAGCCCTATATGATCTTCAAGATGTAGGTAATCCCTCTGTAACTCTACTAATGTTATATGCATCTACCATCTCTTAGTTTTCTAAAAATCTGTAAAATTGTTAGAATGAAAAGAGTTCCTTGGCTTGCCCCTACTGGGAGATGGTGGGAATTCCAGCTTGGAAATGACTAGCAAGAGGATTTATGTGAATTAACAGCATTTGGTTGATGGAAGTGTACAATCTGGAACACTGGAACATCGCCTGGCATCTCAAATTCTGGTGCGGTGACAAATGTTGATCCAACTACGAAGCAGGAGTTGCTCATTGAAAGGCAAATATGCATTATGTATCCATTTGATTCATTGAGAAGTTAGCAGTATCTAACAGTATTCTGAACATCTTCATCTGCTTTCCTAGGCTGCCTCTGTTCCAGGGCATGAAGCTGAAGTATGCTGGAAGACCATAAGTATGATCATACAGAAAACTTTCTAGGGCTTCCTGCTTAGCAAAGGCACAATCTTGGCATTGTTCTGTGACAATTGCGAGGGCACACAGCAAGTACTATTATAATAGCTTTTCCTGTTTCAAAGCTTTCAGAGTCTCCAGTAGGGAATCAGAGTATGCAGTTCAAATGCTTCTAAACTTTGTGTGAATAGCCTCCCAAAACTTCTGATTAAGGTAGTTACACTTGGAAGAAAACAAACAACCCACACCCTACAAATAAACCCCAGAAGATACAGCTGTTATTTTTTATTATTTCATGTTTACAAATGCAGGCTTTAACTTGACATTTTCCCTTTTCCACAAGTTGGTTGCTCTGATGGCTGCAGGCAAAAGCATCTTCAGTTATGACCTAAGCCAGTCTCAAGATCTGAAGTCACTATGTGGCTGATGCTTGTGGGGAAATATAGAGCTTGTTTTGAATATTTTGCTGGCAGCTACTGCATAGTGTTTTGTTCTATGTACTTCGGGGGGAACCTGCAAAACTATCAATTTAGAATATTCAGATCCTTGTCATAGGACCTGTAAAAGGATACCTGGGTGAGGCACAGATTACCTGAAACAGGGAGCTCTAGGAATTGATATTTTGGTAGGAAGCACTAGGATTTGTTTTCTGAGCAATGCTACATTTAAAGACGGGAAGGAATGTCTTTAATCACTTGCCATGTATTGCACATTAATATTCTGATCAGTGTAATGGTTTAATTCATTGAGGACTATAATCCAAAAAGCACTCTATTAAACTAGCACTTTAAAATTAAAAAATTACTCTGGAAAAGGTACTTTCTGCCATATTTTAATTTCCAAAAAGATCAATCATTCCTAGCATTTTTCCTTTTATCAAATGAACTAAGCTCTGTTCTAATGAATCTAGCAGTAGTATGGACATGATCTAAAGCTTGATATCTTCTCCCTTTCTTCTCTTCCCCCTTCCAGTCTGCCAAAGACTACAGCAGGGAATCAGTGAAGGACAGGTAGAGTAAGAGTTGCAATTGTGAAGTTGCCTCCTTTATCACCTTCCTACCCTGCCTTGTGATCTCCTGCCTTCTACTTCAAGATCTCTCCCACTATCAGTAAACAGACGGAAAAAGTTCTGTGCTATGTGGCTGTTTGTGTTTCCAGTGAAGGATCCTTAATGTGCTCCTTCGACTTTTTAATTGGCGTGAAGGCTTGAAGAATTAAATTTTGGACTAAAAATGAACAGCAAATAAACATAAGAATAAGGAGTAGAGAATGAACATTTAAGACCAAATGTTTCTCCCAGGTAGTTAAAAAAACCCCTTACCTAGCTGAGCCCTTGATGTTTGTTTGTACCTCTGTGCCTGCTTGTATGAAAGCACCTTGGTATATAGACAAGGTTCCAGCTCTATATATAGTGAGACTTTGGTCATCCTTGCAGATGTACAGGTGCTGAGAATTAGTCTAACACTTTTAAATTTAAGCTTTGGGCAGGAAACTTCAAAAGCACAGCAGACTTCTGTCAGGTACGCCTTGAAGACTAGCTTCTCTTAAACAGCCCTAAGGGCAGGGCTTTGAAAATACGCAAAAAAGGCCTATGAGGACTTAATAAGGAAAATACATGCAAAGGCAATGTAAGGTAGTTGTATAAGAAAACATTCACTTGAACAAGCGTAATGATCCTAACCAGCAGACCCCTATACATGGAGGCAGGCTGTGATGTTCTGCACATACAATGTGGCCTTCAGGACCGTCTTGTGCTGCACAGATCCCTTGACCACAGGTAGGAAACATCTGCCTAACAGCCCCTCTTGCCCTATCCCACCCACCCCACCATTCCCAAAAACACTAAGCACCCCAAAGCATTAACCTCTTCAGATGTATAGGGGTCTATTTTGTCACAGTTGTGTACAAGTGATGAGTAAAATGAAAGGAGGGAGCCAAATACTTCTCAGTGGTGCCTACTGACAGGACAAGGGGCAACACACACAAGTTTCAATATGTGACATTTTGCCTGAACACAACAAAACACTGTTTTCCACTGGTCAGATGCTGGGCCAGGTTGCCCAGAGAGGTTCTGGAGTCTTTATCATTGGAGGTGCTCCAAAGCCAGCTAGACACAGCCCTAAGCAACTTGATGTAGCTAACCCTGCTTTGAGCAAGAGGTTGGACAAGATGATCTGCAAACATTCCTGCCAACCCTGGCCATTCGATGATCCTGAAATTCTGGAGCAGGAGTTGCAGTTCTGTAGGGTTTCCCCATTAGCCTCACAGATATTATTTGTATGTATGGGTAGAGTTCAACAAAGAAATCAATTACTGGAGTGATCAAACCTGATGCAAAGCAAGAAAGAAACTGTCACTTGTCTTTCTCTTAACCTGACCTGACCAAGGGGCTTGCTGACATTTGCCTGCTTTGATGCTTACTGGGATAGAAGAGCTCTGATCACTTCTGCTATCGGAAACCTTTTTGAACAATGACTGGGAGAGTCAAAAATTAATGTCTTAAAATGGCATTAAGTTTAGCTAATCTCAGTAAATACATGATGGGCCTTCTGGAATAGTGATGCTCTAAGTAATCAGGTGAATAACTCTATGGTAGATCTTTTGACCTTTGAAACTTTAAAATTAAACTAATAATAAGGAAAAAAACAAAACAAAAAAAAACCAAAACAAAACAACTGTCCTATTTTAAGAAACTACATTTTTCATAGCTAGTTCCTTCCATACTGCTTGTCAAAAGAGTTTTCCTATAATTGCTCTAGACAACAGCACTGAAAGATACTACCATTTTAAAAGTACTCCCAGAATGATATGATTAAGCATAAGCAACTCTACCTTGTTAGTTTTTTGTCTGAAATGCTACAACTTTTAGGCTTTGAGCCACTGCATATAAGACAATTTCCTGTGCTTGTTGGCCTATTATGTATCTCAGAGGACTTCTTACAACAGAGGGACCTCAGTTGTCCTCAGTGGCTTCGATCTTTTTTTGGAAAGATGAGGACATTAAGTGCAGAAGAAAGGGGATAGCGTATGTGCATTGAAAAAAACTTGCAGTTCCCATTCCTCTGTAGAAGGATTTTTTATTTTTTTATCTCTGTTAGGAGAGAAACCTGCAGGAGAAATAACACAGAGTTTAGCTGTCACTGTTCAGTGCTGAACTGCACAGGTTTTGTGTGCCTTCTCTCTGCTTCTTCCCCTCTTTCCAGAGCTTATCCCATCACAGTGCAATGCAGTTCTGTGAACAGCTGCCTGGGAAGATATTGTGAGCTGTGAAGAGGGATGCTGGGTTATATCAGTATTAAAATGTTCAAAATAAAAGCTTATTCAGTTATTCTTTTGTGGAGATGGAAGACTATTCAGCAGAAAATAACTTTTTAATGAGGAAAATTCACAGCCTTTTTGGCCTTTCAGGCATGAAAGAAATGATGCTTCACAAAATAGTCTGAGTGAAACTCCATGAAGTTCTACTGCTTAGAGCAGGAGTTTGCATCAGATGACTTCCCAAAGCCCCTTCCACCCTGAATTATCCTGTGATCCTATTTTTAAACTGTCTTCAATGGGTATATGTTAAATTTTGCTTATGACTTCTAGTGTTTTAGAAAAATCTATGTATGCGGTTTGTACTACAAGCCAGATGTATTTAACCACTTCAGGGCAACAGCTGACTTATTGCCAAATTTGTGTGGTTTCACTGCCCTGCCCTCTACTTAGGACTTTTGCAAGAACCTGCTCCTTTTTTCTCAAAGATACTGTGTGTTTTTTCTGCTTTTATGTGAAAAATAAAGTTCTTTTGCAGTCATAAAAAGTTAATGAAATCTATATCATTGTTCTAACTGATCAAGAATAAAGAGCAGTGAAAAATATATCATCAATCATATAAGTCTATAATTTAAATGAAATTGAAAAGCTGACTTTTCTCCTTATCTTAATTCATGGAGTGGTAGTGTTACAGGCTTTTATCTAACTAAGCACAATACCTATGAAATTAAACTAAATGCAGTAGCAGTTCTGCTGTTACACACAAATGTTCCCTCTTTTGCCTTGAATTACAAAAATACTTCTTTTACAATTGGAGAATTTAGTGTTATATCAGATTTGGAGTCAATTTTTTTTACTGGTTCTCAGAGAATTGCATATAAAACTTTAAATGTTAATGTAGGAAGCCTGACATTAAAAACTGCCATTCCTGTCTATAAAAGGATGTAATAGGAAAAGTTTCTGTCTAATATTCCACACATAAATGGTATAGTAAAATTAGCTATCTGGATGACCAAATGTTAAAGTAATGTGAGATAATTCAAATAGAAATTTGACATTCTAACTATTGAAAAAATAGCTAGGTTTCTGCAAAAGAGTTGTCATAGTCTTTTTTGTTAGAAATAATGCATTGTTTTTGAAGCTAAACCAGATTTAAAAAAAGTATGTTTGGAAGATGTGGAGTAGTGTCTACTCCACTAAATCTTAATATGCTGTATTCTGGCTCTCTACCTTAAAAGTGCAGAAATAATTTGAATTTTCTTCTGTAGGGCCAGTATATTGCAACACGTTTCAGTCCAAAGCTATTAATGTTTCAATAAAAGAATAACTAAGCTCTGGAGAAGGAGGTTAAAAGCATTCTGAACTGCCATTTTTAAAGAGCTTGTGATAGCAGGGGTCCCCAGCCATTCTGCAGACATGTCAATACTTGAATACAGTTATTACAGCTTTAAAGCTCACTGACTTTGCTCTTTTCCAAAAGGGCTACAAACAGTGGGAGCCTGAATGTCAACTAAATGATCATGTGTCAGCTTGATACCAATCAACACAATCAGCATTTTATATGTTTGAATGAAGGAGTGCTATAGGCTTTTTGATCACTGGATGAAGAGTGGTAAAACACTACTTGAGAAAACTATTTTTGCATCAGCTTTCTTCATTACTGTCCCCAAAGGCAATCAGCACAACCAATAGATGTCTCAGTGTTTGTTTTCCAAGGTCATGCTTGATCTCTGATAATCATTGTCAAAAAGACTGAAATGCCAAAACATGTTTCTGCATGCTATAATAACCCCAGTTTGAAATATTGCTCTTAGAATCAATCCAAGTTCAACAGTTAAGCCATAGATAGATAGTTATTTCCAAACTGACTAAATTTGGGATATTGCCAAATACAAGTGCTCCTGTGGCTTTCTCGCCTTATTTCACTCCTGCAAAGCTTGATACTGTAACTTAGAAATCAGGCCTTTGAGGAACCTTCATTGAGAAACAAATTTAACCATTAACCACTTAAGAGAATTATACAGCTACAGAGGATTGCTTTTGGGAGGGAACAATAATGTTATGAAACAAAAGGGCTTAACCATATCAAAGAATAGAATTGGAAGGAGAAGTGTTATTTTTCTCTTAATACTTGTTGCTGCTGATACTCTACCATCTCCAAGCTTCTGAACAAGCTTTGACACTTGTCAGGGAGGATCTCCTGGTGGTGGGGATGTGTTATGCTTTCCGGTGGAAAGCATGGGCAAGTCACAAACAGCTAGATATCTATATAGTCAGCCTTGTCCATTGTCCTGCACAATTGTCTGAAAATTGTCCTTGTTCTGAGCAAACTTCTCCACCTGGTTGCAGGGGAACATGATAAGGTTGCAGCTGAGCTTTTCACAGTGACTGTACTCCATGATGCTGTCTCAGGTCACCTCCTCTGCTTCCACTCCTCTCATCCTGCAGTGTCCCCTCAGTTGTGCCATTTCAACAGCTGCTGTGACAGAGTGGTGAACCGCACCGGAACCGCTTTCTGGGGAAACTGCTGCTGCAAAACATGCTGTGTGGGCACTTCTCTGGAGAGCAAAGCTCAAGCAGAAAGATGCTCGCCTCTGTGGCTTTTTGTGCCCTGGCAACTAGAAGTGGAGGAAGCAACGGCTAAAATACTGTGGATGAAGGAAGTTAAGTGGGGGGTGAAAGGGGAGAATGGAAAGAAAAGCAGGAGCAGCAAAGAGGCTGCTGAAAGTTTCAAAGGAAAGGATAGGAGTGAGAGGAGCAAAAAGAATGAATATACAAGCTGAAAAGGGTCTCACTGGCTCCTCCAGCTCAGGGCACTAATGTCAAGAGTGGTACAAACTATGCCCTCTATCATTTCATACTTTTGCTTGAGCATTTCAGTCATCTTCTTGCTTTGATTTGGAGGAGAACCTACTATGATCCATGCTGTAATTTTGAATACCAAAATTTGACAACTAATACGGATCATTGTATGATTTCACACTAGTGATATGTTGGAGGGAGTGTAACAAGACTAGAATACCAAGTGTTCCAAGTAAACTGATGTAAGAAATTTAATCTAGTGCTTTTTATTTAGAATGCAAAAATTAAATGTGGCTAGCACAATTAAATGTTGTCTCAGTATAATGTGCCCAACTGCAAACGTTCATATGCTTTTGGTGAACATAAAAGTTTCATGATCATCTTCAACACTATGGCAGGAAAACCTTTTTGCAACAGGAGTGATCTTGAAGGCAGCTACTGTAGCAAGTACATAGGACTCTTTTCTGACAACAACTGGGAAATTCAAAGCACACCCTGTCCGTTCTATAGGTGCGGGAACAAGCTGTTTATATTAACAGCAGGCTGTGTTTTTGAAGACAAAGTCTAGTTAAGGATGGATTCTCTTAAACTAGAGTTAAAGTAGCCAGCAAACAATTTTTGAGTAAGAATTAGTGTGGCAATTAGGAAGTGCAAAAAAATGTAAACAGTGCACAAAGTAAGTTAGGTGTTATTGTCTCTAACAGGCTGCCTCATGATCATTTTAGTATTAACTTAGTGTTTTGTCTCAGTCAGAGAACTCATGTGGTATGAAAATACTTGTTAGGGTGCAGCCCCACAGCACACCAAAGGGAAACTGCCTGGGTTAGCTTCAAAGGGGCAGAAGCCACCAGAGCACGCTTCCTGCGCGGTTTCTGCTACTGCATCTGCAGAAGCTGTGGCGCCTAAATATCCTAATTTTGAAAGAAAAGGCACTTTGTCTTCTGGTTTTTTTCTGCAGCGCTCACTGATTACAGTGATATTGATGTGCTATATGTCTTGTCTGCTATGAGGCCCTGTTGGCCCTCCTCACAGCTGGGACCAGTCTCCATTTTGTGATATTAAGCAGATGCCACATTCTGCTTCTCTCCACTGTACAGTATGTGAGTTGTTCAGCCATTCAGAAGTCGTGTCTCTCTGAAAAAAAAAAAACAGTCATTATGCAGAGATCAGCATAAAATTCCATAACATTAGAGCTCCTGCAAGAAGTCCTAAAGCAAGCTGACGCGCATATAGCTAGTCATGTATATAGCCTTCCTGCAGGAGAAGAAAGGGAGTTTAAGCAAAGAAGGTGTGAAGTGGGGAAGATATTTGCAGCTTGGAGTTTCTACCCTAAAAACAACCCACAATATTTATTATACATATCTCAGCAGTGGAATAGGGCCTGTTGGTCAGATTGATTGTTTGATAAGCAGCATTTGACCAGATGTAACCGCCACTTACACTTTGAATCAGACCAGTGTCTAGCTGTCTCATTTAGGGTGGCAGCTTTTATTCTTGATGCAAGCATGCAAACAGGACCATGTATTTAATAATAAAACTTCTGAGAGTCTGAAGGTCCTAGTACCCCCTTCATCCTGTGTGCACCAGCCACACAAGTAATAATATTCAAGAGAAAACCTAAATGGTAGCAGCAGGAAGCATCTGCGGTCCTCTGTCATGTTGTGGGTTTGCCAACTGTCACGCTGGGAAAGCTCTTCCTGCCCAAGCAGCCAGTTCTGTAACAGAAAACATAAAAAATAATGTACAGATGTAGGCTTTCCTTCTCCAGAAAAGGAAATCCCTACCCTGATCTGGCATAGCAATGATGAGTGCAGATCAATCAGCATTTAGGGTTGCCTATGAAGTGGCAAAAATGTAATCTGTAAGGATTTTTCTCTCTCATGTGACTCAGTCTTCACTGTAGCAATCCTGAACCTGAAACAGGTGACTCTTACTGGTCAGAAACACCTTGCTCCTGTCTCTCTGGAAACTAACTTAAGGGAGGGTGGAATCAAATTCTTCTTGTTCTTTTAAGTGTACTAACAAAATATAGTCCAGCCCTGGTAGAATAACCTGCTAGTTTGGTCCTTAGGTACATTCCATAAAGTGGCAGCAGAGGATAGAGCAATGACATTTCTAATTCAGTGCCCAAGTCATCTCTGGACCAGTCATGAGATGTGGAGTCAAGGATCCTTTTCAGAGACGGCACAGTAAGCATGGGTGGTGTGGAGCTGGGAGTGTAGCATCGTGTCATTGCTAAACAAATGTACATTGTGCAGCTGTGTGCTAAACACCTGAAGTCTCTGATGGGTCAGAACCTGGCCTTCAGCAAGCTTTTAGCAGAAGAAGCTAATGGCACAGATAAAACATGGTGTGTACACCAAGCTGTGCAGTTGAAGACCATCCTTGATCCACTGAGTGCACTCTTTTGCTTCCTTCTCCATCTCTCTGGATACCATGTTCCCTCTCTTTTGCCACTACAAATAGACTTGTTGAACTGGAAGTCAGTGGGAAGGACCCAGAAGATCAATTGGCCCTTCCCTCGTGATTCTTTTACAGCTACATACTCCATCTGTGTGTAGCTGCAGGTGTTCAGGCACCCTTAAGTTCCTTCTTTTCCAATAATAATGGTATATTGCTTTTCCTCACTTGTTTCTGTAATTACATTTGTTATCATTTCTCATACTTTGCACCTGGTAGTTCTGGTCATTGGTTTCAAGTACTTGCTTTAGTCTTTCTATTGTACTTTCACTGTTTGCTTGTATTTGATATGTTTATGTGTGTTTTCTTCTAGTCCTCCTTGGGTAAGTGCAGACAAGAAAGCTTATAAAATACAGGCAATAATGTAATTTCCATTTTCTCCTCTCATCAGCAGCAGAAAAATTAAATTAGCATAGGAATTATGATTGTTGTTGTTACTAGATGAGCATGAGGTAGCAGCTGTAAGCAATGAAACTAGAAAAATTAATTGTCTAAGGGTGTCATTTGACAACATCTCTAAGACAATTTATTGGCTAAGTACTGCCAAGAGGAGCAGCACCACGTGCAGCAGGAAGCTCCAAGCCACTCAACATGTGCCAGTTACCCTGATCCTGAGAACACTAAACCAACAATAAATAAGCAACCACCACACTACTATTCATGTCGGTTTAGCACTCTAAACCACTTCACTCCCGGGTCAAATGATGACTAATGCCAACTTGAAAAGAAGGAGTGATGACACCCCTTTTGACAGCAGCTAACCACTGGATTTATTTATGACTGTTTTGATACTATGACTAAGTATAAATATGGTACAAGGATTCAATAAAATTCAAAATTATGACAGTAACTTGATTTTAAAGGCACCTGAAATGATCTAGTGTTAAGCTAGCATAATTAGACACACTGCCAACGCACAAACCTTGTCGTACCTTGCTGACACTGAACTGCCCATTAAATTTCAACCTGAGCTAGGAGACCCCTAAAGCAAATTTAGAATTCAGCAACATAAGCAGGAGATAATTTTAAAAACCCCTTGAGTTCTGACTCAGGCCTAAACCACACTGTGAATCCAGGTAGTGCTCACATACCTGTATACCTCTTGCTGTAAAATGCCAAATCCAAGGCAATGCAAGAAACACAGAAACTGCCATTCCCTTGTTCTTCCATTTAACACTGATACCAAAAAAAAAACCCCAACAAATAGCTAGTGGAAAACAAAAGTTACAGACAAATATAATACTACTAGTATGAATTTAACCAGTTGACAGAAGTGACTACTTCTGTCTTAACATAACATAAAGCAACAGAATGAGATTTGAACAAAGCATGACACAAAACAGTGGTTGAATATGGTGTAATATCAAGATTTTTGAACAGAAAATGTCATTAGCCAAGTAGGACTGTGTTATACTCATTTATACGAAATTTTAGCAAGTGGCTTTACTTAAAAGAACAACTCTTACAACTCTGAATTTTATTTCTACATATTTTTGTAGGTATTCCTTGGAGATACACCAGTAATTTGCAGGAGCCCTGAAATCAGAACTGGGAGTCAGATGTGAATTCTACTTCTGATTTTGTTAAAATCTCCCCTAAAATTTGCTTCTTTGGAGGGCACATTTTCAACAGCAGCCTTCAAATAGCCTCATCACTGTGTACGTTTCTACAGAAATGAAGGACTAGAAAAATACTTCACAATCTCTGAGTAAAAAGCACAATATTCACATATCTGATTATTTTTTGCTATAATATGCACATCTTGTAATTTTTCATCCAAGTTCCCCGAAGCCTTATAGTAACACCTATGCATCCCTTTCCGTTTTGTTCCTTCAAGATCAGAAAATAGAAATAAAATAATAAACTACCCACCCTCACTGATATGCTCTGGATTATTACACAGCCTTCAGATCTGAACATCTTTCATTCACTTCTTCACGTTTCTGTCCCATATCCTGTTTGTCCATCTATGTACAAAGGGAAAAGAGGGTATTTTTGCGAGTGTTTCTAACAGCTTTTTGGGTTCCTGAAAAATACTGATCAATTGTTACTTGAGGTACTAAAAACAAGTGCTTCTTTACATTTTTTTGTTTAAAGCGAATGCATATAGTATTTTTCCCCTTAAAAAGCTGAGTCAAGCGTGATGTATTAAGGTTTTATCCCTCCTTATATTCTCTATATCTTCAGTTTAATGGCTGAAAACATCACCTATACAGTTTTAGTGTAGTCTAGTTTAAAACAAACCACATGAACTTATGAAATACCTGCTAATATGAATTCTGCAATGTGCAAACACCAAGTTCCTCCTTAACACCCAGCAAACAGATTTACTGCCACCTTTTAACCATAAATTTGTAAGTTAAGCCAAAATTTGGTTTCATGGAGTTCAGACTTGAAAAAAAATTACATTTTTCCCTAAAATTAAGTAAGCTCAGATATCAAGAGCTCATTTTTCTACTTAAATTTCTTATTTTCGTTTCTCTTGGTCCTGTTTATTCCATCCCCTAGTTCATTCTCCTTACTAGTTTCTTTACGTGACATGTTGCCTTGTGACACATACCTGAACAGATACTTCACCAAGGTCAGTATCTCCATACAACAGTTCACTGTTCATCTGTTTTCATCAACTCACTCTTGCAGTTCATATCTGCATTACCCTAAATGATGCTATTGTTAAGCAATACTAAATGGAAGATATTCTATAAACACACTCTATAAACACCATTCTACACATCATCTCCTGAAGTGTTAATAAATTTGTTCTAACCTTTGCTACATTGTACTAAATTATTCCAAAGAGCCATCATACCGCGTATCTGCTTTACTTTTTAAAAAAACGAGTCACAAGCTCACTGAAATAAATCAATATATACCAACAAAATACGTATCCATGTTACTGGTGTCACAGCAAATATTATGTGTATTGATCAACCATTAAAACATTATTTAAAAAAACCAAAACAAACAAACAAACAAAAAAAATCCCAAACAAAAACAAATGGAAGAAAGAGAAAGATGTTCTTTAAATTTGGAATTGCATATGGGTCTCCAGTCAGGTAGTGGGTAGTGATGCCACTGCTATAAAACACCATAATAAGATCATCCCAGAAAATTCCATAGTCAAACCAGTCCTGTTATCAGAAAACAGTTGGTGCCTGCAAACATTCTCAGATTCTAACAATGCACACACATTATAGAGAGTGTGAGCTATTATCCGATATTGCAAGTAACACTAAAGAGATTTACATGCAGCTCAGTGTGTGCTTCAGCTGCATATTACTATGTCAGTATATTTACCGTGCTGTTTGGGTACTTAGGGAGAAACATAAAGGAATTTGGTCTCTGGAGTCATTAGAAAGATATGTATCTTTTACACAAAAGTGTCTAATTAAAGGAACAAATGGAAAAATCCCTTTGGATAACACACCTACTTTTATACAAATTCTAATGATTCTAAGACAAGTTCTTTGGCAGAGTAATTGTAACCCTCAGCTTCTTACGCAGATAGTTATTTCGTTTAAAGTGCTGATTTTAAATTATGCAGTTTTCCTTTACACATGTTCCCCTTCAGGTATTTTCAGTTCTCTTATTTAGCCTTCAGTAAAATACAATCTATATGCTGAGAAAGGAAAAATATCAAATATTTATCAGCTACAACAGACCTCTGATCATTTTGATGGCCTCCTCTGGACCTGCTCCCACAGGCCCATGTCCTTCTTATGTTGGGGGCCCCAGAGATGGATGCAGGGCTCCAGCTGGGGTGTCACCAGAGTGGAGTAGAGGGGAAGAATTACCTCCCTTGACCTGCTGGTCATATTACTTTTGATGTAGCCCAGGAAATGGTTGACTTTCTGGGCTGCAAGTGCACATTGCCAGCTCATGTTCAGCTTTTCATCCACCAGTATCCCCAAGTCCCTCTCTGTAGGGTTGCTCTCAATACTTTCATGCTCCAGTCTGTACTGATACTGGGAATTATCCTGAGCCACGTGCAGGACCTCACACTTGGCTCTGTAGAACTTCATGAGGTTTGTCCAGTTCCGCTCCTCACACCTGTCAAGGTCCCCTGGCTGGCATCCTGTCCCTCTATTGTATCAATTGCACCACTCCGCTTGGTGTCATTCACAAACTTGCTGTCTAAAAATCCCACTGTCTATGTCCTTAATGAAGATATTAAATAGTATTGGTCCCAAAACAAACCCTTGAGGGACACCATCCATCACTGATTTCCATTTGGACACTGAGCCACTGACTCTAACCCCTCAGATGCATCTATCCAGCCAATTCCTTATCCATCTAATAGTCCCTCCATCAAATCTGTACCTCTCCAGCTTACAGGCAAGAATATTGTGGGGGACCATATTAAAGGCTTTACAGAAGTCCAGGTAGATGACATCAGTTACTATTCCCTTGTCCACTGGCACAGTCGCTCCATCATAGAAGGCCACTAGGTTAGTCAGGCATGATTTGCCCTTGGTGAAGCCATGTCGGCTGTCTCTAATCACCTCATTTTCCATATGCTTCAGAATAACTTCTGGGAGGATCTGCTCCATGATCTTATTGAGCACAAAGGCAACACTGCCTGGTCAGTACTTTCTGGGATCTAGGTGTGATGTTCTCTTTTCTTTAGTCACTGGGGACTTCATCCAGTTGCTATGACTTTTCAAATAGGATGGAGAATGGCTTAGCAACTACACCTGCCAGTTCTCTCAGGACCCCAGAAGGATTCTTGGACTATATTTCTTAGACTATAAGTTTAATAACATCATACATACTCCAAATCACCCATGCATTTCAAATCTATCTGTATATACTTTATATCCTTATCTTTTCCATTTTCTTGCCGCTATTGGCAAACAGACTTTAATGGGATTTTGAGAAGAAAGTTTCAACAAAACTAGAAAAAATACAGTACCCACAAGTTACTTTACAGTCTTAATATTTATTTTCATAGCCATTTTGATGTAGGAGAAAAAAAAAAACATAGGATAAGAGGTTGGAAATACGCTGGGGGCATAAGCTATTAATATAATGGTTCTACAGCTGCAAGACAGCCTATAATTAAATATTCGTGCCCTGAGACTACATTCTTCTGCAGGTAGGTGGATGCATGATGCTGGCAAAACTTATCTCACACTTCCCTCCAGTGCCCATGGAGCACCACTGTCTGCTTGTGTCCCCTGTCTGCCAACAATCCAAGGGCCAAAGGCCTCTCTGGGGCTTTTGGCAACTCTACTGCTAATGCAGCTGCTCCCAGTATGATCCCGTGCAGCTAAAGTTGAGGTCCTCAGTTTTATTTTAAAGTCTGCATTAACATTAACATTAAAGTTACAAAGTCCTCATTTTAGATATGACAGTACTTTATGTGGGCTAGTATATTACATTTGTCCCTTGTGCATATATTACCTCATTTATTATGAAATCCTAAGTGATTGGTGAAATTTATGTGTGACATACATGCACAAAGGGTACTATGTTCATCCATGTGTCCTTGAATTCTACACACACTTTTATTAGGTACTTTCCTGCAGTGACCATGAGTTGCAATTTTAGTGTTCTTCTGTGTATATGATTTCTATTTGGACATATACTACCTTAACTCAATACCTGAGAAAAAGCTTCACAGCTGCTGAAACAACAGCCTACTGAGATGTGACACTTGGAAGATATTTTCTGAAGCATCATTTATCATTGTCATCACAGTGCACAACAACTTAATATAGTAGATCGCACTTGTATGTGGCAGAACAGTTATTCTCAACCTTAAAAAGACAATGCCAGCTCATAATTGTATTAAATTATTAGGCGTTACAATAATTCTAAAAATAAAAACTATGCATGCTAATGAGAAAAATTAATCAGCATAAAAACTATTACCTGCCAGCTTTATAACGACAATCATTATAGCTAATTATATGTCTGTGGCAAGGGAATACTTTACTTCCTACAAGCATTTGGGAGTCTTCAAAACACTCTCACATGAGGAGCAGCAGTGAGGAACAGATTAACCTTGTAAGTCCTACAGTTTGAGAAATGCTCTTCCAGCAATTTGTAGAAAGAGAGATGCTGCCCTCTTTCAGTAACCCCAGTCTGTCCATTGCTTTGTGCCTGTCAGCTGGCACTTCATAATTCAGGAATTTTGTGGGCAGAATACAGATTACAGTTTATTGCTAGCACCCTAAAATGAGAAAAGGATACTGAGCTGCAGGAAATATAGCAGCTGTGAAGAAGGCAAAAGGAAAAAGATTCAGTACGACAGAATTGTCATTTAGCTCAGCTTGTAAATAAAATAACATATACTTCTGTCCACTGGGTTTTAAGGAGCTTCCAGAATAAAAATGAACCTGAGAACATAACTTACCAGGAATACTGAGATAACATAATACACAATTACAAGAGCATAGAAGGTAGATTATGTCATTCAAGAGAAAATGCTTCCCAGAGGGACAGGATCTAAATGTAGCTTGGCTGTCTACCTGATGAGAGGTCTCATTCATAGCTGATAAACCATAGAAGAAAAAAGACAGAAAAACAGTTGAGAAATGACTGGAAGACTTCAATAGTGGTGAAGAGGCCAAGTGAATTTAATTTTAATTAGTTAACTCACTACTCCTGCAACATGTCAGAAGAATGTTGAGTCTTCTCATTACCAGCTTTGTTTAGTGCTACACCTTTCTTTGTGATAACTAAATCATGGGAGCTAACACAAAAGGATAGGTGTGTGAGCTGTATAAAAAAAAGACAAAAGATAACCGACAAAAACAAACAAACAAACAAAACCCCAATAAACCCACAAACCAAAAAACCCCAAAACCAACACCAACAAGAACAAATAATGACATAAAACTGTAGGTGTAGTTATGTTCAAGTTAAAGTCAATGTATCCTGTCTCACCACTTAAAAAAAAAGTTTGTGTTCTGAAGCTGTAAAGACAAACTATCAGTCTGCAAAACATCAATATAAGAAGTATCTAGCAGATTTTAATGGAAAACTTCTTACATACTTGTGATAATCCTGCTTTTTTCAGCACTTATAAAATTATTATTTTAAATGTGCATTTCTTGGTTAAATGCAATTGATTTGGAACTGTCCTATAACTGACAAATCTTGCATGTTGGCCTAATTACTGACCTGTTTCTTTAGATGTAGGAGTTTAATGTCAGATGAAACTCTGTAAAATGCAGGCTAGATTAAAAAAAAAAAAATAAAGGTAATTGCAGTATAAGTTACTTCTTCACGAAGACTTTCATATCTAATGACAGTTTTGCTGTCACAGCCCTCCCTTTTACAAAATGATGCCAATCTCATTTTTATTAGCATAGCTATTGAGGCAGTATTTTTTCAGTGAGATTAGTTTCCTTACCTAGGTTACATGAAGCTGCATAAACATTCACAGCACTAGTAACACCAAAATTCATGTTTGGTTTGGTTTTGTTTTTTAAAGAAAAAAAAAGCTAGTTGTACTTTTTCAAAGTATTAGAGGATGATACCTGTATGATACAAAACTGAGTACTGACTTGGAAATCTGGAAAGCACTAATAGGCTAAGAGAAAAAACAGACGACAATACTAAAGATGCTTAATGCAAAACCAGTATGAGGCGTTAACCAGTGCTTTCCTGCACTGATGTATAAGTCACAAAATTGAGGTAACATGGGCAAGGCCTTTCACTATCTTTGTAAATTTCGCTTCTTCAGGTTTGCTGTCAGCTAACCGGAAAGAACAGGTCCTCAAGAGCAGGCAGGTGAAAGCCCGCTCCATCTGCAGCCAGAGCAGCAGCACCTCAGGCCCTGCACAGCCTCCCCATGGCCCCGGCCTCCTCCAGCTGCCCAGCCGAAACACCGACAGTGTAGCTCCGGGCATTGTGCTGCATGCCGGCAAAGAACCAGCACCAGGGGGTTCCCTCGTGGGCTGGAAGAAAAAAAATGGGGTTTGAGGGCTGGTCTTTTTTTCATAGCATCACTTCAGTTGGAAGAGACCCTCAGGATCATCGAGTCCAACCATAACCAAATCTAACTCTAGCACTAAACCACGTCCCTAAGAATCTCATCTAAATGCCTTTTAAACACCTCCAGGGATGGTGACTCCACACTTCCCTGAGCAGCCTGTTCCAATGCCTGACAACCCTTTCCATGAAGAATTTTTCCCTGATATCCAATCTAAACCTCCCCTGGCACAACCTGAAGTCATTTTCTCTTGTTTTGTCATTTGCTACTTGTGAGACGAGACCAACACCTTCCATGCCACAACCTCCTTCCAGGTAGTTGTAGAGAGCATTAAGGTCTCCCCTCAGCCTCCTTATCTCCAGGCTAAAAAGCCCCAGTTCCCTCAGCTGCTCCTCATCAGACTTGTGCTCCAGGCCCCTCACCAGCTTCATCACCCTTCTCTGCAATATCTCTAGTACTTCAATGTCTTTATTATGATGAGGGGCCCAAAACTGAACACAGTATTCAAGGTGGCGAGTACAGTGGCACAATCACTTCTCTTTTTCAAATAATGACCCCCCAGGCCCCGCATCTCCAGCACCCACAGAACAACTCCCGCTCGGCAGTAGCTCAGCCCGTCCCAACCACAAGCTGCCGTGTTCCAACCAAAGGGACAAATTCGGAGATGTGAAAAATGCAGTTGTGATTCGTGCTAAGATGTTTAATGTTTACAGGTATAACCAAATGAGGCATGGGCTCTGAACCTGGAGAAAGGAAAAGGTGGTTAAGTTCTATGTAAAAAGTTATGAAACTTGTTTAGGAAGTTATATTGATAGAGGGAACTAACATTTTAAGGGTTAAGCAACTATATAATAAGGGCCTACTAACAAGCTAACATTTTAAACCATATTATTAATATCTAGCTTAGAGCTGTATGTAACTAATTGTGCTAAAAAAAAAACAAAACAGGACTTCATTAAATGCCGAGATAAGAAGTTCTACAGCACCAGCTGCAACCTTGAGGAGACAAGATAGCCAAGATTTACAGCAAAAAGGAGGGCACCAGTCTGGTTCCAGTCGGTTTGGTAGCTTGGATTCCAGCCAGTTCCTCCTAATGAGCCAAAGGTAAAAAGTCCACTGTGACGAAGCTGAAGGAGCCTTCATCCAAAGACCCCTAAAGACCCTTCCTCAAATTCACCAAGTGACATTGCGCAGGCGCAACAGGGGAGGACCAAGGAGGGGAATATGTAAATGGTTATCTGAGACTCATTTTAATAAAAAGCGGGAAAGGTCACGAATATGTATAGGCGTTTCTGGGGTCATTATGAATATGTAATACCATACTGTATTTAAGCACACTTCTTATTGTTAAAAGTGTGCGTGTTGGGCGGAGTGAATCCCCCGCGCACCCAGCGCTGTTTTGCTTATGCTCTAATGAACACGTGTTTAAGGAATACAAGGAATTGGATTAAACGTTGTTTATCCATAGGAAAAGCGTAAGTTATTTATTTCAGAGACAAGATAATTTAATCTTCCCCGGCCCGACCAGAGAGGCCGCCCCGGTACAACCGGACACCGCGGACGCGCCGACGACAGCACGCGCCGAACCCCAACTTAACGCGAGGGGCGCTGCGGCTCTGCGCCTTTAACAGGGAGTCGAGCACCTATACAACCGATAGGGGCGGATCCACAGCCTCACCGCCTCTCCGCGGCGGCCGGCGAATGGGCGGATCGAAAGACGCGCTGTTGGCGCCGCGGATGAATTCGGGGCTCGACCGGCCGTGACTAGAGCGCGGGGGGTTTGACGGGCCGCCGCGCCGCTCCGGCAACCGCTGTCGCGGCGTCCCGCTCCGCCCATGGCCTCCGCGCTGGTAAGGGCCCGGCGGCGGGCGCGGGCAGCCGAGGCGGCAGAGGGCGTAGAGCCCTTTAGCGGCCGTGTCCCCACCGCGTGCGGGACGTTAACGGCTCCGGAGGGGCGGGGGGAGGCGGGGCCCCCAGCCGGCGCCTGACGGTGCGCACCCTCTCTCCCAGGAGGACCCCGCTTTGATCCGGACTCTCCGGGGCCACAGAGCGGCGGTGACGGGCGTCGCCTTCAACGCGGACGGCGCGGGGCTGGGTGAGTGCCGGGGGCCGGGCGCTGTTTGCTTTCGGGTGGGGCGGCTCCCTCCCTCCCTTCTATGTTCCTTCCTTCCCTCAGCCGGCGGAGCCGCCGGGCGCGGAGGCGGGGCGGGCTCCCCCGCCGGCCGGGCGGGCCGAGGAGTCTCTGCCCCTTCCTTAAGCGACAACTTTTTGAGCAAACCACGAGGCGGGAGGAGGGGTTTGTCCCGCGGCGAGAGAGGAGGAGGAGGAAGTAAGTGAGGGGAGCGCCGAGGCCGGAGGGGCGGGGGGCTGCTTCGTGCCGCCGCTGCTGCGCCGCGGCCCCCCGGGAAACCTCCGGGCCCGCCACGGAGAGACTGACTGCAGGCTCGGCCGGCGACCCGAGCCCGAAGCTGGGCCCCCCAGTCCTGGTCACGGTCAGGGAGCTCCTCTCAGCTTGGGGCTGCTTCTAATTGCCTACGATGAGGATCCGTCTGGTGAGAAGATGGACGTGGGTCCGTAAAAGCTGTGTGTTTCTCGGCTTCTTGATGATCGCATACTTCGTGGTCGAGCTGTCGGTTTCTTCCTTCGGTGCCTCCCTCGCCGGGGAGAGCATCACCAAAGGGAAATGGGAGAGGCGCTTTTCTGACAGAGCAGAAGAAGCTATGGATTTGGCTCGTCCAGTTTATGACAAATCCCCGCCTGATTCTTATTCCCCAGGAGAGTGGGGTAAGCCTTCTCACCTGCAGCTGAGTCCTGAGGAAAAGAAACAGGAAGAAGAGCTGATTGAGAAGTATGCAATAAACATTTACTTGAGTGATAAAATCTCTCTGCACCGGCACATTGAAGATAATCGACTGAGTGGCTGTAAAGCTAAGTCTTACAACTACAGAAGACTGCCTACAACATCTGTAATAATTGCTTTTTACAATGAAGCTTGGTCAACATTGCTGCGGACGATACATAGTGTTCTTGAAACATCACCTTCAGTGCTTCTAAAAGAAATTATACTGGTGGATGACTTGAGTGATAAAGTATATTTGAAGACTGATCTTGAAAAATACATAAGCAGTCTGAAAAGAGTTCGTTTGATAAGAACCAACAAACGAGAAGGACTGGTTCGTGCACGCTTAATTGGCGCTACTTTTGCCACCGGTGATGTCCTCACGTTCCTAGACTGTCACTGTGAATGTGTCTCTGGCTGGCTGGAACCACTGCTTGAGAGGATTGCTGAGAATGAGACTGTTATTGTTTGTCCTGTCATTGACACCATTGACTGGAAAACGTTTGAATACTACATGCAAACAGCAGAACCCATGATTGGGGGCTTTGACTGGCGGCTAACATTCCAGTGGCACTCAGTGCCTAAACATGAACGTCTTAGGCGCAAATCTGAAACTGACCCAATCAGATCCCCAACTATGGCTGGTGGCTTGTTTGCTGTCAGCAAGAAGTATTTTGAGTACTTGGGTACTTATGATACCGGAATGGATGTTTGGGGAGGGGAGAACTTAGAATTATCATTTAGGGTTTGGCAGTGTGGAGGCATGTTGGAAATTCATCCATGCTCCCACGTAGGCCATGTGTTTCCAAAGCGCGCACCCTATGCCAGACCAAATTTCCTTCAGAACACGGCACGTGCTGCTGAGGTGTGGATGGATGAGTACAAAGAGCACTTTTACAACAGAAATCCTTCAGCAAGAAAAGAAAACTATGGTGATATTTCTGAAAGAAAGATACTAAGGGAGCGTTTGAAATGCAAGAGTTTTAACTGGTATTTAAAAAACATATTTGCGGAGTTGCATGTACCAGAAGATCGTCCTGGCTGGCATGGTGCTATCCGCAGTGCAGGAATAGCTTCAGAGTGCCTTGACTACGCCTTGCCAGAAAATCATCCTACTGGGGCTCACCTTTCTCTCTTTGGATGTCATGGTCAGGGAGGCAATCAATTTTTTGAATACACATCGAATAAGGAGATTAGATTTAACTCTGTAACTGAGCTATGTGCTGAAGTCCCTGAGCATGAAGACTTCATAACTATGAGGAACTGCCCAAAAGATGGATCTCCCATCCCAGAAGTTATTATATGGCATTTCAAAGAAGATGGGACTATTTATCATCCTCATTCAGGAAAGTGCCTTACTGCTTATCGTACAGCTGAGGGACGTGCTGATGTGCAAATGAGAACTTGTAATGCTGCAGATAAAAATCAGATTTGGAAATTTGAAAAATAATCACTGCTGGTTGTACAAATCTAATGGACCATGATCTCCAAGGTTTTTACATTTGTGAGCAGATAGCAACATGCAGTTGTTTACCTTGGAATGTCTTCAGATGCATCTGTAGTGGTGTAGAAAGTATATCTGCTGTGGTGAACTCTATGGAAAGCAAAAGTAAATACTGGGGTTTAGTTTCTAAAAAATTGAATACAGATATAATGCCTTTTATTTTTGTAAAATTTCGATCTGTTATTTTCGTACTTTGTTCTGTCTTGATTATGGTAAAACAAAGGCTTTTGAGTGGACTGAGGAGGGTTTTTATTTTCTTTAAAAAATACATATTAGACATGCAAGGTAATGATGCGTGACAGTAAAGAATCTTTACTTACAGAAGTAAAGGTTCTTGCAGTGGAATTAACTGACCTATATTGCAGGTACTTGATAACTTATGTATCTATAAGTAATGGTACAGTAGCATGTGATTGAATTGACATTGATGTGGCAAGTTGAATCTTAAGTCTTGTAGTGGTCTGCAGTTTTCTGGGCATTTACATTCTCCTAGGGGTTTCAGGGTGACAGTTATATTACATTGAAGAAAAGGGAGTTTCTTTAGTAGATGGGCTTTGGCATTGTTTTGCAGCTTTGTGCCTAGTCTCAAAGTTATGTCATAAAGGTGAGTCAGGTGCTCTCATGCATTTAGAGAAGAGTGTGGTAGCAGCTGAACCAATGACATGCTGGCAGTACCACAAATGGGAAGAAATAGGGATGGCTACAAATAAAAAAAATCAGTTTAAAGGTAATGGAGGAGGAGAGACAGCACAGAATTGCATTAACTACTGCTGTTTCTTAGCTATACATTTAATATTTATTTTGCCTCTGAGTAAGCTTTTCTATGTTAAGCCTGGCATCCTAGGGACATGTAGCTAATGTGCCTGGTCTATGCACCCTTTTTTTTTTTTTTTTTTTTTTTTTTTGGAGGGGGGTGGGGTCCTGCCAGAAGGGTAGATGGAGATACAGGGAAAACTTGGTCTCTTTTGCATCGTGTTTTGGCAACAGCTGGAATACCTCAGCCCTAGGCAGAGTTTTGAGATAATGCAGCATATGATGCCTCTTTCTAGTCACAACAGTACCATGGGAAACCTCGAGTAAGATTGCGAAGCTGGAGTTCCTGAAGTGAAGGGAGTTAACAAAGTAAAGGGCTGCTTGGAGGAAACTAAGATTTGTTGGTTAGGTGGTTCAGAGAACAGCTTAGAGTGTTTTATGTATCCTATTATGTAGAGTTTTGAAGAATATTGATTCTTGAATTCTGTCACTAATCTGTTTTGAATGTGATTATAGACAGTAGATGTGATAGATCTATTGTGTACTTGGAAAAAAAAATCTTGTGTTAGTATCTGTGTTTTTAGCTTTACATGATTTAAACTGAACACTTATCTTAATGGGTCAGGCATTCCAGCTTTTTTTTGTTGTTGTTTTCAGTGAAGTGATAATGTTTTCCAGTAGCCATGGTGTGGTAATTCTTGACCTGGGGCTGGTAGGTAGGAACTTGAGCTAATAAGCAATAAGAATCTAGATACTTAAAGAATGTAGTAGGTGTACTTTTGCTGCAGGTGTTAGTAGGAAGGAGGGTTAAAAGGGAGCAAGTGAGACCTGAAATAAGTGAAGACTTGCCAAAAATAAAACAAGAGCAAGTTAAGGTGTATTCTTGAATCTTAGCGGTTTCAAAGAGTTGAGCAATCTGGGTAGAGGGAGGCTAAGACGGAAGGGGAACAGAAGGAGAAAACTTGGAGCTGGTAATGTAGTGTTGAATTGTGCTAAGAATGCTTGCCACTGTGTGGCATGAGTTGGTTTAAGTCTTTAACTTATTTTTAGGTGGTTACTTGCAATTTTTTCTTTTCCCTGAGCTTACTTTTTTTTTTTCTTCTTAGAAAAGGGGAACTTCTTTACTATATAAGGGAGACATTCCTGAAAAATTCCATTCCACTTTGCAGCAAGGAATTCTTTTAGTAGATGTAAAAGTAATGAACCATTTATCAAATTTCAAAAAGCAGCCAGTCATTATGTGCTGGGGCAATATATTATACAAAGTATGTGCTTTTGTGTAAAGCTTGCTGTAGACTGCTATGTTCCATAGAAATAACAAGAAAAAGACTCGGATTCTCCTGCATGGCAGAGCACAAGTTTTATGTGCGATACATGTTTTCTCAGATGAAAGTAATTTAATGGTGTGAATATAGACTATGCAACTTTTATACAATTAACTTTTCTAGGACTTGGCAAAAACTGCATTTCATATAAAGAACTACCTTCATGTTAAAACTGACAAAGTGTTCCTTATCTATTTAAGCAATAAGTCAAAGTGAATCTGCCTCTTACAGGGATAATAACTTCATATATCTGAACCCTTACTCCATTTGCCCATCACCTCTCATTATATTTTTGTAGTTATAACAAAACTAAAAGGAAAAAAAGAAAAAGCAAAAGTAAATAACCTGGACCTTAAAATAAATAAAGTTCAATTTATTCCTAAGGGGAATAAAAAAGGCTGGGGGAGGAGCTAAATAGAGAAAGGAAAAAAAAACACCGAACCGTTGCCATTTCACATTCCCCTGATTTTGAACTGAGTTGCAGGAATTTTTCAGAAATATTCCAATTCAGATGGTTTTCAGTGCATGCAGATTTCTGGAAAATCTGAAACTCTGAAAGACTTTCTATGTTGTTGGACTTGGAAAATTTGGGGAACACTTGTATATAAACTACTGATTTTAAGTGACTTAAATGAAATTGAATGTAGACTTAACACTGAATAAATGTGGGAGGGCTCTGGGATTTATTTTGAAAAAAATAAAATCCAGAATGATAATTAAATGTTGGGTAGTGTGCTGCTTCTTTGTAAGTCCCTTCTGCTTGCGTCTGTATATGCAGCATAAAATAAAAAACTGCCACGAACTTGAACTTACGGGAGTTATTAAAAGTTCCTTGTAAGTCATCCACTGTGCTTAGAGTTCCAGACTGGTTCCCTTCAAAGAGATTTGATTAGTAATTGTTTTCCTCCAAGAATGAAATCTTGCAAGTCACTGTTAAATGTGTTTGTATTGTGACGTTCTGCCTTATCACACTGAAATTTCCAACGTTCCTGTGAAGCGTGTGGGTTTTTTGGTGGGGTAGTGTCTGAATATTCATAGGCATCTCGTATGAACAGCCCTGTACTCTGTCTGACCTGTAGTTCTTGCACTGAATTAATCATATTGGGGATTCCTAAGTATTTGAGGGGAAAAAAAGAGTGACCAAGAGGTACAACTAGATGTTAAAGCCTGGCTAAGTATGGATCTTCTGATCTTCTGCACAACTTGTAGTTGGTACTGTGGTATTCTGGGAAATGGGAGTGTAATAGTAATCCTACAGTGTGGCACCTTGTGTCTTCATACACACGTGTATAGATGAAAATGTATACCATAAATATTCACAACTTGTAAACTGAACTTGGTATCATTGCAAATACCATAACATCTTTTTCATGGCATAGGTAAAGCCTGGGTATCTGTTTAGAGAACTGCAGCAAAGCGATGTGTAAACTTGGCCTTTGCATAATGCCAAATCTTCACTCTTTGGTATTTAATTCTGTTATGACTCATCACCAGAAAAGCAAATTACCTAGAGATGTGTCAGCTCTACTTGGGTGGGTACAGAAAGCACTGATTATTTTTATTTAAAAAAACCATTGAAGTTATAAAGTGGACTACATTCCATATTGGAATCAGATCAGTGTGAATTTTCAGTTTGCTTTCTGTTATATTTTGCAGTTGATCAATTATTTTAATTATGACAGCAAGGACAGTTTTTGTCTTTCACCTCTCTAAACATGGTTCTGGCTATGTAGTGTTTTCTCTGAGGAGCACGTGCAATAGACTTGTTTGTGGTATGGCCCATCCTAACAAATTATTCTGGACCCTCTATATGTCTTTTGTTTCAGTTACAGTACTTTAACTTGTCCTTGGAGATCTGCTGTGGACCATTTACTGGTGGTCTGGTGACTGTAAGTCAGACTGTAGACTGCTGCCTTTACTTACTTAAGTGCTGACAGAATGCATCAGCTGGGTCTGGTCTTCGTTGCTGTAGGAACTCATGTAATCTGTCCTGGAAAGTTCTTTCTCTCCTCTTTTTGAACACTTAAATACATGAACAACATGAACTTGAGGGAAGCAAAACGCATAAAGAATTAAGAAGCAATCCTTAAGATACTGTGCTTGAGTAAAATGGAGAAGCGTTGTTATGAAGTAGGCAAAATCCCTTAAAATGGAATGCAAAGAGAACTAGAGAAGCTTATTTTATAATAGTAGTACTTTTTCATGTATAAAACTGTTTAAGATTAGTATTGATAGTAGAAATTATTGCTGTCAACATCATTACCGTGTAGAATCTTATTTAGTGCCTGTGGTTAGCAAAGAGAAAATGTTTGCTGTTACAGCAAAATGCTTATGTGTTAGCCATATGCACAAAAATTGATTTTTAACCTGTTTGAACAGAGAATAGTGTGGCTTGGCTGAGGTTGTTAACAGTAAAGGAACCAAACCTGTTTTTTGAAGGTGGTAAAACGCTAGCACAGGTTGCACAGAGAGGTGGGAGGTGCCCCATCCCTGGAAACATTCAAGGCCAGGCTGGACATTGCTCTGAGCAACCTGATCTAGTTGAAGATGTCTCTACTCATTGCAGAGGGGTTGGACTAGATAAACCATAACTATTCTATGATTCCTTGGCAGGATAGGGGCCAAAGTTCAAAAAAGTTTCAGAATTTTGGTTTAGAGTTTTTTTGTCTGGGTTTATGCCTCTCCTGTGCTGCTCAGGTATAGAGTCACGTCAGTCTGTGTGCCTTAAAATAATTCTGCAATAGATCTGTCAGTTACTCACCCTTTCCTGTGCAAGTCCTTAACCTCTCCTATCGCTCAGCCCTGGGGTGGTGTCAGCTGGGCTGAAACTTCAAATATTGGTGATAATAATAGCCTTTGAGTGTCATGGTAATAAGTGAGTGACTTCAAGAGAGAAACCTACCTAAGGATGGAGAGAGGATGAATGTAGGCAACAGGGAGTCCAGAGGGACAACAAGGAAGACTCTTGTGGATGTCCATGTGAAAGAAGAACTTCAGATTCCTGTGTGTGTCTCATTAACCTTAGGGTAATCCATCTGTGAGAGAGGAAGCTACAAGAAACCAGGCTTTGAATTTATTGTACTGTTATCTTTTGAAATAGTTCCTTCATTTTTTCAGAACTGAAAGTACCATAGGTACTTGATAATTTTTGGTTTGGTTTGGTTTGGGTTTTTTTGTTTGTTTGGTTTGTTTTGGGTTGTTTTTTTTTTTTTTTCCCAGAAACCATCAATCTTGTCTGTTCCACATTTCCAATGTGATGCTTTCAATTCTATTTAGCTTACGTTTTGTTTCCTCCTTTCTGTTTTATACCATGCTAGGTCACATTTTTCTGTAGCAAAAGGAAAAAAATAAATCATTCAAGTACAATTAGAAACAGCCTGCTGTAAAATAGAGTTCTGAAAAGTTGGAGGCGAGTAATATCCTGTACTTTAGTGTCAAATTTAAGGCTATTGACATAGGCATGGGGATAGTCTGGTCCCACATCTTTTACCAGAATCTAGTCTTTTGGGAGTAAAAATATTTCTGTGCCAAATCCCTAAGGAGAGTTTAATATCTAATCTTTTGCTTGAGGCTTGCCTTGCTAATAAACACACTCAGTTCCTTTGTGCTATGTTGGTGCCTGAAAGAGGCTGGGAAGGGAAGAACCATCCTTTTCATGTCCTCTTCAACTTCCAGGAGGTCCCTGGTCTTACTCTCCCTCACTTGCTGCACTAGGGGTAGGAATTTTATAATTGAGAGGTGGGACTGTGAGTCCCTTGTTTTTTTTTATGATCTGCTTGCTAGCACTTAGCAGAGATGAAGATTATAGGGGCGCAGGAATATCACACTCATCAGTTCAATTCAACTGCTCATTGTTTTTGCTGCTTATAGTTCTCTGAAAATGATGAAGCTCTGGTAAAAGCCTTGTCTGCTTTTTCCAGTATAGATAGTAAGGTCCACCTGTAAAGTGACTGCAAAACCAAAAAGTTCGTCTCTTTCTATTATCAGACTGACAACTTCACATTACGTTTTGAACTGGATAGATGCTAGTATTAAAAAATTGGTACTTAAATACGATAATCCTATAATCTTATTTGGATATTCACTTTAGATACCTGAACTGTTAGATATTATATTTTGGGTTTAAGGTGGCCTGTCTTATCAGAGTTATACGCTTGATACTTTAATCAAATTCCATCTCCAAGATCAAAGTGAAGATGTCTCTTGTTCTCAGGATTTGGTAATGCCAGATCTGGATTCATACTTAATGACATGTGTGTGATGTTTGGCTTTAGATTTTTGTTGTTGTTGTTGTTCTAGATATTTAAAGTACTTGTAAGCCAGTTTGCTGAATATGTGGGAGAATTACCTTTTAAGAATTATCCTTTACTCCTCCCAATCTTCTCATGTCCTTCCAAAAGCCTGGTGTTGGCATTGCTGGCTGTCAGGCTTCTGCTCAGGCCAAGTGTTCATTAAAACCCAATAACTGCTCCCTCCCACTGACACGCAGTAAGTTCACTGGTGAATCCAAGTCCATAGTCATTAGCTCTGAATTTTTTTTCTAATAGTGGTGACCAGACTTCTGATATATCTTCCATTTCTTGCCAGTTACCTCCTCTTTGGATAGGTTTCTCATGGTGTGGAAGTTGAAGGCACAGTGCAGAGCTTACAAATTCATAGGCCATGCAGAAGCAGTGACCAGCGTCCAGTTCTCACCAGATGGGCAGCTTCTTGCTTCAGCTTCTCAAGATCGTACTGTCAGACTATGGGTTCCTTGCATGTGAGTGCAACTGGGTGATGCTGGCTGTGTGTTTCATTAATGCACAATTTGACTATTGGAGTGTTTACCCAATAAAAGTTTTTTTGCTTTCCATATCCCTGACAGGGCATTGACAGGAATAGAGACTGAGAGTACAAGCAACACGGTTCGTTACTGTGTTACTTTGTTCTTCATTTGATATTCTATGGTTTCCACAGAAAAATATGACAATTCAGAGGTGATAATTTAACGCGTGTAGAACTATACTTGGTACAATTTCTCTGGCCTAAAGGATGTATTCCTTTTAATAAGGATTGCATGGCTGCACTTCATTTTGGGAAGATAAGTGATAAAGGAAACAATAGCATTTTTGCAAAGGAAGATATTTTGAATTTGCCTTTTTAGACTCCTCTCAAGTTGCAGTGATTACAAGCTATTCAGGATGAACTTAGAAAGACTGATGTTACTTTAACTCTTAAGCATTTTGTAGATTGCTATATCAAAAAAAATAATAAATGCTAGTTCGAATACCTTATGGAAGCTAATGCTGCTAGTTAATTGCACTCTTCTAAAATTGGTCATATTAAATACAATTACTTCAAAATCTGTTACTCTAACATTTAATATACAAATAAGGCAAACAATTATTGACAACACTAAGATTTTAGTCTGTATATGTTGCTTTTTCATTTGGATAAGATTTCAAATATGTTAACTTTGAGTTTTGTGGCATTTTAAACCCTTTCAATTCAATATAATGGTGTGAGGTTTTTGTTTTCTTTTTTTTTTTTTTCCTTGCAGTCATGGAGAATCATCGGTACTGAAAGGTCATACAGCATCTGTTCGTTGTGTAAACTTCTCACATGATGGCCACTTTCTAGTTTCAGCATCCAATGATAAGTCAATAAAAATATGGAGTGTTCGCCATCAGCGTCATTTGTTTTCCCTATTCCAACACACTCATTGGGTTCGCTGTGCCAAGTAAGTGTTGTTTTTATTCTCTTTGTAAAAAGAAGCAGAACTTCTAAAAAAGGGTTTTTAGTTCTTAGGGCAAAACTGGGAGAAGAAAAATCTGTGCATAAGTGATGATCTATCACTAATAATGCAATTTAATAAATCAGTCTTACACATGCACATTGGATATAAATCTAGTTGAAGGATGAAAGCTTTCTCTATGTTAATATATGTACATACAAAATCTGTTGCTGTGTGTTAATTCTTTTACTTTAAAGGAGAAATAAGGTCATCTGTATTTAATTTCAGTTGGTATCCTGTCTGTTTCTCAAATTCTGTATGTTTTTATGTTGTATTAACTTGTTTCACAGCATTCACTTGCTTCTAGTTTTGTTATGCATGGTAGTAGGAGTTTTATCAACTATTCTTGGAACAAAAGCGGTATAAAGGAATGGTTGTGAGTCAAAATGTGTTAAGCTTACATAATTAGAAAAGGTAGAAGAAATGGTCTTTGTACTGCAGGTTAAGATTCTCACCTTATTTAAAGGCAGGGCAGCTCTTCAAAGACAAGAAAAGATTCTTCTTTTCTGTGTGTGTGTTTTGTTTTGTTTTTTTTTTCTTTCCATAATAATGGAAAATCTGCAGCTGAGAGGCCTGATTTAAACCTCTTGAGAAAGAATTTTAGCATTGGTGAAGTGCAGAGCCCTACAAAGCTCCAATGTGTCTGATCATTGAGAAGAAAAATGAAAGCTCTAGGAAATGCTATATGGAAGTTCTTGTTGCCAGTCTAGGAATAATGAATGTTTTGCTGACAGTTCGTAAGTCTAGAGAGAACTCGCAGGAGAATGTATATGTAGGTTAAAATGGAACACAAGTTTCTGCTCTGTCCTCTTTGTCTTTTTGCCTATAGTTTTCTATAATTATCTCTTTGGCATCTGAAGTGATAGCCTTAGCCTCCTGTTACCTCTTCCCCTGCCCCTTTCTCTTGCTTATGGCTGTTTAAAATCATTGTGAAATGGGATTGGGGGTAAGGAGGATGATGGGAGGAGTGGAGGGAGGAGGTTTTATTACTCTGTGAAGACTATGAGAAATTCAAATGTTCTTCGAATGTTACACATTTTAATTCCAAACAGACTTTCTTGGTTCTGGTGTTTTGCCAATTATGTCTTTAATGCTCATTCAGGTAGCATCCGTTGTTTAGTAATGTATTCATTTGCATATTCCAGATATTCCCCTGATGAAAGACTAATAGCCTCTTGCAGTGAGGATAAATCTGTTAAGATCTGGGATACAAGAAATAAAACTTGTATTGATAGCTTCTTAGATTATGAAGGGTAAGTGTTACTACAAAAAAGGACAAATATAAATGTATAGTTTTAATGAGATTAAATCCATGTTTTGCGGTGTTAACATATATATGTTGTATCTGAAAATATAATAGTCAAGAAATAAGCCAGAGAGAATTCAGATTGCTCTTGGATTTTTGAATGCTTTCATGTTTTTTTCCCCATTTCAATAATGCTGTTTGTTATTGAATGCTCCAACAAGAAGTTCAAGAACTTTCCACTTGTTGATGAAAACAGTGTTCTGTTAACTTCAGTGACCTGCCTTTTAAGGTTTAGAAAATACTTGCTTTTACTTATCTGAAGTTTTCTTAAACATCTTGGAGCCACAGTTTTAATTAAGAAATGCAGTAGAATATTAATCTTGTATATGTGCTTTGCTAATTTTGTTGCTGCAATCTCTATCTTTTTCCAAGCTAATAGGTTATCGCAGGATATTCTGCTCTTAGACAAAATTATTTTACTTGCTGCTTACAAACTCTTTGCAGCACTTTTTGCTAGGAACTTTGTACTCCAACACAAGCTGTGCAGGTTTGAGTCAGAGCAGTTGTACTATCTTTTTAACAAAAGCCAGATTATGGAGTCTGATCTGTCAGGCACATCTTGTTTTCTGTTGCTTATTTCAGTTGCTTGAAATACCTTACATGAGTTTCCATACATGTGGATTTCACACACGTTAGTGGCAACTCAGTGTTAACAAGGTTTTCTAGATATATCTCTCTCCAGAAATTTCTGTGGAAACATGTAATCATTCTATTTTCATTAATTTTACTTAGATTTCCAAATTTTGTGGATTTCAACCCAAGTGGTACGTGTATAGCTTCTGCAGGTTCCAATCATACAGTGAAACTGTGGGATATTCGAATGAAAAAGTTACTGCAGCATTACCAAGGTAAAAACAATGTAGTTTGTATTTTCTTTAGAATGGAGTTCTTTGTAATGAAATGTGATTTATGTAGATTGTACAATTTCTTTCCTTACTGGGGAAAGTGTACAAACAGGTCATGTTGGTGTTTTGTAAAATAATCTTTTTACAGTCTAGCAACTCTAAAACTCCAGACTGAATCCTGACTATTCCTTTGCAATGCTTCTCTTAAGTTTTAGAATAGAACTAAGCAAATAGTTTGCAGAGTGATCTGTGTCCTAGCACTTTGTTTTTCCCTTAAATGAAGTAGGTTGTTGTTTGGGAAGTAAAAAAGAGTGAAGAAATAAAGGGTACATTTCCTATTAGTAGATATCTATAGTCTTTTGAATATTGTCTTCTGTAAATTAGTTCACAGAGCAGGGGTTAATTGTGTATCGTTCCACCCTTCTGGTAACTATCTCATCACTGCTTCTACTGATGGTACCCTTAAGATTTTGGACCTCTTAGAAGGAAGACTTATTTACACTCTTCATGGACACAAGGTATACACAAAAACCTTATTTAAATGAACATCTTAATAGGTTGTTCAGTATCTTTTCAATGGGAAAGTAACATTAATGCCATTGTATCTTGTATCTTGCATCTTGCAACTTGCACATTAGAGGACAGCCAAGTGTTGTATTTATACATCTTGTCACAAGTGATAAGGAAATGCATCGATTTTTACCTATGACCATGCAGTTAATCTGTTAATATTGTATGCATGCTTAATGCTGCATCATAGATCATGTTCTGAATTAATTAATTATTGACTCTTTTGATTGTCAAAATCAATTATTTGAGATGTGAGTCTTTGCCTATTGAAAAATGGTGCTTTCTAAGGAGGAGTAAGCTTATGGAAGATAACTTTTGTTAAGAATGGTAGACATTTTCTTGCTTTCCTCTTAATGCAAAACAAGCCTTACTTTTGATAATAAATCATTGAAACACATTGTCTTGAGTAATGTAATATATTTGCTTTTTCATTGTAGCTTTAAAACAAAATCTAAGGAAAATGCCACTATTTTCCTAGTATTGATTATAATAATTGTAACGCAGCATCTTACAAATGTGTACAATGTTCTTCAATCAAGTTGTTTTGCAAAAGTTTCACTAGAGTTAAATTGTTCCCTATTTTATTAACATTGAAAATTCTATATTAGGTAATGGCGCAAGTGTTGCATTTTGATTGCATTAAAATACCATGATTACAGTAATAGCATAATTTTACTCTGTGCTATTTCTTTTCCCTTTCAGGGACCTGTACTTTCTGTGGCTTTTTCAAAAGGTGGTGAGAAATTTGCCTCAGGTGGAGCAGATGCTCAGGTTTGTGATATTCTCTCTTCAAATGTCTTAATGGTTGTTAGAGTAGATGGGAGTTAATTAGCATGTTACTGTGACATACTATATTTACAGTATGCTGACATGCATTCTGTCTAGGAGTGTGTTATATAGACTTTGTTTAGCCTAAAGTTAAATTTGAAGGGGGGAAAAAGATGAATACGTAATTTAAAAACTTTAACTACTTTCACTTGGATGTTATGATGAGAAGATCACAATACTAGCCACTTCTATTTTACATATTGAAATAAAAGAAAGATATTTAAATAGAAATAGTTTGTGTTGTAGTTCAGTGTCAACATTTGTGTTGCAACTAGTATTAACACCTACATGCTCCATTAGGTTTTCACTTATTTGAAGTCACTACTCTGTAATCATAAGAATTAAGCTTTACTACTGGGAACACTTTCAGGGGAAAAAAAATCATCTATTAGCCTTGCTAGTTTACATTGGTGAAACAGCAAGGTACTGGATTTCATACAAGGAAGAGTTGTTTGAGCATTTAAAACAAAAAAGTTGTTTGACATTAAACAGCAAATCTTATAATTAATCTTCATCTGCTGTGATAAATCTCATGATTCCGAGCTTGGTGGTATTTTTGTAACTATAAGGTCTTCACATTCTCCAAAAAGAAAAAACTTTTGTAGCCCAAGGCTTAGAGTTTCACAGTCTGAAATGTTCCTTAATACTAGTTGCCTTTTTTGTTGTCTCCTGTTATAAAAAGCTAAAAGCTCAATGTAGACACAGAAAGCTGTGCTGTAGAAATGAAGATCTTTTGAATTTACCACAAATCACATTTATATTCTGTTCTGCGGCATCAGAAATGTGTTTCAGCTTGTAACAGAGACAGTCTTGGAAAATAATGAATACTTTTCAGTTAAAAACATTCAGTATCATTGGGAAGAATACAGTCTGTTTCTGGTTTTTGCTTGATGCTTCAAGTAGCACACCTTCTAGAATGACTTGAAAGTACTCAAACAAAACAAAATTGCTTTCAATTGCAAGGCAGTAATAAGTAGTAGTGCCAAGACTTTCAGTCATTGGAAAAGTTAAAATGTTGGCAGTCTTCCAACATTAATTTTACAAGCGGAAAAAGAAAAGGACAACTACAAAACAAATGAACAAACAAAATCCCAACAAAAAAAAAAAAAAACAACAAGAAAAACAAAACAAATGCAACCAAGAATGGGGGAAAGATATTTATTCTTTGAGCCTTTAATCTTTTGTTTTCCATATTAAAGGTTTATTTTATGATAATTTTTCAGTTCCAAGAGGAAACTTTGATTTTTCGGTAATCCTGAACTGCTGACCTTACTTTTCATGAGCACTTTCTTTTGAGTTTTATGACAGTTGGTATATTGTACTTAACTTGTGGGGAAGCGCATATATTAAACTAGGCCACGTGACAGAAGCTTCATTGGAGAAACTGATGATCGGCCTATAGTATTAAGCCTGACTCAACCTCCCAAATAAATGCCAGCATAACCTGGGAATGCCTGTCTTATTGCAAGGCTCCTTTGAATTTGGGGCCTCCTGAATGACATTCATGTTCAGTGCAGCCAGATCATTCATTGCATTTCTCCTCTATGCTGTAGGGCTGGTGGCACGTGGGATCATGGAATAAGTAGGTATTATAGTGCAAAATCTTTAAGATTATTTAGTTTCTCAGCAGTTTGGTGTAGTGGTTTCATGCTGAATGCATGAGTGTGTATCCAGTTTCATCAGGAAGTGCTTTCTTAGGTAAATGTTGAATTTAAAAAGTAGTCCTAGTAGGTCTAGTAATGAAACCTGGTTTTATTTACCTTACATAAAGGCACATTTATGTCTGAAGTTTTTCACTTTTTCTTGTGAATGTTCTGGTGGGAGAGAGCTAATTATTTTGCTGTTACTTCCACTTTTATATTTCAAGTTTTTAAAATGTGCAGTACTAACCATGATGTGGTAACTGCCTATGTATATAACTTTATCTGTAGTAAATGTAACTTTATTCCTTTTTCTGTTGTATGCACATATGTATTCCACAAACATCCTTGTTTGCCATCCTGTCCACAGCTGCCTTCTAGGTCTGCCAGGAGGATTGTGATAGAATTAAATTGGTTTACTCTAGGGTGTGTTCATTTGAAAAGTTCTGCTGTCAGATTGGCAATGTCAAGCTGATGGACAGAGACTGGCCATGAAATGATCATCTTCTGTCCCTCATGCAGTATCCAAAAGATACTGTCTGTCCTCAGCGTGAGTTGTGATTTTATCACGGATCACTTGCTCTATACATGTATTATTTCAAAACCAATACATTTTCAAACAACAGATAAAATCTGTTTTTCCTCCGTCAAAGAAGGAGAACCAGTATCTCTGCTTTTAGTTTCAAATTTCTCTCTGGTTAATGCAGAGCCAGCTGAGGGCTTTGTTCAGAAACATGTCAAGTATTTGAAACAAGCACTGCATACTTCTTTTATTTCTTCTTGTTTGCTTCTTTCCTCAATCAAAAAAACCCTGAACAGGTAGTTCTGAAGTTTGTGTTCCTCACGCTTCTTGGCTGTATGTGCACATGACAGATTATTTCATTTACCTGGTTCCATGGAAGACATAAGACATTTTACTCTAATTTTTAAGTCAAAGAGCAAAGTTATACCATGCCTTTGGAAGATAGTAGCCTGTGCCGTTAGTTCAGTTCTTGCCATGTAGAACAGACAAGTCATTGTGTCTGGGGATTGCCTTGACATAAAGGGAAATACTTCCTTATGGAATAAGTATTTTTCTAGGGTTGTACATAATTGCCTTTACACTGTTTGCAGTTGAGATATTCAAGGCATACACAGGTGTTTCTGTGCTGGTTTTACTAATTTTATTATGGGTAATGATGAAGCTGCAGCAGCATGGCCTTCCACTTTAGAGCCATATAAAATGTATTTAGAACTTGAGCAGCTCAATCGATCACTACTGATGAAAGGCCCTACTTCTGCTGCCTCCTGCCTATACCCTTGTGTACACTCAGTTCTGAGCCAGGTCAAATTGCTAAACCAGTAGAAAATTAGCCTGAAAAAATGGGGAAAAGCCACATAAAAAAAGTGAATAACTTTATGCTGGATGGAGGTAATGGAACTACACAACTGAGAAGAGGTGAGAGAGAGAAAACAGGACCTCCTTCTTATAGCACAGTGAGCTGTTGTGAATCAGCTAATCTAACACCTAACTGTCCTGCAAGTGCCAGGTTCTGAGGCAGGTTTATATAGTTTGTACTGAGATCCACACATCCCACTTTTCACTGTTACTAATGTCTCAGTTGGTTTGGGTCTATCTTTATGGGTGCACTGTGTCTCCCAGTGTATATTTAGGGTCTTCCCCTCAACAGAGTCATGAAAGATGTTAAACCTGAAATGAACTTGTAACAATGCAACTACTTAAGAATATATTAAAAATATTATTTAGTCGGCTTGAAATTCTGTGGAAAAAAGTGATTTGTGCTGCTTATGTATAGTTTATTAATTTCTGAAAAATATTTTTTTGTCAAAAATACTTTTGCTTGGACAGGTGAGTAATTTTAAGTCAGAGCATGGTCCCATCTTTTTTTCTTCTAATTTAGGGAGCAGCTATAAAAATCAACAGTGGACTTTCGGAAACTGCCATCTTTTTTATTTTAATTTTTCCCTTAGCACTTAAAATAACAAAAAACTCAAATCATGTAAACTTGTAGTAAACTTAATTAAATTACTTACATATATAATTTTGTCACGTAAGATCAATATTGTGCATTATGATTTGTTTTCCTGGTCTATCCATAAGGCTGGATGGACAACCTTCAACTATCTTACCTCTGCATTCTACTGCCTTCTGCATTTGGCCATGGTGTGACTGTTGTATATTGTGTCAAACTTGAATATCATTGGATGAAGGTTCAGAAAACAGATTCCTGTTGCTAAAACACTGGAACCAGGTGCTTCAGAGTTCTGTGGTACTCTGTCATTTCTCTTGTTACCTCAAACTTTTTTGTTTGACTGGCAAGCCTTTATAGGGGACAGAAATTTGATAGTATTTGACCCCTTGATATGGCAGAAAAATAACTTAGTACAATGCAGTGGTACAGAAGTTTGCTTTATTTTATGATTATTGAGACATCTTCTACTTTTTTTTTTTCTTTTTAATAGATTGAACTGTTCTCATTAGACTTGAAGTACAAGATACTCTGGAGAAATGCCTGTGTTGTAGTAGACATCAAACCAAGTGATGACAGCAGGCTCATTCTGATGTTGTGATCTATTAGTATAATAGTAGACTTTGCTGAATAGTTACGTTTTGGGCACTGAATAGGCTTCAAGTAGTTATCAGTATGATGGCTTCTTTACAGGTATTACTATGGAAAACCAACTTTGATTCACTTGATTATAAAGAAGTTCTTAAACATCATATTAGAAGAACACATATTGATGATCCTCCTCATCTTCTTGATATTTACCCAAGGTCACCTCATCTCCATGATGAAAAACTTCAGTCAGTTGAGGTGAGTGCAAGAAGTACTCTAACATAGGAAACCAGAAGCTTTTGTAAATACTGTCAAACATTTATGGTTGAATGTGTTCTGTGTTTACTAGAGAACTTTTTGTTATGTGTAATATTTTGGAAGTGACAATAGCTTATGAATCCACATTAAGGTTACTAGGCTCAATGATGCTGTCAGATTTATCCTGGTGAATTCTTTTCATACTCCTTGTGTAAGTCTGCACTCCACACCTGATTTGAACAAAACATAGGCTATGTCTGGTTTCTGCAGAAGTAACATGGCAAACTTGCAGAAGATACATGAATCTTCAGTGAGCTTTAGGATGCTACTCAAAATATATCATTATAAGCTGGACAAGGTGGCATTATTACTGCAAGTAATAACTTGATTAGTTGTCCCTCTTTGCAAGTCCTTTAGGTATTGTGAGAAGATCTTGATATCTACCCAAAAGTTTGGAAAACCTTTCTAGGCTTGTAGTGTGTTTTGTGGCACTATAGAGCAGTAGGTCAGTGTCATCTGATTTCCTGATAATTTCATTCTGCAGCTACTTAGCTGCCAAACCTTTTACCAGCAACCCTTGGAAGTACTTGGAATTAGGGAACTAAAGTGAAATGTCAAATATTGTGTCAGTATTTGGAAAGTCCTGTGTTTGTCAGGTTGTCTGAAAGCTATGCTATAAAGTTAAACAGTACTGTGCCTTAGACAAGACCATCGTTTATGCTAAAACCCCAGTGACTGTCCTTGGTAGGTCTGGCTAGCTTCTGCATGGGATTCCCCATACTTTTATCTCCTCTTTGATGTTCTCCAGGTACCTCTGGTGTCCAAGAGCTGTATCTAATGTAAATCTAGGAACTTTTTGGTTGCTGTTATAGATTTATGAGAGTCCCATAGAAATTCAACATTGCCTGGTTTTGTTCATATAAAATGTAGACACTGCTGCCATGGCATTTGTTTCCTGTGCAGACTTTTAAAACATTCAGATTTGAGGATATTAAGCTTTTTGTGTGTGTGTATGCAACTTTAGTATAAAGATGGAAAATATTTTGGTGGAGGAAGGGAGCCTTAATAGAATCCATCACTTAATATTTTCATGTGTCTGGTTCTGTTGTCAAGTTGGATGTGAAGCTTTCTGATGCTTATTTTGGTCAGAACAAGAGCAGGACAATTGCACGTATGAGAAGCTTCATAAACAAAGTTCTCTGCCAGACTGTCGCATCCACTGTAAGGTCAATGAATGAAAATAACTGGTAGCATCCTTCAGTATAGGTGGTCAGTGCTGCAACAAACTCAATCACAGCATTTGTCAGCAGATTTAAACCACTCTTGCTGCATCAAGAGTTTGCTCCAAGACCCATTCAAATGGCACCCACTTATAACACATGCTAAATGAACACAGGAGCTTATAGCTGTAGGGTTTAGTTGCTTTCATTTCAGGTCAGCTTTTCCAGACTTCTGCTCAGATGCTTAGTGAAGGTATGAATATTCTCTAAAGCAATTTTCCAGTTGTTTTTGGTTTTTCTTCTTTGCCTACCCACTGCTCGCCCTATCCCGCAGTCCCAGGTAATTGAGGAGCTCTGGAAAGCATTAATTAATTCAGGCTTAAGTTAAATTAAGTCTAGGAAGCACCTCATTACCAACACTGTAAGGGCACATAAAGGAAATTTGGTGGTTGAATGTCAAGAAATTATTTATCAGGTAGCTTTGACAGAGTTCACTTAATGTAATGTTTGCATTTCTGCATGCCTGTGACATTTGTAGTTTATAGGCTTCTGGGTTAGCTGCTCCCTAGTAGTAAAAGGTTTTTATAACTTTGATGTTTGTCATAGTAACGTTTTGGACTCCTGTGATATCTTTTCTGTCCTAACTTCAGGATTTCAAGAATAAAGTTACTGTGTTTGGTTTGCTATTAACATCACATTATCTGTAGAATATCTTGCTCTCCAATAAACATGAGGTATATTATATTCTTTGAGGCAGAACAGTGCTCATAGTTTCAACAAAACTGATATTACTGTAATGTACTATATTTTTATATTTCCAAGGTAAATAATAATGATTAGGATCATCCCAGCTTATTTTCAGAATTGATGTAATAATATAATAGTTTAGACAGTGTTAAAGTGATCAAATGTTATTTCTCTTTTCCTTTTTTATTTCCCTTTTATTTCCCTTCTTGTCTGTCTCAGCAACAATTATGTTGCTTTGTTGTGCTGAGGAAGAATGGACCTCACCATCTGGGCAGAGACATAATTTTTCTTGAAAAATTCCACCAGCAGTAACATGCTTTGGTAGCACTACGGTTCAAGTTTTTCAGTGTTGCATCTTCCTAAATATTTCCTCCTGTAACTGAAAAATACAGCATTTCTAGCTCCACGGTATATACTGTTGTTTGGAGAAGAAATGAAGAAAAATATTTGTCTCTCTTCTCAGTTCAAACATTTTTTTTTTTTTTTCTTTAAGCATCCCAAGTTCTTTCTAGCAACAGGCAATAGAGACAATGTTAGTACTAGGCAGTTCCATTGCAACATCACCCTCACTTTTCTGTGGCTCATCGTGTTTCTAATATACCAGGGAAAGGAGGACTTGAATTGCAGGCATGTCAGTTAGAGGGAGCTTTTGGAGGTCTGGTCTTGTTGCCAATGGTACATCAAGTCAGTCATGGTTTTGTCTAGTTAGGGGGCCCTTGAGGACAGACAAAGCTTCCCCAGTCTCTCTAGGTTATCTGTTCCAGTACTGCATAGCAATTATAATGACACAGTTTTTCCTAATACCTGTTCTGCACCTCAGACAAAATGCAGAACTGCTTGATTTCTGTTTAGTTTTTTGTTTGTTTTTTTTTTTTCCATGAGAAACTGGAGAAGTTGATTGATCTTGACTAAATTGAAGTAACAGTATTTGTAAGACACTTGGTAACATGTGCAAGAGTCATAGGCAGACAGTTCAAATATTGGATATTTAAAAGTGTAGGTGACCTTTTAAGGTTTCCTACAAGCCACTACAATGTCATCTATACACTTGAGATGTGTTATACATTGCCCTGAGTTATACTGAGCTGCTTAAATTTAGTCCCCTCTATAGCAGGAATGAAGATGGATTGCCTTAGGACAAAATTCAAGGTGATAGAACACAGAAAGTTCAATAGATGTACAGGTAAAACTCAAGAGGGAAGTAATTCTGTCCATGCATTTTAAATTCCTAGTGTTTCATGCCTCTCCAAGTTTCTTACTGCTTTTGGAGAGTTGTTGTTTCTCTATCCCTGCTTGCCTCCATGTGACAAGGTCCCTGATATTCCAGAACTTGGTTCTGTGAAAACGGTCCTCACAAAATGGCGCTGGCTTTGCTTAGAATGTATTTAGCTGAGTTCAGAGAGACAGTTATAGTGTTTTCACATATCACCACTTGCAATTGCTGTTTTCAATAAAAAAGCTCTCACAAGGGCATTAAGAATTGCAGGTATCACCTGGTATTTTATGTTCAGGGTAGCAGCTGAAACATGGAGCTTGAGCGCACTTTCACCTCTTCTCAGAACTTTTCCTCACTCGCTCTTTAAAGATGTACACAGAGCCAGTAATATCTAACATACCTTCTCTTATTTTTTTCTCTCTCCCTGCCTACTTTCTGAAGCATAATTAACTTTTACAAGAAATTCCTTACTTGTGTTTCCTCTTCTTCAGACCAGCAGTAACTTGAATGTTAAGTGTTGAATTTCATGCTCTTGACTTATATATAAATCTTTACAACTGTTCTCTAACTGCACTGATCAATGCGATTCTTGAATATTCAAGTAAGTAGGGGTTTAAAGCTTATCACTACAGTTATTTAGAAAATTTGAAAATCTAAGTACATTATTTGTTCTCTGAAGGCATCTACTTTTTTCCATTGACCATAGAGGTAATCCTGAGTGACCATTTCAAATACAGATGTCTAGCAGTATGTCTGTATTTAGCTGAGATAAATACCAGTCATTTCCTCTCTGAGATAAGGTTCATTTGAGGATATCTGAAAATATTATGTTTAGTAGGTAATACCAAAACAAATGTATTCCACTTGGTGACAGTTGTATTTCTGAATTTCCCATGTTTGTACATAATTAATCTTTTATGTACTAGAGACCCCATTGAAGTGGATGGAAAATAAAATACATTTCATTTGAAAACATAGCACTGAGGTTTTTAACACATTAAAATGTGTAGAGTTTATATCCTGAGCAGGAAAAGCTACTCTTGATTTAGTTTCATCTTAAAATTTTCAGTGTAACTTTCATTGTATTTTCTTAGATGAAGGAATCCAAATATACACTAGGTGGCAGTAGAAATAAGAATATGTAGCTTGCTTGGCTCCAGGGCTCCAGTCTAGCAAAAAGAAGAGTATTTAATCAAATTTAAAGTTGAATTTCTTCTCGGTGTGTTTGGAGAGACTATTTCACAGCTAGCTACATCCTAGAAATACTTTGTGAGAGACATTTAAAGCTTCCTCTTTAATTTTTATAAATATGTTTCATAAGACATTGGTATTATATAAAAAATAAATGTTTAATAGAATTAAAGTGAATGGGGTGTTGAGATTGGATATACTTTATTAAAATCAACAGGCGGGTATCATTTACTTAAAGCATATGGCTGAGAATCATATAATTACTGGGCCTGCTTCTTTTGTTGCTCCCCTAATTCTCTGTCCTAAGCAGTGATCCTGATTCCTGCCTCTCACTTTTTTTTCAAATAATATATTTTGATTTTGCTTCACTTTAGTCTTTAGAAATCTCTAATTTCTTAAATGAAAGGTTCTGTAAAACCTTCCTTCAAATATATATTTTTTATATTATGGATTAAAATGTGATTATTGTATCATCATATTGGAAGAAGATAATGAAAATACATATATATCAATTCGCCAGATAGTTAAAGGAAAGCCTTAGAGTGTTATGGAAAATCAGTAATATATGACAGTTGTCTCTACCTTGCTTTTTAGTCTTCTGTTTTTTCTTTCTTGATTTTTAAAGCTAAATTTTTTCCAAATGTATTTGGTGAGATTGAGAGCTAACTACATCACCTTGGCAGGAAATGCCAAGTCATTTGGAACTTTTGCGCTTAGATTCATTCCACTACCTCATTAGTTTTTAGTGCAATATTAAACACAAATATTTACAAGAAGGGCTTAGCTACAAGCTTTCATGATTTTGTATTTTTTTTTTTTTTTTTTAGGCATTTCTGACTTGTTGCTTAATGATTTTACATATCTGTATATAGAGATATATATTTTAATATGACCTATAACAGTTCCTGCACCCCTAGTCAGTGTTTACAATACCCCTCAAATTCCCCTTATCTCTGATAAAGATTTAAGCAGGACTATATGCAGAGGAGACTTTCATTACAGCTTCAGGATATGACACTTCCCCATGAGGAGCACATTTTCTGAAATTAATCATACCATGTATTTATTTAGCAGCCCTGTATAAAGAAAAATATATAACTAATTCTACAATATATCTCTGATTTGTATAACAAGGAGATATTATCTCAAAGAAGATGATCCAAGAGCTATTGGTAATAATACTGCAGTAACTTCTCTACATTATTGATAGATGATAGGCACCTGCTGTCCCTGTTCTGTCTAGTCTTGTAGGTGCAGGGAGGCATATAAGAAAGATGGGGACAGACTTTTTGAGAGGCATGTTACAATTGGACAAAGGGTAATGGTTTTAAACTAGAAGAGGGGAGATTCAGACTAGACATGAGGAAGAATTTTTTTATATTGAGGGTGATGAAACACAGGTTGCCCAGAGAGGTGGTAGATGCTCCATCCCTGCAGACATTCCAGGCCAGGCTGGAAGGGGCTCTAGGCAACCTGATCTAGTTGAGGATGTCCCTGCTTATTGCAAGGGGGGATGGACTAGATGACCTTTGAAGGTCTCTTCCAGCCCAAACTATTCTATGATTGTCCTCTCCTTTTCATGACACAAATGATGCATGTCAGGAAAAGATTTCAGGTTCAGCTGCCAATAGTATGCTGCAAGCATGCCAGCCATTGACGTGTAAGGTTCTTTGAATCCTGGTATCATGAAGCTGGGTGATTGGAACATGAATGCTGTAGTTATACACAAGTGCATGCTAGAAGCTTGTGTTTTGGTGAAGCTGAAGATCTGTGGAATAGTTTTTAAGCCTATTTTAGCTGAAGTGGGAACAAATTTTTTGTGAACTAGAGGCAAGCTAGAGCAGACAATATGGGTGCTGCTGCAAGCACGTGATAGCTACAGCTTGCCATAATTTTTCTGTTTGTAGCTACAGAAAACATTAACTTAGTCCAGTACTAAAACTTTACTAGCAGTGGTAGCTTGGTAATCCATATAACTCTAGCTTTACCCTATTTCCACTCTGTGCTACGGTACCAGCATTGATTTGACTGCCTGAGGTTGTTCACTGCTTTAAGGACTACATTTTAATATAGTACAGACTTTAATATGTCTATGTCAATTTAAGTGTAGGAGGCACTGTAACTTAGCAGGAGCATATACAAAAACTTTCTAAAGCACCTGCAGGTGGCAGTTACAGAGTTGGGAAGTTTGAATACTTTCTACTGTTCATCAATATTGGTTACAGTTAATTACATGGTTTCAGCTTTGGGGAGGTTTTGAGTTAGCTGTCCTACTAGTTTGAAATGGATGTACTATTTGTAACTTCATTTTTATTGACTTGCCATAAAACTGAACTTCTTAATACTTGTACTTCTTGTGGTTGAAATCTCTGAGTTAATTTTGGGTGATGGATGTTTATGAAGTATAAATTATATCTCTGTAATAAATGTGTATCTGGATTATTTTTCAATATTATGATTGCATTTTACATGGTTGCGGGTAATGTTCTATCTTTATTTTTACAAATTTTAAAGCCTGTTTCCAATCTTTATTAAGAGTGATGCCTTGATGTATCAAATGGTCTTTTTATTTCAGTCTTATTTCTCTTTCTCCATTGGTGCTGAAATAATAATTATTATAATTAATTTTCAACAGGTCAACCCTGCCTTTGATGTGACTAATACACAAACACTTGACCCACCTGTCATCGAGATCAGTTCCTCTTCATCTTTCAGTACTCCAGTAAGTTGCCTTCTGAGAGGGATGGGTGGCGGGAGGAAGACAGGATATAGCTTAAACTAACATATTATTGGAAATGTACTCTTTTCTGTCTCTATGAATAAAATATATATTTTTTTAACAGTTGACAACTGGTCAGAGCTCAATATCCTGACTTTCAATCTAAGCTTTCTTTTGCAGTTCCCAAGGCTAACCAGAAGATGGTATAATAGCAAAGCTTTCAGTAATTTAACCCATATACCTAAGCAGACATTCTAATTATAAGCCCATGTTAATTATTGATATAGCTAAATATTATTGTTAAAAATTTGTGGCTTATTCTCAGACACTTTTGGTAACTCTGTCTTGATCTGCAAATAATGGGAAACTTAAAGAATAGTTGCCTTGTTGATAAAAATCCAAAAGCGATGTTTTAGTTTTTTCTCCTTTTAAGGCATCTAGTAGCTCTCTAGGAGGAGAAAAAAAAAGTAACACATTTTAAGACAGAATCATATGATTAGATGCTTCTAGTGTTAGCTTTTCATATGACATTGGTATGGCATGTGGGAGGAAAGGAAGGCAGTGTTTTAGCGGTAGTTTCGTAGGAGGAGAAATATGCTCTCCTGGTATGAAATCTAAAAGACGTACTGTTCTTGAATTAGGTTAAAATGAGAATTTCTCTTTTAGCTCTGAATCTGTTCCTGTGAAGGCACAAATTGTATCTTGGGCAATTTTAGTTACCAGAACAAGAGTTTGTGTGGCTGAAGGGTTAATAAATAGGCAGCAGGTGTGGTTTTTGCTGTTCTATTTTGTCATGAATGCTTTATAAAAAGGTATGTTGTGAAGGTATTTTATAAAATTCTTTGAGATCATTTAGTGCAGATCATGGTACAGTGGTCCATGTCTAAGAGAAACTTTTGCTTCAAAGCAAATAATCATATAATAACTTATATTTAAGAGATAAGAATTCATTATCTTTTAAGGTTTAGCAGTGGTGTTGTGTTTTCAACATGAAAATATAGTTCTTTAAGTTAATTTCTGTCAAAAGTAATTTGCAGGCTTACAGGAATCTCTTTAGTAGGCTTGACAGTTTATAGTGGTGGGTATAATGTATTGGCTACATACCACTTTAAAATCTGTGTTCATTACTTTCTTAATACTGATCACAGAATTCAAATTTATGATTACGCTGTAATTCTTTGGTACATAGCTATAAGTCTGCCAATAATTTTAGTTAATATTTTTAATATGAGAGAAGTTTATAAAACTTTATGCCCAGAACTCATAGTAGGAATAAGTTGGCCTACTAGAGACAGCATCCTTTAGATTGCTGGCTGGCTTTTCACAGCCATCTTCATTACAAAAATTTCACTTCAAAATTCATGCCTTTTGACTGTGTCAGTAATCAACACGTTTTCTTTCCATTATCTTGATCTTCTGTTCACCATAGATTCTCACCTTTTGGTATCTCAGCATTCACCATCTGCATCTTTTTTTCACCTAGCAACTTTTTCTGTATCCTCGTTACTCAGACTACAGCCTTAAAGACAACTCGCCTGTCCAACACACCACTATTGACACAAATCCAGAAACCACTTCCATGTGTTCTCTACCACTAGCATCCTTCCTTCCCCATAGTAAGTAATGCTTTCCCTAACTTAGCCAACCTGTCTGATCCCCTCTGCTTCCTAATATTAGTTCATCTTTTAGTGTCATCATCCTGTCTAGTGTCTGTCTGCTGCACTAGCAGCTTCTGTTGTTTGAGGAATTATGACTTGTTTCTTAATCAGACCGGTCATCTAGCCTCTTTGTGTCTGGTTTCCAAAGGTTCTGCATCTCTGTGAGTTTAACCTTTCCATCTGAAACTGCCTTGATTTCCCTAATGTATAGGGGCCTTTTCTATTGAGGCTTCATGTGTTCTTCATAAGAATTAAAAGAAGAGAGACAGATGCTGGATTTCTTCCCACTCCACGTTCACTTTTGGATTTCCTCTTGATTCCACCTCCCCCCAGGTTCTCTTATTCTAATGGTTATCAAAGACAATATCACTGTACAATTTTTTCTTTTTCCTTCCCTGCAAACTTGTCAGGACCCATCTTAAAGCTGTTTATGGCTTTTTGGCCCTACTTCTACTGGAAGAATGCTATTCAAATGACTACAAATCTTTCATCAGATTGCCAGTTTAATTTACAAATGTCCTGTCTATACCTATTTCTTCTTTTTGAAGTGTCTTTCCCTAGCTTAAGCAGTTCTGCCCTTCTGATATGTGTGGAGAGAAAAATGCACTCTGCATTTACATATCTTTTAGGTTTCTTGTTCAGCATCTTTATCTGTCATGCATGTAACACAACAAGGCCCTAAGGGTTATTTACAAACCACTTTGGCAAGTCCCTGGGCCTCTGGAAGTAGCTAATCAACATATGTGCTTTGATTTTTTTTCCACTGAAGAAGAGTGGCACAGCCTGTCTTGGATCACCATCTCAAGTATTTAAAGACTGGTATAAGTAACAACTTTGAAGCCTTTGTAGGATCAGTGATGAGTTCCCTGAAGCCCCCCCCACCCCCCACTCCCACCCCACCCCGGAAGATCTTCAGGGAGATTGGAAGTCTATACAAAACCTCATAATGTTTTGTTGAAAGGCTATCAAAATTCCTAATGATAAGCGGGAGAACTCCCATAGATCTTAAGCTACTCCAGAAAGTGGGAGACAGATTCTCTCTGAGAATCTTTTCTTCAGCTATTGGAATATAATATGCTTTGTGGCAGTGCAAAAAGGTATTCCTTTTCTTCTGTAAAGTGTTGTTAATAAAAATTATAGAGCAGTATAGGTAGGGAGAGATGTCTGGAGTAATTTCTTCTAACCTCCCCTGTAAAGCAGGGCCCGCTTGGATCACCTCCACTTCATTTGTTAATATGTGTAAGGGTGCAGATTCTGCCATCTTTCTGGGCAGCTTGCTCTGGTGTTTAACTGGTGAATTTTTCTTTTTATATAAAATATAGCTAGAATTTCCTATGTTCTACCATGTGTGTTGCCTCTAGTCCTATCACAGTGGTCACCTAATAAGTGTCTGGCTCTATCTTCTCTCTGTCCACTCACTAGATACTTGAGATGGCAGCAAGATCTCCCTGTATCCTTCCATTTTAAGGCTGAACAAATCTGTTTCTCTGCCTCTTCTAGTGTATCATGTGTTTTAGCCCCCTCACCATCTTGCTCACCCTCTGCTGGACTTGCTCCAGGATGTCAATGTCTCTCTTGTATTGAGAAGCCTGAAACAGGACACAAAACTCCGATAATTAAGGTTCAGCGAAGTATCACTTTGTATCTATTCTTGACAACAGTCTGCCCGGAGGAGGTTTGAAAAAGAAATGTTTGAAAATTTAACACTGTTGATTCTTCATTGGGAATTTAAAATATATTTTTAGATATTTTCTTAACAATTCATTTTTATTTTGAGCTGTATCTGTACGAGGAAATACCAGTATTTTCTTTTCCTTCCACTCCTCCACTTCTTTTCAAGGAATTTTAATTTGTTGCTTCATCAAAGCCAACAATCTATAACTTCCACACTGAATAAAAGTAATTAAATTTTTAAAACCTACATAAGTAGGCATTTTTTCTTGCTTCAAAGACTAAGCCAAGATATGGAGATATGGAAGTTCTCATAGGGATTTTGCTAGAAAACACTTAACATGTTTAGAATTTAGAGAGTTTAATAATTTATCTTTTCAGCTTGTGTTCTGTCTTAAAGCTGTAAAGCCAGTTCTTTTTGAACATAGAGAAAAACCTGGTTTCATCAAAGATTCACACTGATGCAACTTCCTTTGTAAACTTAGTGAAGGAAATTATGATCTTTGTGTCAGTGGAAAAACTTCAGTGTAATATTCAGTATGGAGCTGCTTTCTTTTGGACTATAATTACAAAAACTTTAAGAATTTCTGTCTGTGTATTATTACTGTCAGAAAAATAGCTTTGAATTTGATGATTCTTTTATTCAGTTCTCCTGTGTGTTACTGAAACCAGTGTAAACACAAGCTATATATGCTTAACTAACTGGTATTTGTGTAATGCCCTGACTTCTTCAAGGGTAAGAGCCTTCATATGTTGCAGTTATTAAAAGTGAGGCGTGTTCTAGCCTTTTACACTCTGAAAATGTTCACTGAATTGGGGTCAGGGTTTGAGGGTGGGGTGGCTGTTTCTCCTTTCTATCTCATTGAAGACCCCAAATACATTACTGTCTCTCTCCCACCCCTTCTCAGAGCATCAAGCTGCTTAATGTTGCCTTTGTTTTTTGGGCTCTTGAAAAGAAGAAACTGGAAATCTTGTTTCCCTTTGGGACTATTTCCTCTTGTTTCATCCTCTGATTTTACTTACAGTTTTTAGGGAGGTTGGGTTTTTTAAGTCTGTAAGGCAATACATCAGTAATCTCTGGTCCCTGATAAGATGTTGGGAACAAGGGAAAGTTGATGATGTCTTGGTAGTTTTTACTGATAGCAGCAGGAAATCACTGTACAGGCTCTCTAATGTTCCATCCCATGACCTTGCTCATGTAAACAGGATTTGGAAGAAGCAAAGCAATGTACTGTAATCTGGAAGTCAGAATGTCTGCACTGGCTGGGAGATGTTTGCTGTTCTTTTCCAGTGCTAGTTAACAGTGAAAACAAGACAGGTTTATTGTTCATTTACAGTACGATTTCTACGAAGTTAAGACTAAGTTAATTATTCGAAAAGGAAAGATAGGATGTTTCTTTTGCCTCAAAGAGGAACAATTGTTATGTTTTAAAATAAAGTGACCAAATAAATTCCACCCCTCACACTTGTAAAATGTGAAAGCAAGTAAGAGTACGTGCAACTTCTGTTCCTCTGAGTAAGTCAGCGTATAAACTGCATTTATAGTAGGTGATGTGATGCAAAAAATTGAAGTATCTGTACTCTCAATTTATCCTATACATGTTGCTTCTGCACTATGTATGTCAGGGTTTAGATGTCTTTGACTTTTTCTGCCTTTATTTTGAGTATAACAAAAAAAAATCCCCAACCCAGAAAACAACCGATATATTTTGCAAAGACAGCAATTATGAATCCAAAATTTGCTTCTAGTTATTCCATCTGTGTACATCTGAAGGCTTAAACAACTGTTCTTCGTCACAGGAATTTCATTTGAAAAGACCTTGGAATAATGTCTCTTCCTTGCATGGCTTAGCACAACTCCAGATTCCTGTAGAAGGGGATGACAAAAGAAATTTTATCTTAAAAGCTAAAAACACTGCATATTTTCCTTAACATACAACTTCAAATTTGTTCTGATTTGCATCCTTTCTTGTTTCCAGTCTTACATGGAAATAAATATCAACTGTCTTCAGTGAGGTTAAGTGAAGGGGAAAAGGAAGAAAGGAAAGAATAGGAATTTTATACATAGATCATCTGCTCTGGGGCCCAAGGCCAGTTCAGAAGTGAACAGCCAGTAGAGCAAAACTTATATGGCACCTCACTGTACACAGTGGTTGCCCTCGTTGCTTGTTATAGTTCAGCCAAAAGCACAACAGTTTTCTGTGGTTCGTGGATATCAGACTTCCTTGGGGCCTTGGACATTCAGCCCTTCACTTTAAACTCTGATCGTTGCATGATATTCATACATTTTTCTCCACTGAAGGAAAGTTCTCGTGCTATCCCTTTGAAGGGAAGACTGGAATCATTGTCCTCTAAGAAAAAGATAAAATTGTCCTGTTTGTGTTTCTTGTCCAAAATTCAGTTGCCAATTAGACTGAACTCTGCATTTAGGAGTGGTCCCACCAGTAGAAGGGCTTTGATAAAAATTCACAGTTCCCAGCCTTTCCCATTTCCTTACCTTCCTTGCTCCCAGAGACAGAAATAAGAAAGGCCACTCCCTGAGTAGCTGTAGATCTTTTTTTTTCATATACTGCTATTCTTCTGATTACCAGCAAATGCATATTTGAATAAACTGCCAACTCTGTGATCTGAACTCCAAATGAAATTAGGGAATGGTCTTCCTCCAAAGTTTTGGCATAAAGCTGTCTACACCTTTTCTGTTGATGAGCATAGCAAGAACTTTCAAACAGGCTCTGAATCTCTTATGCTAGATCTTATAAAAACATAGAATAAATTCTGTTAATATAAATAGAGGAGCTCAAAGTGTTCAGTGTGGTAGAATAAAAATTTGTGAACGCCGCTCTAGTATCTTTGCAAATGAATCTTTCTCTGTCCAATCTTGTTTTTAGAGAAGCAATTTTTAGTGTCATCTTGGCTTACAGGACACTCCAGACAGACCTTTCTACTCTTTACATGCTACACAGGTACAGTGTGTGAGGCTAGGGGAAGAGTATAAGCTGCCTTCTCCCCACAGCTCTGCAGCTAAACAGGTTCAGCTGCTCTCAGGGAAGGAAAGTCTCCCATTCCTCCCAAAGGCTGCACCTCATCCACCTGGAAAAACCATGAGGCCGCAGAGATGGACTGTTCCGATGCCCAGCTTGGGGCCTTCTGAAAGTGTGGTGTGTACAAACAAACCAGCTCTTCTTCTGTCACAAGTGCCGAAAGGATTGAAGCATTTGGCACATTGAACAGTGAATTTCTAAACTTGCATTTTGAGCCTCTTTAGAAGTGCAGGCAGGTTTAAAAAGATTTACATGCTTAATCGTGAAAGCAATATGCTTTGATACCACTAGTATCAAATAACATGAAGCTGAACTCAACATTTGTAATAAAAGAAGAATATGACCCAAATGGCCCTTGTGTTTTGCAGCGGTGCTATTCTAACACAGCGTGTAACTGCTGGTTTACAAGGAGAGAACAGGAAATGTGTTGTACATAATTAGGTAATAATACATGTCTTGATGTTCCTTAATAGGTTTCATTATATTCTTTGAGTGAACTGGAGCTTGAGAGAAAGTCAGGTTTTCATTGGAGACAGAATTCTCAATTTGGGCACTAGAGAGTGCAAGAATATAATATTTCCTATACTATTTTTAGCCTGCTTTCCTGAGGAAATGTACCTTATGAAATTACACTGTTTATTTATCTGTCTCTGTCCTATCTCCCTAATATTATTTTAATCCAATAGTCAGTGTTGTGGTTTGTTGTGTGTTTTTTGTGTTTGTTTTGTTTTTTAACTAAGTTTGGAGATAAGCAGTTAGCAAAATAATGAAACATTAGTGCTGCCACTGAAGAAAAAGCCAGTGGGATGTGACACTGAATTAACTGATAGTGAACTAGGCATGGGCCAGCTACTGGTGACCTGCCCTGTAAGAGTGTCACAGCACATACAGGGGGAACTTGAGTTGCTGTAGGACAGGAAGCTCAGGAGAGGAGGGACCTAAAAGGGGAAAAAAAGAAAAAAAATCTATATCCCACTGCCTTCACCATATAAAAGATTAAGTTTCAATATTTAATTTCCTCACAAGGCAGTTTGTTCAATTTTGTTGCTTTTGCCAATAGTGACACTATTAACAAATGCAGTTGCTGGACTATTTTTTGGTACTGTTTTGTGGGATAACTGGCTTGCTATAGATGAGTTTCAGAACTGACAATATTTTACTTTGTGTAAGATCTTACAGCAACAATGCAGTGCTTCAGGAACTCTTTTCAAGTTGATCCATGTCTGTATATTGTTCCTGTAGCAAATCAGCACATTTCTGGGAACTAGAGGGATGGAAGTTCCAGGTATTATTTCTGTTTCAACTTCCTGAGATACTGTATGTGTACGCTCTGACCTTGTCTGCCCAAGCAGTGTTTTCCCCTGCTTTGGGTGGGAATCTAAGCTGCATTCACAGTTCTCACAGCTGATTCTGTGGCATGCAGAAAATGCCCGACAGCTATCAGCCCACACATCCAATAACAACTGGTTCCTTCCTCTTCCTGGGGAAGAGTAACATCCTCTGAGAAGAACTGTCCCCTGAGGAATGCCGGAACAGCAGCAAGCCTTTCACACAGGAAATTACTACTATAGCACTTGTAGAAAAGTGTTTCTGTCACTTGGATTGTCAGTCCATAATGAGCTTCCTGCTGACCTAGATGATGATTTACTACTGATACACATGCCATTTGTGAGTCATTTAGCTTAATGGAAGTTAATGAAGTTAGCATTCAGTAGCTCTGTTACTCTCTAAACACCTGTTTTATTTTTTTTATGCAGTAGCACAAGTTAAATTTTGAACTTCTTAGTATTCTTGGGACTTTATACTTCTAAAATTGCACATGTTTTGTGAGACTGAGAAGCAAATGTTTGGATTAGTTCACAGTGCCTGACTCTTAGAGAAGGTTGCAACGTTTTATTTTTGTTTATCTTAGGTTGGATGATAGAGCTGTGCTACAGATCAAGCATGTCAGAAAACAAAATACTAAAGCTAAAATACTGCCCTTGAATTACCCTCTGTTCTTAAATACTACTGGAGCCTAAGTTTAGCACAGCCTGCTTGCAGCTGTGGTAGAACCTTGAATATAATGATTATATTTATTTTTCACTTTATGTTATTCAAAATGATTAATGCAGGTTTGTTATAAAAGCAAAACACTTCAATACTGTTTAAGTCTTTTCTTATTTTTCCTAAGTGACAGTGCTTGTATTTATCACTTAGATTACAGTGATATCTAAACCCAGTGGGTGCTTTCTGCCTAAAAGCTTGTTTGAGTGTTTTCCAAATATATCAACTCTTCTAACACAACATATCTCTCCTTGCAAACCATGCTGTGTTACTATCTAGTTTGCTGTAAGACATGTAGTTATTTGCTTCATGTGAGATAATGAAAACTCTGAGGCAGATCCAAAAATTTCATAGGTTGCTTAAAACAAGACTGAGACTTTTCAAATAAGATACAGCACCAAGGGCAAAAATGTTCCTTCATCAGTTAGATGTTTGATATAGAAAAGTTCTGAAAGCAGCTTGGTTTGTACATTCCACCAAAATAGTTTCGGAATCAGAAATTAGGTAGGACAATGCTAAAGGATGATTTTGTAGTCATTTTAACTTAACAACTGGTTTTGTCTGGTTAATTCCATCCAAGTCAATTCGCTAAGCTGCTCAGCTATCCGAACACTAATACCAGCGCAAAGGAAATAATCTCCAAATAATTTTTTCTCATTAAGTAGGAGACTAATGCTGGCTGTAACCTAACTGGGGTTGACCAGTGTCCGTGTATCCAATGTGATTGTCATGGAACATCTACAGATGTGTTTCACATGTGATGCATCTGAACATATTTCTTAAAATGCAATGGAAAAACACAAGCTAAGGAGGTGGTAGTAATGGCTTCCTTTTGTTCAGGTGGTAGGTGTGTTGGATTCAATTTTTCAGCCTAAGAGGATTCAGTTTGCTTTCTTCTGTCTGCATGGCTGTAACTTAAACAGCAGGTAACTGCGACAAAAGCTGAATGGAGGCAGCTTCATCCTGTGTGCTTGAATTTGAAGCACTGTAAAGTAAAAGCTCAAAGTATGTGGCATCAGAGGAAAGCAAGTGAGAAGCAGTCCACGGTTGGTGATTAGGGTATTCTGGAGGAGAAACTCTGGATTCCATCGCCCTTATGCATTTTGCAATAAACAGTGTTTGAGGGAGGAGGAAAAAAAACAAAAAGGTGGATCTGAGTGATTGTACTTCCTGAGCGCAAAGGTATCACTTCCTCACTGCCCATCAGGTACCTGAAGTGCAGGCATTGTGATACTACTCTGAGTTTTGACTATTGCAGTATTTTTATTCTAGAGGAAACCCACTTTCTTGGCACAGATTTAAGATAATTAATTACTTTATCTTTAACCTGTTCTTAGATAAACCAGTGTCAGATGTTCCTCGCTGAAAATATTACTCTTCCAAGCCACGATTCATTCTTATAGGTGTTTCCTCATTTCTCGCACATCTTTTAGGGTGGTAATTCTGTGTCCATACTTGCAATTTCTGCCTGTGTAGTGTAACAGTGTAATACTACCTTTTGCTCAGTACTTTAAGCTAGTTAAAACTACGTGTAAGAAGTTACTGTAAGTCTTCACTCAACCTTATAAATCAAAGTTTCATCATTTCACTCAGTTATGTATTATGTTATTTCAATTCTTTTCAACACCTTTGCTTTCTATAATATATTACTCTACGGTGTTTTAATCTGTGGGATCTTACATGTGTACATAAAGTTGCATTTGGACAGCTGAATGAAGTCAGATCTCCAAGTAATCCTGACTATTTTAGTAGTTTCCAGTATGCCTTTTGTGTTGTCCATCAACTTGAGCTTCCAGATCGCTGGTACGTTTTGCATGGAACTAAAACAAGAATGGATTTCAGCATAATCACTAAAAACAGCATAATTCTGTAGTAATCTTCTGATTTAACTGATTTTGAAGGAACACTAGCTAGATAATTGACTTCATAGTGCATTACAACCTAAAATGTGTTAATTAAAATTGTAGCATGCGTATCATGTGGGTTTTTTTAAAAAGTACTTCTATCAGGAACAGTTTGAACATTTCATTATTACTTTGACAGATGATTTCTTTCTCAAACCGTATTGATTTCTTGATGTTATGCCTTAAATCTTTGCTATATATGTCCTAAATCAACTTCTCAGTGTTTTTCCCTGACACAATTCCCAAGCTGACTGTGACCTGTGACCACATCCTTATCCTGTTTATCCTTTCTAACTACTGATGGAATGTCAGCTTTCCCATTCCCCTGGTATTTCTTTATTATTCTATGATATATTAAAAATCAGTACCATTACCTTTGTTGTTGTTTCAAAACCATTGAGTACAAACTATGTAACCCAGGATTTTAAAATATTTGCGTACAGTGTAAACTGTTCAACAGTTTGGCTTTTTTCTGTGGTTGGAATATAGAAAGTATTTCGCTACAATTATAGTTACAGTGTTTATTATCTTCCAAAATGGAAGATAAAAATATTCGATTAACCACTTGAAAAATTTTCTGCATCACTCTTTAACACTTCTAGCTGATAAGTATGCCATTGCTAGGACTACTTTTTTCCTTATATTTGTAATGTGTGAATAATCCTTAAGTGACAGAAACAATGTAGACTAACTTCCTACAAATGTATGTTTCAAAGCTGACTGTAATGTTTTATTTGAAGCTTTTTTCCTTGCTTTGAGGTAATTATAAGTTCTGTTTCTCTTGTATATATTCTCTGGTCTCCAATAATGTGTAAACTTATGCCAGAGCCTTTCACCCAGTGGGGCTTCTTAATGATTTGTCTCCTTTGACTGGCAATGTCTTCTCAGGAAACTTATATAAAATCAGTTCTCTCTAGGATATCTCTTCATCAGACCCTCTTAAATCTGCTACAAGTTTGAAACTTAAAAGTGAGGTGTGGGCTTAAGCAGATCGAAATGGTAGTCTCAACATTGTTTCCTTAGGAAAGAGGGCTAAAATGTCATTTTTATTGCTCTTAATTCTAATGGCCATAGAGTTTTTTGCTGAGGCCTTCAGTTATCCTGATCAGCTGTTTTCCATCACTTCTAATTTATGGTCATTTGTATTATTCTGCCTTTTACAGTTGTAAAAAGCAACAGTATATTTTATCTGTGAAGTCTCCAGGTCCCCAACAGGAATTTGTTATTTAGGACCAGAATGCCAGCTGTTGATCTGGGATTATAGTGCAAACTGCTTTTGTTTTTATTGCCATTTTAACATCAAATATGGAGTGTGGCACATAATAGGGATGTGCCTCCTTCCATATCCCACTGAGTGTGACATCTCCTCATCTTGACTAGACCACTACTTGTCATAACTGATACTATACAATGGATTACACGTTGTTTAGCTCCCCTGTGCAGTTGTAAGCACACAATCAGCCTTAATCGAATGAAATTAATAAAGAGAACATTACACTATGATATTCTGGTTTACATGCCCTTTAGCATAGTTGTGTTTATATTTCTTTTCTATACCCCAGTGGTATTTATTTAATGCAGTTTTTCATTAATGCTAGTTTAGTATTTAAAAAGTATTTATAGCTTTATATATATTTCTTTCAATTCAGTTATATCCTTAATTCAACTCTTAACCCATACAACCAAACTATTTAGAAAAATGTACTTTACTTGGAACGAAAGCGCCAGGTGACCGTAAGCATGAGGGAGTGCAAGCACACTTCAGAATCAGAGCTCCACTTCTTAACAGGAGTACCTTACATGTAAGTGTCAGGTGCTTAACTTGCCTGATCAGTAGAAAATGTTTGTGTAATGTTGTCCGTTATTATTATTAGAAATTATTTTCCTTAAGAAGCAGAGACACAGATGGCAGGGAGGATCAGAGATGCTGTATGTTTTCATTAGACTATGGGAAAAGATATATTCTCTTGTACTTTGCATGGAGATACAATTCCATATATTCTTGCTATCACCACTTTGTATGTGTGTGTGTGTATATATATATATGTATATATATCTATATTTCCTTATATTCTGGTGTGATATTTCACAGAATCACAGAATGTTAGGGGCTGGAAGGGACCTTGGAAGATCATCTAGTCCAATCCCCCTGCCGGAGCAGGAATACCTAGATCAGGTTACACAGGAAGGCGTCCAGGTGGGTTTGAATGTCTTCATAGAAGGAGACTCCACAACCTCCCTGGGCAGCCTGTTCCAGTGCTCTGTCACCCTCACTGTGAAGAAGTTTCTTCTCATATTTAAGTGGAACCTCCTGTGTTCCAGTTTGTACTCCTTGTCTTATCATTGGTCATCACTGAGAAGAGCCTGGCTCCATCCTCGTGACACTCACCCTTTAATATTTGTAAACATTAATGAGGTCATCCCTCAGTTTCCTCTTCTCCAAGCTAAAGAGACCCAGCTCCCTCAGCCTTTCCTCATAAGGGAGATGCTCCACTCCCTTAATCACCTTTGTTGCCCTGTGCTGGACTCTCTCCAGCAGTTCCCTGTCCCTCTTGAACTGAGGGGCCCAGAACTGGACGCAGTATTCCAGGTGTGGTCTCACCAGGGCAGAGTAGAGGGGGAGGATAACCTCTCTCGACCTACTAACCACCCCTCTTCTAATACACCCCAGGATGCCATTGGCCCTCTTGGCCACAAGGGCACAGTGCTGGCTCATGGTCATCCTGCTGTCCAACAGGAACCCCAGGTCCCTTTCCCCTACACTGCTCTCTAACTTGTTGTTCCCCAACTTATACTAAAACCTGGGGTTGTTCCTGCTCAGATGCAAGACTCTACACTTTCCCTTGTTATATTTCATTAAATTTTTCCCTGCCCAACTCTCCAGCCTGTCCAGGTCTCTGGATGGCAGCACAGCCTTCTGATGTGTCAGCCACTCCTCCCAGTTTGGTGTCATCAGCAAACTTGCTGACAGTGCACTCTATTCCCTCATCCAAGTCATTGATGAATATATTGGATAGTACTGGTCCCAGTACTGACCCTTGAGGCACTCCACTAGATACAGGCCTCCAACTAGACTCTTCCCCATTGACTGTGACTCTCTGACTTCTTCAGTCAGTTCACAGTCCACCTCCCTACCCGACCATCCAGTCAACACTTCCTCAGTTGTATTTCTTTGTGTATGTGTTTTACTACCCTGTGTGACGTGTTTTTAAAATACACAAATTGCGCTACTATTTTCAACTTGTGTACATTAAGGGAAGAGAGATGTGCCAATCCAGAGTGAACCTGGTCCTCAGAACCTCTTGTGTGCAATAGATGCTACACCTTGCTGAATGAAAGAGTAATAATCGGTCTTGTTTCTCGTAAGTTGTATAGCTGCTTGTAGTACCTCAGTTTTTCTTGTCACATGAGCATCGCTACAGAGAGTGGAAATTGTAAGCTGAGTTTACTCTTGTATCAAGAAGGAGTAATAAGGTGTGAGAGTGACTGGATTTGGAACATGTGGTTGTGAATTGTCATGGACAGTAGACCAGGTTGTGTCCTTTCTGCTGTGTTTGCCAACTGCCTCTCTGCACCTCGGAGGTGATGGGATCCTGTAAGGATCATGAAGTGGAACTTGCACAAGCTATTGGTCTCATAGCACTTTGCTGCTGAGAGAGACAGGAGTTTGTGACAGTGGTTTGTGGTTGTAGTTTGGTTTTGTTTGGTTTCTTTTTTGTTGTTGTTGTTTTTCCCCTCTCTTTTCAGGTTGGCAGGGAGGAAAAGCTGACTGCAAAGCAGCCAGCCATGTCACATTACTGATAATTTGAATCAGGATCTTAATCCATAGGATGTTCTCACACAAAGAACTGAGAGAATGGGGACAGCAGTTTGTAAAGTCATCGCTTTCCTTCTCCACCCTTCCTGTTGCCTCAGGTTCTGTATTCTGACTTTCTCCCAGCATCGTTTGCAGAAGTGGAGAACACACCCCTAAATTTTAACTAACTACTCATATTATTTTCAAAATAGTTTATCTGTATTTACTTTTTAAAAAGTCAGTGGGATTGTGGATGTGACCTTTGTGATATTAAGAGCATCTGTTGAGGCAGAAGTGGAAAGGTTTTATGCTTTTGCTTGGCTAGAGCATAACCTGTATAAAAATGTTTCACCTTATATTTATTTTTTTCTTTTTTTCTTCCTTTTTTTTTTTAATTAAAAAAAATAATTAAATAATAATTGAAGAAATTCAGCATGGAGAATGTTGTCAGTTCGAAAATAAGAGATTGCTCAGTGAGAATGGTATAGATGCAAACTCTTTCTCATACCTGAAGACTGGACTTAGTGATCAAGACCTTTTTCTAGCTCCTAGTTCTAATTCCTGCGAAATTTAGGAATAACAAATGTTATTGGAATTGAAACTTGCTGAGTTGGCCACTATCCCTACCCTTCCCTGCCCTGCCATTTATCCCATGCTGACAGTTAGTCATCTCCAATGGTTTCTTAATTTTTGTCACTGCAAGTAGGAAGAAATTGGCTAAAATATGAATATCAAGTATCAAATAGGGAGAAGATCGATCTTTAGAGCCTGGTAGCTAATGAATTGCTTGAGCACTGAAACTCACTGTCTTGGTTTATCACAGATTTTTTTTTTTTTTAATTGAATTCTGATTTTAATGAGCTGGCAGAGTTACAGAACATATTTTTAAATCAGTAAGGTGTTTATTTTGGTTTCCTCACAGTTCCAACTGTCACAGCCCAACAGTGGGAGAAAATTATGAAGCATTTCAAAATAAAGCTATTATTGGCAACCTTAATGCTTTTACTGTAATTTTTATCGTTGTTGAATTCCTTTTTTAATACAGCCAAGCAGAACCTATCTACCTACCAATCTTATGTGCCAACACATTTAGTGTTTTAATTGGTGCTGAACACTGTGTGTATTTTGACAGAAATTTGTGGTAGTACACTAATTAAAATAAATGATTTTTAAGAGTATAACAGGCATGTCAGACCACTCCAAAGTTAACATTTCTTGGATATTTGTATGCAGTTCTCAAATTTCTCAGTTTCTACAGTTCCCTAATTTCATTCTTATCACAGTAAATTATAAACCTCAACTGACTTAAGTATAAAGTTATTCTAGTGCTGTTAAAGCAATTTTTGAAAATCCCACCTCTGAACTAAGCTCAGCAGCACTGAGTATTGTTTTCACCTGGACAAACTGGACAACTTGACCAAATCCTCAGCATATTATTGATGCTGAGCACTGAAATAGCTCAGTGTAGACTTCTGCTTCTTTCTCTAGGTGTTAAATGAAACCTAACAAAAGCATTTAAATTTGACTTTTCAAGGAAAATTTTGAAGCTTCATTTCATTGTTAGAGGAGTTTTTTTTGTGACACTACAGTTAGAATATTTTACATCCTTGTCAAAACTTTCTTCATCATCCATTATAGGTGTAACTTTTTATTAACAAAAGCCTTGGTCAAATGCTGAGGAAGAGTGTTCCTCTATTACATAGTAAGGTATTTTTTTTCCTGGCTATAGTCAGGGGATTTCAGTTTTGAGCTGTGAAACTTTGAGCTTTGCTTCCCCCCCCGCCACCCTCCTCTAGTAATAGCATCTGGCTCTTTGGCAAAGCCTTCAAGCAGTTGTGCTGTGGCCGTGTTGGATTTAACTTTGGACTCTACTATACTGGATTGCTAACATAGTTTCTAATGCTTTCTGCTCCTTGATATTTTCTTGTAAATAATTTGAATTGAAGGAGATTGTTTGCTCCATGGAAGTAGGAGTAAAATCCCAGTGGTATTGTCAGTGGCCACACAGTGAAGCGGCATATGCACCTGTTGTTATCCCCTGCTCTGAAGGGAAGTCAAAGCTGCCAGATCTCAGCTAACACAAGAAGATTTATCCGTGAAATCTTTGTGTGGACACCCTGCACCTCCTAGCATCTCCTAATGTGGGAGGTAAGCTAGCGTTGTCTATACCAGGGGTGTGAAACTAATTTTCACTGGGGGCCACATCAGCCTGGTCTATGTAGTAGTTCTGTTGACATGAGTTATGTTGGTACTAAGTATGAAAAAACACCCCAACTGTACCATAGCACTGACACTGTTACCCTGACAAAAACCATTGGTACAGGTGCCAACTGAAAGGAGCTTCTGTTGGCTTTGCCTGTAACTTTGAGAGAAGGTTGTGTGTAGATATGTATGAGTATACACTTATGTATGGGCTGGCAAAAAGATCTCATGGGCTCCTTCTACAGCAGGGGCTTCTGCTAATGCAGTATATGTATGTGCATGTAGGGAGGCCCTGCAGCACAGAGAGCCACCTCCTGCTCTGCATTGGTTGTCCTGTGCAGCCACCTCCTGCTCCACTGAAGCACCAGGCCCCTGGTGCACAGGAACTGCAGCTCTTCTCAGCTTTCCGCTGGGTTTAGGAGGAGGTTACTCGTGTCCTTTAGTCCTTCTAGTCCTGGCAGAGTCTGTCTTTTCAGGCTTTTATCTTCAGTAATTTTTTTGTTCATTCTTATGGAGAGGTGGAGTTTGGAGACAGAAGTCTGTTCTTTTAGCTCTTCTCATTCACATACAGTGTAACTTGATCAATATTGGTTTTGGCCCAACAGGTTAAGTAATTATAAGAGACACTTATCTTAGAGAAATCACATACTGTAGAGCATATGATTTAGTTTTAAAAATTAAACTTTAAAATGGGTTTGGTTTGGTTTTCCATGGAGTGAATATGCTATCAAGAATAAGAAATTCCTTGGGTTTTGTTGACTGATTTCTTTCCATTGTCAATTCATTTTGAACAATACCAATTAATATACTAGGTGACTTTGCCAGCCATTTGAATAAGATAAATGAAGTGCTGGCCCTTATATATAGTTTAAGACTCTGCACAATAAATCGTACTGTTACTAGCTATTGTTTCTTCGTGAACTTCAGTTAGACTGATTTAGCCACCTATCGGTCTAAAGCAGAGACTGTCAGTCAGTTTCTTCAGTAAGGGGAAGAAGACAGAATGAAGTCATAAGCAGGCAATCCAGAAGCATGGCTATCGTTTCTTTGAGTAGACATGTTCCTGGTGAGGATGCTGTGCTCTCACACTTTGAGGTAACCTTGCCTCTGTCCCTCCATGTATTTGGTGATCCATTCATCTGATGCCCTCTGTGACCCTCCACAATCTGCTACTTGGTGTGTAGGGAATTTGCCCATGTGCTAGGAAAATCCTTGGCTTTTTTACTTCTCTCGTTATTCATTAGCAATTGTAGTCTCAAATATAGCAGAATATTCTATTTATAGTATTAGAAAGGAGGCCGTGTCCATATAGGGTTGTTCATTTGCTGTCATTTCTAGTATCTATTTAATTGTGTTTCCAGTTTCTGTTACAAGTATTCCTCCTGCCCTCCTTCAACTTTTCCCTGCCCTAGTATGGATAAGAAGTTCAAGCAGAGTACATAATATAATTTTTATTAGGACTCTATATGGATAAAACCAAGTTATCACTTGAAATTTTAACACTGATTTTAGTTACAAGATTTTCCCTTGGATGTGCACACATGCAATCCAGAGTTATTTCCCTAAATTTAAATTGTCTGCTTTATTTTGTAACTGTGAAAGGTAGAAATGATTCTGTGGTTTCATGTTATCTGTCCTCAGCTTTACAAAGCTTCCTTGCTGAAGATATATTGAAGATCATTTATTACCTTACTTTACATTTATTCCATAGGGTACATATTGTTTTTAGTGGGTGTAGAATCATAGAATGGTTTGGGTTAGAAGGGACCTCAAAGATCATCTAGTTCCAACCCCTGTGCCATGGACAGGGACACCTTCCATTAGACCAGGTTGCTCAAAGCCCCATCCAATCTGGCCTTGATCACTACACATCTTGGTGCTGTCAGCAGACTTGCTGAGGGTGCACTCAATCCCGCTGTCCACGTTGCCAACAAAGTTGTTGAAGAGCACCGGTCCCAGTACCAACCCCTGAGTAATACCACTCATCGCTGGTCTCCACTTGGACATCAAGCTGTTGACCACAACTCTTTGAGTGGGATCATCCAACCAGTACCTTATCCACTGAGTGGTCCATCCATCGAACACGTGTCTCTCCAATTTAGAGACAAGGATGTTGTGTGGGACAGTGTCAAATGCTTTGCACCACTCCAGGTAGACGACATCAGTTGATCTTCCTTTATCACTAGCATTCTAACCCTGCTGTAGAAGGCCACTGAATTTATCAGGTATGATTTGCCCTTAGTGAAGCCATGTTGGCTGTCATCAATCACCTCCTTATTTTCCATGTGACTTAGCGTAGTTTCCAGAAGGATCTGGTCCATTATCATGTTGGGAATAGAGGAGAGACTGACTGGCCTGTAGTTCCTCAGGTCTTCCTTTTTTTTCTTTTTTTAAAAATGGGGGGTTTGTTTTCCCTTTTCCACTCCATGGGAACTTCACCAGACTGTGATGCAAGTATTTTTATAATTTATGAAAGTGTTTGAATGTGATCTTCCTGAACTGTTATATTTAGAACTGACTTCCTGGCAGGGAATTTCTCACCTTTGGAAATTGAACCTTTAATGATTTCTGTCTAGTTTGAGTGGGATGTTCAAGACATTTATTTGTTTATTAATTTTTCAGCACTATTTCTTGCTTTATGGGGGGAAATCCTGTTTTCTCTAGATCCTTAAAATGTAGTGGTTCAATTGGAACATGTTTGAGGGGGCTGTGCATTTTCTTGTTTTGTTTTTCCTTTACAAGCTGCTTAGTTTACTCTATGTATGTACTGTATTTAATTTTAAGGGTTAGGTATATCTAAATCCAGTGGAAACAGAGCATAACTATTTAGTTTTTGTGCATCCCTTTATTGAATCAGACTCTGACTGTGCAGACAACTATTTCTGTTAGAAATTAAATAATCAGTTTTTCAGGTTTTGAGTAAAGCTTAGGTATTCCTAATGATCAAAGAGTTTAGAAAAATATTTCAGAAATATTATTTATTTCTAACTGGATGCGCTCAAATATGTGTGGACTTCTATTGTTTTTTTATTGGGGAAATAAGATTGTTATATTTCTTGGAGAAAACAAGGCTTATTTCTGGTTATTTTTCTGTGTTGTCTTGACATTAATGGAATATGGAGAAAATTTTTTGTTCTGTACTAGATTCTGTACATGTGGGACTGGAAAATACTTGGTGCGTAGGATGTACACTATTTTACAGTGTCTTCTCAGACCTTCAGCAGCAAAGGCAAATAAAACTTCTGGGGAAAAGGTGACATAACAAAACCACATATCCAGTTTCTCATTATGTGTGTGAAAGAACACTTATATGATATGATTTCTTTACATAAAATTATCTGTTCAGGATATCTTGAGAAGTGCCTGTGAATAGAATATTTTATTGTTTCATGTTATCCCAGCAAGGCTAAATTTAACATAGCTATAATCCTGATAGAAATAAATAAATCTGATTAATTTGACCGAGCTGTAAGCGCATCGGGATTTCCATTAATTTCATACTGATATTTAAAGAAGAAAAAATTAGCAAGTAGTTTTCATTGTACTGCACTGACCTTGTGACCTCTATAAACTCAGCTAGCTTAAGGCTGAATTTGTTATTTTTAAGACTAAGAAAGTGCTATTCCATTTTAGGTGAAAATGCCCCTTTTTTGCTAAGGAATACGGCCTGATAATCTGGCTTTGTTTTTTAGCTGTGAGTTTGTATCCTGATACCACCACTTGTGGCCAAGTTCTGAACTGATGAATGTGTTACTTTCAGTGACGATACCTGTGCTGGAGAGGGAGAGACCAAATATTTCCTTGTCAGATTGGAAGAGGTGCACTTACATTTTCAATTTTTATTTTTACCTTGGACATTTTTTTAAGAGATTGAGAAGACTGAAATGCATAAGAGACCATGAAAGACTTTTTAAATGTGAAATTCTGTGTTATGAGTTGTTCTGAAAAAGATCTGCTTGAGCTAGAAATGCCTGGTAGAACTTTGTTTCAGATGCGCAACATCGTTTATCTGTATTTTACTGCTTGAATGTGAAACTTCGATTAAAGTTGGCAATTACATTATACCAGCGCTACCTCATCAGATAGCAAAGGGCAGAAAACTGCAGTTTGGCACAGGGTGGGTTTTTGCTGTGCTGATTCATGTGCGTGCGAGAGGAGAGGAAATGAAGAGTGCTGGCATCAGCCGAAATGACAGGGAAGTTTTCTGCAGTAGGAACTGATAAAACAGATCGTGATTTAACAGACTCGGTGTTAGCCTAATAGATCAGAGAGCTCTGTTTTATGTGGATCACTTATTGACTGAAAAAAGACAAATCTTTCAAAGCAATGGAAGCGATTTGTGAATACATATGGCCTAAAAAACCACAAACGTTTCCCAAACGGTACAACTTAGCGTATCCACAGTGAACCATTTTAGCTCAAGAGCAGATTCACAAGATGGAGGGAAAAAATGGTGATAATGATAGTTCTGTTTAATCTCCTGAGAAACTTCTTGTGATTTTGATAAAAACATGAAATACAGGAAAACAAGGTCTTGTAAGAAGTACTCTGTTATGCCTTTGCTCTTGGGTCTATTTGAGCTTAATGCCCTATGTATGACTAATTGTTTGTAGTTGTTTTAATCACGGTATCAGAAATGTTGTAATATTAGTAGGGAAATGTGCCATGTGTTCAAAATTCAAAAGGATTATTTTTAAAAAGCAGACCATGCCAATTTTTGTGATTCATTAGGAAGCTTACTAATGTCACTTTTTCATATAAGCCCATCTTAATTATAAGATCATTAAGATATTCATTTGGAAGCTGTTGTGTATATTTTCTGAATTTGAAGCTCTTAGAAGATTGAAGACTAATGATTTTCAATTAAGTAACAGAGACTTGTATTTTTTCATGTGTTTTTCTTGAGGGAATTTTTTCTCTATAAATAAAACTCCTCAAGCATCTTTATATAGGGATGCATTTCATTCAGATTCTATTCTTATACACCATGAAGAGAAAGGAGACAGAGATGCAGCATTTCTTTCTATGTGATCTGTGACTCTTTCATGGGGAAACATTTGGGAATAGGCAGAGGTGATAAGGTTATATGTAAGGATTTTTCGCAGTTCAATTAAGTACCACCCACAGGGTTTTAGCTATTTTGCTTGACAGGAAACAAAGATGAGCAATTATGGCTTGCTGCTTGTGACATCATTTATAAGCTAAACTTAATTTTCTACCGAACATCTGCTTGGTAATGTCATGGTAATAACTTCCTATTGATTAATTAAATCTGGTCCTTCTCCTCCGTATTTGTGACACACATGAAGTTGCCCAAATGTCAGTCCATTTTATTACTAACAGGCTGCAAATGGAAACACTGTACACACTTTCATCTTTTTAGCTTTCCCAGAAGTAACAATTTAAAATTGATTGCCTTATTGAAATGTATTCTCTCAAAATAAGCTATAATTCTGAAGTCTTTTGGAACAGTTTGTGGTTTTTCGAATTATGAGGCACTTTTACATTGCTGGCAACATATGGAATTGTTGTTCCTGAATTGGTATTATATGAAGTACTTTAGAAAGCGGCTAATTTGAAGGAAAGGGAGCATCTAGTTCTTGAAACACTTTGTGTAAAATAGGCTGTTGTGTAGAAAGAGTTCCTTTAAAAATACCTTTTATTAAAAAGGTTACATTGAATGGAAGTGGTGGACGTGAACTGATTGGTATCTAAGAGTAAAGGAAATCTACTAAGACTAGTGTCACTCCTTTATAACATTTTGGCATTTGGGTGTTGCATTAGGTTTCAGCAGTTTTGGCCCCATCGCTGAGCAAGATTGTAAATTTGAGTACTAGAAGCGGTTAAAATATAAATCAGGCACCTCATGGATATAACAGTATACTTGATGTCTGACAGCATTTAAAAATGTGTATAAATTTCCAGGATAGGATAAAAATGACAACCATTTTGGCACAACTTGGATAAGTTGAGAATTTGAAGCTCTATAATTTCATTGCTCTTATCAATTTTGAAAGTTCAATTATTTGCTTAACTATGTTTGATCCTTTCAGATTTTATAAACATCGAGGCCTCTGCCTTATTTACGTTATTACTTTTGTGTCACATTGTCCCTAAATGACTTTGAATATATAACCAAAGAATCTCAGTTTCCTGTTTAACCCACTAAATTGCAAGAACACTTTTCCCATACTCTGACTTGGCAATGTTAGTGGCAATTTACTGAGCTACAAAGCATTTTTCACAGCCTATTTGTCTGAAACATTGAATTTTGGATGAACTTTACTGTAAGAAAATAATGTTTGGTGAGATTTTTGGTAGCTTAGCATTTGATCTGTTAACCTGAATTGACGGCTTTCCTCCTTATCTTGGAAGAATCCTTCTAGATTGGCTGTAATAGTAAAATTTGTAATCACCTTGTGGGAGCTTACACTGAAATCTCTACTTCATTTTCAGTCTGAAGTACAGGAGGCTTGTTTGAAAAGAAACTGTGAAACAGCAACCTCAGAGCAGATCTGTTTTAGAAGAACTTGTCAATGCCTAATAACCTCAGATTGTTTTCCTCTCCAGCTCCATTAGTGTAAATTAATTTTTAAATCCTAATAACTTCAAATCACAGGTAGCAAATCTTTAATTTGAGTGCCATTGAATGTTAAATCTGGTTTTTAATTTTTTTAAGTACTTGACAATTAGTAGGTTATCCCTAGGACACTGAACTTGTAAAGCAATATGCTGTAGGCAAAGTCAAAGAGTATCAGTTGAAGTTTCCAGTTAGGTCTCTCTTGGCTGTGTTATTTAATTACTTGTATCATTCAAACTGCAAGACAATGAATTTACTTCTCAAAACAGTAGTACAAGTAGCTTTATTAATATTAGACAAACTATGCTAGATTCCTTTCCAATGCGCTCATTGATATTAGTGGGTTCCAGTCAGGGTTTTTCTCTCACTTCGGGAACTCACATCCTCATTTGCCTTCAAAGCAAAGGAGCGTGAACTTGTACAGCCACGTTACCCTCAGGTGGAAAACTGGCAAACTGTTTCCTGAAGCTTTCAGAAACTTAGTTACTTCTGAGACCCCACCCCTTCATTAGGTTTGATTTAAAGCAGCAAAAGGTGCCAAAATTTTCAGAGGACACATACAGGTGTCTACAGAGACTAATTGCGTAATCTTTGCAAATTGTTCCTGCACCAACTGGCTGTTTTTCACTGACACTTTTAACTTCCCTTATCAACTGCCTGTGTTTCATAAGGCATGTGATAACCTGGCAGGTTCACTGCTGCCATGCAGAATATATAACAGTTGAGTTCTATCTTGTCTGCAATGTGTTCTATCTACTCTGCCTCCAATTTTCCTGAAATTTGTTGCAACATAATCCGTGAGCCCCCTACCTCTCTGTAAATTTTAACTACTCCTGGTTGAGGTTTCGAAGCTTCTGGGCAAGCAGTTAAATTTACAGACAGAAGCAAGGTTTCTATAATCTCATCATCTTTCTATAGAAATCTCACTAAGAAGTCTATTCTAACAGACTCTCCTGTTGTAGTTAAATACAAGGATGGTCGTCTTCGTAGTATGATTGGTTGTAAGGCAGCAACTCTTTAATGGCAATATGTTTTCTTTAATGTCTGAATGCCAACTTGAGCTTAGTATTTTCTGTGTTAACTAGCATTTGCAACTGTCTCCATCTTGTGAGTTAGAAAACGTACCAAAAAGCTTCTCTTAATCCTGTTTCCCAAGGACCTCGGCTACAACTTGGTAAGTCAGAAATAACAGTGGATCTGAGCTCTTCTAGGATTGAATTAATGGTATCTCATATAATGAAATCTGCAAAGGGAAGATATGGACAGTCTTAAGATGCAATAATCCTATATTCTTCATGCTCATCTAAAAGTACATGGAATACATTGTGAGACAGAATATTCGGAGATATTCGGAACATTTTCTTTTGAGGACTTCTAATACTAAAAAGCAAGGAGCTGAAACAAAGTAAAATTAAATGGGAAATTCTTTTTTGTCTATTTTTTTTTTTTTTTTTTTTTTACAGCCTGCCTTGTCTGAAAAATCAAACTATTTGTATTCTAGTTCATTTTGTGCTATCAACTGACTCCCTCACTAGGTACAATTCTTTGGAATAATTTGGAGTTGACATCACAAGATTTTTCATATTGAGAAGAAATTGCAATTCATGGTACTGGAGAGAAAGATGTAATTAAACCAGGTAGTGAGGAGTGGAGAAGTTCTGGGTCCAAATCCTTTATCCTATGGAGTTTTTATTCATTTTAGCCCCTAGCTATTAAATATTAAATACATAAAGCCTCTCATAGGAACAGAGCTTACCTGCTCCTGACTGAGCATCCTGGCCACTGAACTAAATCTGCTTTCTGTTGACCAGTGACAAAACTCAATCAGCATGGCTGGAGAGAGTACCCTTATCTGCCACAGTTTCCTGCCTTTTAAAGGCAGCATCATAGCTGACAAAGCATTGTGCTTTGAGCCATGAGTTTAGATAACCCTAGACTGAGAAGGCCAGTTCTCTGTAGTTGAGTGCGAATGTTTTAAACCATTAGGACATTCTGTAGAATGGCCTCTGATGTTCAATGTTTGAAATCAGTAGTTTGATGTCTGGCACACTTTTACTTTTTTTGACACAACCCAGTATCAATACAAATCACTACTGGATTTCAGTATTAGTTCCATCAGACATTTATGACTTGATATGCTTAGTTTGTTTGCATAAATCAGTCACCAAGCACAGAAAAGAGGGCTGAATGGAAACCGGAGGTATCTTCTAGTTCATTTTTCTGTTTCTTTCATCATAATGGAATCAATGAAAGTGGCATATCATCAAATACCATGGTACTATCAAACCTTGAGAAGGGCCCCATGTGGTTTTGTAGCATTGTAAGTGAAGGTCTGAAGTATGCACGTGGGTATCTTCCCCTGTGCCTATCAACCCCATGCTCTGCACTTCAGGAGTTCATACCTGGAGGCTGAGACCTGTGCTTGCAGAGCTTAACTGCATGAGGGAGCTTTTAACCCAGACAGGGTGGTGAGACTTTCTTCTTTTTCCTAAGATATGAAACCCTCTTACCCCACCACAATCTCTGCTTTCAGCCCTTCCCCTCCCTAGACCCACTGTCTTCTACTGGCTGTGAGTGTGGCATTTTTTGTTTGCTCTTGTGCTTTGTTAGTAAAAAGAAAAGCCCTTCCGGATAAATGGTGGACACAACTTGTCTCTTGCTTAGTCCTCTCTCATTGATGTAGATAGAAACAAGCCCAACACTTAGAGAAGTTTTAGGAGAATCGGCACAGTGAGTCCAGAGAGAGTTGGTCAGGACTGTGCAGGATGCAACTGAAGACACAAGAAAGTTATTGGGGGTAATGCAGCAGTTTCAGTTCCTGATAATATTGTTATGATTTAATATTATTTATTTTTAAAATCATGACATTATCATAGTAGTGGTATTTAATCCATCACTCTGATCCTGATTGATTCAAAGGCAGGGTCAACTACACATAAATCATTCTTGACAGAAACTCATCAACATGCCTAGGTAATCTTGTAAAGGATTGTCACTAATTCTGCCTAGCAATTTACATTCTACAAGATTATTTTGTGACAATTTATTTTAATGGCTGACTTTGATTTCAAGACTTTTTCTCTTGAAAATCTGTTCAGTTTTACATGATAAATATATTTTTCACTACATTGCAAATATTGCATATTTTAAATATATCAGGTAAGACTGAATTTAACCTTTGCATAGCTAATGGCTATTTTCATCAGCTGTCTATATGTTTCAGAGAAACAGTTAAACCATAACCATTTTAAAGTGTCATTTTGTAAATGTAATGGATATTAGAAATGTAACTAGAGTTAATAAAACTTAACTACCTCAGTTTATTTTAGTGTAAAAATAAACTAAAATTATCTGAAGGTATAAGAAGTTTTCAAAGAAGACTCAAAAAGTCATTGATAAATCACGTAAAGTTGTTATGAAGGACGTTCTAATGAATTAGTGATTATTTACCCTTCCGTGACTCAAAAGTGCCGTTAAGAACTTCAAGGCATGAACAAAACCAGAAGTAATTGGGAAGATCATGTTTTCTCAGTTACCCTGGAGCAATGTTTATACATTAAAGTTGTTTATCTCTGAATGTTGCACTGTGCAGGTCTTTTCTGTTGTTTCCTTCTCCCATTTCCAGAAGGAATCAGTTTCTCAAAAAGCAATACCACCGAATAAACAACTAAAAATGACATTTAAAAAGTTATTATAGGAAAAAAAGAGGTTATTTCATACTAAACAAAGGTTTCATACTGTGAAGCTGGAAGGAACCCTTGTGATCATCTAGTCTCATATGGATTTTTTTTGTCCATATGTCTGCTGTGAATGAATTCCTTTGTGAACTAGAGCTATATTTTTTGAAGAAAACTCCGGTCAGCAATAGTATTTATCAAAGCTTTAATTCAAGCTCTAGTAGTACTGCATGTAGTTCCTCAATCATATGCACCTGAAACATGTAACTAAAGATGGCTGAGATTTCTCTTATTGCTTCATCCATCATAGCTGAAATTCTCTCTTAGGTCATAACAAACCGAGGTGTTAGGAATTGGACCTGGTACAAGAAGCAAATCTGAAGGCCCTTGTGTATGTACATAGATGTATAAATAGATTTTTTTAATTTTATTTTTCAGTTAAAAGCCAGACCTTTCTGCCTATATTGTGTGGTTACAATTCAATGAAAACAAAGGCAACTGAATCTTCAAATGGTGTTTCTGTGTTCAAGGATGATGTCAGCAGTGAGGATCTGCAGCATTCCCCTGCTTCAGTCTTGGCAAGAAGTTCAAAAAGGAAGACAGAGAATGAGGTCAGATCAGCTGTGCATGACATGGACAAGCAAACAGGCATCTCCCCCTCCCTGGGTAATGCTTTGGAGCAAATTGTGGGGCAGCTGGATGTTTTGACTCTAGTAAGTATGCAATAACAGGTAATACTTGCAGTGGAAAATTATAATGCTGCCAACGGACAAAAAAACCCGAGAGCCACGTTCATAAGTCAGAATACTAAAGTCTATGGGGTTATTTTGAATACTTGTATAGTTAAGTGACTGTTTTGTTTTTTTTCCTTTCAGCAAATATTGATCACATGTATTGTGTTTGCTAAATGGAAGCTTCCTGCTACATAATCATAAAGATTATTGTTGTCTTTGTAACTCTGGAGGAAAAGAGTCACCTTTTTTCAGTAGTGAGATCTAGCGTAGATTTACCAGAAGCCAGTTATTGAGCAGACATCAGGTTCCACATTGAACAGTCATGTATTAGCCAGGGATGAACAAACTAAATTGGCAATGTACCATTAAATCCCTTTTCAAAGTTAGTGTTCAAGGTGTTGGCTTAGGTAAGAAACTAAGCAGTGGAATAATTCCCAGTGTCAGTGAAAATGCATAAATACTAGTCTCAGTCAGCGACCCTGAATCACTTGTTTATAAATGCTCAACAGTTTTTAGTAATCCAGATTTAGCCAACCTATATTTTAAGATACTACTCTGTAGTATATTAACATGAAGTCAAATCAAAAGGGAGTGTCTGAGGTTTGGTTGGTTGGTTTGTTTTTTTTCTGCATTCTTTTCCAATATATATGTTAACTGAAGAAATAAGTTTTGAGAAGTATGGAGTCAAGTTATCAGTTGAAAATGATTTGTGTAGTAAATTGGACTAAAAAGAAACTGCTAGACTGTATCCAGAAAGCTACATTTACTGATGAAGGTAATCTCTGGGAGAATGCCTGTAATGGTACTTTTTTTTTCTCACTTCCTTTTTTTTGAGGATGCCTTGTAAGTTTCTTTTAGGTTTTTTTGGAAGATGTTGTTTGGGGTCACCAGTGATGGCTGGTTTTCTATTGAAATTTGGATGCAAATTTTGCATAGTATCCCAAAGTCATTTGTGTATGCACATATACACTTCACTGTCTTAGAGAAAATATTCGTGAAAACAATTTTAAAGCTGCAGACAATCTCCAAAGATACAAAGCCGTTATTTTTAAATACAGTTGTAAACAGGGGAATAGCTAAGGAAAAGCTGTCTTTGGATATATTTTCCTGTTGAGTTAAAATGTTTTTTCTTACGTTACTATGTTGCACACTTTTATAGTACTCTGTGAGTAGTACAAAACCAAATTTAAATTACTGTCCTTTTCATGCAGACTATTTCAATCCTGGAACAACGTCTGACTTTGACTGAAGATAAATTGAAAGAATGCTTAGAAAATCAGCAACAAATGTTACTTCAAGGAAGGCGGGAAGAATAAAAGATGAAATCAAAACGGTATTGATGAATATGTTTCATATATTCACAAGGAAATAATAAAGGTTACTTCATTGGATTTTGCTATAAGCAAAACAAAAGTCCTCCTTTTCTAGCAAGTCAATGTAATAACAAGTGAGGAAAAAAAATATACAACACATTTTAAACATTGTTAGCAGGCAGATATTCTAGCTCTATATTTCATGAAATGTAGCCTAGCCAAAACGGATATTTTTCTAAAATCATTCCCACTGAACAGTACAGGACTCTTGTTTCAACCTAATAACATCTTTAGATATGGCTAAGCAACAAACTATGTATATTTAGATTAATAGCAATTATTTTGGAAGTGTACTATGCAGGTTTTTTAATTCAGGTAAGGACTGTGAAAAAAATGTTCTTCGTGTTAAGGCCACATTACTCAAGCACCTACATTATATAATGCCTAATTAGCCCTAATTCCAAGAATGCCAGAGGTTTTCTTTGTCCCTTATATACTCTCAAATATTTCACAAAACAGTAGCAACAGTTACTCTCTATCTTCTAAATATTTTAGTGATGATTGCAAGAAGATGTAGTGTAAAAACTTTTAGCTATAAACATGAAGTTACTTGAACTTTGAAATTGTAATTGCATCTTTGTGAATTCAGCTGCCAGACTGATGCAGTCAAGCACTTCTGCTTATCTCATCCCCATCAAAATTCGCTTTTCATATTTAGAAAAATAAAACCAGCTTCATACTTCTGAAGAATATGTTTGAACCAAACATAAAATGATGCGAAATCTATATCCTAGGTACAAAAGATTCTCATTCTCCAAAGAATTCCACAGGTGCTCAAGCTTTTCATGCTATGAATGTCCCCCATCAGTTAATGCGGTATGAATGAAGCTATAAAAGAGGAAAGACTTTGCGATGTATGATAATTTTGGTTTTATTTTTAATAAAAATGCAATTTTTAGCAAAATGATTGGAGGTCTTGTGGGTTTTTTTAATAGAAAAAAAATCAATGCTTCTTTAGATCTACCTATTATTTTTTTAAATGGCAATTGCAGAACACCTGTTGTAAATCCATAATCAAAATTTGGTAGTCATCCACTTTTGCAACTTCACGTTTTGTATGTTGAAAAATATGAAATGAGGGGAGCATCTTAATCCAGTTATGCAACTGACTGTATATAGGTAAAGCCCATTTCCCAGGCTGAACCTTGTTAACACCAAGAGAGTTCAGCTTAAGTACAGAAGCTCACTGTGCAAATACTATTGCGGTTTGAGTCAAAGCAATGAGCAGCCAAATTTTCTTTTATAACTTTCTTTCATAGTGATCGCCTTCAGATAGCCAGATATCCCCTCATTTTACCAGCAAGTACCGTGTATTTTCAGCATAGTCTTAAGTAGCACAGTTTTATCACAAAGAAGCAGTGTCTTTAGATGCAACTATTTCTATGCAACATTCTAGCTGAAGATGTTTTTTTGTGGAAGGATGGTCCAGCATATTCCAATGCATACAGCCTGACCTTTGAATACGCAATTGTTTATAATGCTATATAATTTGTAGTTATGTAAATACTGTCTTTTGGGTCAGATGTCCTTTCCTTTATGCATTTGCAAATGTTGTTGTGGCCTTTGCCTTTTCTTTGCTCCATTAGAAGACACAAAACCATGTTGCTATTAAAAACTTTTGCTTGTTTCTTGTTTTCTCTGATTGGAATGTATATGCTTTAAATGTATGGAATGTATGTGCTTTAAATCTGTAGATTTTTTTTTTTTCTTTCTTAAGCTTTTCAGGATTATTTATCAAAAAGATTTGGAATTTTGTTTTACTTCTGTATTTTTTTTAATAACAACTCTGCTGAATTTTTCCTGTTTGCCTTAGTTCCTATCACTAATCCTTCTTCCTTTTCAGTACCTATGACCTGGAGCATTAACTACTTAATCCAGTTTATTCCTCTGTTGTTTGTAAATCTGGTAAAATAACATTTCCAAGTTAAGATGTGTTCTTTCCATTCTGTCAGATGGCCTCTTGATATTGAAACTCGACATGCGTGACATTTGGGATGTCTGTATAACTTGAGATGTTTTTTTGAGGAAAGGATGGAGGTTTTTTTTTTTTTTCAAGCTGTGATTGCTCTCCTAAAACACAACCACAACCAGTTCACATTGTGTTTCATTTAAAGGAACTTTGATGTGGGTTAGTTATCTCATTCTCTTGATTCATATAATTTCAAATAAAGCTGTGGAACAGAGAAACTTCCCTTGAAAGTACTTGAAGAGGCTGCTTAAAGTCTTAGATACACTTACTCCAAGGTTTGTGCTCTGGCAAATAACTGGTAACTTGACTAATTTGAATTATCTTATAGAGCTAGAGCTGTTTAGCCTTAGTTGTGCTTCTGCACCACGTGAAAAAATAACTGCACAGGTCTTTAAATGATTATGAAAAGTATATCTGTATTGCAGACTGCAGCGAAGTACTGAAAATCTATACATGTTCTGAAGAAGCTGAACCACGTGCCTGATGCAGTTGAGCTTTCCTCAAGCTAAGTTATGCCTCTGATAGTAAATGTAAACAGGCTGTCCTGTTGGAGAAAGACTACTTCCGGCATCTAGGCCAGCTATGGCAAAAATGCCTCAATTACTTATTAACAACATTAACACCCATGTCTGAATGACAAGCAGTAGATCCCCGAGGTTTGTGAGGGAGAGAGAGAAGGTGGCAGCAGGAATAACCTCTCCTGGTGTCGCTAGGACACTGTTGCTGGGGGAACCCACCTTCTAATTCCTTAAACTTCAAAGTGTTATGCAGTGGCCCAGTAACTCATTGTATGTGTTTCTACAGCCATTTCCAAACAGAAATGCTCTTCCAAACTGAAAGAAATGCTGTCAGTTAATACTGTGTCTTATATCTTATTTCATACAATTATTTAGGTTGGAAATGACCCTTAAGATTGAGTCAAACCGTAAACCTAACACTGCCAAGGCTGCCCCTAAACCATGTCCCTAAGTGCCACATCTACACACCTTTGAAACACCTCCAGGGATGGTGATTCCTCCACGTCCCTGGGCAGCCTGTTCCAATGCCTGACAACCCTTTCCAGGAAGAAGTTTTTCCTAATATCCAATCTAAACTTCCTCTGGTTGCAACATCAAACCTTAAGGCGCGTCAATTTTTCTTTTGATCTGAACATATAGCTGACACATTTTTTATAAACTTACAGTTTTGGACAAACATTTTCTGGAGGCAAATGTATCTGAACAACTTTCTCGTCTTTGGGGAATTCTTTTTTCTTGCTTTTATGGGTGTAAGATAATAACTCATTGTTTCATTATCATCATCTTTAAGATGAGAAACTTAACTGTAGCTTTAAATTCTGATTAATCTTCCAGCTGCAGAAACAGTGATAGAATAGGTTCTTCTCACCATTTTAGGATGGCCTGAACAGGTTTCTGTAGCATGAGAGATATGAGAAATACAAATTCCCACCTTTATTTGTTAACATTTCTTTAAATAAATATCCTGCACTATTTTTAGGGTAAACAGGTTTCCTTTTTTTCTTCCTAAAAGTCTTATTACAACGTTGCTGAATTATTTTCATTGCCATATCACAGCACAAAACCGCTCTTGCATTTTCTACTGAATAAGGGTAGCCAGGATCTGAAAGTATTTCCAAGGACACAGCTTTATGTAACCTGTTTGCCTTGTAAGGCTTGTAAAAATCAGAAATTCTGTACTCTTTGCTCCAAACAATTAATGAATATGTATGTTCACATTGGATCCAGGAACAGTATGTTTTTGTCAGAGTGCCCCCTCAGGGACTTTTGCACGCTTCGGATGCATAATACAATTGAAGCCGTTCCTTTGTGAGAAAATAGGTTAATGACTTGCCAAAAGGCAGATGTTAATTGGAAAAAGTGCACACAAGTCCTTTTCTTTACATTGTAGATGGGTTGCATTTGTTGTGACTTGCATCCAAGAACAGGTGCAATTTCAATTGACTCAGCTAACAAGATGTGCCGAGTGCACTCCTCACCAATTTCACCAGAAATTTTAAATCTAGCAGAAAAAAAATAGACCTTCTAAACTAGTCGGTGAGTGGTAAGCTGCATTTATTACCTGTTACAGAGCATATTTATAACTTAGTATTGTACTTACATTTAAATGTTGTAATAATATGAAAGTAAGGCCTTTATTTATCAGTGTTGAAGACTTTTCCTGGTGAGCACTGGGGAATCTTACAGAAGACAAAATATGTCTTCTGTTCAAAAATGTTTATTTTGTAAGAGAGTCAGCAGTTCTAGAGAAGGTACCACCACTGTATTTGTAAATGCAACTTAAAGCAGAAAAACTGCTTATTTTCACTAACACATTTCCTGCCATGAAGCTACACAATCAGATTAAGCTCTTCACCTTCCTCCCCTTCATCTTCCCTATCTTCAGAAGCAAAAATTAATTAAAAACGGGAAAAAAAAAAATCTGTGTGTGTCAGGATCAGAAAAGCTGCTGTTTGATAGTGTAATTCCAAAGGGTTTTGAGAATATCTAGGCTACTTGTAGCAGGGTTTGGGTCCATGTGCCCAACCTGACCTCCTCCTTCAAAACTCCCTCTCCCTCGCCTGAAGAGAGCTGAATGTGAAATTTGGCTATCTGGGAAGCAGGTGCAGGAATATCTAATTTAGGGATCCCACAGTAACTTCGGCATTAATGGGGGTTACTGAGTCTGCTGGTGATGGGGGTCACACCATTTTCACATGCCTATAGGAGGGACTTGATCATCAAGGGGGCTCAGTGCACTCGCACAGGCAGGAGTGGGCTGAGAAATGCTGAGGGTATTGATGCCATCTGAAAAAAGGATTCTGGAACTACTCTGGTAGTTGTTAGGTTTTTAAGTCCTTTTATGTCCTGCGCCCTTTCGGACCTAGATAAAACAGAGGGACCCAACTTCAAAGCTTCTTCAAAACTTCTTCAAAGCTGCTAAAGAGGAAGCGATTGCCAGAAGAGAAGAAGAAAAGACAACTATTAGCCATCTTTTTCATCCTTTTGTGCTTTGTATTGTAATGAAATAATACCTCTGTCTTGATTTTTTTTTTTTTTTTTCCTCCTCCTAGTCTCCAGAGGAAATCTCTGCTCCTTTTAGAGAGATAAAACATTAGGACAAAGAGAAAGTAGCAGGAACTGCCAGTTTCTGTGCTGGAGGGTGTCACTGGAGCCTTTTCTGGCCGCAGTGGAAGCCAAAGGCTCACTGCGCTTTTGCAACACCTGTATCAAATGTCAATTCTCTTGTAAGATTCAGAAGAAGATTTATAAGATTGATAAGCAAAGCATGTTTGCAGCGGTCTGCTGTTTATTTGAATGTCAGGAACAAGTGTCATAAAGACAGAAGTTAGGGAAGGTCAAAGCAGTAAAATCCTTTCTCTGATTTCTTCTAAGAAAGATCCAGGTGAGCCACGTGCAAAAGGTCTTGCTGCTTCATGCTGCCTTTAATCTCACACATCGCAAAAAGAAACATTTAAGATGCAGTACACTCTGGTGGTGAAAAGGACAGAGTGCTCCTGGCAGCACTTCTTCCTCATAAGTGCACTTGCTGAACAGTTTTAATCATTCTTTTTTTTTAATATTTTCACCCTGTGATACATGCTGGGAGCACAAGACCCAGGATATTTGTTAGAGCCTAAAAAGAGCAACTTGAAAGAGAAAGATGGGATGGTTGTTGATGGTTTCTGACTATGTTCAAGTTCTGCACTGATTAGTGGGGCTATTCTGTTAAAATCGAGTGACACTACACCTAAAAATGGATGTTGTGAGCAAAGCAGGGTTTAGCTCTTAATCTTTAAGACTTGAAAATTCTTGTACTTCACAATACCAGCTTTCCCTTCTAAGAAAAGTTTATAAATGTAATAAGATGCCATTAACTTTTGGTTAAGCACTGATTGTAATCACGCAAACCATAGTAAATTATAATATTTGATTGTATGTAACTGTACTGAGTGGTTTCAGTCTGCACCGATGTTTCTCTACAGCTTCATTGCTGAAACACTGTGAGTTTCTGTACAGCTTCTCTAATCTATTCAGTATAGACTTAGCCTATAAATAGCTGCATTATTGAAAGACTGTGAGAGGTTCATTAGAGAAGTTGTGACAGCCTCGTTCAAGCCAGGGCTGATATAGTACCACTCCAAGTTACCAGGGAGTTTCAGCATGTGGGGAACACTAAGCACCAAGCTGGGCTTTGGGCCATGCGGCAGAATAGATGCCTCTCCCTTCATAGACCAGATCTCCAGTGTTAGTCTCTTCTAAGCAGCAGGTGATAGGATGAGAGGAAATGGCCTCAAGTTGCACCAGGGGAGGTTTAGATCAGGTATTAGGAAAAATTTATTCACAGAAGGGGCTGTCAGGCATTGGAACAGGCTGCTCAGGGAAGTAGTGGAGTCAGCATCCCTGGAGGTGTTTAAAAGATGCGTAGATGAGGTTCTTAGGGACATGGTTTACTGCCAGAGTTAGGTTATGGTTGGACTCAATGATCTTGAGGGTCTCTTCCAACCAAAATGATTCTATGGCTCCATCCCCTCAATCACTCCGGCCGCAGGCTCGTGCACTTCTTGCCAGCTCCGGGCACAGGGATTTCTTTCCAAAAGAAAGCACAGCATGTGAGAGCTCATGGTCACAAGGATCTTGTCCCAGCCCTGAGCCAGGATGCAGCCAGGGCGTCTGCTGGGGGCCGGGGCCACAGGACATCCTGCCCAATGTACCTTCCCGTCGGCGCAGACACAGCCAGGGGGATTAGTCATCTTCACATCACACGCAGGCACAAGTACTTTGCTGACTCAATAGGAAGTCGCTGCCTGAAATCAGTGGGACTTCTCACATGATTGAAGTTACATGCTGAAAATGTCTTAATCTTGTGCACTGTATTCACATAGCTTGGGGGCAAATAAGGGAAATTTGAATAGCGGCTGATAGCTGTTCTCTTTCAAAGGTAGGTGGAAAACAAATACAGCCATTATAACTCGAGCTTCTGGTTAAAGGGATATTTTGCTGTTTATTTCACAGCTATCTGAATTAGAGCCTCCCACTTCTGGCTCTGCCCAGGTGAATGAAGAGTATGCAGGACTAAGTCCCCAATTTGTATGCAGACCTTATCCTGTGGCCTTTTGGGTACTCCTTAGGAAGAGATGCTAGAATGAGAGAGCTTTCCAGTATCATTCAAAACTATAAATATTCCTAATTTTGTCCTTTTTCTCTTCTATGTAAAAATTTCTCTCAACTATTCAGCTATTCCAAGTTCTGTATGTGTTTTCCACATTTCTCTCTTTTCTCTAGATGCTCAAGTTAGTCATTTCAAAGTGAGCGATTTATGCCTTTGTTACATAATCTGAGTTTTGGGAGGGAATTATCCATATTTTTCTGTCTAATGCATTTGGGAGGAACACCAAGCTAACAATCTGTAATATTTGAAAAATGCTCTTCAGAATGCAAAAATGATGGATACAATAAAATCGCTCTATCCTCACCCACCATCTTTTACATTTGTGTATGTTGTAGGGTAACAAAGCTGAGCCTTCAGCAGTCATGGTGAAAAACAAGACTGAAATGCCCAAGATCTCATTTTTAAGATCTGCCCCCTTGTAAGGAGCCACTTACAAAACTATATCTAATGTAGCTCGTTAATGTTAGCTTTGACACACTCAGTTTCTTTATTATTATTATTATTATTATTATTATTATTATTATTATTATTGGAACAATTATGCAATAAGAAACACTGGCTGGGAGGTTTCCAACGGCACAGAGTTTTGTCAGAGAATGCCGATTTGTCGTAAGCAAAACGTTTCGCTGAAGTGCCTCTGTTTGGATGAACTTCCGATGGAACACAGGCAGGTTTCCACCACAAGCCTTCCTGATTTCCTGCCAGCTTGCCTGGCAGCTCTCCAGGCTCCACGGCTCCGGGACGGCTCTGGACTGAACCTGTGATTCTTCCTGACTTCTTCTTTTTTTCTTTTCTTTAATTAGAGGGAAAAGGTCTTGGGAGAAATACGCATTGGCTCTGCCTGGCTTTTTCTGATTGTTCAGAATTTGGTATTTTAATAATAAGGACCTCGCACAGACCGGTACCTTGGTTTGCTACATGGGAGACCCAGAGCAGATTTTCTCCCTTCCAGAGAAGCTGCTTGGATGAAGCTGCCCTGGAAGTGAAATATTTTTGTACCACACTGAGCTTAATTTCTGAGCATTTTCAGGAGACCTTCTAGTGCCAATATTGTCGCTTCCTCCTTATTTTCTAAAATGCCTAATTATACTGCAGTTTCTCTGTACTAGCAATGCCCTTCAGCACTGTTTCCTTCACTGACTTCTCCCAGGCCTGTTTCTGGCACAGGGGCTGCACCAACCTCTCTGGTGCCTTCTGAGCACTCACAGCTGCTGGAATTGTGGACATGAGGTGGTTCTTGGAATTTTAGGAACAGAGATACGCTCTAGAAAGCCACCTCAGTGGCCAACTGCTTATGCTTTGCCTGCTGCTCCCTGGTTTATCTGCTCTATCTTCCCTGAAGCCAGAGATATTTCTCTGTGCTTCAGTCTGAATCACCTGGGGGGTGTCAATTGTTTCATTTTTTCTCTTTAATGTGGGGTTATCTGAGGGCAGGACCTTGCACAGGCGTGTGCTGTGGTCCTGAAGGCTTAATAGGTGAAGCGGGCTGGGGAAAGCAGATAACTTCTCTTTCACCTCAAGGCTCAGGCTGTAGGCAGTCACCTTTGTACTCCAGGCCCTCAACCTCTAATAATCTCCAATACATATTTTTCTTTCAGCCCACGAGTTTCAGTATGTTAATTGTGTCTATGTACTTGTCTTAATTTGGCTTTGAAAAGTATCTGACTGAGAAGAAGCATTTGGCCAACTTCAAGAAGATCAGGTGATTTAAACTCTGGAGTTGGTCTTGGTGTTACCCAACAACATCTCACTTTTTTTTCAGACCCCTATGTTTTAATGATATTTTCTCAATCAGGAAACCCATTACATCTGAAAGTGGGTTGTCCAAGAGGCTAGCTCAGCCAGCACAATCAGACAATGTTGCTGTCACAGCATGGCCAAGAGCTATAGAAAGAATGGGGAAAGAAAGGGATGTGCCCCAGTGGAATTTTCTACGTGATGCTGTAAGCCCTGTCAAATGCTGAAACCTCCAAAGAGAAGCAGCAGCTTTAACTTTTGGGGGTGTGATTGGAAGCAGCAACACCAGCAGAAGCTGAAATCAGGCAGAGAGAGAGACAGGGAGAGAACAAACATGAACCCCATTCTGCTTAAGTACAGCCTCTGATAATTACATTGAACGGTCTTCCCAAACATACCCACCATCTCTGCCTCCTGCACTAATACTTTGTACTTCCTATATTGTCTGTCCTACTGTAGCCTGCCAGTTCTTTGCTTATCTCTTCCTCTCTCTGTTTTCACCCTGTCTTTTCTCCCATCCTTTTCCTCTGAAAAAATATTTTGCAGCCTACAATTAGTGCACTTGGCTGAAGTCTTGTTGGGCATATCAGGAAGTTTTCTGGATTGCTCATGGGTGGAGTTTCCCAAAAGCATCAGTTTGGTAATAATGTTGTATAAACAATGGGTCTGCCAAACCCTGAATAGTGTGAGGCAACCTCAAAATGTTGTGCCTCCTCACAGATTTCTCTCATGGGTTACCTCACACAACAGAGATGATGTGGCCTCCACAGTCACGCAGCAAAAATGACCATGGGCATAACCTCAGCATACGCTGACAGGGTGAATCATAGAATCATACAATGTCCTGAGTTGGAAGGGACCCACAAGGATCATCGAGTCCAACTCCTGTCCCTGCATAGGACAACTCCAAGATTCACACCATGTGTCTGAGGGCGTTGTCCAGTCTCTTCTTGAACACTGTCAGGCTTGGGGCTGTGACGCCTCCCTTGGGAGCCTGTTCCAGTGCTCCACCACCCTCTGGGTGAAGAACCTTCTCCTAATGTCCAACCTAAACCTCCCCTGGCACATCTCCCTGCCTTTCCTTGGGTTCTATCATTGGTTGCCAGAGAGAAGAGATCAGCACCTGCCCCTCCTCCTCACCTTGTGAGGAAGCTGTAGACTATAATGGGGTCTCCCCTCAGTCTCCTCTCCACGAGGCAGAGAGGAATGTGCCTTGTTTTCTGTCACTTCTTTTAATGAGCCTGAAGCATTGGTACCGATACTATTTGGTAGATGCCTGTCCAAGAGGCCATTAAGATGTTATGGTGGGTAAGACAGTTAGAAGTGCAGGCACATTTTCAAAGTTGCATGTGGATTACCAAGCTCATTTCTGCCAGCTGTCGTGGGATAATGAGCTGTATAATAATGACATCATTTGCAGCAGCTATGGGATCAAGCTTGAATCAGTACATTGTCTGCAAAAGGAGTTTAAGTAAATATTACAGTTCATACAGCAGTAGTATGGCTTGACATGCAGAATCATTTAGCTCATTTGGGAATCCTGGTTAGGAAAGCGGTGAGCAAGAGCTCCAATATTTATTCAAACCACAGACTGGGTGTGCCACAAATAGCCCTAATTTCCTACATTTCTTTTTGTAGCAGGCCATTCCCATAAATTTCCCAACGTTTGAATGAAATTTCCATACTAGGTATCCTTTTCAGGATGAAGTTTTCTAGAAATTTTCAGCCTTTTCGAAGAACAAGATAATATGTGACATCTCCCCCCGCCTCCTTTGAACCTTTCCTGGAGGTCTCCCAGCATCAGAAAGCATATGGAGACCTGATAGGAGCAAACTGGTCTACGAGACCTTTCTTCTGAGGGCATGGGCAGGTCATTCACTGAAAGACATCAGGGCGAATGATCCAAGCCAGATGAAAAGCAGATACAGTGGGATGGATACTAGCTCAGCTGGTTCACCTGCTCAAGAGGTGAGAGGTCAATGTGCTGGACCTAAAAGCATAAAGAAAATACACAGAGAAAAAACTATCTGGAACTGTATGTTAAAATCATTTCACTAAGGCAGCCCTTGAGAATTGAATTTTATCTCTACATCTGTAATATCAACCCAGCAGTTGTACTCTGTGTAGGAAGCAGTGGGATGGAGATGTGAAAAGGCTGGCAAGGAGCGGGATGTAAAACCCAAAACCTGGAGACTGCAAAGTTATAAGCAAGTGTTTTGAATTCTTGGTTGAGATCTGAGAGATGCTGCAAGGGAGAAAGCAACAGAGTTTGAAGAAAGAGACAAATAATGAAAAGCAATGCTGTGATTATAAGGCAAATCAACAGCTTTTATGTCAATTGGAAGATGAAGAGGAGGGGGAATGGTCTTTAGAAGGAAATAATTAGTTCTGCGTTAGAATAGTGAAAAGTAGAAATGTGAAAAGCTGGAGATGAGGTTGCCTGCTATCCTGTCTAAGAAAAGGTTTCTGCTATCTATCTAACTACGATTTTATGAACTGTGGATGATGTTTATTTGTTGCTCTTCCTGTTCGATTTTATAATGGTGAGTGCATCCTTTTACATTTTTTAAAATCAATTTGATGCTTGCAGATCGATTTGCCACACTAACATCCTCTCCCTCTCTCCATCTCTTCAGCTTCTAATGAACAGCCCATGCTGCTTCCTCTCATGTGTTCACCACCCCGCTGACTCCAAGACATTTTCCAGCCTGCTAAGTACCCTGCGGCACTTTTTCTCTGCCTCTTCCTTGCCAGTGGCACTGAGTAGCAGTCAATGGTACAATGTCTGGATGGACACCAGTGACAAGTTGTGTCCCTCAGGGGTCTGTACTGGGACCAGTACTGTTTAATATCTTCATCAATGACATAGACTGTGGGATCAAGTGCACTGTCAGTAAATTCGTGGATGACATCAAGATGAATGGTGTGGTTTACACTCCTGAGGGACAGTATGTCATTCAAAGGGGCCTGGACAAGTTTGAGAAGTAGGTCCATGCAAATTTCATGAGGTTCACTAAGTCCAAGTGCAAGGTCCTGCACCTGGGTTGGGGCAACCCCTAGTATCAATACAGGCTGGCAGATGAAGGAATTGAAAGCAGCCCTACTGAGAAGGACATGGGGGTACTGGTGAATGAAAGATTGGTCATGAGCTGGCAATGTGCACTTCAAGCCCAGAAAGCAAATCGTGTCTTGGGCTGCATCAAAAGGAGCATGGCCAGCAGGTCAAAGGAGGTGATTCTGCTCCTCTGCTCTGCTCTGGTGAGAACCCACCTGAAGCACTCTATCCAGCTCTGGAGCCCTCAGTACAGGAAAGAGTTGAACCTGTTGGAGATGGTCCAGAGGAGGCCACAAAAATGATCAGAGGGCTGGAACACCTGTCCTGTGAGGACAGGCTGAGAGAGCTGGGGTTGTTCATCCTGGAGAAGAGAAGGCTCCAGGGACACTTTATTGCAGCCTTTAAGTACTTAAAAGGGGTCTATGAGAAAGATGTGGACAGACTTTTTAGCAGGGCCTCTTATGATAGGACAAGAGGTAATGACTTTAAACTAAAGGAGGGGAGATTCAGGCCAGACACGAGGAAGAAAGTTTTTACAATCAGGGTGGTGAAACACTGGCACAGGTTGCACAGAGGGGTGGTAGATGCCGCATCCCTGCAGACATTCAAGACCAGGCTGGACAGGACTTTGAGCAACCTGGTCTAGTTGAAGATGTCCCTGCTTATTGCAGGGGTTTGAACTAGATGATGTTTGAAGGTCCCTTCCAACCCAAACTATTCTCCGATTCTATGATTTCCTACGAAGCCCAGCACTGCCACTGAGAATGCTTTACCTCAAGCCGTGTCTTCTGCTTCCCAGTATGCTTTCTCCCACAGTCCATGGTGCAATGCAACAATGTGTGGCTGTATCATGAGGGGAGACAGGGGTGGCTTTGGGGTGTACAATGAGGGTTTGGAGCAGCAGCCTCAGGTAGATGCAAGGGCAAAGAGAAAGGAAACATGCCCAGTGAACTAGAAATTCCCACACTGTTGTCAAACATGCTTGCTCATTGGTGTGGAAAAGGGAAGCTGAGGAGAAGAGAAATGAATTTGAATACATTTTAATTGGGATTATGGGCATATGGTGTGCTGCCATTTGTTTTCCTCTTCCTGCTCTGCAGTGGGGCTCTAATACCTTCACACATTTGTCTTTATTTGTCATGTCAAAAAGGGGGAGAGCAAGTGGCTTTTTTTCTCCCCCCTCTTTGGGGCCATGCTAACAGCTCTCTCTTCACCCTGAACTTTGCCTAAGGAACAATCATGATTTTCAGAAAAAAAGTGCAGCCAGATTGCAAAAGCACATTAAGCAGCTCTGACTTATTTTTATTAAACTTTTCAGCTGCTCCTGGGAGGACCTTTGCTACTTTCCAGCAGCAGAAAGACATGGATTCAAGTGGAGAGAGGGGACGTGATGTCCACATGCACATGCACATAATTCACAGGCAGCTGGATAGTTAGGTTTTATTGTTATGACAGTATATTTAGTGTTTTGTAAAAAGCTACTTAGGGAGCAGTTTCCCTTGTTGTACAGCAGTTTGTTAGCTGTAAGATTCAGACATAAGCCTTTAATTATTGCCTAGCATCTCCGCAGAAGCAATTTGAGTTCTCTCTCCTGCCTCATGCAGCATCTTGGGATGCTCTGCATTGGAATGTGAACAAGCTATTGTTTAACATGGCTTTAAATCATTACAGAAATGCTCTGTAGCATCCACTGGGAAAGGCTGCTCCCATCTGCCCTGTTCATTTCTCACAGTCACTCTGGGAACCAGGGCCAGTAATCACAGAAATTTTGTTTAAAGGTTAAGCACAGAGTAGCTTTATCTTCATACACTGTACAAGAGAATAACAGGTGAAGGTGTTGCTCAGAAATATTTAAAGAGAAATGTAAAGCTTAAGATTAAGCACCTTTATGTAAGCATCTTTCCCTTCATTCTCTGGAACTGCATATGACACAGTATAGGACTTTTAGGGGACTTAGAAGCTAATGTCCATGTAGAACAAGATGTCTCCAGCACAGTTGAAGCCAATTTGAATCTCCTTCTGCCTCTCCTGACACAAACTCTCTACAGTAGACTTCGGTCAGCTCAATGCCATTGAGATTATCTCAGTCTGAACATAACTTTAGGTCTGTAGCTCCTGAATAAAAGCTGAGACTTCCATTTTCCTTCTAAAAATTATGCATTATGTATTATGGCTTAGGCTTGCAGAAAAAGTATTAAACATTGCCTAATGTTATTCCGTATATCCTAAACTTGATGCTCCTTTTGTCCCAAGGTTTCTGTTTCAAATAATGATGAAAAAAGTTGTATTAAATTTACATCAAAGGAAAGTTGAGGAAGCAGAAACATGAATAACAAACATATGCATAATGTGATTCTGAACAAAGAAACCTGTGCCGTCAGTGTGGGGATAGGCCACGTGGGAACACATGTATGTCATTGCAGCATATTGCTAACACATGTAGGGGTCATCCAGATATGCTCAGGGGCAACTGAGATCCCTGTTTGAAGGTAAATTTGACAGAATCTGGTTTGTAGGCACTGTGGCAATGACCGCACTTAAATCTTTATAGAGTGGTTACTACAGTTGTTTATGTGTTATCCTGAATAGGTTTCTATGTATGGGGTATGCCAAAGAGAGAATATAAAGAATATGCAAATAGTCAGTGTAAAGATTTACTGAAAAAAAAAAAAAAAAAGAATTACAGATGACAATAACATCCTGAAAGTAGTTCATACACATCTTTAAAATGGATGAAAAAAAAACCATTAAATTTTAATAAATTTCACCCACCCAGATCTCAGAGCTCCAAAACAGTTCAGGAGTTTTTCTTCATCAGCAGCTTGCAATATTCCCAGCTCTTCCAGTGAAACACAGAGCATGGCTAAGGGGTCACAGCTCTGTAGGGATGTGAGGATGCATTTGCCAAACAGTAAGGCTCTGGATTCAGGATCTCAGTTCAGAGCTCTTCTGCAGGAGCTAAGGACATGCTAGTCTTTTGCAAAAATAATTCAGACTCTTTGTGCCAGAAGTGATTTAGCATTGTATACTTGTTAGGCAGATCTAGGTATGCTTGACGTTTGTTAGCAATACTTCCATTTTGGTTTGGTTTCACCAGGTGTTTGGAATCTTGAACAGACACCGTCTATTAGTCCGAATGCATTTCTGCTTTTCTTTACTGGAAGCTCCGGCCCCCATTCTACTGTCCTTCACATCGCCCTCGAACTGAAACAGCACTCCACTGACTGGCTGCTCTTTATCACCAGAGTTTCCAAATGTTCAGCACATTGCAGCAGATTTTCAGAAGTGGGCAGCCATCAGCTATGGTAATTACAGTTAGGGCCAAATTCTCAAAAGAACTTGGCATACTGCCCCTAATTTGGTCTCAGGCATTGATACATGGTGCTTTCCTACAGGAATCACAGCTCCAATTTGGGAAGTCACCTAATTCTGTGCCCCACAGAGGTTTGCGATGCTTGCGGTGCCAGAGAAGGACAGAAAAAATGACACTCCAGCTATTACAAAATTACAGTTTTGAACAGGAGGAATCCATAAATATAATATGCATTTTAAATTAAAATGTAACAGCGGGGATTGATCTGAAAATAGCCACTGTATGCAGGAATTGACGTGAAAATAGCCACTTAAGTTTTGGCACATTATAGCTAAACATACTAGAGCAGGTCTTTAAACTTTGGTGCCCTAAGTTACTTTTAATGAATCTCCAAAAGGTGTCTAAGGAAACCAAGTTTCATAGTCATTATGCTAAGATCTTAAATTTCCATCTATGTTAATACTGAAAGATGCTTAGAGCTGCACAAATTCAAAACAGTTGAAAAAAAAATCACTGGAATAGAATTATAATCAATCTTTAAATAGTAGTTTTCAAGACAGTACTCTAACGTCAGTTGTAGAAGGGACTGAAGTGATTGAACTTCTGCCTCCCCAAAGGCAGATCCAAGGGTAAAATAAACTGGATGAAATCACTGAATGTAGAATTAGGGTTAGCCAAGGGCCTCTTAGCCCTTCTAATTGACCCTTGAAAACTATCCTACCTATTTTGGGAACAGAATAAATGAAAGCAGTTCACCAACTTTTAGACTAATCCAAACAAACGTAAAAAAAAGACCAAAACAAAAAAAGTCTCCAAGCCAAATCCAAACAAGCAACCCAAGACCCCTTCTAGTCCCCTGAGGTAGGCAAGGTCGCTGCCTAGGAACGCTCTCGTGACTTGCACGCAGATAAAGCTGCTCCAGCTCTGATGTGATGCAGAAGGATGTGACAACATGGCGATGTAGCACTGCTGGCGTGTGGGGCTTGGCTTCAGGGTGAGCCCTCGCTCCCCAGCTGTATTTCAGCACATTTCTAGTGTGTCTCAGGCTGCCACCCCCCAGCCCGACCGTGAGTAAATACGCTCGCAGTGTGTCTGCACGCTTGCACAACATCCCACCACATGCACAGGCAGTTGCTGAAGCTCTGCCCTGCCAAGGTCAGTGGGAACTTTTGTCATTGACTTCGGTGCAGGCAGGATTTCCCCCCATGGACACACACCTCCTCCCGGATGCATGTGCTTGCGGGTGTTTGTGTATCTAGACATGCTTTACAGTACAAAGTACTTACAGGAAGGCATCTTCTCTCTTCTACATGTTTTTCAGCTTCGTATAGTGTGAAGTCAGACCCTGACTGTCACAGCGGCAGTTTCTCACAGCTTAATGGCGTTAAAGAGCCCTTCTTGCTGCTGGGCACTGCAATAACAATCAGGCTGGGAGGAAGGGGAAATGAGCAGCGCAGCACACGCTGTACCTTCCAGCCACCAGCTATTGTTAAGAGCACGTTGCTCCAGACAGAGTGGCAGCAAGGCACTGGGTGGGAAGCAGGTGTAACCTGCCAGGAACACCCGTCTAGCAAAAGTCAATTTTTAATGCAGACGAGTACCCGTCCTTCACAGCTGCCTCTTGCCACCAAAATGAAAAAAGGTTTTACATTCCTGTTGCTCAACACTTGAAAGCTTAACAAACAGCTTTATGGCAAACTAAGAGCTCGTTTTGTCGTCTTGGCCCTTTGCTCATTCATCTGCAAAGTCGTTGATCTTTTTTTCTTCAACTCCGTGTCACAACATAGTGTTTCATGTGCAACAGTTTGCTCTCAGGAAGCACATTTTCAGACACTTAGCTATAGTGTCATTGCAGAGGAGTCCGAAATCTCTCTTCCTTGCTTGCCTTGCTTGTCCAGCTCATTTTAATTCTGATCTTTTCAGGAAGTGAAAGGCCCACCAGCAAAGGCTGCCTGGGCTGTGGTAGCCCCAATGAAGTACTTTGCCCAAGTGAGGACTGCACCAGTGTATAGCCTGTCACAGCTGGCCAGGTTTGGACTGCTGCTGGATGGCCCACGCCCAGCTCAGTTACCTCACCCCCCAAAAAAATTCAAATGCAATTTGTTGTTGGAGAACTTGTCTGTCTTTCCAGAGCCCCTGTGCTATTCCTAGACACCCTGTGGGAGAGTTTATAAACATCAGCATGATGGTCCTTGCCAGAATGCATGAAGCCAGCAGCCGACACATTCAAACGCCCTTCTTTGCTCTTGTGCGGGAGTTACTGTCCTCGATGCAACATTAAAGCCTATTTGTGATCAGGTTTAGTTCACCCTGCTCTTGATCTGTAGCCTTTATAAATACCTTGTTTTCAGATACCTGCCTCTTTGTTTGCTGAACACTCACACACTGTGCAATTCAATACAAATGAGTGTGTTCAGCCCAGCTGCCACGCCATAAACTAGCATGATGAAAGAACACCACATCTCTGCCCACTACTACCCATCAGGACGTTATCTCTGCTCTCTTTCCTCCACTGAAGCCTTGAGATGAAGTACTGCCTTGTATACACCACTGCCATGAAAAGCCTTCCCTGGCTGACTGTTCCGTGTCCAGGATTATCCATCAGCTGCAGGACACAGCTACTTGGCAGGGGAGTCAGTGGACCATGAGAAGGCCTGGCATTTTCTGGCCCTTACTAAGCATTTTCTCCACTGGTCGCTTATATTTCTTTTCTCATTATAGTTATTGGTCGTTTTTTACCACAGGATCATTATGGGGAAGAAGAATCCACCCATCTCCTTCTCTCCCTCATGCAGCAGCTCTTGACTCCAGTTAGACTCTGCTTGATTTTCTTCAGGATTTAGCTCAACACCCTGCCAAAGCTCCCAGGTATCTCTCCAGCACCTTGCCCCTGATGGTCTTCCTTCCCTTTCCCAGCTGCTCCTGCATCATTCATGGGTGACATCACCCTGTTCTTGGTAGCTTGGCTGTTTTATCTAGGCTAGAATGATGCTCAAAAACAATGTAAAAAAAACCAAACCAAACAAAACAACAGAAAAACCCACAACAACCAACAACTTGGAAATGGCTTTTCCACCAAGGAAAAATCTCCTCTTTAAGCAGTCCCTTTGCATTTGGGAGGGAAAATGTAGTTTTTTATCTCATTAACATGTGATTCCCCAGTCATCTGCACTTCTGAGCTCTGTAGCTATTTTATGTTTGCTCCTAACACATATGATTTAACCTGGAGCTGTGATGTATAGATTCAGACTACGAGACAAGGACTAGTGACTCTGTATTAGCAATCAGTTCAGCTTTATTTCACTCAGCGGTGACACTGGACAGTAATAACTTACAAGCAATTTTAGACTGAACAAGACACAGTGGAGATGCATTCGTCTGTACCCCAAGATCTGTCGTTGTCTCCTCATCTATCATTTCCCACTTGTGGCATCACTTCATCTAGTCAACAGTAACTTGCAGTCTGCAGTGCCAAGAAACTTCAAAAATGTTCTGAATTTCATACCATGAAAGGCCATAAGGTGAACTTTGTATGTCAAATGCCTCAGAAACCTGTTCTGTGCTATTGTAAACACTTACTAGGATACATGAGGATACAGTCCTCTGTTAATTGTAATTTTTCTTTTTGCTGCATTGTTTTTAAGCACTGGTATAATGTATCGTAATAAATCATATTGTATTGCTTATGCCCCATAAAGAAATGAAGACAGGAAGGGGTAAAAACCGTCTTCACATGGGACTGGGCTGCCACAGCCCAAGCCACGGCATATAAACTCAGTGATGCAAAGTCCAATCTCCCCCGTACTGTAAGTGCCCTTGTAAGAGTACCAAATTTATCTGGTTCTTATAGAGGTATAATTATGCCAGGTGGTCTCCCTGAGCTTGTTTCTATCCCAGTGTCTGGACTGCTGAGCTGTTTGGGGGACAAACAATGCCATTGGGATGATGGCTTAAACCAGCTAGGACTGCTGACTCTGGGGAATCACCACACAGACATGTCTGTCCTGCTTCCAGAGCCAGGTAAGACAAGAAGAAGGATGACTATGTCCCCACGAGGCTGAGCCCAAACCCATCAGCTCTAGGCAGCGCTGCCTGGGACACGAGTGCACCAACTCCTGACATGGAAAAGTGGCTGGGACGTTGGGCAGACTGTCTCTAGTGTGGCTCTGCTGGTGTATGAACCCTACACTTGGGCCATCTCTTGTTCAAGCCGATGAAGTGCCACTCCACCACAAGTCTGCGCTACCAGCCGCAGGTCCTGGAGGATTTATTAGCTGGAACAGAGAACCTGCCTAGGGAGCACTGGCTCGCTGCCACCGCAGCCAACGTGTCTCTTCAGAAGCCAGACTGCTGGGAAAGGCAACGCAGCGATACATGAGCCCTTTGTGAGAATTAGGTTGTACCTGTGTTGTCTGTATCATTTCTATTACCAGGAATAGCCAGTCTCCTGTAAAGGAAATCCATGTGTCATTTTATGTTAGGAAAACAGAGACTTACCGTAGAATCATAGAATCATTTTGGTTAGAAGAAATCCTCAAGATAATTGAGTCCAACTGTTAACATAACTCTGGCACTAAACCATGTCCCTAAAACCTTATCTACATGTCTTTTAAACACCTCTAGGAATGATAACTTAACCATTCCCTAGGCAGCCTGTTCCAATGCCTGACAACACTTTCTGTGAAGAAATGTTTACTAATATCCAATATTAACCTCCCCTGGTGCAACTTGAGGCAATTTCTCTTCATCCTATCACTTGCTATTTGGGGGAAGAGACCAACACCCTCCCTGCTACAACCTCCTTTCAGGTAGTTGTAGATAGCAATAAGGTCTCCCCTCAGCCTCCTTTTCTCCAGGCTGAACAGCCCCAGTTCCCTCAGCTACTCCTCATCAGACTTGTGCTCCAGACCCCTCACCAGCCTTATTGCCCTCCTCTGAACTCTCTCCAGCACCTCAGTGTCTTTCTTGTAGTCACTGGCCCAAAACTGAACAGAGTATTCAAGGTGCCCTGCACTGGCAGCCCCATCATCATGCCTCACATCTCAGGTATAACTAATCATAGATGACACATATCACTGGAGAGATTCTTACCCACAGCTCCCATCTTCACAGTGCTTCTTTTTTAACTCCTTGTACTAAATAGCATGCTTTAAAGTTGGGCTTGCTAACAGCACTCATGATTTTCTTATTTTCTGTTCCCAGAAGTCAATGATGAATTCAGAGGAAGCAGCAATGCAGGTGCTGACTGTCTCCGAGAGTCCTTCCTGATGGAATACTTTGAGAATCTAGATAGCCAAAAAGATCAAATTTTACTTTAAAAATCAAATTATCAAAATAATAAAAGGCAGTTATCAATTAACATTTTGCTTTGAAACACTCTTTATAAAGATTAATAAAACATTTACATATTTTACAAATCCATTTGTGACAGGATTTCTCATTTGTAGGAAAACTTGACAATACTGTAACTTGTCTAGATTGAAAGGAGAAAACGAATTTCAACATGTTGAAAATCCCTTCAAAGTGGAAATTCCCAGTTCTAATCTACTCTGAAGATCACACAAACAACATTTCATATTTTTATGGCAGCAGATCAGAACAGCATCATTCCTTTCTTCCATATGGCAAAGATGATGCAAAATAATATCTGGAGGGAGAAAAAAAAGTGTGTGACTAGTTGGAATACAAAGAGCTTCATTGAAATAGTCTTTTCAGAGTATCATCCCTCATAACTCAGAACCTCTCAGCATGAGTTTGGCATAAAATGTGCTATGCCCAACTTCTGGCTTCAAGGCTTCCAACTTTGGGCTTGCTTCTACACTGCTGACAGCTAGAGGTACAGAATCTGGTTCCAGGCAAACTGCTCTGGCTGATCCTGCTCTGAGAAGGCAACCTGGACTGGATTGTCTCCAGAGGTCCCCGTCAGCCTTGGCCTGTTGCTTAAATAACCCCTTTCTCTCAAATCTTAATGACAGCCTGCTTCCCCTTTGCTCTTTTCCCCACTGCCTTCTCTCCAGGATCCACCTCCCCACTGGCTGACCCTTGCAACAGGCAGCATCCCCCTGGAGAGAAGGTGGTGCTGTGTCACTGCTCAAACCAGTGAGCTTTTTGCAGTAAAATGGCTGGTTTGAATGGCCTTTTTTTGTCAGTGAAGAAGGTCAGGCGTTTGCAGACACTATCAGGGAGCAATACTTGGGCAAGCCAGAGACCCTGCTGGGCAGCACCAAAACAGCCAATTACTTCATAGCCCATTAAAGAGTGAATGGCCTAGAAGTTATCAGACACTAATGGCATCAGTCCTCCATGACTCCTTTCCAAGAGGCTGAGGTGAACAATTCATTGCAAGAGTTAAAATGTCCTCAAATGCAAATGCAAAATTTAAAAAAGGTTCATAAGATCCACCATTCAAATTAAAAGTGACAAACAGAAGCCATTACCTCTAACTTATGACAGATCTTTGGAAAAAAAAAATATTTGCAGAAATCTAGAGCAGCCGCCCTGAACTCACCATTTTATAGTATATATGAAACTCTTTTTTTCCATGTTAGATCTCCAGTGATGCTACGACTCCTTTGATAATTCATGAGATGAATTTGGGACCTAGGACATCTCACACGATTTATATTCATTTTAAGGCAGAGTTTAAAGCATCTCTGAGTTATGAAGAAGGAATTAACTTTTTTTTTTTCTTTTTTCGCCAATGTTGTATTGAAATATCTTGCACACTTATTGTAGAATCTTTTTTCTTTTTTTTTAATCAAGCTGTTACCGCCTTGACATGTCGACTTAGAATTAATTTTTCTCAGACCAATATAAATGATATCATGTTTTTGCTTGTCTGAGGAGGACAAGAACACCTTGTAAGAATACAGTTCTCAAGATCCTTCCACAATTAAGCTTATCTGTGCCCTGCAAGTAGGTTTTTGTGTTCTATGGTCACAGTGAGCTTGGAAGTTATAGCGGCAATCTGAAGTGTGCTGCTATAGGTGTTTGTGTCCTTGTGAGCGTGAATGTGAAGATCAGATAACTAGGTAACCTGTGGACTAAGAAGCTGGTACTTCTGTCCATCTAGATGAGACAAAAAATTAATTCAGTTTTAGTTTCATTTCTTGGAAATTGGAAATTTCTCTGATCATAGTGCCTACTGTTACTCCTTAATCTCAAGTAGTGCAGTGCTGAAGGGTGCTGCAGGCCACAGATAAGTATTTGATCTATGGGCAGTCACATACGTTAATAGTACCAAGTCACCTTTCACTTATACTAAAGAAAAGCAAATCCCCAGTGTTCATTATACAATAAAAAAGAGAATGGATAAATTCTTGTCCCCAGGGTCCTTGGCTCCCTGAGAAAGCAGGTACAAAACAACACAGTGCAGGTGAACTGGTGGCAAATCGAAACTGAATAGCTCCTCAGTGGGAAGCATTTTGTATCAGATGCAGGGGCCAAAAAGGCATGCAGGCGTAGCCATCACCCCTATGACCCTCCCCAGAGCTGTGACCCAAACACAAGGTGCCCAGCTTCAAGACAGTCCTGCATCCGCAGCACTCCCAGCACCCCTCCTCCTCCTGGGAGGAGCTGTTCTTTGTCAGCCTTGAAGCAATACCCAGAAGAGGGTGGAGTCTAATGTCTTTTCCATCATCTGAAGAGCTCACAAACAAGTCTTCCTTCTCTGTTCCACCGCCTCCCCACCCAAAAAGGCTGTAATCTCTCTGGAAGGCAGCCTGGTACAGAGGGACATGGAAGCACTCCCAGGCCAGGGCTTGTGAACAACCACAGGGAGCTGATGGAGCACCAGCACCAGGGCACCAGAGGTGCATCACCAGGGACTTAGGGCTGCTTCCAGGAAAGACAATCCAAAAGCTTCTTTCCCATTCCCCTCAGTGTCTGCAAGGCCATTGGTGTTTGAACTACAGTGTTTTCCACAGGAGCCACTGGAACAGAAAAGCTGTGGTCTTTGGGCAAGGGCGGAAGGATCGCTGCTGCAGTAGAGCTGAAGTCTGGTGTTTGAGGGGAGCAACTTCTGTGTTGAAAGCCCCAACATGAAGCCAAAACACTGACATCAGCCCAAGCTACTCCCCTGCCTTTTGGTAGGGGCCAGGACATACATTTGAGAGGATGAATCTTTTTTCATCATTGGATTTTATGGCCTGCTGAATCTGTTTGTTCAGCCTGGAGAAGACTGAGCAGAGACCTCATCATGGCCTACAGTTTCCTCACAAAGGGAGACAGAGGGGCAGGCACCGATCTCTTTTCATGGGTGACCAATGGCAAAATCTGAGGGAATGGCAGGAAGATGTGCCAGGGAAGCTTTGGGTTGGACATTAGGTAAACGTTCTTCAGCCAGAAGGTGGTGAAGCACTGGAACAGTCTCCCCAGGGAGGCATCACGGCCCCAGGCGTGACAGTGTTCAAGTGATGGGACAACACCCTCAGACACATGGTGTCCTATGTAGGAACAGGGGTTGGACTCTATGATCCTTGTGGGTCCCTTCCAACTCAGGACATTCTATGATTCTGTGATGTCTCTGGTCATATATGAACACAAGCTCTGCTAAATTGAGATTTTAGTTCTGAGGAAGTCTTTGACTTTGGAGCAGCACTGAGGAGAAACATTCCGTAAAGGATTTTGCCATCCCTGGGCCTGGTGCTGGGTACATATCCCATCATGTTCATTGCTACAGGTGTCTCACTGACAGTTGCAATGGAAAACCTGCTTATTTTTGGGTCCACAAATTCTGCCAACAAGCAGAAGTTGTCATCATAATCAAGCCCAAATATCAATATCCTAATTGATAAGACAAAAAATTAATTCATTTTTAGTTTCATTTCTTGGAAATTGTAAAATTCTCGGATCATAGTGCCTACTGTTACTCCTTAATCTCAAGTAGTGCAGTGCACTACTTAAATCAAAACAGTATTTGATTTTAAAATTCACCATCAGAAAATAGCAATATTAGGATTTTCAGTCTACACATTATAGTAAGCTGCCTACATGATTTCAAGATTTGATTTCTTAGGCATGAAGCCTAGAAAGATTTGTTTCAGATACATGAAAACTGAGATTGTCATGAAATCACACAACTTCAGAAGCTAGGTCTTAGTGGCAAACACAACATATGTCCCGAGATTCACACCAAAACTGGGAAAGCAAGACGTACTGCAGTATAACTGAAGCACAGGTGTGCAGAACTGAGGAACTTTATCTTCAGGAAATACGGTTATGCAGTAGAAATATCTCTTAAGTCTGTATGTCATGGAAATCTGAAATGACAGTTCTTTATAGCAACTGAAGCAAGCCCAACAAAACTTGCAGAGCCTGTGCCACCCTCTTAAACCCTCCATACTACCAGTACAAAGCCACAAGGAGAAATAGTAGGGAACTGCTACTCAAAGCTGCATTGAGGCTGTGTTTTCACAGGGAGTTTGTCCTGGGGAATATTAAGAAATCTGTCCTTTCAGTTTCCATATCAGGTTTTCAGATCAGCGCCCTCCCCAGCCTCTCCTCCTCCTGGCTGCTCTCGCAGTGTGGAGTGCTCTTTTCCTGTTTACCCTCACATCTCTTTTTATTACTAGGCAGGATTTTTTTTTTTTTTAAAGCACACTCAGGCGCCTGCTTGTATTTTTCTAAAGCTCTACGGGGATTTGTTGGCGTCTTTTGCAGCAGGTCATCCTGTTTTCAGACAAAGTTCCTGTCTTGTTAAAAACAATCATTTCTGGATGTCTCTGTGTGGCTCCTGCTTTTAATCATCCTGAGTCCTTGAGCCATGCAATCTGCACTCCAAATATTTAGGGTTTGTTTGTTTGTAGCTAAAGAAAAGAAAAAAAAAAAAGGAAAATCCCACAGAACATTTTAAGATTGCTGCACTTCTGCAGGACAGGAGGCCTGTGTGCACTGCAGCAACACAGGCCAGATGTGCGCAGGCAGGCGGTGGCATGCTCAGGACAAAGGCTGCAAAAAAATGATGGTGGTAGCAACAAGCCACTTTACCACCACTCAAAACACCCTCACTGCTCCAGGTCGGAGCAAGCTGGCTACAGATAACTAAGTCTTGGGTAAGTGCCCCAAAGGCAGACCCACAGGGCACAGCTACAGAGATGGGATGGGCCAAAACAGAGCTGGCCCATCATTTGGGCATCATCTGCACCCTCAGCACGTGGCCAAAAAAAGAGTAATGCTGTCTTATACAATGCTAATGATTTTCAGAGCAGATCAAAGCTCTGTATGGCTTTCAAACCTAGGGATGGACAGTAATAAACAGAGGCAAGAGATTACTCTCCATGGGTCCCTTTATAGCCAACAGTAGAAGGTATTCTCTGTTAGGAGGCAGCTAGTGCCCCTAAATTTGGGTCCCCTGCTGAACTCTGCTCTGTGTAGTCTTTCCTCATTACTCTAGTGAAGGGGGACAGTACCTCACCTTTTAAAAGTTAGAGGATGTGAATAAACCCTCAATAATTGGTGACATAAGATGTCAAAGTGTTTAACAAGTGTATTTAGTACCCTTCATATATACATAGATGGGGAAAGTTGGAAGTCAGTTCACCAAAGGTGATTTGTCTCACCTTAAGCTGGGACAAGAAGTCAAGTCTCTCCTATCCAGCCTCAGAGGAAGGGACGCATCTTTCTGGCAGGCTGTGCTGTTGCCTCCAGTGCAGCGAGAAGTCGTCACAGGAGCACAGGACTGAATCTCTGAGCTCCTGAGCTAGCACTTTCCAGTCTCTTACCTATTGGGAAATGCTAGTAATACAAGGGAAACAAACAAACAAACAAAACAAAACAAACAAAACCCCACAAACAACAAAAAAAACCCCAACAAAACAAAACAAACAACAAACACACAAAACCCCAAAATAAAAACCACCAAAACAAAAACAAAACAAACAGCCAAAACCAAAAGAAAACCAAAACCAATCAACCAACAAAACTCCAGAACAAACAAAAAAACTTTTTCCCCTTACTGGTTCCCAGCTGGCACTACAGCAAGCTGCATCTTAAAGGGTCTTGGGTCACCACCTTGGAGCCAAGGGAAAGCTCACTTTCAAGTGTACCTCCAGGGTTTTGTGTACTGTTATGTTCCAGACGATGATGAAATGTGTTTCAAAATATGTATGTTTAAAGGTGCCACAGCCTGCAGCTCCATGAAAAGAAAGGATCTATTGTGTGCTTCCTGAGGCTGAACACTCATGCAAAACGACCATCAATCAAAGTTTCAGGCTTTGGTAAATTTACCCCTGACAGTTCTTATAGGAAGATGTTACACAATCCCTAACCCAGATGCTTTGATCTCCTAAGTCAAAGTCAATATGTCCAGCTGGATAAATAGCATTAAGTCCAGCACTGTTTCCTGTGTAAGTGATAAAAAAATTGATAAAATCCTGACTTTTAGAAGCACAGGTGCTTTAAATCAATGGAGTACAGTACACCAAAGCTATTAATACCAGCCCTGGAAGTCCTGACTGCAAGCAAAAAGCTTTGAAATTTTCATGCTCCTCAGTTCAGAAATTGAGTTTAAATTAGGTCATTTTAAGGCATACACAAACACTAAGCCATACTCTGGGTCAGTATCAACCAGAATGGTGCCATTTGCTTAACTGGATCAGAGACCCAGAGATGAGGTTCAGCCTCCTCCACTACCAGCCTCTGTGCAGTGCAATGGGATTCGCTTTCAAGGATGTGCTCACTGAAACTTTTGCAGCCTTGTTCCTAGTCCTTGTCCTAACCAGTCCTCTCTTCACACATCCCCCCTGCCTCCCTTTCAGGGTCCTACCATTTTTCAAACCCCACGTAGTCTCCTTGGACTCCTAATAGATCATAGTGGGAATGCTTCCTCCTCCTTGTATCATCATGGGCCCACAGCCCTTCTTCCTGGGCAACAGCAGGGCTGGTGGGGTCCAGGCAGGTTTCCTTCCCTCCAGCTTACCTGCTTCCCAGCACCAATAATCTATTACAGAACCTGTTGTACTGCCCATTCCCCTCCTCCCCCAATAATAATGACATTCTTGAAAGCTTGAGATAAATATCCTGTTACAAAACAGATGATCAGGATGAATATTACTTTCATCCTCTAAGTCGCTACTTGTGGGGGAGTGGAGATAGTCTGTTTAGCCATATGGATGGTTTTCCATCGTTCGCAAATGTCCCTGACAGCAGGGCAAAAATATTTTTTTTATGTGATCTTGAGGTTGCTTCAGATGAAGTTGATTCTTGGAAGGTAAAACTCACACTGGTCAAAGGGGTACTCCATAGCAAATACTGCACACATGTTCTTATGAAAGCCCTGAAAAAACACAGGAAATTTCAGAAGAACATGGACATGTGCTAAGAAAACCCCTGCAGGAAATCTTTGACATACAGATCTCAGGAATTCATTTTGATTCCTCTGAAATCATACACCCCTCTTCTTTCTTCCAAGTATATTGTGACCGTAGGTTCCTAAAGTGCTATGTGTTCTAAAAAACCCCAATCTAAACCAAACCAAAAGTTGCTTCCTAGAAACCCTTCTTCAGACTTGAGGGAAGGGAAGGAAAGGAGTCAGAGAACAAAGTCCTCCCTGCCACTTCTCAAGAAGCATTTTGTATTTCCTCCAAAAGTGAACTAGACCATGCCCACAAAGAAATCTGAGATGCCATCTCACACAGCAGCAGAAACAAAAACAAACACCTTGAGTTTCAACAGATGGCCTTGCTGGGTAGCTTATGGAGAGCTATAGAAAACAGTCTCTAAAAATATGTTGGCTAAGGTGTTTTCTCCTGATGCCAGTAAGAAGAGCTCAGACAGAGACTGGACTATCTGGGCAGTCCATTTTCAGATAGAGAGACCACATTTCATGCGGGGCTGTTACTTCAGGTTCAGCAGCCCCACTTTGTCTAGACCTTGCTACTTCCTCACCAACCTCAGGCACAGCTCATAACCCCACCCCAAGAGAGAAAAAAAGTCTCCTGGCTGCTCCCAAAGAGGCTTTTGCTCTAAGGGATGGCCTTAGGCAAAACCAACCTCAGCAAATGTTCAGTTCCCTCCTCACCAGCCCGTGTAACCCGTTCATCAGCGTGCCTCACCGCAGTGCATGTAGGACACACATCAGATGCCCAGGAGTTGCTCACAGGCAAACTCTTCAACCCACAGTGAATAGAGGAAGCTCACATGTTTTTTTGGAGTCCTGAGTATGAAGGTCAGGTGGGAATTTGGGAGGAAAGGCGATAAGGGGTTCGGGGCTAGAGCTGCACAGATCCTCAGGGTAGCTGTTGGTATAGAGGAGGTTTCAGGGTCACCTTCACCTTACTTGCAAGCCCTGCTTGGAGCTTGCCTTGCCGCAGCTGGAACTGATCCCTCTGGTAACCTTTTCCCATCTCATGTCTACTGACTCTGTGGTCAGAAGTCCATTTTCCCCTTTTTTTCTAAAGGCAATGTGCTGAATCCAACTTAATGGATGACCAGAGTGACTGATCAATTCCAAGCCCTGAGAAGAAAAAGGCCTTGGTTAATTTCTCAGTAATTTTGGCCTCATTTGCCTTCTCAAGTAAAATGAAATATATTTTTGCAGGCGCTCAGTTGTAAAATGAATATGGTCTATGCTTTTAAGAGCAGACAGATAACTAACATCATGGGTCCTATTTCAGACACTGTTTTTGCCCTACTATGTCAGCTCACCTAGCTTGAAAACTGCTGTAACGCCACTCACAGGGAACTGAGGCACTACATCTAAAACAGTTTCCTCAGCTCAGGCTGATGTTAATCTAATGGCTATGAATTTTCCTATTGTTTCTTGCTACTATTTTAATGTTACAGTTACTATTTGTTGTGAAACATATTGATAAAGAGAATTGGATTGAAGTACCTATAGTTGTCTCCACTAAAACCAGAATACCTACCACTCTTTATTTGTTTCCAGTTCAGTCTCTAGCTTGAGAATACTGATCATCTTACTCATATGAGATAAATAGCATCAAAGTGATTGAATCAAGTGATACATCCTCAATAGAGACAGACAGGTGTTCATCTGACAGCAGATTTTAATCAGTATTTTCCTATAGCTTTCCCAATTAATAATGCAGCATTCATGAAATTACTTCTGTAGGTTTTCAGTAAAGAAAAAAAAAGTCCAGCTAACAAAACCCTTCAAAGGAAATATCCTGTTGAAGGTTTCTGAGTTGTCCTGAAGCTGAATGATGCAGGTAGGTGACCTCTTCCTACCTGTATGTAACAGTTCTCATCCACCTGATGTAGCAGAGGCATCATGTGTGTTGTTAATGAGTCCCAAGGGAGTGGGAGCAATTGTTTTTAAATAATTAGTCTGTGTCTGAGTGTAAGAGAAATTAATTTTATCAGCGAGCATAGAGAGCTCTTGGTATGCAAGAACTCATGCGTATTTGCTCCCAGTTTTCTCTGAGTAACTACATATATTGACATGGGTGGTGATTATAAGCACTGGCCTGAAGTGAAGAGTGCTCTCGTCTCGAACACTCAAGGCAGAAGACTTCTTTCCTTTATTTACTTTGCATAAAACCTTGGGAGGAAATATGAGGCACTGAGAGTCCCTTTGTTTTTGCTCATTGGATTTATGCAATTCCTTCTGCACACATCAGAACAATGAATCCCTTCAGTCCACCAGGCTGCGTGTGATACAAGGCCACAGATTCACACTGCAGATCTCCAAAATTTTCTAAGTTTTGGAGGAACAATTGGATGATTGCAGCGACTTGAGATTCAAACTTTGAGTCTGCTATTTTCAGAGACAAGTGATAAAATGTACCCCTTTATGCAAAGAGTCTGAGCTGGTATAATGTAGATATCATTAAGCCAGAACAACCAGGCTGAAGTTGTCCTCACTAATTAGGACAATTCCTGGACAAAAATATACTGGTGAGAGCCCCAAACCCACAGGTTATCTCAGTGATTCCTCACTACATACTGTGAGTGGTAGTGTCCTCATCTTACACACTTCCAGTTTCTGTAAGGACTATCAGAGCTATCACAGCCAACATGCTGTGTGTAGATAAGCATCCACACAGATGGTAGGTTCAGTCCTCCCTCTGAACCCACAGAGCATGTAAGAGAACCCTTCTCTCTGACTGACTTCAGAAAATACACTTTTTCAAGTGAAAATCATCCTACAGCTGTTTTTTGACTCTCCAAGAGCCACAGACAAATGCTGTTTTGCTAGATGATTGCTCAGGCATGTCAGCTGCATGACCAGCACCATTCAGCATTGTGACCTAGCTCATTAATCGTACCATGTAAAAGAAGAAACAGTATATCAAGGTCATGATAATTAGAAATATTTCACATTTATCCAGATTAAAAAAGAAAAAAAAATTCATTAGCTAGTTTGACTGGAGAGTTTTGGTACCAAAGGCACAACTTAAATAAGAAATAAAACAGTTATCAGTTTTTGTTTCTTTCATTGTTAATCTTTAGAGAGAAATCTTCTCAAAAATGCCATTTGGACACTGACCTAGTCAGACTAATTTTGGTATCTTGCTCTTGAGAGAAAAACCAGTTCTCTTTCTTTCCCTGTGTAATACACAGGAAAGCAGTTGCCTCATATCCACCATACTTCAGTGGGGTACCAAACGTATCTCAAATATAAACCATAAGGCATTTCAAGTGTTAGTTAGGATGTTGCATTATCATTCTGCAGCCCAGAAACTACACAGGCAAAATAGTCAGGCAAACTAAAACTCAAAAAAAAATAAAAAGAAAAGGTGTTGAGGGTGGGTGTGATGATGACAATGCTGACAGGCCATTGCGTTCAGTGGCAGTAATTAGTTTTACCATAGTAAATTCTAGGCATATGGCACAGCAACTTTCACACCCTCTTATATGATTTAAAATGGTTCTCACAAATGTTCGTCTCACTGTAGCTGTGAAAAATCTCCCGTTTCCTCAAGAATAAAACTGCTCCAAGACTTGCCCTGACAACTGATGCTTAAAAAAAATGCCCCCCAAATCCAGTTAAGGCAATGATGTGTGCTTAATGCAAGAGAACAACAATTAATATATTTTTGACTGAAAAGAAAGTTAAGCTGCCAGAAATGTCAAAAGTTCCTCGCTACCCTGACACTTACGTAATTGTTCTGCAAACACCCACACGCCGGAATAGACCTACTCCACCAAAAATTGCAGGGCTGACTCACTGAGCATTCCTCTACGTATCTGAAGATCTTACCATCTAGGATACATCATCCACAGCGTAATTCTAATGTGATTTCCCTGATTCAAGAAAGTTACGCCTCACGCCGAAAAAAAAAAAAAAGGAATCTATATCTTTGAGATCCTGCCCACCCATCACAGAGGCAGCAGCCAAAAATGGCAGTGCTGCAGAATGTATCTGCTCTCTGAAAATGTCTGAGCCCCATACAAGGCCAGAGCTGGGACTGGATGTGGCTGGCCATGATCTTCAGGATTCTCCTTGCTTTAGAAAGACACAGAAGCAACTGTACCTAGAGCCTACTCAGTTTTGACCTCTGTGCTGTGTAATGTTCACCTTTCTGAATCCAGCTATTACAGCTGGCCATTCTTATCTACAGGACAGCACTCCCCTCCGTGCAGCTCATCCTAGCTCTGACCTGGCACAGACTGGAAAGGGAGCAGGGCACTGCTGGATCCTGGTCCTTGCTTCCTGCACGCTTCTTTATCTCCATGCACATTCCAATGTGATCCAGAAACACTTCTCTGATCTGATGGGACTGCCACATGAAATGAAGCAGGCGGGTGCAAAATGGGACTGGAAGCAAAAACAAAATAAGAAATCAACATTTATAAAGTATGGAGAATACCTCTGAGAAAGAGCAGGGAGGCTCCAATGCATCACTGGATGCATACACCCTTAGGGATGTAGGTGTCTCTACAGCAACCTCTCGTGAATGCTTGAAGAACGATGTATGTGCACAGTTTAGCCAGAATAGGAAACTTTGTGAAAATGGTTTATGCTTTACTGCCATACTACAAAACTGCTCAGAGAAAGTAATAATTTAACATAATTTACCTTCGCGGTATGCTGATGGCACTGATGTACCAAATGAGTAACATGAACTGTGACCATGAACAGTACTGTAATCATCAAACCACTGTGCTCTGACATAACCAGTGATGAGCTGGTACTCAGATGGGACAGTTCTTGTATTAAATCCTTATAAATATCCTAGCATACTAAAGCCAGGATAAATTTAAGAGCAGCAGTTCTCCTGTCAACATTTGCAGAGATTACACTTGTACACACCCAGTCTTCAAGGCATGTTGTATACTGCAAAGCTCTTAAATGCTGAATCAAAGGTGAAGGAATAACTACCATACCTATTCATGGCTGTACCTGAGATGCATACCTTTAAAAAAACTGCACACCTTAAATATATACTTCTCTAGTAATACGTACAACCTAGTACTGCCCTGGACATTTTAAATACTGCTCCATGTTTACAGCATTATCCTTTCCCCATTTGTTCTATTTGCACCAAATTCTTTCTACTGGTTTCCCTCTGACACCGACCAGCATCTCTTGAGCTTCCAAATTAAATTACTAAGTCGATCTGTGAGACTTACGAGTTATGGTGACTGACCCCTTGAGACCACTGTAGTTTGGCAGTTTTCTTTTTTATCTCCTGTTTTTTGTTTTTGGTTTTTGCCTTTTTGAGGGGGGCTGGGGGAAGAGGGGTGGGCATGGGGAGGAAAGTGTGGTGGTGCACAACGTAGCAAACTAAACCAGAAAGCTAGGTCCTTGCACCACAGGACATGAAGAATTATGTGACACGCTGTCCCCTGGAAGCCAGCAATGCCGCTGGTGCTTCAAATTCAGCATGTGATTTGAGCCCTGTTTTTTTTAACAGAGTAGGACTTTTTAGCACCTAAGTCAGGCCATCAGTTTGGTGATTCCCCCTCGATAAGCTTTTACCAAATGGTGTTTGACATCAGCAGGTCACCAGGGAAACCCCCAGATCCAGTAACAACTAAATGCTCGTCTCTGTCAGTGCATCTACCTCACTTGGTGCAGGTCCTGCCTGGCCCAGGAGAGGTCCCCGTGCAGGTTACATCTGTGAAGAGTAAAGCAGATGTGCTAAATGAGAGTTGCAGGTGCCAGGACATGTATCTGTCCATGTTTCTCCCCCTGTGACATCCTGGAGCCAAACTGTGTGCTTGGCTCCATCGGGTCCCCAGCACATATTCCAGTGGCCATATGAAAACCAGAGAGCAGAAATTGAATTGCTCATGCCTGGGTTGGACTCCTAATTGCCTCTCTTTGGAACCAGAACATAAGATAGCTGTGCGGCATTTCTTTTCCTGAATATGCCTGTCCCAGGATGAAGATCATTTTTCTTACGTAATTTGTCCCTGCTCTGCTCTCTGTACAGCTGATTTACTCTGCATTGTGCAAACACAGTCCTTATTTACTCTTTTCACGGTCTAGAACAAGCCTTCAGTCATCCTAGGGGCAGGCTTCATTCTCATGGTGACAACAAGAGAGATTTGGGAGCAGGGGACTTGTAAACGTAGAGGAAAATACAACTTTAGCACTGGTTTCTATACTTGCTTGATGCTGTCAGGTTTGCCTCCTTGCAGGATGAGTGAACTTGATGAAAATGGAACAGTGCTATTGAAGGAACATACTTCAGCGATAGCACTAATACCCTCCCAGGTAAGCCCACGTGTTAGTGCCTAGTAAGCCCTTACAAGCACATCAAAAAGGGCAGCACTAAAGAGATTATAGCATTTTCTCAGCAGCCTCATCTGGTGTGATGTATGTGTCCAGTAAAGCGAGATACAGGCTGTCCCTGAATAGCATGCAACAGTAGAGAGAAACACACCAGCATGCAAAACACGAGAATACGCTTTAGGTTCTACTGAACTCCTTGGTGTCGGCAAAGAGTTGATATAAGGACATTGTTGTCCCTATATAAATAGCATCACAGATTGGGACTTTTGAATAGGAGTTGCTTTTTTCCTCAGCTAAGGTAATAGAATTATATGAATCTGGATTCCAGCTAGTAAGCTAATTTATTAATTTCATTACTACCACTAAATTTAAGGTCATATCAGTATTTTTATTCAGTTGCAGTCTCAGTACCACTTTTAAAATTGTCTGCTTCTCTTTTTTGCCTTTATTATACTGTCCATTTTTTAATTTGAAAGCTTTCAAATTAACATGTACTTGATCATAAGAAAAGTATGCACACACATACTGTTCTCTTAGTATTTATTCTTCTGTTCTCTTAATATTTATTATTTTTAAGACAGAGTTGCCCACTCGTGCTACGAATCTGTTGCCAGCAGAATGCAAACCAATGCAAAGTGATACACAGGCCAGTGCCACAAAAACTGCCACTACCAATGGCAGTACTTGGTGGGGAAAAAATAAAATAAAAGATAAAGTGCTGGCCTGTTTGCTTGGCCAATACACTGTGAGCCTGGCTACATATGTGTCTTGCACTGCCCTCCCACAAGCTTAGTTTTATCCTCTAAGAAAGGAGACTCCTACAGTCATTAGTGATCTGCTGTCAAACAAAACTGCTCACCTTTGTGCACCCTGAGGAACCATTTGGAGAACTTGCATATGAGCTACATTCAGAAGGGAACTTAGTTTATAATGTAAGAAGTTGAAAGAAAATAAAATCTCTTGAATAAATGCATGCCTGTAACAGCTGTTAAGTATTATAAAGCATCATTCCTAAGTAATTGCTAATTAAATTACTTTATTACAAGGCACAATTAAATATGTGCTTGAGGTCATCCAGCTATTTGCTGTTTCAAGGAAAGCACTTGAGTCAAAAGGATTTCCTAAATGGAGTCATTCGGTGTTTTATTTCTCCAACTTCAGGAATTATTTTAGATATGAATAATTGGACATTGAATAATCGGTTAAATGCCATTTCCATAAATTGTTTGTGCTTTACATAAAACAAGTAAAATGCTTTATAGGGCAATTTTGTTCTCTCTTTGAGGCACCCTCCACAAACCAGTGCTGCACTAAAGGCACTGTACTTCATGGACAGCAGGATGGCTTCTGTACTTCTATTTTCAAATAGATCATTCACACAAACCAACTCAGACAGACCATTAATTCTCACTTTCACTGGAATTAAAAGGAACTATGAGAGGGACTTACAGATAAACCTATAGGTAAGAATCACAGACTGTAAGGTAAGCACCTAAAAGCAAGGGCTGGTTGCACTAGGCACTATTTAGAGATGGTGAAGGGAACCGAGCAGCTCCAGTGTGCAGTTTGTCCTCTCTGAAGACCCCCTGAAAGTGATTATTAAGAGAAACGTCTAGCTGACACATAACATCTAACTTCTGACATCTAAAGTTGAATGACTACCTAGCTGAATCACAGACATCTGATGGTTCAGTCAAAGCTGACAGTCAAGATCCTCAAAACCCATGCCTAAGCATGACCTGTCAGTGGAGAAACCTGTCTCCATTACATTTTCCAAGCACTGGCACTTGCAGAGTTGAGTTGAGCTTGCTTCTCAACCAAAATCCTGATGCCAGCATGTTTCATGCTCCTTGGCCTTCTCCACCAGGCAATCCCAGAGTATACATCACTTGCCTGACATCAAACAGCACTGAGAAAGACAGTGTGTCTGCAAATTCGATTCAAGTCATCAGTGGGATGTGGAAAACCAAGGCTGGAGTCCCTGCATTTGTATGATAAATATTGATTGATGCAACATGGGAAAGGTCTGACCAAAGAAGCAGAAAAGCCTTTCCTGTTCTAGGCTTCATCTTCTCATGGAAAGACAGGCTTCTATCAAATTCTGCTCCAAGTCAAGTAGAAGGCCGAACCTGCACCTTTAGAGGAAGAAAACACATAAGAAGAAAACTTCCCATCCCTGATGTCTGATGAAAGAAGAAACTTCATCAGTACTTGACCTCCTGAGGATGCCTCCACATCGCTGCCTCGGTATCCCAGGCTGTGAAAGGTCTCACAGCGGCCCAGCTGGCCTGGTTTCAAAATGTCATAGATACTTGCCTTCTTGGTACTTCTCTCTCCCATTACACTATGTAGATAGCCTGCCTGCCTAATTCAGGGCCAGGGTTCTTGTTGCAGGGAGAGACATGAAGGAACTGGACAAAGCAACACTGAACTCTAATCTCCATCCTCCATGAGGGACTTGTCCTCTGTGTCTGCATCTCTGGGCAAGACAAGCTCAGGTTATAGACACTCACAGTGATCTATTCAGGCTTTTACACATGCCAAGAATGAGCAAAAGATTATGATCCAAAAACCAGCAAAATAGGCTTTTTGTGATGAGTATGCTTTGAGCTAGGGTGAAGAGGTTTCATTTGCAGCCAGGGAGGTATAAATTTAAAAAACAAACCAAAAGTAAGACAAACCCCACATTTCAGGGTTCAAAAGCTAACTCTGTCAGTGAGTGGATGACTGAGGGGGTCATGGTTAACAGGAATAGGCTCTTTATACTGCCTAGGTACTGCAAAAACTTCTGGAAGCTGAAGGATAAGTGACCTCACCTCCTGGTGAGGCTTGGGCTGTAGATCTGGTCTCTGACAAAGCATCAATGGTAGCATGGTTAATTGAGTCCACTGCTGCATCCCTCAGTGACTGACAGGACAGTGTGGTTCAGACAGAAAGAGGAAAAGTGAGCTCATACATGCACATGAACACAAAGATAACAATGTCCCACATAGTTTTCATTCTCCTTCAGTCTTCTTCAGCTGGTGTGTGCTGAGGGAGGTACCACTACAAATTCAAAAGGTGTAATTAGAGTTTTACTTCTTGAACTCTGCTGCAGTGCAAAACCTCCTGCCTGGGTCCCAGCTCAACAAATGCCACCCTCAGAGTGCTGCCATGCAATTAGCTGGTGATAGCCATCCTCATTACAAGTCTCTGTCCCAGCTCCACTGGGGAAATACAACTCTCTTGAGCATGCTTCATCTAGCATTTTATTGCCTTCATATACTTAACCTTAATGCTCGTAACATTTCAATCTGATCTGACAGTGCTAGCAATAAAAATCTCTTTAAATGCTATCATTATTTATTGTTGCATTACTGCTAGGCAGGTATCTCAATGGGTTTGATGAACTGCTTGCATAATACGTAGCTTTCGGTTGAAACGTTGAATGACTAAGATTTTTATTTTAAACCACTGCCATGAAACGTCACTGAAAATGCCCTGAAGATGATAATTAGAACATGTTTTCTTCCTAAAATATTTTAGTCACCAGAGAGGCAAATTTACCTTATATGAATGTGGAAGTGTTTGATGGAAGTAATTTGAGGCTTGTTCTGTTTTCTTTTAATCCTAATTCTGTAATATGCTGATGTTTTTCTGTGTAATCAAATACAATGTAACCCCAAAGAATTATGTTAATTAATAGCAACATGGATTACAAGGAACAAAATGTATTTACCATTATGTCAGACTAGCTGGGAATTGTCACAATGTTATATCGAAATCGTTATATTGAAAATGTTCGGGATGGCTGTAAGACAAACATTGCATTACACTGCAACTTAAGAGATAACTACAGTTGAGGTTATTTGAGAGTTTCTCTTTCATTTGCTTGTGTTTCACAGAACTTCTGTTTCCAGAAATTCCATTTCTTAAGCCTGAAATCGATGGTTGGTAAGGCTGAGGTCAGGGTTACATTAGTTTGTAAAATCTGAACAAAAGTTCACCTCATACACTTGAGAAGATAAAGAATAAATATGGTGCCACGTTTAAGAATAAATAAAAGTAGGACTTAAATAATGACCTGATTATTCATTTTACCAGGACTGTGCTGTTTGCCATATTAATACTGCATGACCAACAGTGCCAGCCCCAACAAATTTGCTGTCCTGCTTGAGCACTTACATGGGTTGAAAAAAAAAACAAAACCAAAAACTTAAATGTAGTGGGGTGGGGAATCAACAAATTAATACATAAAAATCAAAGGTTCCTGCTTTGCTCTGTTACTGCTCTGAACAATTAAACACCGTACCCTGAAGGCACAGAGCTGAACAGCAAGTAAAGCACTTGGTAAGAACAGCCTGGAAAGTCTTTAATGGCGGGCAAAGCAAACTGGAGAATTTGGCCCCACTGAGCGGTGGGACAAGGTAGGTGGTATGTGTGCATGTGTCCAGCGAAATGCACATCGGACTGGCTAAATGCCCCAGTTTAGGGCCAGGGCAAGATTTGTGTAACACTTCAGTCCCACTTTCAGGCCTTCGAAAAAGGTAGCAAGCAGGGATCCTCTCAAAATCCCCGCTGGGAGGATGTCTTTAATACCATCTGGGTGTCAGCCTTGCTTGAAACCGCAGTGACTGATGTGCCAACTTTAATTAACGTCATGGCTTTTTTCTGAGCACAACACACAGGACTGTCCATACCCCATGTGTTCCCAGGGTCAACGCTCTCCAGTCACTTCCTACCTAAGGAACCTCCTTCAGCCGAGGTTAAAAATAATCAGCCCTGAAGCACAGCAGCAGTGTAAATGAGATTAGCTTCTTCAGAACAATTTTATTCCCGGGCAGATGTTGGCGACGGGATTAGCATTTAAAGACAGGCTTCTCCCGATTTATTTTCTCTCCTTGTTTTTCACTTACCTCCTTGCTAACCCGCACCTTGGAACAACCCCGCCCGGCTCAGCCTCCGACATCGCCAGCCCCACTCCACCGGCCCCCAGGCGCCGCTCCGCCCGGTCGCTCCCGCCCCCAGCTACCCCGGCGCCGCTCCGCCGAGCCTCGCAGCCCTCACGACCGCCTGCCGGTGCGACGGAGACCGCAGTGCCCTTCCGCCCGGCTGGGGCTAGGGGGAAGCGCTGGACGCCGGGGCCCCACCCGCAAGACGCCCGCGGGAGGAGCCGGTACGGCGGCCGGGGGCCGCCTGCGCGGGGGCTGCCAGGTGCGACGGGCCCCCCGGGCCGGACCCCGCCGTTCTGGCGGCGGGCAGGGCGCTCCCCGTGCCACCGGGGGCGTCTGGGGGCTCCGCGCTGGCGGGGGCTCAGCGCTAGCGGCGGCCCCGCGTCGCAGCCGGGTGAGCGCGGTTCAGTTAGCGGCTACCTGGAGGGGCCGGCCGCGCCGCCTTCCCCGGTCGCGTTTTTAGGGTGGCCCGGGCAGGCTCTAGCAGCGCCCGCAGGCTGCTCCTGCGGCGGTACCGGCTACTCAGCTGCGTTTCGTGCAGCGAATAAAGCCGGGCCGCGTAGGAAGAGGTTAGCTCGGGGTTTACCCTTCACCCGTGTAGAGATCAACTGAGGACAGGGGCTACCCGCCTCCCTAAAAATGAGACTCCCGGAACTCCCTAATGAAAAACCGGGCCGGGGTCAGTGCTGAGGAATTAAGGGGGACGCAGCCGCCCCCCCACTACTATCAGATTTAGAGAGAGAAAACAGAGAGAGAAAAGATGCCTTTTGTTCCGCCCGCGGCTGGTGCCCGCGGCGGGGAGGGGAGGGCCGGGCCGGGCCGCGCCCCCTCACCTGCCCCCGCCACCCCCGCCCGCCGCGCCGCGGCTGCCGCTTGTTTGCACTCGGCTTATCCGGAGCGGAAATTCCTTTCCGTTTTTTTGTGAATGACAAACTCATTAACGATTCATCAACACAACCTGTTCCAGCCGGCCCGTCGCCGCGGCAACAAGCCCCTTCCGCGCGCCCCCATTGGCTGTTCTGGAGAATGTATCCATTGAGGCGTCCCGCGGTTGTGCCCATTGAGGAGTCGCCGGGCTGCGCGGGGCCGCGGCAGAGGGGCGGCTGCTGCTGCGGGCGGGGAAGGGGCAGCGGCAGCGGCGGCACCAACACCGGCACCCCCGGCGCGTTTCTGCGCTGAGTGGGGGAGCCCTGCGCGGCGGCACGTTAATTGGATTTCATTCACTCCGGGCGGAGGAAAAGCCCAAGGGCTCGGGCTGCAGCAGCGATTAGGCAGGTTCATTCAGGGATTCATTGACAAAAAAAAAAAAAAGAAGAGACCGGGCAGGCTGGCTGCGCGCACGCAGGGACACACACTTACACAGACACACTCTTACACACACACACACACATACATACATACACTTACACGCGCACACACTTACACACACACGCCGGGGCTGCTTCTGCCTCCCCGTGACTCCACCGCCGCCCGGCGCGGGGGAGGCGGCGCGGGGGGGCTGCGTGATTCATTTTCCTGGGGCGGAGGGAGATAAGTTGTGCGGAGTTGGAGGGGTGCAGCCCGCCCGCCAAGCCAGCCTCATGCCTCTGTGAGAGAGAGGGGCGCTTCCAGAGCACGCTCCGCTTCCCCCGTCCTTCCTCATGCTAGATACGTTCAGACCCGTCCCTTTCGCGTCGGAAATGGCGATTAGTAAATCCGTAGCGTGGCTGAACGAGCAGCTGGAGATGGGCAACGACCGGCTGCTGCTGATGGACTGTCGGCCGCAGGAGTTGTACGAGTCGTCCCACATCGAGTCGGCCATCAACGTGGCCATCCCTGGCATCATGCTGCGGCGGCTGCAGAAGGGCAACCTGCCCCTGCGCTCCCTCGTCTCCAGCAGCGAGGAGGACCGGGAGCGCTTCGCCCGCCGGTGCGGCACCGACACGGTGGTGCTGTACGACGAGCACAGCCGCGACTGGAACGAGAACACGGGCGGCGAGTCTGTGCTGGGGCTGCTCCTCAAACGCCTTAAAGACGAAGGTTGCAAGGCATTTTATCTGGAAGGTGAGAAGGGCCGCCCAGGGTTAGGGGACAGATCGTTGCCTGCCTGCCGGGGGGTCCGGGGCTGTGGGTGTTGGGGAGGCGAGCACCGCGACTCGGCGGTGCGGTTCTCTGCCCGGGGAAGGGAGGGAGGTTGTCCGCAGCGTCCCCCAGGCATTGCACACTGAGGCTTCTGGAAGACGCCAACCTGAAAAGCCCCTTGCCCTCTCCCTCCCCAGCATCCCTGTCCTCGCTTTGTTTAAAGAGACCTCGAGGGCTGGAGTCGCTATAGCGGCGTGGGAAGGACAGGGCTAACGGGAATCCCGGTATGAGCCGGGGAGGATAGAAGGACTTGCCGCCGAGACATGTCTCCAGAGGTCCCCGCAGGGCGAAGCGGCACAGGGCTTTAATCTTCAATGTGCTGAGCACTCCGCCGCAGCGGGCGATTTTCTTAAGCCTTCTTTTAGGTTAGTCCGGCTGCCTGAGATTGGGACTTTTTTTTTTTTTTTTTTTTCCGGGGCTCCAGAGGGTGGGAAGCAGCTGACCCTTTGCAGACAGGACGGTACCAGGGAAGTCGGCTTGCCATCTTATATCAGGCTACATTTTTCCCCCCCCGCTTCGTTTTTCTCCCCAGGTGGTTTCAGCAAGTTCCAGGCCGAGTTCGCCCTGCACTGCGAAACTAACCTAGACAGTTCGTGTAGCAGCAGCTCTCCTCCTTTGCCAGTTCTGGGCTTGGGAGGCCTTCGAATCAGCTCCGATTCCTCATCAGACATTGAATCTGACATTGACAGAGACCCCAATAGTGCCACGGACTCCGATGGCAGCCCTCTCTCCAACAACCAGCCTTCCTTCCCGGTGGAGATTTTACCCTACCTCTACTTAGGCTGTGCCAAGGACTCCACTAATCTGGACGTTTTAGAAGAGTTTGGCATTAAATACATCTTGAATGTTACCCCCAACCTGCCTAATCTCTTTGAAAATGCCGGCGAATTCAAGTACAAACAGATCCCGATCTCTGACCACTGGAGCCAAAATCTGTCTCAGTTCTTTCCTGAGGCCATCTCCTTTATAGGTGAGACCCGTTTATTTGATAACCACCTATATGTCAAGCGGCAGAATTAAGGAAATTTCGGGCGAGAAGCGGTCGCAGCGATTCTGTCAGTCTCCGGGGAATGCTCGCTCTCTAGTTTTAAAGCCATCTTAAGTTGAAGGGCGGATGGGGGCTCTTTGGGGGTTATTGGGGAGCCCTGGTGAATTGTAAGCGCGACGTTTGCAAGTTGCAAACGCATTGCTGGTTTGGTTTGGCAGGCTCTGGGATTCCGGGATTCCACCCCGAGCAGTTTGTGTTGGAGCTGGGGACTGAGCAATGTGCAGGATGGGGGATCTTTTTAAATCTCTTCCTGGCGGGAGGGGGCAGGTAGATGAGCCAGGGGTTGATGGCTTATTCATCCTTACTTTTGTTGCATGCTGTTCATTTTTTTTTTTCCTCGCTTGAGGTTACTAAATAATAGTATAATAAAAAATACCTGAGAAGCTAACTTCAAGTTTTAAATACAAGTCATTCATAACGGGTATCCTTGGCAAATGTATAGTCAGAGCTTTAATTAAATCTTATGGTAATAATGATATACCTCTCGGGCTCGGTGCCTCGCTTAACCGGCCCTTAGACGTTATCTGTGAGCTTTGGAAACACGTTCCCTTGGGCTCAAGAAGTTCTGGTTAAAATCTGAACTCTCCTTCGTTTCAGGGAGGACTAAAAACACCCCATCGGGGTGCGGCGGGGTGGGCATTGCATTATCTATTGGGAAGCTGTGCTGTAATCCGGTTGAATGATACCGGTAGTAGTGGAGTATGTAGGTAATCTGAGCCCAGCAGGAAGAAATGTGGGCTGGAAGCCACAAAGAAACTAATCTCCAGGCATTGTAATGCATTTCCTATTACAAAGGAACCCATTTTCAACCAATGTTGACATCCTGTTCCTCCTAATGGGCTGTCCCCTGTGACTTCCCTCATTCTTTTAAAATGCCTGAATACCTCCATTGTTAGCTGCACAACAGTTGGAGAATAATTTAATAGACCTTTGCAGTCTGCTGGTCTGTATAAAAGGCATTCAGTGACATATTGCAGGATTTCCATGCTGGGGCAAGGGGACTGTAAGAATTCGAGGCAAATCTCCAGGCAAAAGCCTGTCTTTTAAAACTGACTTTTAAAACAGTGTCATGCAACATACCCTGCTCCCTTTGTCTCATTCTTGGTGTTCTCAGCTCTTGGACTTGGGTACCTATACGTAGGGGGGTTGATTCTCCTCTTGTTCTGGTTTTAAACCAGTGAGGTTAACTCTTGCATTGCGCTGCTGGCCACTGGGATCAGAATCGTCCTTTCTTCCTGCTTGATACTGATCTCACTTGTGTTGAGAGATCAGTTACCAACCCCCTGTCTTATGTGTCCTTCTCTGCCTCTTTGTCTCTGTACAGATGAAGCACGGGGGAAGAACTGCGGTGTCCTGGTGCATTGCTTAGCAGGGATCAGCCGCTCGGTCACGGTGACAGTGGCCTACCTCATGCAGAAGCTCAACTTGTCTATGAATGATGCCTATGATATTGTCAAAATGAAGAAGTCCAACATTTCACCCAATTTCAACTTCATGGGTCAGCTGCTGGACTTTGAGCGGACTCTGGGGCTGAGCAGCCCCTGTGACAATCGAGTGCCAAACCAGCAGCTGTACTTCACCACCCCTTCCAACCAGAACGTCTTCCAGGTGGATTCCCTGCAGTCCACGTGAGCTCCCACCACCTCCCTTCTCCTGTCCATTTCATGGGATCACTCCTCAACGGTTTCTCTTTGGCAGTGATAAAGAAAACGCAGCTTTCTCCTTTTCTGGCCTCTGCTATCAAAAAGCAGCTGCCAGTGCAAGCTAGGAAAGGTTACACAGTATGGAATCGGCTATGACGAAGGGAGGGAATGTGGTGAGCTCTCGGGGAAGCACCACAGTGACCTGGTGGCAGGTGGGCAGTGCGCTCGTCCCTGCTTGTGCAGTGTCTTGGATCTGAGGACTTGCAGGGGGGTAGGGTAAGGCTGGACAGGCTGAGCATGTGTTCTCAGGAGACTGCAACTGTCCTGCTTCCCTCTCTGCTTTCGGATCTGTGACACACATTTTTGTCTTCAGTGAAGACTGGTTATTTTTGTTTGTTTGTTTTAATTTAGAGGAGCCAAAGAAAGAGATTTCAGCTTAGTTGTATTTGGAGTACTTGTTTGCCAGAAGCTTGGTAGTATCCTACTTGATCTATGTAAATATTTAATCTTAAATTGATTTGAGTTTTTATTTTTTTGAATTCACATGTATTCAAGAAATCAATCCAAGGGAGATCCATGTTTTTGTTCTCTTCATAAATTCTTTTTTTTTTAATTGCAAAGAATATATTTGCAGCATGCATAATTTTATTGTTCAGCTGAAGCAAGTTTTCCATGAGGGAGAAATGGCAATGGTGAGAAGTTTGTAAGTCATGTTTTGTGAGCAAGTACAGTCTCTTCTTTCATATATTTTTCTTGTGGTGACTTTTTTTTCCTCACGCTCTTGATGTGGTTTCCACATGATATATATATATATATTTTTTAAATTAAATTAATTTTTTGCCTTACCTTTTGTAAATAGATCATCTGGGAGGAGATTTGTCTTTGAATGCAAAAGATTTTTGATCACTTTTTAAAACTTCAGATGTGCTAAACAGTGCATTACCTCTGTACAAATTCTTCAGGGAGCTTCACCTCAAATGCAATATTTTGCGTCTTTCTTTTTTTTTCATATAAAACTGGAAGTATGTGCGAGCATTTGTACCTGTGTGTACGCACAGTGAACCTGCACACGGTTGCCAATAAGGGAGAGTCTAATTCACGGTGTAAAAGTTTTAAGATGGAGTTTACTATAAGAATGTAAAACCTTAAATTATTAATAAATAACTATTTTTGGCTATTGAGAACCTGGCTGGTTTCTTCCCCCTTTCCCCTCTGTGTGGGTGTGGTTAATTGCACATACACATGTGGTTATGTTTAGAGGTAATGATTGCTTTCAATAGCTTTTGTACAACCCCTAAGACAATAAAGCCTTGATTTCCCCTTTGGTCCACTGGTGCCTAAATGAATAAACAGTGCATGTGCTGGATTTTTGTCTTGCTTTGGTGAAGAGAATGCTTTTGAAGGCCTTTAGGTTAATTGCAAAGTATTTTGTAAGTATTGTGTCATCCCTTTGCTGCCTCAGGGATATACCTGGCCCTGGGCCATATGGATTTTTCTTTGTAAGAGTGGGGAGCTGCTGTTTTCTGGGTTTGAGTACAAGTTTTGACCGCTCTATTACAGGTGCCAGGAGCTGGGTTTGTGCTCTCCTTTTCTGTTTGGCAGGAGCTCATTCCACAGATTCATCAACAGTCTGCAGCCTGTAAATGATTTTTTTTTTTCTATTTTTTTTTCTGTTGTTGTTCAGCCACATTTCAATTTAGCAGGTGAAGGCAAGGAGGAAAAGTCTCTATATACCCTTAGTCACCTCATTTCCTCTTTGGACCCTCCAAGTAGTCCTGCCTCTGCAGAAGGAAAAAGGGGGATTATAGTGATTGCAACGCTTCCTGCTGCCATTTATTTCCATTAACATCCTTCCTGATGAGAAGTGGCCCAAGGCAGGATGGTGCCAAAAATCCGCGTGCAGCACCGCGGCGATGGGCTGATGCTGCAGCTGGGGCTGTTGTCTGGGGTTCTGCAGAACTGGCAGCCGGAGCAAATTTCAAGTAATTTTAGAAACTGCAAGTGTGTGAAATGAAAAGCAAATGAAACATGGGAAAAAAGTGAGTCAGTGTCTCATGCAGTAGTGGCCTAGATTGAGTGCATAAACTGTGAAAGTAGAAGTGGGTTGCAGTTAAACTTGGCTTGTGCTAATCCAGTTTTGAACCGTTTCCGCTCTTGGCATTCCCTGTGCTGCTCTGTTCAAAGTGGAGATTTGCAAGCAGCTCTAGCAATTTCCTGTCCAGCTGCAGCTCAAGTGACTCCCTTTTTTTTTTTTTTTAAAATATGATCTGTGGATAATTTTAGCCAGTTTCCTCTTTGTGGATTATTAATCTGCTTTCCTTGTAGAACCTACATAGCTGTGTCCCTACTGTTCTGCTGAAGTCAACAGATGGCCTCCCCGCCACTTCCTCTCGTTTTCGATGTGGGTTTGTTGTCAGGCCGCTTCTGAAATTAATAGTGTTTTCTGGCCGGCTGCCACAGGCCATTACCACAAAGGGGAAGTAACACATCTGAATAGCAGGAAGCCGGGCAGGGTCACAGCGTGAACTGAACCTGTTGAGTGCAATTGGGTCTCTCTCGTTCAGCAAGTGTAGGGCTCCTCTTCCCCCCGCCTTTTCATATGCCTCGCACAGCAAAGGGGCTGGAGCCGAATGCCTCAGCTGTTTGCACTGAGCAAATATTTCTGGCTGAATGAGCTGCAAATGTTAATTGTGATGAGGTGCCCTGTTGGGGTGAGGAGGTAAAGAGCAGCACGCAGAGATGTAGCCTAGGGGAGGAGGGCCTTGGCTTTCTTTGCAAGCTGCTTTGAAAAGTTAGTGCTCACAAGGGCTTCCTGCTTCCTTCCTGCTGCACCGAATGACTAACACCAAATGGGTACTTCTGCAATTCATCATTTTTCAGGACAAGGAAGCAACGCAAGCCAGCTTTGCTCACAGACACACACACACGCACACTACAGCAGAGTTGGGCAGAAAACTTGTTCCAGATTTTTCCTTGAGCGAGGCCTGAACCAGGGCTGTTAGTCAGAAACCTTGGCTGAACTTGAACCAGGTCTGGGTGGGAATAATTTTGGTCACAGGCAAAACAAAACCTGCTTCAGCCTCTGTTTTTGCTGGGGATGTTCACTTTCTCTCATGTGCCAGCTCTTAATTACAAATGGTTTGGAAGGAAAAATGGAGAGGCTGCTCACCAGTAATGCTTAGCCTCTCCAAGCAGGTTCCTGGGTACCTCTGCTCTAGCACAGGGAAGAGAATGGATCTCGATACACAAACACTTGCCAGCTTTACTGAGGCTGGGCTTTACTTGCTCCCCTTCTCTGCCCCCCACCAGCCCTTGTTTCAAAATAACTTGCTTCATCTTTCCCCTCCCTCATTTTGGTCCTTGCTGGGATGAGGCAGAGGTCTTGTACTTCTGGGGGGTTTGGCAGCTATTGCAATTCCTCAACTGGTAAAGTAATATGTAAAGGGAAGAATAAATCCTTTGTGCCTGCAGGGACAGACCTAATGTATATAGGGGAAAGGAGGGAGAATATCCCCCCTTTGCAGCTAAGAAAGTCACAGCCTACTTCATATTATAGAAAAGTGATCATTCCACTGTACTTGGTGCTGGTGAGGCCCTACCTTGAATATTGTGTTCAGTTTTGGGCCCATCATCATAATAAAGACATTGAGGTACTAGAGAGAGTGTAGAGGAGGGTGATGAAGCTGGTGAGGGGTCTGGAGCACAAGTCTGGTGAGGAGCAGCTGAGGGAACTGGGGCTGTTTAGCCTGGAGAAAAGGAGGCTGAGGGAAGACCTTATTGCTCTCTACAACTACCTGGAAGAAGGCTGTAGCATGAAGGGTGTTAGTCTCTTCTCCCAAGTAGCAAGTGGTAAGACAAGAGGAAATGGCCTCAAGTTGCATCAGGGGAGGTTTAGATTGGATATTAGGAAAAATTTCTTCCTGGAAAGGGTTGCCAGGCATAGGAACAGGCTGCCAAGGGAAGTGGTTGAGTCACCATCCCTGGAGGTGTTTAAAAGGCATTTAGATGAGGTTCTTAGGGACATGGTTTAATGCTAGAGTTAGGTTATGCTTTGACTTGATGAACCTGAGGTTCACTTCCAAACAATATGGTCCTATAGAAGTGGGATTCTTCTGAATTCTTTCAGAAGCTATGGAGATCTCAGAAAGGAAAACTGTACCCTCAAGAGTGATCAGAACTTTCTCACTGAACCCATCTGTGTCTTTAACACTAAGAGTGAAGTTGTGTCCTTTGGCATCCATGTACCCTTTGCTCTGGTGAGGCTGAGGTTCCCCTCAGTATTTGGATGCACATTAGCACTTTGCTTTAGATTTTCTTTGCAAGAACATTGTGTAGCTCACTGTGCTGGTTCCTCTTCCTGCATTTCCTCTTTCTTGGTCACACCCTTTCAAACCCCTCTATGGCCACATATGAAATATCTTCCATCTCTTTCTGTGTTTTGTTGTTGTTGCGTTTGTTGTTTGGTTGGGTTTTTGTTTGTTGTTGTTCTATCCATCACTTTCTCTTTATACATTCTCTCTGTCCTTTTTTAATGCTTCTCTTCTCCCATGCTTTCTTCCAGATCTTTTCCTAAGCTCCATGGTCCATCTTTTCTTCTCTTCCATTTTCTTACCTTTTTTTCCCAGTTGCTCTCTTCCTGTTTGTCTTGTTTCCTAAATCAACTCCAGTTTCTCCCAGCCTTAAGCCTCCCTGCTGCTTTTTGCTTTCACAGTGAAAAACAGGATGAGTATCAAAGACTCAATCAGCTTTAGTGAACTACAGGAAAGGTGTATATGAGAAGAAGAAGTAAGAAAATACCACTCCTGTCCTCTTGCCAGTTACCAGAAGATGAATTTATTCTCCATCTCCATTCCCTGTCATTGTGTAGGTTTGGCTTCCCTGGGTCCTCCCTATATAGCACCCAGTGCTCTGCCACTGCTAATAGAGAATGTGGGCATGGGGAAGCAGCCTTTCGTCTGGGTCCATCCAGAGTATTCATCCCCTCTGAGGAACAGGGAGTGGGGACGAAAGCAGGGAGAGTTCTAACACATGGCTGCCAAAGGCGGCTCTGCTGACAAAACTGAAGCCAGGCTTAATGATCGTGTGTCTGGAGAGTATTTCTTTGGCTTCTTTTGCATTCTGAAAAGCTTATTCAAAAATTTTTCCTTGTTGAGAAGCACGATGACACTTTATCCAGAGCTCCAGCAAAAACAATTGCATGTGAACATTATAACAAGGCTACAGCTTAGGCCTTCTCTCCACACTGCTATAAATCACTAGAAGCTTTGCCTGAGTGAAGATAGTGGAACAAATTGCTAAGCTCAGTTCGATGCCCCCATAGACCTTTAGTGTGCGTGTTCAGCATTGCCCAGTTACCTCAGGAACACAAATATGGGGCCAGACCCCTTCATCATGCAGCAGCGCACACGAGTGACTCCTGAGACCCCAGTGCGATGCTGCATTCCAGGAAGGTGGCTGAATTTGCTTCAAACACCTTATAGCCAAAGGGAAATAAAGGCTACCCACTGGTGTTTTCTCATGGCGTGTGGTGACATTGGAATATGCAAGCTCTGCCCTTTCCTCCCACGCCCAACAGCCAGAAACGGATGGGGCTGCATCACGCACCTCCTTTCTTCGTTGCCAAATTTGAGAGATAAGCATGTGCTGTAACTTAGTAGATAGCACAGGCAGAAAGCTGGTATGTGAGCTGCTGTCTTTTGAATAAAGTGCTTGTCTCTGTAAGGAAAAGAAAAAAGAATGTTAGATGTTTTCTGTTATTTGTTATCGTAGGGATCTGCAAGTGCTGAGGGAATTTTGGAGTGCTCACAGCCATAGCCTTTCCTCATAAGGCAAAGATGAAGCATGTTGACTTACCACAAACATAAGGAGATGATTATCAGATGGAAAGTGGGGGTATAGAGTCTGTTTAGGAAATATTTCTTAATGACAGGAGTTGCATTCAGGACTATATTTGAGAGATGCAACAGAAAGTGCACCCTGCTCCATTTCACAGCTGCGATCCCCAGGACGCAGGAAGCGCGCAGCAATGCTGGCGCTCTCCCATCCCGAGGCCGTTCCAGCACTGCAGATACCAGCGACATAAAATGATACTATGTGGGAGGTCTGTTTACCATAATGTGGAGACCATGGTGAAGCACTTTGCTCATTTCGCCGGAGGCACAAGTGTTTTGGAAAGTCCTGCTGCTGAGATCTTCTACTTTCCCAAATGGGCAATGTCCTTGCGTAACTCCAAGATTTTTATTTTAACAAACTTCTCTGTTTTTCTGTTAAAGTCGTGTTTTGGGGCATTATGGAAGCTTCTCTTTTCTTCTTTTTTTTTCTTCTTCTTTTTTTTTTTTTTTTTTTTTTTTTCCCCCCATGCTGACCTCAACTCTCTAGGAAATAGATTCCCATCTGCAAGTGAAGCCATCTGAAAAACAAATTGATGACTGACACTTGGTTTACTCAGGGCAAAAGTTCTTAATAGTTTAAAGGTGGTGGTTTTTTTCCCTTTGTTGGAAAATGATGTCCTAACAAAATCAGACTAGAAGCACTAGTATTTAGTATTTGTGAAAACACATTAACTGTTCAGCTGGTGGGTTGGACACACAAATGATGTACATCAGTATAGCAGCAGAGACTACCAGTAGAGACTCTGCCACAGACTGGTGGTTGTAACCCTCTTGAATCCCTTGAAGACATTATCTGCCTCTATATAGAGACCATTATGGACATTATAGATTTTTGTAGAACATTTTTCCTGCATACAGTAATGTTATAGGATTCTGAACTAGGTATTGAGCGAAAAAATAAAAACATCTAAATGCAGTGAGAGAGAAATTTTCACCTTGTTTCAAAAAATGATAATTTTAGTGTCCTGGGAACCTACTAACACATAAAAAAAAAATTCAGAATCAGTGAGACTTCAGCTATTGCTCAATTGATTAGGATCTAAATTTCATTTTTTGTGTCAGTGTTTCTTTCCCATTCATTTGAGGAATTTCTAGGCCAGCCTTGCTCTCTGTGAAGAAATGTAGTGCAGCACCTCTCATCTGGGCTGAAATTGAGCCCATGCTGAAGCCCAACACTTAGCTGATATCCCATTTAAGCATCAGGAATTCAGTAACACTCAGATTCCATGGAGGATGTTTTTGTTACATATACAGACAAAATACGTTTGATTTCTGGGAATACAAAACAGGAAAAACAAATTAGTCTTTCACACACATCTTTACAGTCCTGCACCCAGGTTTTTTTGTTTGTTTGTTTGAAGTGAAATTTTGCAGGCTACTCTATGTGGACAGAAGCTTTTTTATATTTGCAAATTACCGTAAGAGCAGACAACAATGTCTATTATTAAGGTGGACCAATGCTTCCTCTTATAGGAGAACTTTAATTTCAGATGTTTACAACTTTGCTAGACTTTGTTTGGACTTGAATATACATGCCTCAGGCCAGTCTATAAAGATGAAAAGAAAAGAATGTCCCTATGAAAATGTCATTCTAATAGACTTGCCCCCCCCCCCTTTTTTTTTTAAAAAAAAAAAAAAAAAAAGAAAATGCCTTATTTTTTGTCTGTGTAGCAAAATCTGTTACTGTTTCCTTGAACAGCTTCGGCACTCTGTGCCTGCAGGAAGGGACGTGAGATCTGGCAGAGTACGCTGGGAACGCGCCTGGTGCTGCTTCCCCAAAAACCTCAGTTTGCCCAGGATTTGAGCAGTTGGAAGATGGTGATTTGCACATGCGAAGCAACTGCATCTTGAACTTTCTTTAAAGTTAGCAGCAATAAAATTTAGCTGAGATGGCTCCTGGTGTTGAGCAGCTTGCAGAAATGCCAGCCCCACCAATCACAGCTAGCTCGAATGTCTCTACTCTGTGCAGTTTATATGTGTAAGAGTGTACTCTTTACATCCCTTTTTTTTTTTTTCCTGGGCAAAATATGGATGAGATCAGTTATTGAGGAACAGTTTTGGGGTTAGACAGAGGAGGAAATGTATGCCAGTTGACAGAAAGCAAGGTGTCATGGTGTTGTTGCTGGAAAGGCAAGAGATGACGAAAGATAGCTCTTTCTGAGGTTCATCAGCAGTTAAACTTTGTGTGTTTTGAGGAGTGTTAGGTGTCAGGTAGGTGCACAAGTTCTTCTGTAACCTTCAATGTGCTTGGCATCGCAACCTTAATAATACTCTTCTAATAGCGTTTTTTGCTTCATCCCAGTAATACATATTTGAACCTCTCTGATGAGACCTAAACGAACGGCATTCCTGTGGCTTTACACAAGAGTAGTGGAGATCATACTCAAGCCCTCAGTTTGTTATTACAGTATTAAGGTTTTAAAAGAATCTGTCAATTACTGTGAGATAAAATTAACAGGATTCTCATTTTTTATGCTTCAAACTGTATGTAAGCTTCCTTTGCCAAGGATTTAATCATCTGGTATGTTTATACAGTACCTTGTCTAATGAGGGTTGGTTAGAGCTATGGGCCATTATTGTGATGTTAATAATAAATACGATAGTTATCTGTGGTGAAAAGTAAATTTCTCTTTTTCCTGAGTCCTGTACAGCCAGGTAGTGTGTAGCCTGACTTAAAGAATGTGCATGTTGCTGTATTCCAGAATGACAGTTCTTATCTACCTCCTCAGATTGCTGAGTCTTATTACAGAGTTCAGTGAGCTTATTCCTGTCAGTAAAGTTATTCACACACTTAACTATTTGCAAAATCAGACACTGGGGCTTTCTTTTGGCTATGAAAACACATTGCACACTGCAAGCTGCATAGTAATTAATAATATCGACTAATAATAGAAGAAGCCAGGAATTCTTGGGCAAGGCAATTTCTCACAGTACTAGAATTTTCTGAATTAACTAATGAACTATTATAAATGCCCTTGTGTTTTGGTCGCTCAGCATAAGGGAGGAAGAAACTGTTTGGGAAGCACAGAGCCCTCACACCCTGGGGAGCTGGTCCTCACAAACAGAGGAACATCAAACAGGGAACTTAGGCAACTTGGTCCTAAGTCACAAGCCACTTAAAAGTCCATCCTATGCTTTTGCTTTTTAGAGCATCACAGACAGAACTCATGCTTCATGTCATTGCAGCATTATAAATTGGGTCCCTGAAATAAAGCTGAAGTAATACAGTGAGGAATGAGGCCCAGGAGCCATGTGTGAGTGCCATTACTTGAGGGATAAAAGGAAAAATAAACTTTCTAATATATTCTTGTAAATCTGAGTTTCTGTTATTCAAGAAAGACAGAAAGGAACCTGTATTGTTCCAGAGTGAACGTCAGATGATTCTGTTCCTTGTGCCTTCTGTTTACAGTGATGGTGATGATTGATTCATTCCCTGTAGAAGTTTCTAGCTCCTTCTGTATCTCGAGTGTCTGCCTAGAAGTCACAATTTTTGTCAAGTGTGTCTTTGATCTGTTGGTAATCACAGACCTGGCTAAAGACAGTATGTTTGCTTCTTTTGGACTCAGTACCAGAGAGTTTAATAAATGCTCTTTTATACAAAGATGGTAGGAAGCAGACATGAGTTATAGCCCAAGGTAAGGAGTGTGTGACAAAGCTTGAGCAGTACTAAAATACTTGCTCTGTGCGTGCAATAACAAGAATACGATGAACAAGCTGTTGTTTGTACAGAAAACTAAAAAGCCACCAGACTATAAGGGAAGCAGTCATAGTCACCACATTGAGATGGAGCTGACAGTCAGGCTGCAAAAGTTTTAGTGTTGCTGCTAGTGCATCAGAGAGCAGTTTCCTCTAATCTGAACTTGAAAAACCATATCCCAGCGTTTGTTGTACCATGGACACTGCTCCTGTGCTAGGTTTTGGAAAAAAAAGGCACCCTTCATTTTGGTGGATTTTAGCATTGTTGTTGTGCCATTTATGTGGGGTAATTCACATGACCATAATTAACATAAAAATGCACTTGTCATTTTCTATTGCACTGTCAGAAGAATGCTTCAAAAGAAAAAAAAAAAAAAAAGCTTTGTGTCTTCTGATTAGTCATCACCACTAATTTATTTTATTCTGATATAATTAAAAGAAAATATATGCAAAACTTTCTCATCACAAAAGGAAGCTATTACTGATGAGACCTGTTTCATTTAGTTCACGTGTGGAGAAAGTTTGCATTCTCATGCCAGCCTGGCGTTCCCAAAAACCCCTGGGAAATGCCAACAAAATGACAGAAAACTAAAGAAGGCTGGCTATTATCTTTTTTTTTTTTTTTCTGGAGAGACTGGAAAGTCTCCTCCTATCCACAGCCCAGGGGAGAGCTCTAGGATGCCACTTCCTTGGGCTGGAGGCATCTTTCTGTGCACACACAAGTGTCCCACCACAGAGCTGAGAGTTGTTTTTGCTACCATTGTTCTTGTACAAAACACTTTTTCTGCTATGACAGTATATGTACCAGCCACCCTGGGAGCCTTCAGCTTCACAGAAGAGTCAGGAGAGGATCCTCCTGACAGCTCAGCTTGGAAGCAGAAAGCTGTGTGTGCTTTACTGTGCTTGGCTTAATCCAGCTGGCAACTACAGCACAGTAAATACACCTTTGCTCTGAGAATTGAACTGCAAGGTAATTCCACTGCTGTGCTAATTACCGTCACATACTGAGGATTTCCAAAGATATCCCTTGCCTATGTCAGCCAAAGCATTTCCGTCCATTTCCCAAAAGCGAGGGAAGTGGCCAGGGTGCTGTGACAGAGCCCAGCGGGACCTGGCACGGGAAATAGCTGGCCTCGACATTTCCACTCTTCCGCTTCCATATAGGGGCTCAAAATCTACTGGCAACAGCAGGCAGAGGGCTGCTCACAGCAATGAGGGAGAACAAAGTGCCGCTGATCCTGTTGGAGCTGTCAGCTTTGATACTGGCGAGGAGGTAGCGGCATATCTGTTATCCTTGACGGCAGCGAGCGGAATTAATTTTGGAGTGACTCCATGCTGTGGAATGAGGGCTGCCCCGCTCTGTGATGGATTTCCAGGCAAAATCTCTGATCTTGTTTTGAATATTTAAAGATTTTCAGTGGTTGGGCCCTAATCACTTAAAAAACTGGAATCTGCCCTCAACCTGTGCTATGGGCAAGCAGCAAAGGCACAAAACTCAGCCTCATGTTATACTCAGGACACTGCACAAATGCCACTCTCTTGTGTTGCTTGTTTCTTCCACTGTACATGTGAGTTTATCCTTTTTTATTCTTCTGACCACGCAGCAAGTCCCATTTGTCCACAGAACTCTTAAGTCAAAAGCAGAAACCTCTCAATTTCTAAAGAATTTTGTGCTGAGGCTTTTGGAAGAGAGAGGGAAGATATTTAAGAAATAGCTTATTTAATTTAGTAAATCAAACAGCTTTAGGAAACAGCCTGGCCCAAATACAAGATGGCATAAAAAATAAGATCTTTTACTTTTGTCTTACTGAATAAAGAGACTAAAAATAAATTCCCAAATGAAAGTAAGTCAATAGATTCTTTATTGCTACACCTTTTGAAAGAAATGCTCTAGCCTTCCCTTCACATCTTGCATTCAGCTAGTTTCCAGAGCAAAAGCAGTCAATTCTGCATTATCTCAGTAAGACAGTTTTAATTTTAACACTATCTGCCCTGATCTCTCTTAGTCCAGTTAACATTTCCTTGACCTAGAGTTCAACCCCTTTTACAAAGTAACCTCAGGCTTTGATGGCAGTAATTCTACCTTCACCGGATTCTGAATACACAACCTCCAGGCCCAAAGGAGAAGATTAGCAGACTTTACCCTAATTACTTGTTATTGTGTAGTTGTTAAAAAAGATTTCGGCTCCAGAAAATGAGGCTGTAGCCAGACAGAAGTTAGCCTGGGGTTCAAAAGTCTAGCAATCCTTGGCTCCACAGGCCTATAAAAGCAAAGTGTTGACTGAATGCAAACAGCTTGCATGGTGAGAGGCCCCCTTGGAGGGGGTGACAGCAGACCATCTGTCACGGGAGGCAGCAGGGGTTGGAGGAGTCCCTCTAATGACTCCTTGCTGGCCTGTTAATGGATAGCTCCATCTGATTCCTCCACTGGTGGGAATGCCAGACTTTGTGATGGCTGCAATGCACAGAGCTTTGCGTGCATCTTCTGTTCTTGGGATCTTTGAAAGGGTGAGCCAGGTCTGAGACACAGCTGGAAAAAGGCCCCCCAGTGCCATAGGTGCCTGCAACACACTAACCTGCCACTTCTCCAGACGCTCGTTTTAGGTTGGTGTAATGAGCACCTATCAACAATTAATGATGGTTGTTGCATGGGGGGAAGGATCAGGATGCCTTTGGTGAAGTGAGAAGCAGTCAGTCAGCTCCTCACCTTCAAGCATTAAATGTCGTGAGAGGTCAAAAGGTTTTACAAGGAATGCAGAGTTTGGAATATTTTTAATTAAGCTACATCCTTTGAAATTCTTTCAAGTCAATCTTCAAACAAATCAGGTCTTAAATCAACACCCTTTAAAAGCACATACACCTCTGGTAAGTACCTTCTTGCAAGCTCTACTGGGTATCACAGAAAGCGGTTAATTTAATTTTATGTGAGTCATTAAAAACCTCCACTTAGTGTTGTGTTCATTCGCCATAGTATATATTAATATTCCTTTTCCCTGAATACCTGAATTCCTTATCCTATGTAAAGCTGGTGTGTTTGTGCCTGAATGGGTTTACTGTCTGAATTTATGAATGCCTTAAATATAAGGGTTGTGAGGAGAGTTTGGAATATCAATGTTTTGGTTAACCTAAAACATGCTTTGTTTTTGTTTCTGTTTGTTTGTTTGATTGTTTTTTTTAATAACCTATTTTTATGAAATGCCTGTCTCTTAGAGACTTACTGATTGGGGGATATTTTCATCATCCTATAAATAGAAGCCGCAGTTGACATACAAACAACTGTACTCGTCACTGGAGTTTAAGGCCCTGTTGGGAAGTTTTACTTGCATGAAAAGATTCAGCAGCTGGCTAGATCCCCCAACAAATTACATAAATCAGTGAAATCAAACTTGACCCAAACATTTAGAAGACAATAAATGCCATTAAAAGGTAGCAGCTTATCTGGTTTCCACCCTGTCTGTCATTTTCAGATCTGTATACTTTCTGTGTTATTTTTGTGACCAGCACACATGGGATTCAAAAGACACTCTGCTAACAAAGACCTTTGATCCCTGGATTAACTCTTCTAACACTATCCTTAAGCAACTAGGAAAATAAAATTATTACCTCATTATCTATTTTGAGAGAATACTTTAACCAGTCTCTGAGGATAAGGGCTGTAGGGGCTGCCAGAGTCTCCCAACTGAAAGCTGATGGTGAGGGGTGGCACCTATCAGTGTGAATAGTTTGAATTCCAGCCATAAGCCTGAGGTGAGTCCAGCAAACTTCTTTTGTTGTAAGCTCCACAGCGTCTGCCCTGGCTTCTCTGGGACTGTGTTTTGGTGCTACCAGGGCAGCTGCCCCAAGGGTAGTCTCTGACCCCAGGCCAAGTGATGCAAGATGACTCCTGTCTGTATTGCTCAGGAGTAGCTACTCTCTTTAGGGCAGCGTGGCTGGATTTGGGATAGTGCTTGGCTCAGGTCTTCTCTGGCCCCATATGGCCCTGAGAGCTTATTTATTAAGCTTTTGTGATTTACTAATTCAAAGTATGTATTGCCTGTTTGTGGTGTGCCATGACAGCATGTAGGGGATTTGAGGACACAAGGCCTGTTGGAATAACATCAGACAACTGTCATGGGCTGAGAGAGTTAAACTTGCTGCAGTCCAAGTGCATTTTGTCTGTCTGGAGCGGAGCCTGGAGCAAACTATTCTGTCAACTGCATCCAGGCTTCCTCTCCAAGGAAACTAGTCATTTTGCTTCAGGAGGGAGCCTGGGAGTGAGCAAGCATATATTCAGCGTGAATGATGAGAGGATCAGATGCTGGCAGCAAACAGGAAGCTGAAGTATGTGACAGTGGAGACGTCTGTTGATCTTTGACGGGGGCCTGTTTCATCCATGGCAAGGGTATCATTTATGCTTGGAAATAACCCACATTTAGTACTTGGTGCAGCCAATGTTTCCTTAGTTTAAACTCAGATACTCAGTTTTCAGCAGCGGAGCAACAAAGCAAGAGCTTTTATTGAAAGCTTAAGGCAGAGAGGCCCTGCAGAGAGATCTGGACAAAATGGAGGATTGGGCAATCACCAGCTGCATGAAGTTTAACAAGGGCAAGTGCTGAATTTTGCTCCTGGAACATGGCAACCCTGGCCGTACATACAGACTGGGGCACGAGGTGCTGGAAGGCAGCTCTGCAGAGAGGGATCTGGGGGTTCTGGTCGATGGCAAGTTGAACATGAGCCAACAGTGTGTCCTGGCAGCCAAGAAGGCCAACCGTGTCCTGGGTGCATCCAGCACAGCATTGCCAGATGAACCAGGGAGGTGATTGTCCCACTCTGCCCTGCACTGGTGCGGCCTCACCTGGAGCACTGGGTGCAGTTCTGGGCATCACTGGATAAAATGGATATAAAGCTACTGTAGCGTGTCCAGAAGGGGGCTACAAAGTTGGTCAAGGGTTTAGAGGAGAAGCTGTATGAGGAGCGGCTAAAGTAACTTGATTTGTTGAGTCTGGAGAAGACTAAGAGGAAACCTTATCACAGTCTACAGCTTCCTCACAAGGGGAGGAGGAAGGGAAGGCGCTGATCTCTCTGTTGACTGATTACAGAACCTGAGGGAATGACAGGAAAATGTGCCAGGAGAGGTATAGGTTGGACATTAGGAAAAGGTTCTTCACCCAGAGGGTGGTGGGGCACTGGAACAGACTCCCCAGGAAGGCAGTCATGGCCCCAAGCCTGACAGTGTTCAAGAAAAAACTGGACAACGCCCTCAGACACTGTGAACTGTGAGGTTGTCATAAGCAGGGACAGAAGTTGGACTCGATGATCCTTGTGGGTCCCTTCCAACTCAGGACATTCTATGATTCTATGAAGTCCTTTTTCACTCTGAATATGGTTACTGCACAGGCGCAGCTGCATCTGTTGTTAAATTGGGCCTAATCTAGAATGAAGACAGTATCTAATGAAATTGTAGATTGGTTGTATTCTGAACGCCTGCATTTTTGCTGCTATACTTTGAGCTGGTTCAGTTTTAAATTTGTCATGTATCCTGTTTCATGAGAAACTGAACAAGGAAGCCTGACTTCCTATGGATTTTCATCGGACCTTCCCATAATAATCACAGTTTCTCTCAAAAGTCTGTAAGACTTCCCCAGTTCCCTCACGTCTGCCATATATCATCACATTAATCCTTACTTACTTCTGTTTTCTCTAATTCCCCATTTTTTCTTCACCTCATTTTACCCCTATATCCCTTAACTATGGGCTGAGGTAGCACAGTGCTGCCGATGCATGCTGATCAGAAAGTAGAAACATGCATAGTGATTTTCCAGCCAGAAGGTCTTGTGGAGCTTATATTGAAACTTTTCTCTGTTTCTCTTTTCTCTAATTTGCATTAATTACTTTCCTCTACCCACCTGTTGATTTTCACAAACCTTGTAGGAACTTACCTCCCATTGGAAATCCTCCCTTTTTGTCTGATGTTATTGTCAGCAGCTGTCAGATTTAAAAGGTACCAGGGTAGGAGGTGAATGACAGACAAACTGGGATACAAATGGAAAGGCAGCATGAATAGAGAAGCTCAAGTTCCTCAGGAAATGAGGCTAAAGAGAAGATGATGGTGAGATCACTTTGGAGCTCTGCTGGCAGCCGGCACAGAGGACGCATCTGCCAAGCAGGGCAAAGCTGTTCCTCAAAGCTGGTTTCTGCCAGTTTTTCTCAAAATGTAGGGCAATCAAGATGAAAGAGAAGTTTCTCTAAATGTGATTTCTTTATGCTTTCTTGCCAGGTTGTTGTATTCACAAGGAATGTCACTGCAGTGTCACTGATACCACAATATCACCAGTACCAATGGTCAGAGTTCGCACAATGAAGAGGCTTTTTGGGTATGTAACAACACATTATTTTTCCACTTTAGCTTCACTTACACCTTCAACACTTGGCACCTAAGGTGAGTTAACTGATCATAATACAAATAAAGCAAAGCCATTTAGACGTACACGGTGAAGATCTGTTTTCAGTTACATGTCTCTGAAGTCAGCAGGGTCCAAAATCTGACACAGTGGATATCCAGAGTAACAGCCTCCAGAGACCTTTCATGTTTGCACTTTTGATGAGTATTTTTGTGTGGACAAAGCTGACAATTCATGCTTGGTTTTGCTTTTGGACTTTACCGCTAATGCATGTGACTGGACCAAGAGCTATGTATTGCAGAGGATTTTAATCCTAAAGTAGGAAAAAAGTGTTTCTGAGGAACCTAAATCTGAAATCATGATAGAAAACCTGGTTGCTAGAAAAAGCTGCTAACCTCAGTATGTGCTTACCTCTTCAACCTGAAATTGTCCTGGTGGCTAGTGTTATAAGTCTGTGCTTTGTCACAGAGATCTCTTTTGAGCAGACCTCATCTGAGATCAGCAGTAGTAGTTCCATCATCTAAGTTCCTTGAGACACTTGATGCTCAGAGAATCCTTAATATATGCTGATAGCATAAAGCCTCTCAAAAAACCAATGCTGGCCACTTTCTTTTTGAAAAGCTAGGGATTTAGGAGTCCAGTTTTTGTGTAATGACTTATATTTCTTCTGAAGAAGATCTGGAGCCATTCTCAGCATTAGAAATTTCAAACCAAACTTGCAGGAAGACCCATCTATTTTGTCAGTGATGCCACTGTTCAGCAAGGGACCAGGACTGCAGTGCCTTGGTAGCAGTGGCTTTGCAGAGCTCTCCTACAAGAGAAAGGCTGACTACTGAGACCATGGAGCCATTATTTCTCTTTCCCACCAGTCTTTACCTCTTTGCTTCATACTTTAGCAGAGGGAGAGAAGAGTCTTGTCAGTTGCAGGCTAATCAATAACTTTCTTATCTGTGTAATCTCACTTTAGAAGGGAGACATGGCTCTAATCCTCTGCAGGCAAAAGAAAGATGCTACAGCCACTAGGCCATCATGGAAAAGGTTGGTTCCTTCTCTATTGATACCACATAAAGAAAAAGTGCAAATTAACCCTATCCAAAAGTTAGATCTGGGGGTATGGACCTCAAGGATATTGCAAGGTCTTTCCTCATAGGTGTCTTTCAGAGACCTTAACTCTTAAAGAAAAGGTTATTTAAAACACAACCCTAATCTTGGTGTTTCTTATTGACTAACTCTAAATAACTGCCTCAGTAAGTGGGATGTGGGTGTGTAACTCTGTCAGCTGGTACTGGACATTGAGATGTCTGACAGACACTTGTCCCTAAAAGTAAAGCAGTGTGAGTACAACTTTATCCCGTATTTCTAATAGGTGCTTAGTCCTGAACAGAAGACATAAGACAAGATTTCAGCAACCATGGAGAATATCTCACTGGAAAAAACTTCTTGATAACTTCTACAGGGCAAGTAGGCAAAGCAGATCAGTTATAAACAGTCAGACTATTCACTATTCATAATCAACACAGCCCAAATCACTCATCAGAGAGGAACGTGAGGTCTATAAACAACAGGTACTTGCCACAGACAAGTTAAATCAATGATAAAGATCTGAAACACACAGTGCATCAGAGGTTTCCTTCTTTAAGCTCTCTTGTGTATTTGCCTGTCTCTGTTCTTACACATCCCCTTTTACAACAGAAACAGAACGCCTTTTTTTCCAGGACAGCACAACCCTTTATTTAGAGAGCCAAAATTAACAGGCTTGAGTGCCAAGAGTCCTTCTGTAGCCACATCTCTTCTGTGTCGTAGGAAGTATTGATGGCCTTTTGTTTGTCATTTCAGCTGCACAGACTAGAAATATATGTGACTTCAGTGAGTACTTTCTATTCCAAGCATGTATCCCATTGGCCTTTCACATGAAGGAACCCCTGGTAACCTCAGCTGAAGTTTTCTAGGCTGAAAGAGAAGGGTTATTCAATGTCTAGAATGCTACTTCAGGCCTTGGGATATTTTGCTTGTGATCTCTTCACAGTATTTCTGTACTTCTTTTTCAGTGAGTCATATAGTCTCTCAGGTCCCCATCTGTAAAGCAAAGTTAACAGCACTTCATACAACACCGTGAAAGCGCATGATGTTCATTCAGCAAAAGGGAAGACTGCAAATGAAAGTAAACTGTACAAAAATTACTGCTAGTATCTGAATCCTTCCAACAACCTGAGACAGTTCTTGCTTTTACAACAAAGCCACACAGATACTTAGCAGAACTATAGGTTTGAACAAAAAATCTTGATGATACTGAGAAGCGTTTATTGAAGAAACACTGTTATCACCGTAGTTTGCACCTGTGGAAAGCTTTTGTAATGTTCGCAGAAAATAATCCTAGATTCAACTGGTAACAAGAATATATCAAGAATATGAGTTACTCTGTTTCTCTCCTTGGGAATACTTATGCATCAGTCAATTTAATGGCCTACATTTATGAAGGTAAATATGACGCAAAGGTGAAGGGAATGAAAAAAAAATTGTTCCATCTCTTCAAGACACTTCATACCGTGTGATGTAGCAGCAAGGGAAAATATTCTGCCATAGATTACATCCATTTTACCTCTCGTTCACAGTCTGATTGGTAATTTGTTCTTGAACTTGCTGCAACCAGTCATCAGCCTCAAGGGCTGGTGGTGAAACTGCAGCTGGGTCCTGAATGATCCAGATTCACCTATCTACTCATCAAAAGCACCCCAGGAGATTTTAAGTGAGGTGAAGATTGAAATCAATGTGTATAAAACTTCAGCTTGGAAGTGCAAATCTTTTCTGTCTCAGATGGCCACATTATATTGTCTTCCTTACAAACTCATGAAGCTCCACTGCAACAGTATAGCCCCACACTTGTAGAAGAAAAGGTGTTCCAGATCATAACGTTCTGATGGTTACAAAATTTTTCCTAATTTCTAGACTATGTTCACCCATGGCTGGTTTATACGTGGCCTTAATCATCCTGACATTGTCCTCTAGCTCTATTATTTTTTCTGTCTCCTCTGTTTTACCCCAGAAGTGTGGCAAACATATCACTTCACAGTTCTTGTTTTGCTAGACAAGGTAAGCTCTTTCAGTTGCTTGTCATTACTTTGTTCACTATATTTCTTTCAGCTTGCATTCATCTTTCTTGAACACAGGCAATAGATCTATTTACAGAGGAGGTCTCATGATTACATTAATAGTTTATTTTGTCTCCTGGAAAAAGGATTTATGGGGGTTGCAAGTTGTCTTCTTCACAGTCAGATCACAGTGATGGATCGTAATCATCCTGTGAGCAACTGAGGCTCTCAGTTGTTTCTACCCCTTACTTTTTTCCACCCAGTGTGTTCTAGCAATGTACCTTCTTATTAGTAATTGAAAAACTTTGCAGTCATAATCATAGAACCATTCAGGTTGGAAAGGACCTTTCAGATCATCAAATCCAAGATAATGTTGCATTTTATCCCATTTCTAATACTTTAGGCTGCAAAGCTGTCTACTTCCTTTAAAATAGCCTGCTCCCCCAATGTGATGGCAAATACTTTCAAGTAAGAATTGTCACCAGCTTTCATTAGCGTATTTCTATTTCTGTGCCAAATTCTCTCATGACAGTATTCAAGAAAATGGGCTCTGACTGATCTTTTAGAAAATCCTTTGCTAATCTTCCTCTAGCCCCAAGTTATCCTTTCAACATTACCTGTTGTCTCCTCTTCATTATTCACCTATATTTGCAGTAAACCTCTTTATTGAATAAAGAATTTCCTAGTGACGCTTCTCAAATGATTTACCCACCTTTTATTTTTCCTGAAAGACAGATAGCCTCGCATAGTAAATGCATGTTGTACTTTATTTGATCACTTCTTTTTTTTTTTTTTCCCCACATCTCTAACTAATATTTCTTCAAAATGCTAGTTAGATACTGATTTAACGAAAACACAAGTGTTGGCATTTGGTTCTGGACAAATGTGGATTATCTGGAAATTGGAATCTGTTTTTAACTGTCTAAGCTGTGAGAGAGTATGAAACAGTGAAGCAACCTTTTTTTCCTCCATTGATTTCCTCATATATGCTCTAATTAGGAGACTTTATTTTATGATCTATGTAAATGTCACCTTTAGAAAAATATTTATTTCAGAAAGGACAGTACTCTCTTCAAGTGTAATAATTAAACACTACTAAAAAGATCTCAGAATATGATATCTTGTTTGTTTTCTGCTCTGATCGTGTCTCAGTGACACTTATTTTAGGTACTTATCATTAAGAATTTATGGGGTATTCTTTTCAAGAGCCCTGATGGCAGTGAATAAACGATATATTTGTCTAGATATTGGTACTCACATTAGCACTCATAATGCATTCTATTGCTTTACTTGATGGGGCCATGAATCACAGGAAACAAAGTTCCATTTTCTGGATGGCTCCTTTACAAGATAGTTGTAAAATCCATCCCTAGCAGAGCTTTGCACATAACTAAACAATGATCTGCTAATTGATCTTTAGGGATCACTTTAGTTCCCACTGAAATTAATGGAAAGGTTCCCATCTATTTTGCTAAGAGCTGGGTCATGCCCCTAGTAGGAAGGGAGGTTAGATCAGGAATATTCATGGGAATTAATAGCAACTGAAACTAATCTAAAAATATTCTATAATAAATGCTTATGGAAAAAGACTGTGTAACTCACCTTGCTTTAGAGGTACTGTGTTTGACTGAAGTCTGTGGTGACAGTCTCATCATTTGGGGAGAAATTGTTTTAATTAAAGAACTATCTTATTATGAAGCTTCTAAATACCCTGTATAGCAATTACAAAGTGGATGTTTTTAGAATAAAGTAAACAAAAATTGCACATATCAAACATTATCCACTGGCTTAATGTCTGTGCAAGCAAGGATTGTGGTACTTTCTTCACCATCACACCAAGACCCCGAGTTGCCACTGTTCAAATTAAAGAGCCAAATCTCTATGGCAAGAGTCTGCAATACGTTTGACTTCTGGGTTTTGTCACAAAGAGGGATTTGTACCACTCATTCACCAGAAAGTTAAACAATCTAATCAGAAATTTGTAGAGTTGTCCAGTTTGCATAAGCCTGCTGAAATGTAAAATAAACATTACGTATGTGGAAAGCAGCAGGAAGTAGAATATCCTTTAGAAGCCAGATGTCTGCTCACTGCCTTGCTTATAATGAGGCAGTTTGTTTTTAACTTGGATGTCACTTGTATTATCAGCTACTCAGTTAATATGTGATATAAACATTAAGAGAAAGGTAGTTTCTATGTCTTCGGTGCTTCTTTGTTAAGACACATCTCTATTTATGGTCATTCTCTCCTCAATAAATAGCTGAGATGAGCAACCATAATAGGTCAGCTACAATGAAATTTGGAAAGTTATGAAGATCAAGGACCAATCATTCTGGCTAGGTGAACAGATGATGAGCAGAGGCAAGTATGTGATAATCAAAAGAAGGTGCAAAAATTTGATTTCAAATTAACAAAATTATGAAGACAAAAATACAGGATTTTTTACCTTATTTATACTCTACATAAATGATAAAAATAATTTATTCCACATGAGAGATTTAATCTAGATTTGGCACTCACACAAGACCTTGCATGCCAACAAAGTCCCACACTAGACATCCTTGTAGAACGTAAACCTTTGGCGAGGCTGTGGGTCATTATCAAATGTATTTACCCATGATGTGTAACTGCTGACTCAGAGAGCTCGTTTTACAACTTTGTTGAGAACATATTGGGAGTGCCTGGGTGTGGGATTGCCCTTCTGTCAAGAAAACAACCAAACCAAAATTTATAGCAAGGAGTGTTTGGAGCAGGTATCCTGTGTGAATGAATATCCTGTATGGGCCACTTATGTCCTCTGCTCATTAAATAATGTGCTGTGGTTTAATGTACACATGTATTTATTTTGTATCTCCACACACAGAAAATGGAAGTCCAGCCTAGTTGGCCTAGTTTGATAGGTAGCTCACTAGTCTGGCCAGTTAATTTTTTCTACAGAGATATGCATACCCAGCTGGTCACAGGTGAGGCTGGGAGGCTTTGGAGCAACGCTGCTGTTTTGAGGCTGCTTGGGCCTTCAGTGGACCAAACTGAAAGAAACAATATGAAGGTCTTTAATGGTCCTGATTGTGTCCACTGCAGACATCCAGTGCAGACCTTTCTGTATATGCTTGTGAAAGCTGTGGCATGAACATCCACAGACTGCAGGAGCACAAGGTGGCTGGGTTAATCTGGCTTCTGTGAAAACTCACTCATTTAGCTTACCACAAAGCCATATGCACTTTCTTGAGTCAGAAGGTATGCTGAAGTGGCTGCCCACAGGGAGCTGCATGCTGTGTGGTTACACAGCTTCCTGGGGACAAGCTGGCTGGACAAATGGCTCCCAGGCTTCCCAGGTTAGGCTCTGCCATGTGGGACACTCAGCTTTTTTAGCAGGCCAGCATGTCTATGAAAGGTGGAATGGACAAAGCAGTGCAACAGCAGAAACAGAGGCACAGGGCTCAGGGTCTTTCTTTCCATCACCAAGAAGGAGGAATTGAAGGTATGAGAGCAAGAAAGACGTCAGTGATAGGTTGCAGCCACCACTTTTCTATTTTGCTGTATGAAGAGGACAGTGCAGGACATGCCAAGTAGCCCCACCATCTGGTCCTGGGGCAGGGACAATAGGAACATGACTTTAGCCCATAACATCCCTGATGTGGCAGGGAGCCATGCAGAATGTCCCCCTCAAAATCAGCCAGAATTTCCCAGCTGGCATTTTGCATAAACCAGACTTAATACTGGGTGGAAACCCAAGCGAAATCTGTGGTGGTTCAGCTGTCCCAGGTTCAGGGCGGTGGTGTCCATCAGGAGGGTGGTACGTGTACAAAGCTGGGGAGTAGCTGTGTCAGCCAGCTGTGTTTTACCTCCTGGAACAAATTTATCACAGCCCTGATTTTCATCTTTTAATTAAAGATCCTTTAAAGGTCTCAGATTTTTGACCAGGATTTTAATGAGTTTCAAAACTTAATAAACTGTTGACATTATTGTGTCAATTGTATCATTTGGGTAAGAAACTTAACCCAATATCTAAAACTGAATGCATTTGTTGAGTCTATTTTTAATCTTTAAACATGAAATCTAAATATATTTCTAGACAGTCAGAAAGGTGATTATCTCTGTTCTCTCCATCTAAGGCAATGTGCTTTCCTAATAATGTTATTTATAGCTAGAGGCTGTTAAAGTGCAGCACACACAGTCTGCCTACATATCATGTAAAACTGCTTGCTGGAGTAATTGCACATTTTTCTTAAGCAATGTGGTAACAGAGAGATGGCTGAGTACTAAGCAGGTGCTTGTCTGGCTGCTTACCTGCATGTCTCAGAGGCTCAGTTGAGGTCTAGATGTGCTGGATCTGAAAGATCTTGTCAAGTTGTGCTGTGCTCTCCCTTCTTACATTTTTGCCAAATGACTCTGATGCACAGTTTACAACTGTAAGTCTCCTGTGACAGGGTAAGCTGCAAAGTGACCCCACACCTTTCAGACTTTAAAGGCATTGCAATAAGTCTGAAAGTGAGCCACACAAATGACCAGAGAGTGATGCAGAGCACCACTACCTGTCTTATAACTGAGAGGCTGTGCATGGAACCTGAGCATTGGTCCTCAAATCAAATGTTCTGTGGGTCTGCTCAAGGTGTTCCTGGAAGCCTTTTGGAAATGATTATTCACCTCCTTCCAGATAAAGAAATATTAAGTAAATGAGGATTTGAGCTTAAAAAAGAGCTGAGGTCTATGAAAGAATTTCTAGTATCATATATGGTGAAGGGAAGAAAAAATTGGAACCACAATTCACTATTTGTAGCAATTTGGAAATGAAAGCATTTCAAATGAAGTGATTTGGTTTAAAACACACATACAAAAAGAATTGTTTTCATACAGCACATACATACATAGTGGAACTAATTGCCGTGGGATATTCTAGAAGCTAAAAGTTTACATGTGTTCGAAAAAGGATCAGACAAATTCTTGCAAGAACAACCCTTGCCAACTATTTGGGATGGAACCTCTGGCTCAGGAAGTCCTTAAACAACTTTTGCTAGCTATTATCAAGATTGGTAGTATGGGCTAGGTAGACTTTTAATCAATCAAAGTACATAATTTCTCATACATTAATGTTGTTCTCCTTGCCTGCCAAAGAAACACCTTCAACTGGATTATGTTTTTATAGCTAGCAAAGAAAATGCAGAAAAATGGCAGACTGAAAAGTGAAAGACGCACAGTCTCAAAATAAAGAACTTATGACAAACTAAGAAATAAGTGTCATTTGAACTGATAAATTTTTTATCTTGATGAATTCTTGCTAAATGGTCTAGATAGACAAAGGACTATTGGGAAGTCAGCAGAAAAGTTAAAATATGGCCCTTGATAAATTGCATACCAGTAAACCAAGATTACAATTGATAATTATGTGTAAGCAAATCTCTTACTTAGTAGTGTTAACTATTTTGTTCAAGGATGGGGAAAGAAAGATGAAAGAGAATTCTAAAAGCAGCAGAACTAGCCAGGGAGTGAAAAAAAAACAAGAAAGGACCCATTTCCAGCAGCCAAGGGAGAGATGGATAAGTAATTCGAGATGAATTTTGAAAAGCTAGCAAGGTTAAAAGGCAAGAATAAAGCCCAAGAATACTCATATTTTCTTCTATTTCTCCATGTTCTATGTATTTGGTACCTTTGCTGGAAATCATTAATAATGATAGATTTGACAGTTCAATTTCAGATTGCTGTAGTCATGATTCAGGGCCCAAATGTCAAAGGATAAAGGGAAACATTGGAACACGTCTGGTATGATCCTAAAGATAGAAAAATGAAAAAAAAACCAAAAAAACAATAGCCCAATGAAAGAATGATTTACGGGTTAAGCTATTGGGTATGCTTTGAGATGTGGCTCTACTCTCTTTGCTCTGAATGGACTTTCCTGAGAAGTCACAGTCAACTTTGTAGTGTGTTTGGCCTCTAGTTCCCCGTGTGTGTGGTCTGTTTGCACTTCTTGAAGTGGGACCAGTCCCTTCTTCCAGGAGTCAGCCTAAGCAGAGTGTCACCTTAGCAGTGACAGTGGCATAGCTGTAAACCAGGTGGTACTAACAGAAAGCAAGACTGCACAAAGACCAATAACAAATCAGTTATTTTCATTACAGGAAAAACAGGAAACATCTGAAAGAGGCTATCAGACTTCCAAAGGTGGTAATTTGTTTATAAAGACATTGCTAAAACATTACAGTAATTTTCACCATATAAGGAAAAGAAAAGGAGTAGATACAGGAAAGATTTTTTTCCTTCGTAGGAAGCTGAATTACTCAAAGAAATTGAGATGTTACCAGCAGCAAGCTGAAAAAAGGAAAAAGTAGAAGTAATAAAACTCTTGTGCCAGGAAGAGTTCTTGTTGTTGTCCTAAGGCAAAGAAACAAGATCAAATACTTTAACTGTCCTTTGGAATGAGGGATGTTTCAGTACTCTCCAGAAGTTAATCTCAGTTTTACCATGTTGGTCGTTTCTATGGAATAGCCAGGAAACTATTGACTTGGGCAACTCTCCTATTAGGGAAAGCAAAGCTGTTCATGCAGATCACAGTTAAAGCATGGGATAAATTAAGGTTTAATTATAGCTATTAAATATGAAGTCACACATGACTAATTGGAGGAATTGCCAGAAAGAATTTTAAAGTGAAGCCAAGAACTTCATAATCCTGGACTTCTAAAAAAGTTTTTTTATGGAGTGTCAGTGAAAAAACTACACTGTGGATTTGCCTAGATAGCACATATACACGAGCTTGCTATGCACGTGAGTTATCTGGGGACCTTGACAGCAGCACAGCTGTTAGCATAGTGTTGTGCCCCTCAATCAGGGCTAATTAGCCCAAGGGAAGCATTGCAGTAGCATAATCAATGCTGCTTCCAGTTTGGGAGATAAGTTGTTTAGCACCCACCCTGGGTATCTCTGACACAGCAATGAAGGCTATGAACTGCTGAGGCTAGAAATGAAATATATTCAAATAGTGTGAAGAAGTGTTTGGATAATCTCCATTAATGGACAGGTATCAACCTTCCTGTAGAAGATATCCCAAAGATTTCTAAAAGATGAAGTCACTCAGAGTTAAAAAAAGTATGATTATGGAACATTTTTAGCTAGATATGCTCTTGCTATAGCATAAGTATCTGTCTTATTTGTTTCTTTCAGGAGAAGATGTATGTTGAAGCCTATGCAAAGGAAATTAATCACTGCCATGGGGTAGACAGGGTTTTTTTTGGTGCGCTTAGAGGATACTTCTGAAGCCTTGCCAATTCAAGACTCAGCTTTAGGGATTTTCAGACTAAGATGAAGTAACAGGCCATTTTTCCAACTAAATTATCACAAGCTACTCAGCATAATTTAGTGGAAAATTACCATCATTTTTGCCACACATCAGTATCTCCTGCTCAGTTCTGGTCAGTGGGGCAGATGAATGAGAAAAGACTGATTTTTAAACCAGGGAAGACCTTACTGATTTTCCCGTGCTGACCATTTGTTGAACTTGTACTTTGTTTAATCATTCAGATTATTCTCAGGTAGAGTCAGGCTTCAGATCACTACTGGGTGGCAATCAGAGAGTACAGCTGGGTAAATGGGCTCTGCATTTTGAACAAACATGGTTGCAGTTATAGGAGGTACCAGGACAGCTAAAGGAAGGAAGGAATGGCTTCACCGTGTTGACTTAATGAAAAAGAGGAAAACAGTAGCTCTGTAGTAGTCTTGTGGAGCCTGAGCATTTAGTTTCTTGCTGCTCGTCAAAATGTAGTTTGGGCCTTTTGTCCTTGCAGTCTCAGTTTGGAAGAACTGGAAGTTTTGAAAGCAAAACCCTACCTGGAGTAGGTGATGAGGCTTAGATTTTGGTCACTAAAATTAAATCAAACTGCTCTGTTCATGACCAGTATGAGTGTGTGTGAGGGCGGGTGTGTGTGTGTATTTTACTTCAATGTGACTCATGTTTCATAGCTGTGACTATGTTTGCTAAATCGTTTATTCAAATTTCCCAAATGGATATAAATCTTCATAGGTTTAAAATGAAATGGCTGCCACAAGTTATTAAAATAGAGGTGGTTAACTTATATCTGTGGCAACAGAGAAGTTGCAGTAGACTTCTGCTATACAGAAAAAAACCTCAAACACCTATTAGAAAAAGTAGGGAAAGCAGATCTGTATTCTCAGGGAAAGTAAAAGGATGCGAGGTCCACATTTCTAAATGAAGAGTGAAGGAAGGTGTTAAAAGACTGTTGGTAGTCATGTCAGAGGGAAATAAGAGAGGGGAGTTATCCTGTTAAGATGGTGTTTCTTCAAAGAAAGATTAAAAAAAATATTTACTATAAATATAGCGTTCTGCTGAGAAAGAAAGATAGTATGTGCACACAGTTCTTAGTAGACAATGAAACAAATCTTGGAAGATAAAAAACATAGTTGGAGATAAAAGCCATCCCAGATCAGGCTTGCTGACATAACACCATAAAAAATGCTGTAAACTTCCCGATTACAATAACAAATAAGAAGTAGCTGTGTGAAGGAGCTAATCTCCCAAACCATGTTTGGGATATTGGCAACGTTAAAGTTATGGTAATCCATTAACGCATGGTTTAAAGAGCTATTGTGACATATTTCCATGAGCCGATACCAAAACTAATTTCTGTTTTTATACAGAACCAATAGCTACAAAAACAATACAAACCCACAGACCAGTACCTTAGGAATACTTGTCACAAAGCTGCATGCCAGGACACAGTAGTTGGGGAAATGGCAGGTGTTACCTTTTAGTACGTGTCATCATTTGGAGCTTATCTGATGCTAGTTTCCTGGCACCTCATGTCTTGGAGTTGCTACAGCAAAATATTTGTCCTCAGATATCACTACACTGATGATTTCTCATCACGTCATACAGCAGAGAAGAGAAGGGTAATCTCAGGTTTTACTTCTCTTTTTGTTTCCATGGACACAGTTTTCTAACTCTGTATGGAATCAAGATCTGCTGCCTTCATTAACTTTGTTCTTGGAACGAACGTCCCTATCAGCTTTTACAAGTCATTGAAATAATTTTGGGGAAAAAAAAAAAAAAAAGAAAGAAATGGAAAGAAAATAAACACAGGACTGAAAATAAACCACATACACAATTCCAAGTAAACAAGAAGTTGTATGTTAAGGCTGAATAGAAAGTATCATTTAATTAATTGTCTTAGAGGGAATTTTATGAGCATGTAACACTATGATTTAGTATAAAAGCTCTCTTCTGATGTTTTCTGAAGATAGATTTTAGACTTTTTAGTTTGTTTTTTGCTTGCCAACACAGCTTGTTGCATATTATTTGTAATATACACTTGTGTGCCTTGCTTGCCAGGAATCTGTGACAGTAAGATATCTGTGGCAGTAAGATATCTGTGTTTATCAAAAAAGAAAGAAAAAAATGTTCAGGCATTTTCATCTGGAATGACTCCTACCTAACACCTTGTTAAAGTAACTCTTAGCACTTTTCTGTTATTTTCTTGTTTCTAAGGGTTACTTCTTCATACATGCAAAAGCTATTGTTCCTTGGGACAGACTAAACCTGTGATAAGCCTGACATTTAAGAAAGCAAACTCCTAGTGTCCAGTTGTGCAATGGGTTGTTGACTAGCCTTGGGTTTGCAGCAGCCACAGAATGAGCAGCTCAGGGCTAAGGAAAGGATTTGTTCATTGAATGGCAAGGCCAAGTGAACACAATAGGGTCAGGCTCCATGTGCACCATTTGCTGCAGAATTTCCTTCCTTCTCTGGTCTGCTCATCTGCTGGGAGCTGCTGCTTGCCAGCTGCCAGTTCCCACTGTCCCCCTTTGACCAAAAGCCAGCTGAGGTAGATGGGAAGTTTTGGAAAACTGAGATCTGGGGAAGAGGAAGAAGTGCAGTGAGCCAGAAATATCAGGGATCAGGGAGAGGTGAATGAAAAGGTGTGTGATTTGGTGTGCACCAGAGACTCCAAGCTTGCTTTCCCAAAGGGTGTTTTGGCTGAGGGTAGAGGACAGAAAACAGAAAGATTTGTGAGGAAGGACTTAGGGGCAGGACCAAATAGTATTTAGAACAACAAAACTTTGAATTTCACAAATATGCCAACAATATATTTCTATCCAATACTGCAGTTCAGGCACTAAAGTAAACGCTAGTCAGTGTTTGAAAAATTTTTGCGCTGCATTGACACTGCTGCTTACTTGGCTGCTAGAAGATTTCTATGTAAGGAAACCTTAAAACAGATCCTTAAAGAGACATGTTGTCCACCAGTCTTGTGAGTAATGAGTGTGCTAAACATATTGAATACAGGATGTTTCTTTTTCTGTACACTTTATACACAGGTGATTAAATCTACAATGTAAGTGTCTTTTCAGGCTGGTAAATATTTCTGAAAGCAGATAAAATGCCTGTTCTATCTGCTTCTTAAAGTAGATTTTATCGAACTTCTAGACATTCTTGCTTTTGACTAAAGATCAAGAATTGTGGTCCAAAGTTTAATTTTTCTGCAAATGGCACTGTAGTGCCTGAGAGACTTAGGGTGAAGCCAGCTCTTCAATTAAAAACAATGGTTTATTCCTATCAAAATGTACACTGCAAATTAGCATCAGTCCAGTACAGCAAAATTCACTTAATTGAAGATTTTCCTTGTTCCTGAGAGGCATACTCCCCTTCTCATTGCATTCTAGTTATTCAAAGATTTATTGAGGTTTCTCAAAAGAGCTACTCCTCTTTGAACACGCCTTACTCACAGCCTGGTCTATTTGTCAAAAACAAACTGGCCTTATGGGGGCTTGGAGACCAATGATAATAAACCTATCCAGTGCATCGAACCTTAAAACTCAGAAGTTTTGCACTGCAAGAGGCAGATAACATCAGTACCTGTCAAACCCCTAGAAAATGTGACACACTTTTATCTTATCTTTCTACCATCTCCTGAGCCAGCAGACATTCAGTTCCTTCTGGCCAGGAGAGTGAAAAACAGCTAAAATGTCTGCAGCAGCTGTTGACACTTTTACCTCCTTCATGGAGGACCTGAGCTACTGCCCACAGCTGCACTCTACATTTTGTAACCCTCCCTTCTCTGAATCATCTTGCAAACCCCAACGGAGACAACAACCACAATCTGAGGAAAAATAACACAGACACATATGTCAAGCAGATATTTAGAAGTCCTGATTTGGAACTTACTTGTCTGCAGAGCTATGGATGAAAATGCATGCATATTTAGTGTTTTTAAAAGTACAAATTGTATATTTACTTGCAATTTCTGTATGTGTAAGCATATGTGTGCATGTATATAGCTACGGGAATATTAAACTTACAACATCCAGTTCATATAATAGGGTCTCTTAAATTTAAAAACCAGACAGAAGTCATTAAAATGCTGCTTAGAGGAGACTTTGGTGGTCAGTGTGTTCTGCCTTCCGTAGAAAATGGTTGTCAGTTTCCACCACCAGATCAGGTCAACCATGACTTTGTCTAGCCAAGTCCCAAAAACCTCCAAAGATGGAGATCCCATGTTCCTCTGGGCAGCCTTGCTCTGGTGATGCAGTGCCCTTCTTGAGAAGATTTCCTGAAGTCCAGTCTCAACTTGTATCCATTGCCTGTGAAATTTTCAGGCAAAATAATTAGACATGAAGTAGGACTTGTAAAACCTTTTGAGCTCCAGGTTGCACAGGAGTCTGTACTTTAACACAACTAACACTACCGGGCTCGGTATTAAAGCTTGTCTGAGCATGTGTTTGTATGCACAAATCAGACATCAGCCCTCCTACTGGCTGCTGCATAAATGACTGAAATCATTGTGCGTGCTCTAATTGTGTGCGTGCTACTCTAACCACCTGGGATTTTGAAAAAACAGGTTTGAAAGTGTGAACATGCGATATCTGTTTCCTTTAAAATCGTAATTGTTCCTGGCTTCAGTTTATTGTGCCAAATGCAGCAGGAAGTGAATGTCAATAAAGGATTTTTAAGTGGATGTAGACACTGCTGAGGTATACAAACATTTATTAGAGGTAGTTATGGTAACTAGAACAATGTATTACACAGACTTAATATGCAATTGTAATAAATGTAGTATTCCACTGCTCCAAAGGCAGAAACTTCTGCCCGTTCCAGGTTCTAAACTGGCTATTCAAAACTGATGTCAAAAATATTACTGGGAATAAACTTTTAGAATTCAAAGAAGAGTTAGAACTAGTTGAAGGATTACTTAAGTTCAAGAATCAATTTAAAATTCACACTTCGGAGAGCGGGAACTATTTCATTCTTCATCAGAAAATGATAATCTGAGTTAAAAGCCTCACAGGCATGCTATAAAAATATTTCCAGAATCAGATTATCATGGATTTATAATATTTATCTTTCTTCAAGCCACAAATTTTTCTCTCCTGGGAACAATAGTCTGACTTAAATTTGTCACTTCCTTGGTTGGTGCATTCAAATTTCACAATGAACTGACATCGGCTCACTTGCTGTGAAAACTGCCTGCAGATGCCGAACTGAGTGTTTGTCCCTGAACTTCTACCAACAGACTGTACAAATATTTCTGTGTAGAAGAATCTCTCCTGTGTGACAGATAACTGCACCATTCTAGTGACAGAGTTTTGATTAAGTCTCTATTCTGTGATCAGCAGAACCTGCTCTGCTTGACATGAGAATCTTCTGTCATCTGCTTTTGCCTCTGGTAATCATTAAGAGAAAGAAAGTCTCAAAATCAGTCAAAGCAAATGAAAAGGAAAACATAAAAGTACTTTCCAGAACATTTTAAATATTTTTATTTTTTCAGAATAGCAAAAGCCCTCTGGTTTCTTACTGAATTTTATTTTGTCCAGTATCACATATGAATGCTCACTTGTTATGACTAGGTGTTTAACAAGTTGGCAGATTTGTCACTAATCATAGAAAAACAATAATGTAAGTGTATTCTCTTAGAGGAAAATCTTCTCCATCTCAAATACACTCACTCAGTTCTGCAATACCTTATGCAGGTACTAGAAATAGAGTCCAATTTTGCATCTTTCAAACTAAAGACTGCTCATTTAATCTCTTAAAACTGAAATTAGACTGATGAGATGTGTGATGTGTGAGTGTGAATGTGCATGTCAGGACATAACCCTGCAGTTCCCTTCATCTTTCTTCAGAGTTGAACACTGAATTATGCACAGCTTCTAATCTTCAAATGATTCAGATGTTCAAATCCTTAGTGTCACTGTCTTAGCCTGCTTTTAGAAAGCGGCAGATTAGCAGAGCAGGTACATAACTCTCTTCATGTCTTCACAATGATTCACAATTCTGGTGTCTCTGCTATTGTTCGGTGACCCAAAAGAGGAACTGAAGTATTGCAGAAAATTGCATTGAAGTTGAAATTGAGGAGAAAGCGTGGTGGAAAACCCTCAAGAGTTTGATTGGAAAACGGGGACAGTGGGTAGGTACAGAGAAGGGGCAAGATGGATAGAAGGGTTGTACAAAGAGAAGGGAGATCTGTAAAGAGCTCTGGTGGGCACAGACCTAGCTTTGTTTTAGTGGCACTGAAAAGTGGGTGTGTTTTGATTTGTGATGGTCTCTATTATAACTTCAAGTTCTGTGCTTGCAAAGGGCTTTTCAGGGAGGATTTTCTGTTTTTCAGGGAATGCATAACAACTGCGTATTTACCCAGACCCCGTAGTGTAATAGTACACAGTCATCTGACATCTCTCTGTTACAACCCTGTCTTCAGAGACCAAAGGGCCACCAAAGAATGCATTTACCACTGGTGCCTGCAAAATAAATATATTTTCAGTCCTTCTGGCTGCAGCCACATGAATAAAGTTGAACTGCTTTTGCCCTACTTTCTTTCCCATTTGAACTAACAACCTGAGAGCTGACAGAGCAGCTTGACTGAGTGTGACAGTATAGGTGACTGAGGTTTCTTATGTCATGATAAAAAAAACCTCCATGATGATTGACATAAATGTCTAGGTTACAACAAATGCTCCATACAGTTCATGTTTCCACATGCAGCTGGCCACTAAGCACTGGTTTGGTGCCTTTGACAGTACAGAGTGCATCATGAATGGCCTCACTTTCTGAAAAGCCCTCTGTGATAGATAGAGACTGTTTCCAGGTCATGAAGAAGGTGGCTTACGATTGCACAAAAGCATCACAACAAAAGCATTTCCTGATTAATTTGGGAAAGAATGTAGTCCTTTCAAGTCATGGTGAATTATTGGCACTGATTAGAGTGCATCATCTACCGTTTCTGCTGTTATCCACTAATCTACAAGGCAGAAACTACTGCACCTCTGGGATGAGAATCACTGAGCATGTTGGTCAGTGTGATGTTCACCAACTGACTACTGCACTGCTTCAAAAAACACTGCTTTCAATTAAAGAACTTTGTTTCTCTCAGGTCTCTGTTGTAACTCCAATGTGACAGCCTAAACTATGCTGGGACACTCCAAGGCCTAGGAAAAAGATGTCTAGGATTTTAAGAGCAAATCTTAGAGCAAATTTATCACTGTTGTTTTCTTTGGTCCAGAGGAAACACAAGGACAAATATTGGATGATCACGAAAGTGCAGAACCGGAAAACAAGATTTAGACCCAGGAAAAAGAGTGCAGGAAGTCTCCCAATTATTACAAAAATAAGCTGAATAACTGCATTTTTAATAGTAACTTCTGTGAATGGGGATTTGAAATTGCTTCAGCAGGCCCTTAGAATGATGCCACCAGCTAGTACCACTGGCCTCCTATACATCTGTGAGAAATACAGGGTTGTATAACAGCTTAATTAGGGTTAGAAGTGCCCAGTCTCTGCCAAGATGGAGGTAAGATGCAAGCAATCCAATCTGTGGTTAGTATCACTATGTGTATTTGCACCAGATAGTATGAATTATTATTACTAACAATAAAGCCCTTGTGTTATGTCAATTGTTTAAAAAGTGACAAATATTTTGTGATAAAAATAAATAACTTCAAATGAAAAGTAAGTTTTGGTGACACAGGAAGCTTCAAATGAGAAGTGTTCCCATAGATTCCAGGCTGTGAGTTTTCTGATATTTACTCTGAATATCTGAGATGCGTGAGGCTCAGGCCTGCCCTGTACATGCCTGGTACATGATATACAGGTACATGCTATCCTGTAAACGCTGTGGCTATCTACTTATGCGCAGATAGATACTTCTAGATAGAGAGAAAGACATATTCATGTATCTGGGCAGATAGGTAAATGTACATAATTATAAATTTAAAGGATTATTGTGGCTGTATTACTCAAATATATTGCAGATCTCAGTGGGAAATAATCACTGAAACAAGAGAAATGTAGTGCATAAGTCACCTCTTGAAATGTGTTACAGGAGTGTACCTTCTCCTACTCCTACTCCTTCAAAAACCCCAGAACCTTCAATGGGCAATTTCTTGCAGATCCAGATATTGCAAAATGACATCTTTATTGTTCATTGCAACTCTTGTCCAATCAGCAGCCACGGTCATGGAGTTTATATATCTTTACCAATATCATAATGGGCATAACTGGCAAAATCCTTTCCATTTCCCTTGTTCTGCCAAAAGCCCAATGTCTTTGACTTTTCACTTTGAACAATCATTCTCCACAAGCCAGGCATGAAGAACCCAAGCTATGATTTCACTCAACTTCATTTTACATCGTTTGCAGTATACAATGGAGAATCATCTATACAGTTTGTTAAGTCATTCAGGATTTCACTTCATGTCATTCTGATTACTTAAAGAAAATTTGTATATATTTGTGGACTAGATTTACATAAGAAAATCATAGTCTTGAAAGGAAGATATATTTATGACTAAGAAAAAGTAGTGGCTTGTGCACATGTGATTCACTCTGTGTATATTTATTCATCTATCTGCTTGGACAATATGCATTAATATGTAGTATAATTCAAATAGAGCAGAATCTTCTCAGTCTTTTTAAATGAAGCAGTATAAAATGATGTGTATCAGAGATTTTATAGAGTTTCCTTTTATGTTAAGCCAGGAAGAAATGAAAAACCCGCAATAATTTTTTATAAACTGGAAAGATTTTGTGTATTTTTAGCCTGATCTGGAAACAATAAAAATGTATTCCTAATTTCTTGCAGTACTTAGATTTTATGACAACCCGAATAAATCCTCCCAAACCTGCAGGTAGTACCTATTAGATGCAAAACTAAGAGCCAAATTCAGCGGTTATTCTCTGACTAGTTAAAGTGCAGGAGGATGTTAAGTAAAAACTCAAACTGCCATCCTGCTGTCTGGAGGTCAAGTGACCTGGGTTAACAATGTTACAGGACAAAGCCCTCAGGTTTCATGATTTCAAAGGTCCTTTGCTCCCCACAGGGCTGTCTCCAGCAGCCTTGCCAGGAGCAGCCCTAGACCCGCTTCCTACTTCAGGCACCTGGGACCATCCAGCCTTGGAGATACAGCCCCAGCAATGCCCTGACTGTACCTCCCAGAGATAGCAAGTGGCACAGTGGTTTTTCTTGTTTTTTAATGAACCTTTTGGGGATCCAGAGGAGAAAAAGGAACTGAGTGGTGAGGTTTTGGCTGTGGCACAGTAGGAGAGACTGATGTCCTAGCTTTCCACTTCCTACACAAGAGCCTGTGGGATGAGTGATCTTCATCTCACACTCCTGCAGAGAGACAGGCAAAAAGAGTAATTTTTCCCAGCTCTTTGAAAGAGAGTTGTAGGAGAAAATAATGTGGGCTCCAGATCCCAAGGGGCTGGAGGTGCTTGTTGTTAGCTCTGAAGTGGGAACTCGACTTCTGAAAAGGGAGTGAACTGAAACAGTTTTCCGTGCAATTTCTAGTTGCTTGTATTTATGTAAGTGCCTAATCAGAGCTGGGATTCATCTTAATGCATATCATCTGCTTAGGAGAGGTAAATGCCTAACTCTGGGTTTGGGATTTCCCTCTGGGGACCAGGCGTGTAAAACACACTACAGGCGTTGCAATACCCAAGTTAACGTGCCTTGGCACTTTATGAGTTACATCCTCTAGGTATTTAGCTAAGGATCTCTGCAAATACTATATAAATATAAATGCAAAAGATCTGCCTTCAGCCCCCCTCTGCTTTATTTCTTTGGTTTACTTGTAAATGGGTGTGGATCCTAACCAATCAGATGTTCTAAAAAAAATTAATATCCTAATTATTTTATCTGGGCTGGAAAAACCTTTGTAATTGTAGTGTAATTCTTAGAGTTACGCTGCTATGTCTGCAGAACAAAGATGATACGCATGACTTCTGTAACCAATTACAAGGACACCACGGAGTTCACTTTTCAGTATTTTCAACAAACTGTTCAGAGACAGCCTTAGTCTGCCGCCTTTGCTGATGTCTCTTTACAGGTTAAGTGGTGAAATGTCTGCTGAAAGCAGTTTGCCTTTCTTTGTGGAAACCTTTGTAAACAACATGAACAAGGGGCAGAATGAGGTCCCAGCTATCAACAGAAGAAGAGCTAGCCCTCAAAATACTGTGCTGAACCCTTTACCTGAGAAAAGTACTTGCTCTTTGCCAGCAGAAAGTTGGAATTTGTCAAGTAAACCATTCATTATCCTTGTTTCAACCAAGCAGGTGTGTGACAGATACATCGAAGCTGTGAGCAAAAGGGGAGCACAATGCGAAAACCATTAGATAAAAATTCTTATTGTTACAGGAATAATATAGTTGTTATGAGTGCTCCAAACCATTAATCTTAGTAGCAAAGCACTAAAAGCTGAAATTCATCTTTGTTTTCCTTTCCTAAGGCACTAAAAGAAATGAACTCAGAGATCTACAGACCCCACAGAGACATGTCACATTTTCATTTCCTCTGTCTCCTTTAGAGATAACAATGGATCCCTAAAGGCTGTTCCTCTTGTCTAGTTAAGGTTAATGACTTGTGCCTGATGACATTTAAACCTGCTTCTGCCACTGTTCTGTCTGCTTTGATGAGTGACTGACAGCCCACCAGAGCATAGGGGAGAAAGAAAAACCCACTGCATCCTGCCTTACCTGTAAGTCTCAAAGCTGAGCTCTGGCAGCTGGATATCAGGGAACAAAACTGCAGCCATGCCACCTGACCTTGGTGCTCCCTCCCTTCTGCTTCACAGCCAAGAGGTTGAAGGAGCCAAACCTATGAGAACCACCTCCAGTAAGCAGGTGAGACATGATGCTTGAGGTTGAAAAGGCAGCTGGAAGAATGGCAGAGTGACAGGAGCCCAGCACCTACTACAAAGGAGAAAACGAGGCGGTCATTTGCCTTTGCACTGGTTTCAGTCTCTTTCAGGGAATGTGAGAAAATAACTTTATTCTTCAAGTCACATGATGTTAAAACTTCATCAGAGGGGAGCAGGCAGAGGTCTCCATAACGTCCACACACTTTTTCCAAGAACTGTTAAAAGTGTGTTCTCCCGGCTCCTCTTTTTTCCTAGAGTGGGGTTGAAAAAAGGCAATCATTCACACATATCTTTGTTGGATATAATTTTCTTACATCTTGATCCTTAAAGATTAGCATGTCACAGACAACTCTGTTACCTAGCAACTAGGATAAAGCCGGGAAAAAGGCCTAAATATCAATTCTTTACCAGTAATATGAACACTAATACAGTAAGCTTTAAACTCTTCAGGAGTCTTCCTTTTATTACTAATGAAACTATCATGTCTGCCTTTTCCTAACATAATAAAGAAATTGACATCTTAATGAACTCAACTGCTATTGATCCATGTCTATTTTTGAAGCAACCCTTGTGCTGTTCAAACATTCTGTTGGCACAGCTTTACACTGTAAATCTTTCATGTTAGCCACTGAACATCAAAATTACTTTGGTGACATCTGGTGTGATGAAAGTAAACAAGATAATTCCTTATCTAGAGGCATCTGAAAGAAAACCTCATCTTTGAACAATCGCAGATATTGTGATAACTTGCAAACCTGATCTGTACTTCACATTTTGCCTCCAACATTCCCCCTTTGTAAAGGGCAACACTATTCTGAGAAACTGCGGAATAGAAGTGGTACCACAGATCCTTCTCGCTGTGTTCATTCATAAAGCTGTTCAGCACAGCTAACAAACAAAGTTTCTATTCTGGTTGTTCCAAGAGTCATTGCATACGGGAAAAGACTGCTCATTAAAGTGGTGATAGGAGCCAAGCCTCTATCAGACTCTAGAAAAAATGCAGTCCCTTGGGGAGTGCAAAAGCACCAGCATAACTTGTAGTAGGCTTCACAATAATCTTCCAGGGCAATGATAGAGCTTGTGAGTAACAGTTTTACACAGATGCAATTAAAACCAGAATTTGACCCAAAGACTTCATAGAATCATTCAGGTTGGAAAAGACCCTTAAGATCATTGAGTCCAATCATAAACCTAACATTGCTACCACTAAACCATATCCCTGAACACCACATCTACACGCCTTTTAAAGTTCTCCAGAGTTGGTGACACACTTTCCTGGGAAGCCTGTTCCAATGCTTGATAATCCTTTTGATGAAGAAATTTTTCCTAATATCCAATCTAAACCTGCCCTGGTGCAAGCTGAGGCCTTTTCCCCTGTGATTTATGAACATGAAGCTGTGAGTGTACCCCTGATCTAGACAGGCATGCCACCACTCATTTAATGTGGCTCGCTTGCTCTCATTTGGTTGACAAATCCACTAACAGTCTTGTTTTGTTTGATTGGATTAGTCCATTAGTCTCATGGAGCACTCATTCAACTTCTGGGTCAGGCCAAGATGATTAAGAACTGAGGCCATGCAGGGTCTTAATTGTCAGAGTTCAGTTCTTGCATTTACAAAATGGTCTGTTGGAGCACTTGTAGAAATGTGATTTTCACAGGTAGCTTTGATGTATCCACATAAAAGCTAATTTTACTGTCCCTGTGGCTCCCTTCCCAACAGGTCTCAAATCTGGGGATGTAGCAGGAATGTCCCAAGAGCTAGGTTGATCACCTTCGTCTTCAGCTCAATGCAATGCTGCTTGTAACAAGGCTCCCAGCAATTCATCTGGGCCCTGCCAAGAAAACATGGATTCCTCACCCCCATCTCAATAACGGACCCCTCTTCCCCACCTAATCAATAGGGTCCATAAAGTCCGAGTGATATCTTCTCAGAGGGCAAGGAAAATTCCAGGGCCTAGGAGTAAATCTTCTGCCTCTCTTGCAAGCAGACACTCTTCCTGCCCTGTCACACCAAAGCTGATATAACCTTTCAACTGTTGATTCCGCAAGTTGTTCTTGACATGTTATCAGATTTTTTTTCAGAACATCTGTGTTAAAATCATGAACCCTGTGGTTCATCTCCAATTGGATCATCAATAGTGATTTCTTGTTTAATCGGGGCTTGTGTTGGTACAGAGTCACTTGCTTTGCTTACTTCCTCATCAGACTCATCTGGCCTGTTCCAAATGCCTCCATCCCAGTCGCTATCATACATAGCCGTGCAGACTTTTTTGGAGTCCAGATCACCGCCTTGTAATAGCATTTCACAATGTTTTCTTGTTTTCTCTATACCCTGTGGCACTGGGTGTTTTTTTTTGAGATGTGCCCTTTTCCCAAATTCACTGCCAGTCTTTAATTTAGCTTTAATTCTAAATCTTCTGTTGAAAATTTACTCTTCTACTTTCTAATTTCTTCTAACTTCTCAGCCTGTTAGTTTTCAATTTTCCATATTGCAGCTAGCAGCCAGAACACCCCTTCCTTCCTTCTTTCTTTATTTTACACATATCCTTCTAATTACTGAGTTAATTCCATATGGCTTTCAGATGATACCTTATTGCCTTTAGTCATTCCTTATCCCACTTAGGATCTTACCATCCATTTTCCATAAAACCCTTTTGCAGTAGACACAATTTATCCAGGGAATCAGTCATCCTTCTAACTCAAGGATCCTGCTGTCTATGCCAGTTAATTTTGTCACCCAAAGCTATGAGGACAAGCAGATTTATTGAGGATCCTCAGTAGAACAATGTCACAAAAACTTGTTACAATCAAAACTTTATTTTAATCTGGACTCTGCACATTTTTCCCTTTTACAAAATTGGCATTGGACATCCTCTGCAGATCAGGTCATTTAAACAAATTAACCATAACTTGATCTGAAAGTACGCATACAAAACTCACTCAAGCCTCGGAGGAAACAGCCTATGGTGGAGGCAACACCAGCCACTGGGATATCATGAGCCTGCCATCTGGCAGCAGTAGCTCTGGTCCAAGTCCCATCTAAGTTCTCAGGCACTCAGGAACCCTTGAAAGGGCAATAAGGAGCAATGGGAACTGGAACACAGGAGGTTCCACTTAAATATGAGAAGAAACTTCTTCACTGTGAGGGTGACAGAACACTGGAACAGGCTGCCCAGGAGCGTTGTGGAGTCTCTGTCTTTGCAGACATTCAAAACCCACCTGGATGCCTTCCTGTGTAACCTCATCTAGGTGTTTCTGCTCTGGCGAGGGGATTGGACTAGATGATCTTTTGAGGTCGCTTCCAATCCCTAACGTTCTGTGATTCTCACCCACATCTAATGGCCACCTGTCCCACAATATAGCACATTAGGAGTTAGGATTAGGGGGCACAGTTCACAAGGACTGATGCAATTGCCCAGTGTAGCACAGTGCCAGGCTTCCAAGACAGCCCTTTGCAGCCACCCTGGCTGGGTCATGGCTGAGAGGTGCACTGCTGGTGCCTATGTCTCAAAAGGAGCAGCCCACATCCCAACTGGGTGCCCAGTGAGGATGTCTGGGGGGTGTCCATGTCACAGTGCGGTGTGTGGTAGTTGCTTCCTATGTCCTTGTAAAGTGTCAGTGGCCAGTGCCTGCTCGTGACCCATTGGGTTCCTTAGGCCTTAGGACCTCCAAGACTGGTATGAGGGCAAGCATCATACCAGGAATGGGGGAGGTAGTAGGAATTGGGTGGATAACAATTCCAACTGTAGCAGGTTCATCCAGCTGATAGTGAATTATCTTCAGCGTAAGAGCCAGCTGGTGCATCAGGATGTGCCTCAGCCAACTGAAGACTCCTGGGGTGAGGGCACTTCCATTGACTAAAACCTCTTCTGCTGGCTGGAGGCCATTATCACCCTGTTATTTGTCTGCTTACTCTCTAGGTGCCAGCAAAGCTTGCCAAGAAGGACAGTTGGAAAAACAATATTTTCTGAGAAAAATAAGCTGACATGAGAGAAGACTGTGAATTTGACTGTAGACTCTGCTGTGCCCTGTATAATCACTTGCCATGGCAGCACTGTATTTAAACAGTTTCAGCCAAATTCTGCGTCGTTCATTCCTGTAATTCTACCAGTGTCAAATGTTTTCCCTTGCTCATGTTATTGCTTCATAGAGTTTTCCCTAGTCAAAGATGATTCTGGTAAATTATGTAATAATTGCCTTGAATTTGCCAGCACAACCTGCCTAAAATCTCTTCAGCATCTCAGCTTATTAAATACAACTCTTTCTCTCATTGCTATTATTATTTTCCTTTTCTGATCCTCATCCTTATATTCAGAAATATAAGAAAGCTCAAACCTGTGAATGTAAGAATCCTGGAAAACGAAATAATAATTTAATAGTATTTACTTAAGCCTGTCTAGATTTAACTATCTCTGCTCCAATGGGCATACATTATATGGTTGAAACTGACTTCAGAACACCAAACTGTCTGATTATCATATTTCCCCAAACACAGATTTTCAAGAACAAGCCAACTTTAACAAAAGACTTCAGTCTTAATGGCCATGCCTGTAATATATCAGGCACAATGTCTTAATTTTTGTCCGTGGTGTTAGAAATTGGGAATATCTTCTTTTTATTTCCATCTCAGGGATATCTTGCACATTACTCAGTGCCTTAGGCTGGATATGTCCACTGTGCAGCCATACTCAGGGAATAAGAAGTAAGGGAAGATGAGATCTGCATCTACTCATGTTCACATGATCTGCAATAAATATTTAGTTTTTAGCAGTGAGAATGGGAGCCTGTTCTGTTTTCTCTAAAGTCCCTTTTTTTTCACCTACCACATATTTCCTGTTCAGGCTATATGAAGATGCAATTAATCAATAAACTCTTGGGTATAAATAGAGATTTAAGTCCCTTAGAAACTAAGTATTTTTTGCACTTATTTAATTATTGTCTTCGTGTTGTTCTTACTTTTGTTTGTTTGTTTGTTTGTTTTTAATGTTCTTTTTATATTATCTTATTTAATTACTTGGAACATGAGGAAAATACTTGATTTAGTAACACTTGAATGGAAAAGGAAAAGCAGTTAGCTACAAAATTGTTAGTACTTTTCCTCTTCGACTGTCTTCTGTTATGTGTTTGATTTGTACATTTTTTTTACCTGATTTAACTGGGAAATTTGAGTTTTAACTTCTTTTGGACTTCTCTGTGAAAGCAGAGACAGTAGGACTTGGTGGATGCAGATCGTATTTTCAGGCCATACTTCTAGACATTTTTCATGGGGACATCTTCTGGGAGCTGAAGTTAAGTCCTCCTACAGTTTCAAAACTACTGTCTTGCTTTGTGAAGGGAGGGCGGGTTTCCTGCAGATTATAGCTCAGGGCAGAATCCACACTTTTTTCCCCACATGTATGTAGGAAGTTATGAATCAGCAAGCATAAATCCAGAATGCCTTCTTAAGGCTGGCTATTTCTCATCCTTATGAGTCAGTAGCACCTTTTCCATCCAGCTTGACTGTCTCTCCACCTACTCTTTTGGAAAATAAAAATAATGTGAAAAAAAAAAAAGAAGGAATTCAAACGATTTAATACAAAACTCCCACACTACACCCACACAAAGATTGTCCTTGCCAATTTTGAAGTACAATCACACAGGAGAAAACTCTGAATAAGGGGAAAGACTTGCATATTGTTCTTAGAATGGACTTGTTGGCTACTTTGGAGAAGTCTGATATTACTACAATAGTTGCATGATGGCTTTTTCCCTTGGTTTTTCCTCTAGCTCAACAATGAGAACTTTTCTCACATTTAGAAACTTTGACAGAGATGGGCTTGAGCAGAATACAGAGCATGAAGACTTGAGCAAACTGGAAAAATGGTGAAGACATCTCCCATAAGTGCCATAGGCACCACCATCACAGATACTAGAGTCACATCTACACAGAAGTGGTTGCTGTAGGAGTTAATGACGTGGAGGCCTACTGGGCCATGAGGAGAAAAAGCATCTGTAATGCCCATTGCAAACCTGTTCAGCATCTCTTCAGATGGCATTATCCCATAGGACTTGGTGTGTGTGAATATGGATTATTTATGGGACTTGAAAAACTTATGCTCAGCACTCTGCCATGCACTGAGTGTGGTTAAGAGAAAACTTCACCACCAAAGGTGCATGAACATATAAACTACAGGGACAGAAAAATAGGGTGGACCACCCAGTGTGAGATCTAGAATGCTTTGGAGTAGGAGGAGATGCTATAGATATTTTGGTATTTTAAATTAGAACAGAAAAAAACCACAAAATATAAGAGCAAGAGAAAGAAAACACAGGTTTCAGACATGCTGGGAGGTACATATGGTGTAGTGACACTGATAATCTATCTATTAGTCCAATATTACATTTTAGAATATTAAAGATTCATTGAAATAGTGCTTAATTAAAAAAGAAATAGATGCAAATAATTTATATAAACACTCAAAAATAGTTTTACATTATTCTGAATTTGTTTCTATAGAAAAAAAAAATGAAAGTTCAGTTGAATGGCCAAGTTAAGTATTTGTAAGAGCAGACACAACAGAATTGAAGTTGTATATGGATCAAAATGATGCTTAATTACAATTTCTTTTTTTTTTTTTTTTTTTTTTTCAGGAGCCCTGCTCCAAACAGTACACACTACTAGGCTCTTCTCTAGGAACAGATCATGAGTCTAAACTGCTATCCCAGATCCCTGCCTCAACCATGGAGAAATTTAGATGTGCAGTGAACGAAGCTGAGAACATCAGAAACAGCAAGGACAATCTAATAGTTGAGGTACATACAACATGGCCGTGGTTGAGATATTTGAACTTCCTCCTACCTCCACCAGAGACTTTATACATGCTGATATGCTTCCACACTTACATTCCTCATCTTCTGTGCACCCATGTGAGCCTGCTGAGCGCTCCCTGATACAGTCAAATGTAGCTGGGCCTCGTATCTGATGTTGTTAAGCAGGCTAAAAGGTCAGGCTGCAGGTGTCTCAGACAAATGGTCCTTACTGATAGATAGTTTTTAACCTTAGTTTGAGCCACAATTCTGAAGTAAACAGGGGAAAATGAACCCTCTTCCCACTTCCTCCCACATATCAGTGTAAGAAAAGGTAACACCTTGTTTCTACGGTGATGACAAACATAAAAAAACCCTGTGAAACAATTAATTAATCTGCCTTGAGAGGTCATGAGTAGTATGCATTAAATAAGCCTTGGGGAAATATCTTCAGAAAACCAAAATATTGAAGACCTGCTGCTGAAATGGCATTAGTAGTTCAGGCAAGGGTAGGATGAGGCATCTTATACAAATAATGGTAATGTGTAATGAGCTAATTCTGGCTATTGTAATTTATACGGTTGCTTAAGGAAGACATCTGGACCTTCTTAACTCTCTAAGTATGCTGTTATGCTTTCTTCATGTTCTTTGAATACAGCTTTTTTATTTCCTAGTTTTTGAGAAAAATGACAAGGTGAAATTCCATAATCTAGTATTAATGTTATACTGGCTTCTACAAGAGGAAGGCAGGCAAATTGGTTCCAGTGACAGATGTCTATGGAACCTCTGGAGCTAATAGAATAGATGGTACCAGGAAGTTAGGGTAATTAGCTTTGGAAAAGTTGAAACCTGTGCTTTAAAATTGTGTTTCTGTAGACAACAGGGGAAATGTGCCTCTTTTAGGCTTTAGAGGAGAGGACAAGCCTATTGGCAAGGCTGCTTCTGCGCTCTGATTTCCAGTCTAAATCCCAGTCCCACTTTCCCTTTCTGCTCTTTCTCTCTCTCTAACACATATAACTCCATCTTCTTACTTCTAACTCCCTTTTTTAACTCCTTCTTCTCATCCAGTCTCAGACTCCACTCTTCTCCTTGTGTGCTGTGCTCAAACAGTCCAAATTTCCCTTTCTCTCCCTGTGTCCTGATCTCATAGCCACCGTCCTCTTACCACTTCCTTCAGTGACTCATATTTGGTGAAGCTTTTGAAAACTGTCTATTAAAATAGAAAGTGTTTGGCATTCTTTGTATTTGGAGGCATGGCATATTTCACCTGTGCTACACTTGTGTTAGGTGCACAGTGTCAAACGGTGAGCCTCAGATTTTCACCCCTGAGTTATTTCAGCTCAGCCACTTGAAGTCATGTCTGATTGTGCTCCTCTCAGTTCAGTTCAACAGGCTTGCAGAGGGACAATCAAAAGCAGATTAATTTCAAACTGACAGATACGCCTGAAACATTATGGCCAGACTTTACAACCCTGATCCTATTATACAAACAGGTATGGAAATACTCATGGTGTAGATTAAACAGTGATGCATGTGATTGCATGAAAAAGAACTCTAAAGTGTAATCTTTTTAGGGCTGTATAATCTTTATTTTCCTCTGTGCAGGCCTAGCACACATTGGCACATGCGTAAGTTACAGTAAAAGAAGAGTAGTAGGACAAATCAAGATCCATCAGCATCTTAGCTATTAGCTTTACATTTTAGGGGCGTAGACTACTCATCTGGGGGCCAAGACTTGTCATGTAAAATATCAGAGTGGAAACCATTGCTATATGAAAAGAGCAAATCCACACACTCTCCAAAAATCTAAAGCTTCCTCCAAATTTTTAGCCTATGAAGACAAATATTGATATTGCAGACACTATAGAGAAGTTTCAGTCTCAGACAACTCTTGTCATTTACCCCACAATTGTTAGCAGCAAGGATTTACCTACATCCCCTTAGAGGGAAAGGGCCTGTTTTGTGTAGAAGGTAATTAAGACTGACTTAATGAAGTGTGGGTATTACTCCTTTTTTTTTTTTTTTTTTTTTTCTTTTGTGAACTAGTAAATTCATCTTGGAATAAATGTGTCCTGCTAGCTGCCATGGGAAATAAATTGAGATCCTGTGATATTAGTATGGATGCCACAGTTCTCTTCTAGAGGATGCAAAATGTTAATAATGCTCATAGATGTGCCAGTCTGTACCATAAAATAAAACAACTAAACACAGTCTTCCTCCCTTAGAAGAATAGTGTTTAAAAATGGCTACAGCCGCTGTCAGGAATGATTTCTCAGTGAGTCATTCATCACTGTTAAAAATGAGTTTAGCTTACCAAGAAAATGTTTGTTTCCTGCTATAACAAGAATTCAGTATATCAGCAAGAAAATGGAATCATCTCACTTGGCTGTAATGAACAGCTGAGTTATACTGAAATCATAACTAAGTACAGCAATCAAGTACCTTGGAAAACTAGAAGTGTTGTTTAAGGTGAGCAATTGAAACTAATAAATTCTAAATGAAAAATGGATTTGATTTAACCAAACTCAAATACAAGTGACCACAACAAGAAATTGCCAAGTTGCAGTCTGGGTAATACATTGGATGGTGATCTAGAAAAAACAGATCTATGAGGAAATTATGGGAACCGAACATAAGCTTTCCTGTATTCTTACCAGTGCTTCTGTAATTGGATGGTACCTAAACAAACAGGTTTTGTTCAAATCCTGTTAAGGTCTTATGGATCAAAGCTGACAAAAAGATCAACAAAGCAATACTCACAGAGAATGCAAAAGGATAAAAACATATAGGAACACAGATTGTCATCAATCTATTGCTGCTCTTGAAAGCACTCATTCCTCACACATGCAACCTAAGCACTGCATGAAAGAAACAAACACATACACATGCACACACAAAAGGGAGAAAAAAAAATGAAAAAAAAAAAAGAAAAGAAAAGATAAAGAAGCCAAAAGGGAAAATGTGGGGATTGGAATGCCAATGCCTGATATTAGTTTCTCTTCTTGTGGTGGCCTTTTTTGGTAAATCTGTCATTCAACAGTAAAAGTAAGTGAACCATGGCAGCAGGGAGAGAGGTCAGTTACCAAAATCAAATAAAATCAAGGTGCAGCAGCAGGTGAAAGTGCCTGAAGCAAAACAGACAGAGGTAACTTTTTCTTACAGCATTCGTGAGCTCTCTTAGACCAGAGACATGATTGCAAGAGCATTATTAGAAGAGACAAGAATGGCTGCCTCCAAAAAAGAAACCTCCTGTTACCTCCTGTCTTTCAGAAGAGAGGTGGTGCTCAGATATGATAGTACTGTGTACAGTATAAATGTCTGCTTAAGGATGGGACAAACAGTAGGCAAGAGCAAGCCAACATGAGGGAAACTCAGGGGTTTGACAGTGATGGGGTGTCTACATGAAACTGCACAATATTCCCTGGGTAGAATCTTGTATTACACAGTTGGGTGCTTCCAGTTGCTTAACTAGCTCAGCCACACATAGAACATTGAAGTATGTAATACTGTCCTAACCTGGATAATACAACTGCATGTTCAAGGAAAAAGAAGTAGTTCAATGCCTAGGGAGTGGTGAGGACCTACTCTAACATGGGAGAAATGGAGACCGAGGCCCTGTTTTTAAATCTATCTCTGTGGAACTAGATATTAAAAGCACTGCTTTTTCTGAACTAACTGAAAAAGCACCTTTAGCAACCCTCCCTGCCCATCACTGCACACCTTGCTTCAGGAGAGGGCCTTGGTGGCTTAGGGACAGCTCTTTCTTCTGCCTCTGATGTTCAGGCTTAGTCCTGGTTCTCCTTGTACTTAGCCTTATCCAATGCTCTAGCCCTGTGGCTTGAGAGCAATCTGACAGCTCGCTAGGGGGAACATCCCTGTTGGAAGGAAAAATCTGGAGGGACTGGAAAGAGAAATACAGAAGCAGAATTTGAGACAGGAATAAGGATAGAACACCACAGGCAAGACTGGAAGAGGTAATAAGGGTGGACTTGTAGAGGACTGAATAGAATGGGGAAAAGCACGGTAAGGTGGGCAATATGCAGGTGAGTAAGAGGAATGAGTCTGTTCTTAGTGGTTGCATGAAGACTATCTCAAACATCATTGTTCTACTGCTATGTCATCCCTTGGGAGAGATCAAGAATCTACAGCAAGAGTCGTAAAACCTCAGTTAACAAAAGTGTTCCAGTCAGCAGAGTGACTAATCTCTCCACACCACCTCAAACCTCTCTCATAACCAAGTTCTTCTTTTTGAAGAGACTTCTCATCCCACCATACGGAAAAGCTCACATCTCGCACAGCTCGCCCACATCTGTGATATTTTCTCTGGAACAACAAAAACAGAAACAAAGGATGACAAACTGGACAGAGCCTAACCTAACCACACAATCAGTTGTTTGGTAAGCACCAGGGTAAATCTGAATCACTCACATAAAAAACGAGCCCTCTACCCTTCATTATTAGCCAGTGACTACAGACACAACACTGAGACAGCTAATGCTGTTCTCAAGGAGACATAGTTGTTAATCAAACTGAAATACATCACAGTCCAACCAGTGTTAAGAAACCTTATTTCATTCCAAAACACTGCAGTTCATTTTTTTCCCCTAACCTTCCCTTTCTGAGCAGCGTTGCTTCAGATCAGTAGTGGTCCATCTCCAGCAATACTCAGGCTGTGGCAGGGTTGTATCTCTGGCTTTTCTGAAACAGTGATCGGGCCAATATATGACATAGAATTAGATGATGATGCTCTTTGGAGAAGACATGTAGAAGCACTCACCTTGGAACAGACACATGCAGCTGAACTGTTAATTTCATTTCTAGTCTCTTTAATATCCCAAAAATAACACCACATGGAGAACACTTATTCTTATGTTGATTTCCACAAGGATCTTTTTTTTTTTCACCTTGAATATAAAACATGACAGAGGAGGACAGGATAAGGAAGATGTTCATAATTGCAGAAGACACTGAAAACTGTACTTTATCACATCCAGCCTGGCCAGTGTGTTAGTGACAAGTTAAATAGAGGTATATGAAAAAATTTCAGCTGGGCTCTCAAGAAATCAGATTGGAAAATATGAAGGCTTTTGTAATATTATTCAATAGATACTTCTGGTTGATCTTTTGCTTATCTTCTTACTGTTTTATCATGTAGTTTTGCATGTCCAAGGAGCAGGCATGGCCAAAGGTTTTGTTTTCCATTTTTTGAACCGATCTGAATTTTTCTTTTTTTAAATAGATAACAATTTGATGCCACCACTGTTACATTACATGTAGAGTAATGTAAATATCCCATCAGTTCAGGTGTCTAGGTGATAGTATCTAACAGTATCTACCTGAACTGACAGTGCGAACTACAGAAGCAGAACACAGAGAACAGCAGAGTTTGCCTGTCCAACCAAGGCAGCTCGGATCCACAGGCTATCTCAGCATATGAAAGTGACTACCTCAGCCTACTCTGTGGCATGTGTGTCATGTGCACTCAGTGACTTCTACTAGAACCACCTCAAGGATCTCTGTATGACGTAAAGTACATAGGTATGGTGAGGATGTCTGCACGCTCTTCCCAGCTAAAAGAGGGGAAGTGAAAGTGAAATGATAGGGAAGGTTAAAAAGGTTTAGAGTCAGTGTCAGATCCTTAAACAGGCCATTTGGTGCAAAGATTCATGCTTTAAAATTTTGATCATTGAGAAATTATATAAGCAGGAAGACTGGCAGCAGTAATGTGCTCTCCAGGAGCAATATCTCTGGTTATATCTTCTTACAACCAGAATATCCATTTATGCAATAAAAAGTCACATTTCAGACAGTAATGAAAATAAATTAAGCATAAAGAATACTGAGCCCTGCTTTTATGGACTCATTCATACTTCTTAATAGTGCATGTATAACCCTATAAAACCTGAATTGCTAAGCCACTGCCAAGCAATTGGATTTGGCAGCCATTCAGCATAGGTATGACTGAAAATGCCCACTGTTACCAGCCCATAGGCAAATTTTCTTTGAGTTATGGACACAGAGCCATACACTTAAAGTTCTTATTTCTGATGTGTCCTACAACGGTATACTTTACAGTAGCATTATATAAGAACAGACCTAAAGTGAGCTAACAGCATGTGACACTTTAGTTGACTTAACATAACCTGAAAATGCCCTAAATTCTTGGGATTATTAAGTAATTGTGGAAGTTGCAAGAAGCTGGAACACTTCACTTTTTAATATCTCAGTTCTTTGGTCTTGATACATTCCTTGGTGAACAATGTCAAAGAGATACAAAATGGATTGCCTGCTAGCTGGGGATTTAAATGGGACCTTGTGTTTGTCTCCATGCACCTTCTTTGCATGTGTATAAGTATATATATACATATACTTGCAGTGGATACAACCTTACTTTCACTGAAAGGAGAGCAAATCTAGGATTTTGCTTTCCTTCACTGGAGTTGTGCCAAAAAAATCTACAGAAATTAATGTATGCAATTATCTTGAGGTGCTGTCATTTTTTCCTTTGGAGAGCACAGGACTGGAATGGACCTCATGGCTTGACTCTTCCAGTCTCCTTCCTATTTTCAGTTACCCTCCTGTCTCATACACTGCAAGGCTTTGCTTTGGGTGACTGTGGGAAGCGAGTTCTACTCTGTGCTGTAGAAAAATGCACAGCACTTGAGCTCTTGAAGAAGGTTGTCTTTCTCTCTGTGGACCATCAGCAGAATGGGAGGAGGCACATATTTTGCCAGCAGCTTCTGTGAATATTTGGCAGGACACAAACACTGAGTTTTGGAAACTCTTGTTTCTTTTACACCCTATTGAGGAGGCTTCCTGATGTGTGCTTCTGCTGTGCCAAAAATAGGGGTCAGTGAGAGCAGGAGCTACTTACTCTCAGTTCCTTCTTCCTTCTTAGGAGCAGTCACTACAGAAATGTTATTTTTGGTGTTTATTTGCTTTGTAGGGAATGAATTACATACAACTTGGGTATGCAAACCTGGAGTTTGTTCATCAGAAGAGAGAATTTTTGCTAAAATTGTTTCTTAAATTACCATGCAAGTCAACTGACAATACCTAAAAAAGATTTGCTCTGTCTTAAAATGCAGCCAGATTTGGGAAAAGGAGGAGTTGGAGGGATGGATTCACCACAGATTTGTCTGACATTATTTTAAATCCCTTTTGCAAACCACTGGGAACTTAGAGTCACTATTAAGCAGTAGGTAAGAAGAAAGAAAAGACAGAAAAAGGCACTTGGTGCCTCAAAGGTTGGTGCTTCAGCTTCAGGCATTTAGAAATGTATATGTGATCAGGAAAGATGTTTCCTCTTGTTCACTATGTCTAGTTGCTAGCAGTAAGAAGAATCCAATATCCTGCATTTTTGCAATAACTATAAATATGTTAAATAATGCTATTATTAATAGCTTATTTATGAGGCAGACATGTTACAAAGAAGAGCAAGTTCCTGCCTGACCTGGAAAAAATTACCTTCTGACTCCATATAGGTTTACAGGTTAAATCCTGAACATGATAGTGTTACAAGCAGTACAGGAATTGAATGCTACCATGTGCCTCAAGACTCCTTGCTGTGGCAAACCTAGAATGGTCAGAAAAGGCTGCCTTCTTTACCTTGCCAAGATGGGCACTGAGTATGAGCAAGACTGGAATTTCTTTTCTGGCCCTTCCAGACTACTAGAGAACCCCTGAAACATGGCATTAAATGCAGCAGAAATCTGCTGCAAACAAGTAGCACAAAGATCCTTCGAAACAGGAGCACATGGGATGCTCACGGGCTCAGATCACAAGCATTAAATTTCCAGGGGTCATGAGACTGTTATTTCTTTGTGTGTTTTCTAGTCTGTTTGTTCTCTTAGCTTTAGAAATGCTTACTTAATAATATTCTGGAGCCTGACAGTGCCTTAATGGGAATTTAACAAAGGAAAGGTCAAGCTATTTCAACCTCAGAATCTGCCAGGAGGATTGTGCTGCTCCATGGTCATATGGCTATCTATAAATGTCTTCTATTTCTTTTTGTTGATCTACATGGTCTTTTCTTCAGCTTGACTTTAAGCTTTCCTTTTACTTCTGGATTTTCTTTGACTTGAGACTTTTGTTTTGTTTTGTTTTGGTTTTTATTTTATTTTATTTAAATGGTCTTTTGCTGTAAGCTTACCATTCTCTTTCTCTTTGAAATTGAGTCTGGCTTTGCATTTCTGTTTCTTTCTGGCTTTACTCAGGAATCACTTATGAGGGAACACATCACAAATTCAAGCTTGTAGACCATAGTTACCGTGATGTTCCATGAAATGATAATAATTTTTAATAGCAATCTTAAAGCTTCTTTTACAGTGCAGTGGAAAGTGTTAAATAAGGGACTAAACCCTCTGGCCACTCAGAAGGTTAAACTAGTGCAGTGGATGCAGATGCCAATGTTTTGAGCAGGGCAGATTAGTAAAGGTCTTTAACTTCGTTGCACTGTGGTGACTAGCATACCTTCAGGTTAAATCCCAGCCGCCTTCAAGTCATAAATCTCGCAGGTCTCATCAATTGCTGCTTGTGTTTCATCCCCACTGTTTCATTCACAGATACCAATTTGTCTATTTTTCCTAAAAGCGAAGGTCAGGGGAGTCAAGGACGTGCTATGCTTTAGCTGTGAATCTTCAGAATTGAAAAAGCAATTAAGCTTGCTCACATTTATAACTTGTACGAGGCATCCTTTTTTTTTGTGGTCTTCCTACAACTGCAGGCTCTGAAAATCTTCACAATCGACCCTAAAGTATAGATTTCTCTAGATATATATTTTATAAGGTCCTGTGATGTTAATGAAAAGAATACTGCTGCTGTCAGTATTGCCATAATGAAAACAAGCTTCCAAACTCCTTATCTCCATCAGTAAATGTCTTATCCCATGCAATATCTTCACATTATGTATTTTAATGGCTTCCTGTTTTATGGCAGTTGCTTCTAGACTGTAGGAAAAAAAGAGCAGTCTGGAAATACAAATATTTTTAGTGTATTTGGTAACACTTCTATAAAATTCTCAAAGGAAATTGAAATCCACAAAGCTACATTAAAATAACACGAGAGATAAACTTATCATGAGTTTAAGGACAAGGGTATTTTTTGCTTCCAAATAAATGATAATGACATTTGAGCTCATCTCATTGATGACTTATTCACAAGTGATCCTTTTCTTTGTTTACTCTGTCTGCTTTTGTGCATTGAAGGTACCCTTAGTGCAGACATATACTCTCTAATTACAAACTGTCCTTGCGGACAGAGATTTTGTTGGTTGCCCACAAATTTAGTTCATATGATATCTGGGAACTCATAAGATAACAAATTCATTAAAATGGTGTATAAAGATCAAAAACAAAACAAAAAAAATCCCCAAAACCCCCCCAAAAACAAAGTGAGGAAATTCAGAGACAAGACTGAAAGACCATTCACAGAGCAGTTCTGTTATTAATAGGAATCAAAATAATCTTTGACTAAGTGCTGGAAGAGAGCTTGTCTATACTGGGAGCACTCAATCTGGATGTGGTAGCCAGGACATTTTCCCTACTACTGTATGAACTGTTTGCAGTTCTCCAGATTCTTTCCGCAGCAAATGATCTATGGGACATGTAAAGCTAAAAAGTCATAATTGCTCTTTAAAGCTTAAAACTAGGCAGATTAACTTGAGAGGAGGGGCATTAAGATCAGATGAGAACTGTAAGTTACTTGTGTCTTGTGAACCCATCCACAGAGAGTTTTGTGGAGAAGCCCAGAGAAATTTTGGCAGCTAAAACGCAATCGCTCAAGTCTTACCATTTAGGGAGGAAGAAGAACCGGGTTAGTTTGTTTTGCATTTTTATTTTCCTTGGAGCGGAAAGATAAATAAAACAATCAAAGAAGCAGCACATGGTTTCATACAGAATAATTGAAAACATCTGTAAGTAATTCTGCTTTACTAGTCCTTCCAAGGGCATGTATTTGGTTAATTTAGTATGGCAGCCTCAATTAAACAATTCCTGGTAGCATGTTGTGGCTAATTGCTTACTGTTTACCAGAGCCTTTTTTTCCCTTTGAAAAAGGATCCTTCCTTTCTCCAAAGCATGCCTGTTTTAGATTGAAACTACCGCTTGGAATCTTATTATTTAAATTTCAGATGCCCAAAGCAATAAAAAAAAAGAAAGTCAAATAAATGAATTTACACTCCTTGCCATCTGTTTAACAGATGATGGAAAACATATGCTATTTTCTTAGTTTATTTGAGAATTATAGTGTGTTAGTGATTTAAAGTGTTCTATAACAAAGTTAACAATCATTATCATAGGGTTTGTAAGCTGGATAGCAAAAAGAAATTTGTCCACCTGGAATGTTCACAATAGACTTTGGGTTCAGTACGCCTTATTACTTTAGGACAAACCCCCTATTTTTAACCTTGCCCTCTGCTCCCCTGAAATAGACAGTTTGTGTCCATTCCTAATGTGTTTAGTTCAAAGTTTGACAACAACACGTCTTATATCCATTTTTACTTTTTTTCAAAAAAAAAAAAAAAAAAAATTTGGGAAAAATGTTCATCTGAGAATCAAGAAATTGTACAATTGCTTTATTTTTAAGCATTCTTGGTATATCAAGATATGTTTGAGAACAGTAGAATCTAATAGGTCTACAGACTATCCTATAACCTGTTGCATTTAGTGAAAGCACTTTAGACTTTTCATGCAAATCATGAAGTCTGAATCTGAAGTTTAAAACACTCAGATTGTTTCAACACTCCTCAAAGATATTCCATATCTACAGGGAAAACCTTACCTTCCAGCCCACTGAGGACACTGAAAAGACGAGGAGCTGCTTCAGTTTGGACACTCTTGAAAGTTCAACTACTTCACTGAAATACCTTAAAGGAAGCTTAAGGAACTCTTGCATGAAAATCTAAAAAGCATTAATTTTCATCTGCTTTCAACCCTCATGGCCAGAATTTCTTGAAAATCTGTTTTGGGCTGCTTTCCGTAGACATGTTTGAGACCAGTCAGGTGTTACATTGTTCCTGAATTGAACTTTCACAGCTACTCTGATCACAATGAATTTTTAGAAACTGCTGATCTGAAAAGAATGGAAGCTGTGCCTGCTAGATGTGCACAGAGAGCTGGTTCTCTGGTTCACAGCCCAAGGTTAAAATCCCTGCAAATCCCATCAAACAAAAAGTTCTGTTTACAGGGTTGTCAGTCCTCATTTTTAATTTCATTATATTTAAAGAAATTTCAAAATTAATCATAGTTTACAAAAAATTTCCACTGTTTCATTTTGAAAATACCCAAACCCAAGAAGTAGAATTGTGGGATATTTTCCTGGTTTCCTCTGCTAAAAGTGGTTTGAAGAACATCACACAGATGTTCTTCAAACAATTACAGATAGTTTCTTTCAACTTGAAGAAATTTTGCTAATCCTTCATATACACAGGGAATACAAATGGCCTAAAAAATCCCCCCAGCACAGTTCTAAATGATTCTGTTCATCATAATGAAGAACTTAACCAGTGTCAGACTGGTCACGGCTGGATTGCTTCTAGGCATAGGTAGTTGTTTAGAGCAACAGAAATCCAGGGCACACAAACTGGACAAAGTGCTTTTGACTAGTATATGTTCTGTGGACGTCAGAATACTGGAAAGCCAGGAGCATTACTGTGACATGGGAATTTGTAACAGCAGGCATGACTAGGGGCATAGCTACTTCCAGAAGTAGCGTTCACTGCTCCTGTTCTTCCAAAAAGATCAGCAAGGCTTATTTTCCAGGGTTTTCCCCAGCTCCACTTTCTGAGCAGCCTATTTTATCAGTGGGACATGGCCCAGTGTCATTTGGCAGCAAAAATTATTTTTCTTACTCTGCTGAAAACTCTGAACTGGTCCTGCCTCACTCATTTGAAATCACTGGAGGTTTTTTTCTTCATATAAATAGAGCAGAGCAGAGACTTACCAGATCTAGTTTCTGACCTGTATCAGTGCAGGTTTATGTGAAAAGTGCTGTGCCCTTTTCCACTGACTTGCACTGCTGATGTGTTGGGCTGGATCTGTACTAGCTCTGGAGTCTCTCCACTGAAGCTCATTGCATAGCATGGCCAAAAATGTTTGACTTCACTGTTGCTCTCCAATAAGGTGGTCAAGAACTACAGTAGCGAAACCTGCTCTTGTTTCTTGAGTGTAAAAAGGGATGATATCTATGCCATGTTTGCAATTTACCTTAAAAACAAACAAAAAGCAAACAAACTTATTTTCAGTATTCACACAGAAACCTTCACTTAGGTTAGTTCCAGACTGTAATGTTCTGGGACACTGAGGGACTAATAATTTTCCAAACCTTAGGTGCTAACTTCCCTCAGCTATACAGGACAGCACTATGAGAGACATGTGACCTTACCATCCAGACAGGCACTGCTATCCTGTTCTTTACTAAGGACCACTATCATCTTCCCAGGGGAAGTTCTTCCCAAGAGATGGTTTTATCTCAGCAACTGTCTTCTGGTCCAGAGCTCAGGCTTCAGTTGGGACAGTTTTGGATGAGTTTTGCTGACAGCTGTTGAGAGATTCAAATACAGATATTTGTGTAATATTGTGTGGCAAGCCTTGTCCTTTTGTTATTTACATTCCTCACACTACAAGGGGTGTGAGGTCTAAATCAGATGAGGGTTTTGACATTTTAACCAGGACTGAGGTGACAACAAATTGCCTCTACTCAGTATCATTGCCTGAAAATCCCTCAGCTCTAATAGGGCTGTATGGTGATCACTCTCTTCAGGATAGGAAACCTGGGATGGTTCCCTTTTGAGCACAAAGCAGTTTCAAACCTCTTTTCACTCTCTTCAAAGAGGCAAGCAAACCTGGAAATAGGGTGCTCTGTGTTGTGTGTATTTAAGGGCCCACCTCAAGAATGCTAGCTGTCTTTGAATGTTAAGACATCACTCAGTGCATTGCAGAAACTCTTCTTGGAGATGGGAGAGGAGCCCAAGTCATGTGGACACACAAATAGCAAGTGAATGCCTCTACCATTTGCAACAGTTTCAGGCTTCCCCTTGTACAGAAAGAGCCACATTTCCAGCACAGGAAGCTCCAGAACCTGGGTTAGATGCGTGATATGACAAGACATAGAGCTGCACTGGATCTTACTGTTAAGACACTTGAAGGTATTAGTTCATACACGATTATTCCAGCAACTTTAGGCAGCACAAGCCCCTGCCAAAGACAGTCACTGGCTTCTCCAAGGTTGCCAAGCATTCTCCAAATATAAGTCCTGTTATCCCTTGGGCAAGATGCATTTTCTTTTTCCTATCTGTAATCTGACTTGCATGATGGAAAGCAATTCAGAATGAATGACAAATAGTGTTCAAGAAAGCCATAAGACACCAGAAGGGAAATGTTGACAAAGAACATTGAGATGCGCTTACAAAAGCATTCCTCACGACCTGGTTGTGACCATGGAAACACGCTGATGTAAAGCCCTGTGATGTTGCAGCCTGCTCTTTCAAGCCATTCTTATTTGATCGACTTCTAGGAGAACCTGAAAGACTCTTCAGTTTATTTAAAACTCAAGGCCCCTGTCTAATCAATGTTAGCAGTGTCACAGAAACCAAACCAACACTTGCAAAGACCTAACATGCTTCCTAATGAAATCTAAGTAATAAAATACCACATAGTCCATACCTCTGTGTTGATCTAATGGATCAGCACCTTTTTTTTTTGCCTCCTGTAATCATCAGTTCTTGTCAAAGAATCAAGATGCACTTTTTCATATATTCCAGGCTTTGAAATTAGCACTCAATTAAGGTGTTTTAGAGGTAGAGAGTGAGCATGTTCTGACAGAGGCATATTCCAAAAATACTCCAACCTTCTGTTTCCCCTGTGAAGAACTGAAGATGGTGTAGGATGACATTAATCACATGGCCACAATGAAAAGAATCTGTAAGAAACTTTGGTTTTATTAGCTCACCAGTTGTGCTTGCTGCCAAATTGACCTCAGGTACCATTTCAGTGGCTCTGCCACTCACAACTTCCCTTTTCCCAGGAGAGAGCTCTCGTTGTCCTTCAAAGACTAAAAACATACTTGAGAGATACAACAGAGGAATAGGGCAGCAAATGCTGAGCAATATCTGAACTACAAGCATTTCTGCCAAAACAGAGTATTTGACATATTTGATAAATTAAGAGATTGGTGATTCTTTACTTCTTGAACTATAATAATAACAATTAAGGAATAAAAACCACTCCATAGACAGTTCAACTTTCCCATTTCCTGATGCATTTGTTCTCTTTCAAAATGGGATGAACGCACAAGTCCCCCTGGTTTGCTGCCTTGCCACAGGTATCCAGGTTTCCGGTGACTCTTCTCCATGTTTAATTTATGCTGTTGCCAAATTGCAAGAGAGCCACGGAACCAGGGGGCCAAAACTCTGCCCAACAGCTGTTCCAGAGCTTTCAGCAATAGGAATGAACCAACCCCCTGGGCTTACTGGCATTAAGAAACTGTACCAAAAGGGTGATAACCTTCCCATCATAAGCACTGCTCACTCTTGTGTCAAGTCTGCTGTAGAGAGATTCACAGCTTATCAATATTTCCTTTTTTTATTATTATTATTATTATTTTTCTGAAGTCTGGAGGAACTATTTTCTTCCCACTGATTTTTGGGGGAGGCCTGGGAAGCTTGATTGGTTAAATTTAATTTCTGTAGTTGATGACCCATGAGTTCCTTCTAGCAAGACCCTACTAGTTGGGAGGAGAAGAAATGGTTTCTTCATTGTACTATTTAAAAAGCTATAAAGCTGCCTTCCACTTTTCCAAGAGAATATACTGAAAAATTTCTATGCTATTTCACTCTGAATCTCATTGTGTTCCCTAGGAAGGATTCATATTTCACAATGAGTGTTGTCAGCCTGAATTAGCCTTAGGATGAAGAGAAAATATAACAGAATAGAAGTATAGAGAAACCCGGAGAATGATACAGAAAAATGAGAGACAAAAGTAGATGATGTTAGAGCAGAGATGAAAAAGTCGTGTACTTTCAACACTAACATTTTTAAGGTCAAATAATGTGATTATTTCATTCTACTTGACATTTTCTGGGCCTCACTTGGAATAGTGTGTCTACTTTTGATCCCTCCAGTTCAAGAGGCAGATTAAAGAAAAAAAAGTAGATGGTCAAGCAAAGGACCATGAATATGATTAAGGAGCTGGAGAAATAGTCATATAAAGAAAAATTAAGCAAATTTTAATTAGTCAGACTAGAGAAGAGGGTGCTTAGTCATGACATTGTCACAGTCTTCGAAAATATAAAAGGTAGTTACAGAAAAGACAGAAGTACTCTTGCCACACAGATAATATGGTGACAGGACGTGAGGCAATGGGAGTGAGTTGTTTCAGAGGAAGGTCTGTCTGATGTAAAGAAAATATTATTCACGAAGTGAAAAAACAAACTTTAGAGTAGGTTGCCATGAGAAGGGGTGAAAATTTTCAAGACCTGGCTTAGCAGGGCACTTGATAACCTGGTGTAAGGCCCTGTTTTCAACAAAAGGTTGGATTAGAATGTTACCAGAGGCCACTTCCAGCCTGGGGGGTTTTGTTGTTGTTTGGTGGTTTTATTATTATTATTTTTTTTAATAAAACTATTTCAAACATTAAAAAACAGACTAAGATAGAAAAGAACCCTTCTCCTTGATCTGCAGGAAAACAAGACCAGTACTTATTGTCAGTAAAGGATTCTTAGGTTGTGTTGATTTTCCAAGCATTCTGTTAATCAGCATCTCCAGGTTTTCTCTAGTACTCTTCTACTTCTTTACTATCTTTGTATCTCCTTTATCTTTCACCTATTATCAGATACAGTGCTAATGCTCCTTCAGATGTCTGCTAGCCCAGACAAAGCTACAGCTTTGACTAGGCTGTGGGAAATCAGGAAATCCCTAACACATTACTTTAAGGCACGTACAGATCAGCTCTATGGCACGTGCATGGCAGAACTGCTCTGCCCACATGTTGCAGCCCACTGTAGTGCCAAGATGGCAAAGTGAGTTCTGCTTAACCTAACAAAGGTACTGGAAGCAATGCCCAGACATGCCTCAGCTCAGCAAGTAAGTCTAGGAAAAAGCTCGTTTTGTATCAGTTGAATTTCTGGTACCCTGAGCTTAGGTCCCTCAAAGTGTACTTTGTTCAGAGTGGGAAGTAAAAACACACTCAGAGACTGTAAAAGTATTCACTTTGTCTTGACCAAGATTTTACAGTGGATGCAAGCTAGGATTGGAGCCCTATACCACTGGTTCTTCTTCCTGTCACCTTTGGAACAAAGGTAGTTTCTATCTGTCGTATAAATAATATACTTATGTATCAATCTACTAGGACCACTACCAATGCCTCCAGTATAAGCCTTAATGCCAAAATACTATTGCTGCTTCTGAGACAGAAGATAGAAACTGAAATCCACCTACTAAAAACACACACATGCATAAACTACTTATCCTACTACGTGACTACCTGCTACAAATATAACTTCCAGTTTGAAACTGAGACAATTTGATGCAGATGTATTTAATTTTGCGAGTCCTGGTTTCATGTTCATTCAAGACATGACAGGTGTACTCTTTTTTATACGTTATAAGAAGCTTGGGGCTGTACAACATGTGCCAAAAAGAAGTAATTAAATATTTAATGTTTCCTGCCTGTGATGTAGTCCCTCTTTTCTTGCTTCAAATGTGTTATGTTTAGACAGAGGTGAGAAATATTTCTGAGCCATCAGTAAATATTCTGTAGCTGGTCTTGACATGATATCATACACCTTCAAAGACAAGCTTTTTGCCGTAGTGCTCACTCTGTTTGCTGGTTTATCACTCTGATGCAACTGAGACAGAATCATTAGACAAATATTATTAGCCCTCCTGGTATTCTGCCTGTTTCTTGTGATATGTTCCTGGGGGGGGGGGAAGGAACACTGACATTCAGGCAACAGCAAAAGTGTGAGTTTTATAACATAGATCACATATGAATATAAAACCTAATAGAGTAAGAAATGAGTTGTCTGTTTTGTGAAAAAGAAGGGAAAAACCCCAGGGAAAGTTATCACTTAGTTACAGAGCCAGATGTGTGTAACCCATACTCAAATATGCCCTGTGAAGTTTTCATGTGGCTGTTAAAAAAGCAAGAAAATGTTATTTAAAACATCAAAATACATGTAACTGGGAGGAGGGTTTATTTCTACTGAGCATCAGCAATCAGTGGAAGATAGAAATGAGAACATCAAACATTTTAATAGTAAGTTTTCAAATATATTTCAAAATTCAGTTCAAAGTACACATCAAATTGGCAGTATTACAGCAGGTTTCTTTATGCTGTTTTTCTGCAATGAAAGCTTTTAGTAAGGAGAACAGAAGGAAATGTAAGAAACTCATGCCTGGATGATGAAAATTAGTGAGGATATAATCACACAACTGTGGCTAAGTCTTCATTAGCAAGTGATTTGGCATGAGAGAAGTGAATTATTACATAAAAACAAGTGGCACTGAGGCTCTTAAACCTTCATGTTATGTGGTGCAGGGGGTTTAACTGGGACTGGATTTTGTCTTGTCTCCTGGATGATGCATCCCTGGAACACACAGTTCTAAGCTGTCCAGAAAAGTGGTTTTTTTTGGCTTGGGCCTTTTTGCCTGATTTACAGCTTGGAGCACATGGAAAGGCATGTATTTAGCCTTTCCCAGGAGGAATCTGAACAAAGTGCACCAGAAATGCTTTGGAGCCAAATCAGTGTGTGGCAAGTGCAGACCTTCAGGCAAATCACTTTAATGACGTGCTAACACATCAAACCGAAGTGCCAGTATAGGCACAGCAATATGTGGAAATATGAGCCCAGCCTTGCCTTGGTACAACGTGCTAAACCCAGGGTACAGCAATGCCATAGGCTCTTCACAAACCCCAAAGAAAGTGGTCTGTGCCCACCTCTGCCCTGAAGGTAGAGAGGAAAGAGATTCCTGTACACCTTTAGAGCTTCACAGCCATCTTGTCTTGGCATCACACATGGCTGCCCTTTCTATGGTTATCTGACCATGAGGTGAGACTGCACAAGCAAGGTGGTAGGTAGGTGAGAGAAGAGAGGAAACAAGCCAAGGACAGGGTGGATCTCCAAGCATTGTTCCCAGGGAATGAGGAAGTCCTGCTGATAAGCCTGTCTGTGCTGATTTTACAGGCCACTTTCCAGCCCCAGGAATCCTCCCAGGGGTCTGCAGGACCGGAGACTGTTCCCTTCATCAGGAAGGAAGGGAGAAGAGAGTACTGAAGATACTAGAGATGCCTCAAGTTCCCCAGGATTTCTATCACATCTGTCTTCTTCCTCCGCTGCTATTTCAGCTTGAAAAGGTCCCTTTGCTCCTGTCACTGCCATGTGGAAGTGCTTTTAGATAGTGTTTCACCTTCTGGGTCTTCAAAGCCACAGGCGGCTGCGAGACAACAGCTGAGGGGAAGCGAGAAAAGAAGTTGCTTTGCTAAAGCCCCTTCAGGAACATTTCAGACAGATGGATTCTATGGCTGTGGGAAATGACTTTCTAAGGCATCAAGACTTGCCTATCACAAAAGAATCACTGCTGGTACCTCTTAAAAAAATTAGAAAAACATTCTGCAAGAGAGACTTGGGCCATGGCCCTGACCAGAGAGATGCAAACTGTCATGAACCTTTTTTATCTTACTGCAGACATTTGCTGCTATTACTGTAACTACCATTACTTTTTAAAAGTTATCATACAAAATCTAACATATCCTAAAATTCCACTGTGCCAAAGGGCAGAACAAAAGATGGTCAGAAGGACAGAGACAGAGGGGTACAGGGAAAGAGCAGGGCGATATATCTTTGCATGACAGGCAGTGTGGCCAGTCGCCTGGTACTATGTGTTTACAAGCAGTTTAAGCCAGCAGAAATCAGTAACATTGCCAAAAGAGGCAGTCCTGCCTCATCTTTTTCTCTGTCTGATTATTCTGGCTTCTGCATCCCCTGTGCCCCATCCCTTTGCCAGCAATTCTAGCCTTGCACAAACATTGATGCAGAAAACAGCTAACCGAGCAAAATATAGTTATTTTTACCCATGTCAGCTTCCTGTCTCTTCATTGTGCTGCCACGCGACTGTTTCTGCTGGCACATGTTAAGGGTCCAGAAAGGTGCAAAATGGAGCAATCCGTACGGGTGGTAGAAAAGTGCCTTATTTAGTGGTGGTGTTCTCCATTGCAGGCTCAAGCTTATGGTGAAATGAATGGCAAAGTAAGTGTTGTAACAGTTTTTATAGGCAGAAAAGGGAAATTTGAGGACGGATAATGAATTTGCTTGTAGGATGCTTTGAAGGAGCTCCACCCTGTGGAACACTAGACAGAGGGAAAAAATCAGGAGTATTTAGTAAAAAAACATAGGAACTTGATGACATTCCCTGTAACTGTGGTTTGACTAAAGGCAAGAGTCTTCTTTAAAATGAATAAGACGTATTTGCCATGCAGGGCCAAAAAATAGGAAGGAAAATGAGTTTAGGTGACCGCATCTGGAATATTGTGTCCAGTTCTGGGCCCCTCAGTTCCAGAAGGACAGGGAACTGCTGGAGAGAGTCCAGTGCAGGGAAACAAATATGATTAAGGGAGTGGAGCATCTCCCTTATGAGGAAAGGCTGAGGGAGATGGGTCTCTTTAGCTTGGAGAAGAGGAGATTGAGGGGTGACCTTATTAATGTTTACAAATATATAAAGCGTGTCACGAGGATGGAGCCAGGCTCTTCTCGGTGACAGCCAATGGTAGGATAAGGGGTAATGGGTTCAAACTGGAACACAAGATATTCTGCTTAAATTTGAGAAGAAACTTCTTCACAGTCAGGGTGGCAGAACACTGAAACAGGCTGCCCAGGGAGGTTGTGGAGTCTCCTACTCTAGAGACATTCAAATCTGCCTAGACGCCTTCCTGTGTAACCTCATCTAAATGTTCCTGCTCTGGCGAGGGGATTGGACTAGGTGATCTTTGAGGTCCCTTCCAATCCCTAACAATCTGTGATAAAGAAAGAGGAATAAAGGGAAGAATGGACCAAGAGGATCAAAACAATTGAAACAGTAACTTTGGAAGCAAACATTCTCTGTGTTTAAAATGGAGCACCGAATCCCATCTTCTCTCAAAGCTGATAGTTGTCCTCTTTTTCTCGGTACAGAGGAGAGCCAGCTTCAAGTATTCTGCAGACATCCTACGATGGAGTGAGACAGGTACACTCTGTGAGTATTGTCACTAGTTGAAGGAGATGTAAAAGTGTGTCTTGACCTTTAGGTTGTGACAAGCTGATCTCCAGTAATCCTTGTTCATAGTGTTTGTTTGGCAGCAGGACCATAACGCAGCAAGCTGCTCACAACAATTATCTTTCGAGACCTGGGTAAAAATAGTTAGGGAATGTTTACCCATTTGGCTCAGTATCTGTATTTTCATCTAGGTAAATGTCTCTAATTATTTTTCTCCCTCTCTGAGCTTCCCATGTCTTGAACACTGAAGCACTCACCACTTCTGCAGGAGGTCTTTACAGCCGTTGCAGAAAAAGAGGGTTTTCCTGAAACAAGAATGCAGGTCACTGACTTGAAAGGATAGGGTTCCATTGCTGACAGAGAGCAGAAGAGGCTAATTATACTGTGATATTCACCTGTTAGTACCTCAATGGCTTAGTCATTCATGCCCAGGGGGCAAGCACTTGCACTTAACTCTAATCAGTCCTTAAACAAAGGCAACCCATTGCCATTCTCTGATGTGCAAAGGCAGGTACACCCTAAATGTTCTGCAAGTTGCATTGTTCAGAGAAAGTTTTTGCGTTACTTGAGTATCTGAGATACAGATGGAAGAGTTAGATACTTTGGAGTCAGCCAGGAGCAGAATCCAGTTCTTCTGGTAGATTTGGTAGACCACATTGTGTATTAAGAGTTTAATCTGATATTCAGTGTGCATTTAGCTGTGGTTTAGGATACAACTAATTAATGTAAATTAAGATCAGTTGGCTATTTCCATGATATGCAACAGTGAGCTAATAATTCATAAGAGGTTAACTGAAACACCAAATGCGTGGACCATGTCTCTTAAGATTATTCATTTGGCCTCCCTGGAAGCATTAGGACTGTAAATTGTGTAAAATATTTCTGGGTTCATTTGGTTTATTCTTTTATAATGACAGCTCTGGTACTAAAGACTCTGGATTTGTTTGCCTCTGGAAGCTTTTTTTCACTGGGCATCCTCTTTTCATCTCCCCTGCATGAAGCTCTGTGAGCAAGAATCATGCAGGAAGAGAAAAGAACGCAGGGGCTTTAGGTTAGCATCCCTGTTTAGGCATAGACGACTGATCAAACATCAGCTTGTATGGCAGGGGGAGTGCTGCATAATTTATAAATCAAATGCCTTGTCCAAATGACCAAAAGACCCAGAGTAAATTTTAATCAAAAGTATTTGCAGACAGGAAACGAAAATATGTGTAAAATTCTATCCTGCAGAGAGTATTTTACAGAGAGTTTCTACTGCAGTAGTTTGGTCTGCAACTCATTGGAGCCTATTTATTGGGGGGGTGATTTTCAAAGGGACATATTGAGCTTTTGTCAGCATGGTTCTCATCCAATTTAAGAAAAGTCTCAATGACTGGAGAGGCATTATTCTGGAAATGCCTTAGGTTATTTACCCAGACCCTGAAATAATGTTTTCACTGTACTGTAGTGTAAATATTCTTTCTGTTCACAGAGTATTTTACTCATTGCTATCTTTCCTCACACTTAAGTACCAGTATTTTTCATATAAAACTGTAGGAAATATTCAAGTACTGTGATTATGAGGTCTAACATATTTTTAGGCCAGAATGTCTTTGTCCTGTTTGGCTTGAACATCCTTGTTACAGTACATTTTATGAAAACACTAGTTTTATATTCATTTGTTTATCTTTAGCATGATTGTCCCTGTTCCAGCATTCCCATGTGCTTTGCTGTTGCTGCCAGCACCTTTGCGTTTTCTCTCTGCTGAGGGTGCAGTCCAGACAACAGGATGCTGCACTGCAGAGGTACGTCCATGGCAGAAGAGGGTACAGTGAGGTTTCAGGGGGGTAAAATCTCCTGTTACATTTGTAATAGAGAACAGCTTGCTAAAAGACACAGAAATCAACTACTGGAAATAAGAAACAGGCTGCTAATTTACTTCTTAGACTGTTGATGCAATTTCCACTAGCAGAAGCCAGAGTAACTCTAGAATAGGAATGAGTTAGGAGAACACATTCTGGAAAATTGTGGCATTGAAATTGCAGCTATTTCCTAATAATTTTATTCCCAAAGACTTGAAAATAAATCAAGAGCCTGAATGTGCTAGTGCATCTGTTTTTGTCTACCCAAACCAGCATTTTTTGCTCTGTCTTCACAAATACCAAAAACCTCAAACATTGTCACTGATGACAACAGAAACCTTTTTTTGCCACAGGGTTGTTAACAGTGGGTCAGTGGTTGGCAGGGTCTAGTCCACTTCAGGATAGAAAACTACAATACTTCGTTTCCATGCAGATCAAGCTGCAAGATAGCTAAGCACTTGATATCATGTTGTGGCCAGCTAAAAGCATGGATTTCCTTAGCACTTCAGGCAAAACCTGAAGTTTTTCATCCAGACATGAAAACAGGTCAAGTTTTTCGAGACCTGAGAGGAGATGTGAACATCTGCCACTACCACACAGTGTGCTGGACCTCAAAAGCACAACTGCTCTACTGTGCACCATGTTGTTCAAAGCTGATCTTCCTCTTCCAGCTTGTGTGATGGATGCCTTTCTGCTTGCCAAATGCTGCTCAGGCAGCGCAGGGGTGCCTCTGAGAAATATTTCTCCATCTGTGTCCCTCTGACATCACTGACTCCTTCCATACTGAGATCCTCGGGTAGGGTGATACCTGCTGTGTTTCAGCTTGTCTGCCCTAATGAGGTTTGTCACACTCACTGCAGAAGGACTGGACAAAGAGCCATATCACAACATGTGGGTGACACAGCTCTGGGCCCATACTTTTACCCCTCTGCCAGAGAAAAGCCTGGAGGATAAACAGCTTTCCTCAGGAATCTTGAGTGGAGTTTCTCCCACGTCATTCCATGGGAAAAATTCACAAATCCTGTTCCTGTCTTAGACTGATTCCTTGGGATTTAGGCAAGCAATCTGTATTTTGTGCATGGGCTATGCTACTGAGGCTTTGCTTATTCAATTGAGCTTTATCTGATACCCAGCAAAACTGTGATATAAAGATGTACCACCATGGCATCCTGGGAGAAGAGCTTTACAAAAAAGCTATGTCTCCCACTTTTTGGGCTGACTGCTATCAGGAATCATTCTTCCCATTGCTGTGATGTAGAATGACAACATGTGTTAGGCTTTCACTCCTGCTCTACCCTGCATTTCCACTTGATTCTGCACTGGTGCAGTCTCACCTGGAGCACTGTGGGCAGTTCTGGGCGCCACACTATAAAAATTATATAAAGCTACTGGAGAGTGTCCAGAAGAGGGCTACGAAGTTGGTGAAGGGTTTGGAAGGGAAGCCATATGAGGATCAGCTGAAGTCACTTGGTTTATTCAGCCTGGAGAAGAGAAGACCTCATCCATCGTGGTCTACAGCTTCCTCACAAGGCAAGAAGGAAGGGCAGGTGCTGAACTCTTCTCTTTAGTGACCAACAACAGAATCCAAAGGAAAGGCAGGAAAATGTGCCAGGGAAGGTTTAGGTTGGACATTAGGAAAATGTTCTTCACCCAGAGGGTGGTGGAGCACTGGAACAGGCTCCCCAGGGAGGTGTCACGGCCCCAGGCCTGACAGTGTTCAAGCAGAGACTGGACAATGCTCTCAAACACATGGTGTGAACCATGGGATTGTCACATGCAGGGACAGGAGTTGGACTCAATGATCCTTGTGGGTCCCTTCCAACTCAGGACAGTCTATGATTCTGAGGATAAATCCAGTTGTTGGCTTTAAAAAAATATTCAAAGCACTTTATAATAGGTATTCTTATGCCTTTTAGTAGGTCAGTGTCTCTCTATAGCTTTTGCACTTTCAGCATATACAACCTCAATTGCATTGATTCAGTCCTCCTATGAAAAAGTAATATAAAATACCTTGGGCTTGAGCCTTACATTAAAGAAATAAAAATAAATAACTGTGGTCTGACTGCCTGTAGATTACAACGGCAAATTATCATGGTTCCTATTCATAAAGCAATTGGAATTTAATTTGGACAATTTCTCAAGTTGGGAAAACCTCTCTCTTTTAAGAATCATGTTTCTCCAGCACTGTAAGACTAACATTTACATATTGATAGGGAACAGAAAAATACAGGTGCTTTTTAAATAGCTAGTTAGCTCCCCATTGAGCCTGAGTTGCTGTCACTGTAACTTTTAACATTTTGACCTTTTATTTTATTTTTTCTAAATGGAGATTGCTGCTCCATTGCATGAGCCAACAGAGGAATTTTGAAGAAGATTCTGCCAAAAGTGGGGTGTTTAGTTAACTTCAAATGTTGTGTTATCCTCACAATAAACCCACAAATGCCCACGTCTCTCACTTTCTCAAGTACTAATGTGATTTGAATTGATACATTTTGTTGTCTTCTAACCTGACCTTTAGTTGTTTTGAGCAGTACTGTTAAGATAAGTAATGTGCTCACAGAAGAACAATTTATCTTAGATACAGATCACAGGAGGATAGTGTTGCAAGTGTGAAATAAACAGAGGTAACTTAAACCACTTGCTATCTCAGGTTCAAATCCACCCCCACTTTTTTGGAGATGCAGGCAAGTGCCAGCTCCCAGTGAATTAGTGAAACAGGTTAGTGCCTTGTCTCTCAGAAGTTTTTACTCTCTGTTGCTGGGTTACTCTGCAAAGTGAGATCTTTGTCTATTTGCTAGTGAAAATACCCTTGTATACAAGCTCATTGTATTTATTCATCAGTACTTTGCCCTAAGCTGAGAGTCAGGTACAGGATCCACTTTCTTTGCCATGTAGGACCTTTCTCCTGCTGACTTGTATTGTTTCTGTGAGAAAGACAGACTTTTTAACTGAATGATGACAGATACAAAATCAGGACAAAAAAAAGAGACGTGTTTGTTTTACGGGGTAACTTGTAACATATTTGTGGAACCTCTTGTATACAGAGCACAGATGGTTTTACCTGCCAGAACTGGGAAGCAGAATGGAGAGAAGCAATAGGGCAACCAGGCACTGCATGAGTTACAATATATGTATTACCCCAAATATCAGTGTTAGAAGGCTGACATTGTGATAGTGTCTTCTGCTTAGCACTGCATTGCCCAGCTGGATCCTGAGCAGCACCAGTAGCTGCCCTGTACAGTGTCTGCTTCAAGCAATGGGGAGATGGCATCCTGACACCCACAATACCACCTTACTCAACCAGTTTTCACATTTGTCTAGCAAAGTGCCTAAGCAAAGCAAAGTTATTACACATCTGATATTTGTGGGAATCTGTGGGGCTCGGGAGGGTCAAAGATGAGGCAGCACAGGGATGTTGACATGAAAGGGGTCCCACCACTGGTGTCATCTTGGAGTAGCCTTCCTTGTAGAATGAAGTAGCCCTCTTGGCATATGGGACCAGGACCTTGCATGCAGAAGGATCACATAGATGAAGCCATAGATGACTCCTCAGGAAAGAGAGATCCTTGCCTTCTACATCTGTAATCCAAGTTCTGCTGTCACTGCAAGAGTCAGGGATATTGCAATAGTTCTTTAACATAATTGTCATGAAATATTCAAACAGCACAGCTTAAATAATACTGTAAAACATCAATAATATGGCATAACGACAAAAATACTACATAGTCTGAAAAAACAAATTGCATCAGGCCAGCTTCTGTAGTGTTCGGTACCAGATCTTTCAGGCTAATAAGAAGCTTGCCCAATGTGCTTCCTTTCCCAAAGGGAAAATCTTGAAGTGAGGACACTAGTTGATTTTGCATCAGAATCTGCAAAAGTTTATGTGTATTTTTGCTCTTTATTGTTAATAAAAAAGTAATAGCAGAAAGCACAAGAATATTGCAGAGAATAAACAAATATGCAAAAAGCCTTTCTGTATAATTGATGGCTTTATCTAAAAGTCTCTCTAGTATTTTTCCTATCTCAAGGCAAGATTCACTTTTTTCAAGCTTGCCACGCTTCACGTCAAAATAAGCAAAAAATATCCGGTCAAAATATAAGAAGGAAGATAACACAACACTCTGAAACCCACTCACATGATCTGCTTTTTATCTTTCACCATCTGTTTCTTCCACACTTTTTAGGATAAGTTTATAGTAAGCCTTTAAACCCCAGATAAAGAATCCCAAGCTAGATAATTAGAGGCCTTTTCTGTCAGTAGTACTATATAATAAAATTAATACTGATCTACCACAACAAAGAGGAAATACTCAGAAATTAAAGCCTCAACCCACTAATGGCCGTATCACTAACAATAACAGGACATAAATATATTGAATGAGTGCTTTAGAGATCCAGCAGTATCATCAGTGTTTGAGATGAAGTTGGTCTTTTTGGACAAAATTCTTATTTTACATACTCTGGACTCTGGAAGGACTTGCTGAAAAAACAGCTGAAAAATTTCACATGCTTCTTTTCCCAAACCAGCCAGCCCTTCAGATCATCAGGTACATGGGACCAACTGTTGTCACTCTGAATAAATTTGGACTTAAAGCAGAAATGGATTTCTCCCACCCATCTGTCCATCTGTAGTACACAAGATATTAGACAAGTGATCACAACTGCCCCTTCTAGAATTAAAATCCACCAATCTATCTTCAAAATATGATCTTCAAAACTGTATATGCTTGCTTCCCTGACTACATAGCTCTCTGAATATATTTTTCAATTCCCCACATTTTGAGAGTCTTGTAAAACTATGTTTTAAAAAGAACATTTATAATGTATGTGTTTTCCATTTAGTCTCCATTTTCAGTCTCCTAGGAGTTAAGAAGGCCAGACCTTTCTTCTTGCTCTACATATGGTTGGCAGCAAATAAAGCAGTTTTCATTTTGATGAAAAATCTTTGTGTATAACCTGTCACCCTGAGGAAGAGGCACATCCTGTTTAATAAGAATTTCCTTCAAGCAATCCAAGAAAAGTCCATTCAGAATCTGCATGTGACCAAAATAAAAGAGTGGGGAATGATTCGATTACACTATGTTGTAATGAGAATGTGAAAAGCAACAAATACAGTATGTACGTAAGCTTAGAGGGCTTTTAGCCTTTGCATCTCCATATTGCTTTACAGAGAAAACACAGATTCAGAATAATTATTTATTTATTAATGAGAAAATGGAATGTGATTAAATTTGCTGGCACTAAATTTTTGTCCTTGATATTGAGAATGACATAAGATGCCAATTAACAGTAATGTGAAATAGTTTCACAGCTTTTAAATTCAAGAAACTACTAAAGATTACCTAGTTTGTTAAACTTCACTCCCATAGGCATTGTCAGTCTTCCTTGACACTTGTGGACACATTAAGGACATTCAAGAAGTGATTGGTTACATTCAGTTCATTAAATAAAAGCCCAGCGAGATTAGGTTGCTTATTAAGTACAGAGACAGTGTTTCTGGTTAAAGAATTCCCCGCATGGTAGTTTGCTGCAGGCTGTGAAAGTATTGTGGTGTAATAATTATGCCTCTACAAATGCTTATCTGGTTCTCGTATCCTCACCTATGAACCACTGTGGGACTTCGCTGGGAATTGGTTATGGGGCTTTCATCCAGCACTGCTTTCACCTGCTCTGACACAGTGTACTCCATTCCTATGAAAGCATTAGTCAGATCAGATGCCTCAGTTCTCAAAACCCAACTAAACAGACCAACCTGTCAGATTTGCCATTGTGTGAAGATACAAGAGTTCAAAACGTCACCAGTGCCAAAAAAAGTATCATTTTAAAAATACTCAGATCACAGCAGCTGGTGAAGCATGATGCATAAAAAGGCAATTAATCTACTCTCCTCAGCCTCTCAGACTCCCAAAAAAAATGAAAAAAGAAGGAATTCTTTCCTTGACTCTGAATTTGGGGACCTGTATATCCCTGGGCCTGTGAGCAATGCACACAGGCAGGACATCTGAGAAAATTCATTCTATCCCCTTCCCTTTCTGTGTCCAGTCTCAGATGCTGGTTAGGAGAAGAGAATACTTCCCCACCATGGGAGGGACTATGTGTAAGGAAGGATGGAATTGTATTCAGAGTCACAGGATCAAGATTCATCCTCTGCTCGCCCAGGCTGAAAAATCAACCCAAAAGGAACATCTGGTTGATCCTTTTAAATCACCTTTTCAAAACACAGCAAAGTTTCACATAGCAACCAGCAAATAGATGGGAAAATACAGAAAAACAGAGCTGATGTCTACTATAAACATTCACACAACAGCAAAGCTGAGGGAGGTGGGGTTAGCTCAGGAAGCATAAAATACTAGTGAGTTTACCCCTTGTTCTTTAACATGCATTTTTAACTTCCATCTAGGAAGACATCCATTAATAATTTCTCAAAGTTGAGTGAAGTTCGTTGTATACAGAGAGTAGGAAGACTTACTTTGCTGTTTTGCTTATGTTTTCTCATATCCAGAGCTACAATTTCTGAGTTTTCTACCAACTCAGCAAAGATGCAGCGAGTTGCTGATTCTGTTTCATCTTAGTTCTCATCTGTAACGTGAGTGTGAGTCATCAGACAGTGACCTTATAGACAGACTTTGGAGGCCTATTAGACTGATTTTATAAACATTTAGATTACAGGGAAAGCATACAGTCACCAAACTTTTTCTGGAGGTAATCAGTGTTTGGGAAGAGATTTTTCTGTTGCTGTAGGTATAAGGTTAGATAGAGAACAAGAATGAATCCTTCTGGTGTGCACCTGATGGAGCTGGCAGCTTTGGAGTGGAGAAGACATCATTAAATATGCAGTGACACACCAGCATGTAGTTTTGTTCTGATTTACCTTTCACAAAAAGGTAAACAGCTGTGAGAAAAGATTGGGTACCAGTGATCTGATAATCATGGAAGAGAATCCTGATTTTTTTTTCTCAAAGCTTATCAGAAAACACTAAAAATAGAGCTGAAATAAGTGTTACACCCGACAAGAACAGAAACTTTTACATCTAGTAAGGTTACAGGATATAATACATTTTCTTAACTAAGAGGAGAAAGATTCTTGTTTGTTCTCAGTTCTCTGAAAGCTTCTCAGCCATTTGACAGGTTTCTTCAATTCCCTTTTCCTGCTCACAGAAACTAACCCTGTACCTATTGCTCAAAAACACTTAGTGGGGCAAGTACTACATTGATAGAAGACAAGCACTTTGTAGGGAATGGCTTTCCAGTGCTCTTTGCCATCTGCACCAATTTCTCTAATTCGATGACCCACTTATTGAAAAACTTAGTCAGAAATGGAAGGATATGAAACAGTACATTTAGATTCATCTATATGTAGCAAGATGGCCCTTGAGATTCTGATTCATGACTGAGTTCCTATGTGTAATGGTACTGCAAGTAATAAATAATCATTGGCCTGCCTGAGTCTGCCAAGGGGAATCTTATTTTTATTTAGGCAGAGGATGTTTTGCAATTAAAAACAATTATTCTAGGACAGGGAAAGTATTTCTCCTTTGAGAACAGTAAGGCTGCAGATTAATGTACGTCTCTCTTGAGAGTCTCCTTGCTGCCTGCTGCTGAGAGTACTTAGATGCAGGTGAAGAGGCAAGAAGAGGGACAGGAGCCTTGTGTGTGACTAAACACTAAATGTCACCCAAGGAATTGATTTTCGGTGTCATTGCAACAGTGGTTCTGCAGTTAATTTGGTTCTTCCTATAACATTTGAGTAGAGTTATCTGAAGGAAGGTAAAGCCATTTCACAAAGGATTTCGGCACTTTGACATTTGGTTCTGTTCTGCTATGGATTGAGAACCACAAGTGCCACAATTATCTTTGAAAGCAAGAGGAGCTCTAAACCCACAGCAGACTGGTGGATCTTGGGGACCTTTTGCTGCCAAGGAGCTGCAATACTGGGAGAAGTGGTAGATAAGCTTGACAGGAAATCATACATATGTTTTTGACAGAAACCTATGGATTTTGAAACTCACCCCTGTTCTGTTCAAAACTCTGGTGAAACTGAAGGGCTTCTGCAGAATGTTTCAATTTAACAAAGGTTGCTAATGATGACAAAGTGGGGCATCATCCATATCAGCAAAAGTTACAACTATTTGAAATACAAACAAAGATGTTGAGTCTAATTTTCTGCAGCTATGTAATCAAGTTACTTTGCTTTTAGGTCACTGTGCAACAAAAATTTGATTGTTTCTTTGAATAATTTGGTATGATACAAGGAACTGCTTGGCTAAAGTTTTGGTCATTTTTTTTTCATCATATATGGATCCAGTTGTATTTCCCTTCCCAACTCTCTCCCTGCACCCACAGGCTGTATCCCATTATGTCATGTCATATTGGGTTACCTCGTAATTTAGCAACACATGCCATGATGTGACATCCCATAATTCAGAGAGACAGGAACAAAGTACTCTAAACAGTAGAGCGATTGTGCTGCTGTAATATCTGGGGCATCTGCAGAGTGCTGGATGATGCACAGGTTTTTAGCTTTCTGAATAAAAGTTGGATAGCTCAGCAGATATGCGATGCTTAATGGGCTAAAATGCAAGTGTAATCATTACCATAAACAACCTGGTGCCTAGAGTCTTAGCAGCCCATGAAGCAGAAAGTAATCAGTTCAGCCTTCTCCAGCGAGTGTCACTGCAGCTTCTACATGTGACTTCAAGGTGCCTGAATGGATTCAAAGTGAAAGAGAAAAGTAGAGCAGAAATGCCATTCAACCGATAATACCCAGATTCTTAGAGGAGTTGTTATTTGGAAATGCCTTGATGAACAGCACATTGATGACCGAGCTGTTTGTGCTTCTAGTGGGGCTGGCGTGTAAAACGTGCTCATTCTGTGGACTCATACTGGTGATTATTCATTCTCTTTGTTGTGGCTAGGCTTCCAAAGAAGATAAGACCCTCCCTGTGCTGTCCAGAGTAATAATCCTAAACCAACATCTGCTTTACAAGATTTTCAACCTGAGATTTAACGAGCATGCAGCAAATTAATAAGGGGACACATGTTGCAGTACAAAGACCAAATAACAAGTTAGAATGGTTTTAACAGTCAATGATCCTCATCAGCATATCCTGCTAAAGACTCTTATCTTGTAGGTGAGTTTGGTGTTTCCAGGACTCATCATCAGGAATTTTCTTTCAGATATGAAGTTAGTGTAGATTGTCTAATTTGCCACAGAAAGAACAAGAGCAGCTCATTCTTGAGGAAGGAAATATTGTCTGTTTATATGTTTCAGTCATGGCAGGCTCCTTCCCTCTTGTGTAAGAAAGCAGCAGATTTGCATTTAGCTAGCTCAGCCACAACTTCTCCTCAGCCGTCCATACTGCAAAGAGCACAAGATCAGAACAGAAGGAGCAGGACACTGCTGAGGTTTCAGGAAGGTGAACAGAGGCAATTAAAAATGAAGCAGATAAAGAAAATGGTAATGGCAGGAGTTACTGCACCAGCCTACATAAGTGACTGGCAGAACACTACCTGTCAAACAATGATTTAGTGAAATCACAGGCTGTAGGTTCAGTTCCTAGAGCCAATGAAGGCTTTAGCTTCATTTGTCTAATTTTCTCATCTGAAAAAAACCAGATAATTACAAAATTTCCAAATCTTTGTCATTTGTAGCTGTGAGGTCCTTCAGGAGGACCCAAATCTTGTCCAGTTTTTCCTATCCCAGGGTGATCCACCCCCACTTAAGGTTCTGCACTGAACCACAGAGAAGATTATTGCTGCTTAATGCTAACAATAATAGTTGTGTTAGTGTTAAGTAGCATCAGGAAAGACACTGGGAGCTGATTGTGCTTCCACTGTTCTTTCCACTGTGCCTCAAGCACAGAGAGAACGTTAGCCTTTTTGACTAAGTAGATATGTAAAATCAGTACACCAAAACTCTGTCAGGTTAATATTTATTTTACAAATACTCTTTAAACAGGAAGAAGTTACATTCCACACTCTAACTGTAGACCTGTACCCAGCTACGTAGAGATGTAACCAAGCTGCGTGCAAAACATTGAACAGAAAAGGAGCTACTGCATTTACCGTAGCACTTATCACTTTATATAACATAATAGTATTGCTGAATTAAACCTATGACTGCTGTGCATTAAGGTTTTGCCTCATGTCCTGGACTATCAGTTATGGTCACTTACAGTGGATTTTAATGCTTGGCCATGTGAGCAATCGGAGTCCAGAAAAGTTTAAAGAAAGCATGTGAGGTCATAGGTCTTGAATCCAAATAACTCTAGCAGAACCCCATGTTCATGGCTACGCTACAAGGCTCATCTTTTTCTTACTCCATACACACTTTGCTCTGTCCCTTGATTTGTTTTGCTGAGTATCAGCTTGTGATATGAACTTTCAGAGAACTGGGTGTCATATATTCATAGCAACGGAAGGTTGCTTCTCTTGTTTCTTATGCACACGAAGTCCAGCCGAAATCCTTTAAAATAAAAAATGAAACATTTACAGTTCTAGCATGCATATTTTGTTTAATTACTTGGAAGAAATTTGACTCAAAACTCAGAGACACAAAGTACCATAACCAAAGTATTTCAGATTTTGGGGTGTTTGATTCTTTTGACAAACAATCAGTATTTTCTGCATTAGCCAGCCACTCTACAGAATTTATCTCTTAGTGAAAAATTCACTTTTCCCTGAAAAATTATTCTCAGCCAGACACTTCAGTAAATCCATAAAATAGCAATTCCTGTATTCTCTGCAAATGTGTTTTTCTTTCTTATAAACAGTTAAGATCAGCAATAGACTGCTACCTGGAATAATAGCCACACACTGTCCTGAATACAGCAAATACTTAAAAAGCTTTAGAACTTAAAAAACAGCAGAAAAATGTGTACAAATATTACTACTTTTCTGTTACAATATGTTAAATACATCAAAAAGTAAAGAAACAAAAAATTCAAGGAAAACAATTTTGATTTCCTTGAAAATACGATTAAAAAGAAGAAAGGTAAATAATTTAAACAGGTATTTTTGAAGCCCTGCTGTTAGCAAAGCTTCAAAATACAGAAGAGTGTTTCAAAACATTCTTTAACATGAATATGTACATTTTCATAAGGATGTCCTTTGGTAAGCTATAAAAGAAAACAATAATGGCAGATAAACTGAAGTTCTTTTCTTAGAACCAAAATTAAAAATAAAACAAAACAAAACAAAAACAACAACAAAAACCCCAGAAAAATAAAATAATCTCCCAACTTCAAAAGAGTTTCAAAGCATCAGGTTCCTTAAGCTTGAAACATAATTTAATAACTTGTGTTTAGCAATACAGTGTAGAGCTTTGAAAACTTGAGAAAACAGGAAAAAATTAGTTGTATTTTTTTATGATTAATAAAAATATGTCCACAAAGGTGTTTGTGTTGTGATACCCCTGACCTTTGTGATGTATGAACATGTCATACCCAGAAATATTTTTAACTTTTGGTTTCTTTTTTCCTGTAGATTTACATTAAATAAAACGTTGTTTGAGGCCAGCTTTCCCAACTGCAATGTATTCAGCTCAGAAGTCTGTTTAGAAATTAAGAAAAATAAAAACAAACTCTTTCCTTCCCAAAAGATGGAAGAGACACCGTGCTGCATAACCATTTTACTTCATTCAAAGTGTGCCTGCACTCTGGATTTTGTTAGTTGTGAGGGTTGCCATGAGCTGTATATTTGTTGATATTTACTTGCATTGACCTTGTAATTTCACTAAAAGTAGAAATTAGCTGGTGCCAGAAGACTCAGTGATCACATAAGCATTGTCACATAGTGCTTTCATTCCATGTAGACTTACTCTGTCTCTCTCTAAGTGGGGAGAGTAATGCAATAATTAGCTTAGACTGGGTGTGTTACTTTTATTTGTGTAAAGCTGAATGAGACAAATCCCCTATGCCACGATTTTACAAAAATCAAGCACTTGTTATTGCCTAATCTGCAGCTCTGGCAAGATCTTCATAGCTCCTTAAAAATGCACAGGTCAAAAGCTCTTCCTTAGTCTGTGATTTTCTGAATGTTTTTGTTTCCTGTTAGTAGCTGCAATTAGCAAAAAAATGCTGATAACAGATAATCAAATGCTGGTGCTCTAGTCTTTATTGCATAGGGCTAGGGGTGAGCTATCAGTCCTTTTCTTGGAGTCCTGGTGAATGTTAAAATGGGTCTGTTTCTATAGGCCTACTTATGGCAAGGCATGAGTGTGGAAGGAGCTGAAATCTTTCTTCTAAGTACAAGCCTCTTTTCATAGATGTCAGGTAAACATAGAATATTTTGGGAGGGATATTGTGGGTTGCAGCCATCTCTTATTGACATTTGTGCTCAGTTCTCCGTACAGCACCCTGTGTACATGCATTTAAATAACATTGTTTCTTTAAAAATAGGGGTAAAGCTTGAAATTTGAACTCTCTAGCTTAGTGTGTTTGCTGAACAAACACTGAAGGGAGCAGGGAGGTAAATCGCTGTTGCACGCTGAAGGGAAGCGTGGCATTACTTATGAATGACTGCATGCATGGCTGCCTGACTCAATGAATGAATCACCCAGAATAAGACTGTGCAGCTTGAATGAGCACAAAAACTGCTCCGACTTTCGGTTACAAAGCTTAATCATAAATATTGTATATTCTACAAGGCAAGGAAGGAAGCCACCGTCAGACCCAGTTAATGTGTTTTATTTCCAGGGCTGGTCACGTTGGATCATTGTGGTGCTGAGCCCTCCAAGATCACCTGTGGGTATACAGTCCTTTTGGCTCCAGCAGCACAAACATTTCAAGCCAGGCTGGGGTTCATTGACCTGATGGGTTGCATCATATACACACTCATTAAACAGAGCAGAACCATCAGGGAATAATTATACTATAAACTGCCTCTTATACTACAGAGTTTTAAAATTCAGGAATGTTTTCTAATCACTTAAATATTTCCGTGGTGGCTTCCATTGCTAAATAAAGCTAGGTAGACCTTAACAGGCCAACATTTATAGGATGTTTATAGCATGGCAAATGCCTGATGTCAGACTATCTAAAATACAGCTGACATTGACAATTTCAGCTGATGTACCACATTTTGGAGCCTTGGAAGCTTTCATAGGAAACAGATTTCAAATTATGAAATACTGTCTGCACTGAGGGACAGTGTCTGTGCTACAACTAATTTAACTCCACAAGTGGAAGTTACATATTGTAGAATCAAAATTTTTACAATATTTGTTTTGATTTTGAAAAAGAATGAAAAAAAACCAGCACCATATTTTGCACGCTTCAGCCTCTGCTTGAAAAATAGTTTTACTACTTTTTGTACTTAGCAAAGTTACTATATTGTGATGATCAGAAGATAGTCTATTTGTCCAGTAAAAATAAACCTTCATGAATAACAAGTGATGCTGGAAATCCACTCAAATGCTTTGAATACTTTAGGTACTTCAAAATCTTTTAGGATTTCGAGTTTGATTTCAAGCTTTATGACTAGAAATCGATTTGTACTGATAAGCTATGATGTACGGACAAATGATGACATTTCAAAACACCACTTAAAAAAACCCAAACATAATGACCAAATTTTTAAAAAGAGACTACAAAAATGTCTCTGTGGGGTAAGCCAGATGATTTTTAACCAAACAACATCATGGTTGTTTGGGCTTTGAGCCTAGGCAGGATTAGATATGATACAGATGTGTTTTGTGACTATGTCACACAAAAAATGTATCCTGAAATTAATTGATGGGATAGAGTAGAGCACATAACATAAATTGCAGAAAAGACTGCATGTAGATTGCAGCAAACAAATTTAGAGCAAAATTTCAAGGCTAATATCGAAAAGTTACATTTACAGAAATGATCCAGCAAATATGAAGAGAGTGTTCTGGGTTTTGGTGTGGTTTGTTTTGTTTTGGTTTGGTTTGGTTTGGTTTTGTTTGTTTGTTTTGGTTTTTTTTTCAAAAAAACCTGTTTAAGATGGAAGTAGGTTGCTCCAAATGAAATGAATAGTGTCTTGAGGTGAGGTGAAAAAATGTATAAGTAGCAGATAATTAGACTGTGTATCTTATTTTGCAAATACTTAATCTGCTCTGAATAAATGGCCATTTAAGAGGTTTGTAGTGGGATCAGCAGTAGCTCACATGCAGCTGTACATGTTGAGCCCGGGTTCATTTAAACATATGTGGACAAGCTTTGCAGGAGATCACTGCTGAGACCATAAGCAGTGTTGTCATGCACCAGTGATGTCCAGATGGACACTAACTTAGTCACAGCCTCACAGATACTTGCAGAAAATCTCCACTGCTGCTGGGAACCTGCCCCAGGCAGGTCAGGAGGTGTGTTCATGGCAAAGGAGACCCTCTCCTTTAGTGTCAGACCTGCCCTTACAAACCTTGGATACCAGCCAAGCTGTTCTCTGTCAGCCATCTAGAGCCTGTGCTTGAGAGGTAAGAATATGATGTTAGGACATGCTTTTCTGCAGGATCCTGGTTACACGTGGGACAGAGAGGTCAGTTGCTAAAAACACAGATGCTCACTGCATGATCTGCTGTGACCACAGCCATGTCCACGGCTCCTCACTGCTCCTGTGAGTACACAGCTGTTGACATCTGGTGTGGATTTGAAATATCACACTGGCAATGCAGATTGGCATTTCCTAGGACATAACATCTAACATTTGTTTCTTGTAATCAGACAGGACTGCTCTTAAAGAACACGGGAGCTGCAAGCCGCATGCTGCTTATTTCGGAGATCCAAAGGACAGGGAAGTGCTCACAGATGGAGGTGACAGAGGCTTCCCAACGTGCTTTTGTGGACACATTGCAATGAATATGCAGTAGGTTTTGCTAATTTATCCCACGTGTTGGGAACCATGGTGTCAACAACACCAGGACAGTGTCACTGCCAGTCATGCAGTGCTGTCCTACCACAGGGGCCATGGTGCAACAATTCAAGAGTTATGCACAGTTTACAATCTGTAGACATCCTCATTACTTCTAGTTGTTCTCTCCTTCTCTGTTAGCTCTAGATCTAGAAATTTCACCCTATTACAACCCTTCCTACTGCAGCTGATTTCCCCATGAGGTGCACACTCTGTCTTCCTCCAGGCACGAGGCTAGAGTCCTGCACAGGATTTCAAAATACCTTCTAGCTCATGAATACAAAACTACTATAAGTGATCTATAGAAATGCAAGCAGAAAAAATAGTGTTTTGTCCAGATGTAATATCTCATGTAGGCACATGAAAATACTTTTGTAAAGGGGTACACCCCTCCTCCTTGCAAACATAAAGGCACGGCTACAACCTGATGGTTGGCTGCCCTTGCAAAACCTCCTGTTGGGGCAACATCTGATCTGCCAGCAGATCCTGCTTCCCAGCAGTTCACTGCCTGGGCTTCCCTGCACAGCAGCTGCTTCTACTCACACACAGCTTTCAGGACTCTGCTGAACCATATCTCCTCTGATCACAAGATGTATTTCCTCCTCCTGTTTGGTTGGCACCGTGGGGTGTAGTGTGGGGTGACAGTGCCTTCCCCCCCTTGCTGAGCTGGGGGGCTGGAGGAAGAGAGTTGAGGTAAGGAACTAAGATTAAGTGTCTTGAAATGCATCAGAAAGATTTGTTATGATAATTTAACCTGCAGCGTTACGCAGATCCAAAGCTACCCTCGCTCTCCTACTCTTCCCTGGGGTTAGAAACCTGTATAAAATGTGAACAACAGATCCAGATCTGGAGCCTGTACACCTCCAGGTTTCTGTTTGCCTGTTCCAGTCTGGGGTTGAGGTTTGATCCAGTTCAAAAGCTGGGGGAGGACTATGAAATGCAGGTGTGCTACAGGAGGCAGACCTCCTCTTTGTTCCCTCCAAAGCAATGCAGCAGAGAAAATGACAACTTCTGCACAGATACTCCCAATTGTAAGTGTGGAGATGTTTCTGGTCTCAGCTATTTTAGAAACCAAGTTTCCAGGTCAAGTCTTGCATGTATTTTGAATGTAGATTCTTGTATTTGCTGTCTTTCCCTTGGATTTCTCTGGCAGATCACATGGTGCAATACTGAATGCCTGAAAATAATAATACAGGAATCAGTTTTCACACGTTCCTTTTTGATTCATTCCCTCAATTCAGCTTTTTTGGATCTGTTTTACTATGATTGTAGCTAAGCAAAGAGCCCTTTCAGTGAGGAAGTCAGTAATTTTTTTAAAAAAATGTTTGATTCTGAATAACTGAGTCCGGTGAGTCATGTAGCAGGAAAAAGTTAAGACTCACAAACACTGACTCCAGTAATATGTTGCTTCTATTAGTAGCAATCTCTTTATGACCTTAAGACTTCCGTAGCAGTATAAATATTTTACATGGTTGAAGCAATTCGAATAATCTTAGTTAGCTCAAGCATTAAAAATGCAGCAGTAAAGAAAAGGAAGCTTGCTAACAGCGTTCAGGCTTAGAATTATAGTCACAGTCATGACCGTGTCACTGCATGGTCATAACTTGCCAGGTGGATTTACAACACAGGAATGCATGTTGGCCAAACTGCAGAGAGCTGAAGCTGGGACCTCCAAAACCAAAGATCATAAGCCTCAGTTGAAGTGCTGTAAATACTCAGGGTGAATCCTGCTTCTGTGGACTAAGTGCTACATGCAGGCAGTTGCAGTAGCATGCAGATATTCCTCAAACTATGAATTGCAGTGACTTTATAAATCATGCAGATTTCATGTTTATCACTGTGGTAGTCACAGTTTGGTAGGCACTCTATGTCAAGGGTAGAGAAATTTTGGTTACATCTGTAATCCTAAATAAAACAAGGCTGCTCTACTAGAGCTCCTGTGGGAGTCAAATAAATGCAAAAAAATTTCAAAGGATAATATAGGCAAAGCAAAATAATTACTTTGTTTGAGAGCTTTTTTCAGTTGGAAAAAAAAATAATGTAGGGACTGGCCTACAGGCTATCAGAGTGGTGTTTTCATAACATGAAACTGGAGCTATATGTTGCGTATGTGCGTAGGAGACAGAGTTGAGACTTTCAGGTACCAAACTTTAAAATCCAAAAATAAACACGGCCCTACTGAAGCTCATGCAAGCATTCTTCCTGATTGCTTTGCTTTCTGATTTTATATACTTGTTGTCTATCTTCTTTAAATTTCATGCTTTGAGGGTAGTAACACTTGGCAGCTGTGGTTCTTATTGTGAATTCAGTAACAAACAGTGCTAAGGATGATTAGTTTGTTTGCAGGTTGTGTGTGGAAAAAAAATCTTCAGAACTAGATCTAATGTGGATCTGCTACATGAGCTAGGCCATGCTGGCCTCATGTCTTAGCCCAAGCACTGGCCTGGACATGGCCTCTCAGAAGAAGGCAAAACCATGCATTTTGAGTATCATGTATGCAACCTCTTTGTGATGTGTATACCATGACTTCATAAGAAATGCAATTTCTTAACTCTTGGTGATTGTCATGACCCATGGACCCATATCAAGTTCAATATTTGCTGAATGAAACTCCTTCGTTTAAGGACTGTGGATACAGTATTCCACAAAGAACTTATTGCACAAGCAATATTGGCAGATCAGAAAACATTTTCATTAAAAGAGTACATTTTCCTATACACATGAAGGTGTGTTTCTTTCTGCTCTTTTCTTGACCCATAGAGAAAAGATACATGAGCAATGATGAAGGCACCATAGCTCACTCTCACTGCAGACTGATTGTGGTGTTACTCTCTTATTTACTCTAGTTTTCTAAATATTTAGCCGATTATTTTAATAATTTATCTATCCTTTGCTTCAAGCTATTGCTATGTAAACTTCTGCTAGGGTCACCTTGAAACATTTTATTTTCAACAGGAAGAACCCCCATTGTCTTTACTCTTCCTCATATCCTAGTTTAATTAAAACTAATTGCTTTTTCTTTTGGTTAATGTCACCGTATTTCCAATGTTGTTCCATTATTACCTAGATTATTGCAGTTATATTCCCAGTCAATGTCATTGCTAGACCCAGGGCTTCCCAGAAAAGAGACTAACACATAAGCTGTGCCTTTTCTTTCACACACAATATGACCTGAACTTTATGTAGGACTGTTCACATGAATAAATAGTTGACAAGGTGAATCAGAGTTGAAAAATCTGGCCTTGAAGCTTAACCAAGAGACTTAGCAGATCAGTTCTCTACAGATATATGAACAATGTTATCATTTTATTAAGACAAATACTACTTTGGTATATAGAATAAACAAGCTTCCTCTGAGTCCTGTCATATGATATTCATGCTGAATCCGCTTGAACAAGAGTACATTCATTTCATAATAAATAACTGATGGTTATACAACACCTTTGACCACAAAGCCTTATAAAGAGTGTCTTGTGTTCCTTTCACAGTTACAAAAAAAATCAGAAAAAAGTAAGGCAGAAGTTTAATAGCATGAGTAAACTGCAAACAGATGACAGATATATCACAAGCAAAAGACTAGCTTTATCAAAGAAGGGGTTTTTTGCCTGTTATTTGCTTGAAGCAAGCAAACACTCTGAATACACTTACAGGGAAACCAAGTCACAACACTTAATTGACCAATAGTCACAGAAACTGTTGTTGGAGCTTGCTTTAAATCTCAGGAGCTCTTGTCCTCCAGTTCTTTGTTCACAATCTTCCTGACTTCTGTGAACTGCATGAAAACAAACAGTAGTTTTAATCAACTTTTTTTTTTTTTTTTTCCCCCCTCCACAAGGAGACAAAAAATAAGGAAAAAAGAGGAAAGCATTTATCAGGGTTTGAAAATGCTGAAATTCACTTCAGCATATTGAAAAGGGCTTAGAGCTCAGGGAACTCTTGACATGAATCTGTTTCTAGGAATCTGCAGAACAAGTTTGTTCTTCTCATTATTAAATTCATTGTTTGGATGACTATAAGCATATTCATGGAAAACATAAGTAAATCACAAAAGTCTTATGGTAGTTACCATGAGTAGTCATTCATCTGAAACTTCATCTGAGAAGTATATTCATCATTCATTACTTCAATATTGCTGTTGCACAACCAGATAGTACAAACAAAATTATATAGTCTCGATGACATGTTCCTTACCACTAACAATACGCAGTGAATAATGCTGAAGTGTTCTCCTGGCAGACTATCTGCAAAGCAGGATGTGTCTATCTAAATCACGCAGTGAACCCCCAGAATTGCAGACAGGCAGGGAGTGGTCCTGAATGACTGGCAAACAGGAAAAAAACAACTAATAGTCATTGAAGGAATGATTCGTGGTACATCATGTGGTGTCACTTGCTCTTTTGTCTGCTTGTTTTTTTCTAGATATTAGCAAACTGAGCACACATTTCTTATACAATATTTACATTTTTGAAGTATGAAAGTCATCAGGCTAATACAGGTCTAACAGCTCCGTAGCAGTCTATGGGTATGGTTGGATCAAAATGAATTTTAAAAGAGTTTGAGTTTAGCATGTTTGAAGTTGAATCTTTCAAGGTGCATCTAAAGTTTTCTAGAAAGCCATAGATGTTATTAATATCTGCATGTTTGTAGGCTATGTTCTATATGTGCGTACTTATGAAGGTTAGAGCGTGGATGATAAAACATTCAGCTAAGATTAAACTCAATACTAATTCCCTATACAGATAGCTTTTTCATATATCTGTTCAGGTTTATCTTACCTCAGCCATGCTTGCCACCATTTTAGTCCTCTTACAATCATTTACACCACTGTAAAGTATGACTGAAATATTGTCCCATCACATCCTAACAGTTCTGGAGTACTGAGTGGAGTTCTGGGCTCCCCAGTTTAAGAAGGACAAGGAATCACTGGAGAGACCCCAGCAGAGAGCTGCAAAGATGATGAGGGATCTGGAGCATCATTCTTATGAGGAGAGACTGAGAGAGCTAGTTCTGTTCAGCCTGGAGAAGAGAAGGCTGAGAGATCTCATCAATGTTTATAAATATCTCAAGGGTGGTTGTCAAGAAGATGGAACCAGATTCTTTTCAGTGGTGCCCAATGATAGGATGAGGGGCAATGGGCACAGACTGAAACATAGGAGGTTCCATCTGAATGTGAGGAAAATTTGTTTACTTTGAGGGTGACAGAGCACTGGAACAGGCTGCCCAGAGAGATTGTGGAGTCTCCTTCTCTGAAGACATTCAAAACCTGCTTGGATGCATTTCTGTGAGATCTGCTCTAGGTGGACCTGGACTAGGTGATCTCCTGATGTCACTTCCAACCCCAGGCATTCTGTGATTCTGTGATTATCTCTGTTCCAAAAATGAGAGCTCATAGACCTAATACTGGTGATGTGTTCTGCATGTAAAGTACGCATGGGTTTTTAGAGACTTAAAGTGCAGAGACATTTACAGTCTTAGCACATTCAGTCTATGCCTTAGCATATCTAATCCAAAATTCTACCTTCTAATTGAAGAGATTTCTAAAAATGTGTTTTCCTTTTTCTGGAGCCAATATTCTTGAGTGTCTATTTTTTGCCTTTGTCAACACTACAATGCCCATATTGGTTTGCAAAACTATAGCATTGGTATTTCCAGAGGAAAAAAAAATACTGCTTTATTTCACACTATTTAAAAGCAAAGGGAACTGTGATGATGCTAGCACTTACGGTTATTTCAGGCATATCTGCAGAGACAAACTGCTTAGCTGGACCTTTACATTCCTTTCTGTGACAGAGATTTTTGCTGTAATGCTCCAAGACTGGTTCCTTCCTCTCTTTACCTCCTCATCTGCAGCTTTCGTACTTGCTTCTCTCTTAAGCAATGTGCAGGAAGAGGTCTCTCCTTAATTGATGCTTTTGTAGAGGTCCCTGTCACTGATAGTTTCCTATGAGAAGGTCCTAGAAATGGACCTTTCTTAGAACACACTACTATCACTGGGAGTCATGATATTCTGCAGTCAGTCTTAACATAGTGACAGCACAACCCTCAGCCACCTGAGTAAACGGTACTTGGTCACTGGTGACCTTATCTCCTGAACAAACCCTGCTCTGACAGGCTATCACTGCTCTAGTATCCATCCCAGAAAAAAAATAAGACTGTTTGATTACTCTTTTAGATCTGGAGACTTCCTACCTGATGAGTCATATTAAGCCAGCTTTACTTTTTCTTTTCTAAAAACGGAACATGTTCTGTACTCTTAAGGCTTGACTGAGTGCTTATTAGTCAATGGAAAACTTGTAATTTACTGCAGTGGCTTTTGATTTATTCTCCATTTACCTCCAGTTCCTGTACTGGTCAATTTTGACCTTTTTTTTGGAGGCTAAGGATTTGTTTTTATGCCAGTCACCTCACCCATAATGAATCTCCATCCCTCCCATTGGAAAAAAGCCAGCCCAGGTCCTTGACTAGCCATTTAAAATCAATAGCAGATTTTACCTTACAACCCATAGAACATGTGGGCTTTGGGACATGGAAGCTGGGGGAGGAAGTGTAACAAGCCATGCTTAAAAACAGGTGGTTTTGTGTTTTGCTGAGACATGTGCTGTTATTCACCCAGAGGAGAAAGGGAGGGCAGCAGAGAAGGGAGGGAAGTTTGACCCATATGGAAGCGTAAGAGGAAGTGGGAGAACTGAAGTAAATGTAATCAGTAGCATTGTATGGCAGTTTATAACCCGAATTCAAGAAACACAGCAAACTTTCAGTTACTTGATTTGGCTGAGAGTCAGTGAAAGGGATGTTACTTGGAGTTTTGAAGAATTTGGCAAGAGAACAACTACATGTGAATGATGTTACAAGGGAGGATGTAGTTCTGAGACAAAGATTTCATACAGATAATATTTGGCTCCAGACTTGCAAGATTTGGGTATCTCCAATACAAACACCACGACATTAACAGGAAAGATCAAACACACCCAATGAATTTTTATTACCTTATAAACATTGACAAAAACCGTCTAGCCAGCTGTGCTGATCATCTGCTCCTAGGTACATGAGAAGCTGAAAAAAAAATCTGAATTTTCTCCTCTTGCAAAACTCCACCTTAAAGTACTTCTTCTCTGAAAAGCTAGTATTGATACTATTTTTCTCCAGTTTCCAGTTTTCAGCTACTGCAGATCATTTACCACATCCCTGTGTAGTGCTGCAAACTCATTGCCTACTGACCCTGGTTTCCCGTTGAGCTGTGACTAAGCTGTCCCCCTGAGGCCTGGCTGCAGCAGCATGAGCGGACACGTGCCCTCACTGAGGACCCTTAATTTTGGTGAAATCAGTCTGTTGCAGTATTAACCTCCAGAAATTTGGATTTTGGCGATAGAGTGCACAAGGCATCTTTATGCCTTCTACCTCCTCAACAGAATATAAGGCATATGCCAAATGAATATCGCCTATCTGTTCAGCTGTAATGAAATAATTGTGTTCATCTTAGTGTTAAAGGAAAATATAGCCAGTCTTCCACTCCACTTTGGCTAAGTCAGTTTCTCACACCTCAAGTCCCCAGCTGGAAAATGGGGCCTGCTCTCTTCCTCTTATACATTGACAGTTTTGTCAATTCATGTTATAAATGCTTATTTTTTATATACTGCCAATGGACAACTTGGTGGTTCCCTGCTCCACACAAGTCAGGGCGGTGGGAACCTCCTCAAAAGTGAAGACCAAGTGTCAATAACAATCACAGAATCACAGAATCACAGAATGTTAGGGACTGGGAGGGACCTCGAAAGATCATCTAGTCTAATCCCTCTGCCGGAGCAGGAACACGTAGATGAGGCTACACAGGAAGGTGTCCAGGTGGGTTTTGAATGTCTCCAGAGTAAGAGATTCCACAACCTCCCTGGGCAGCCTGTTTCAGTGTTCTGATGCCCTTACTGAGAAGAAGTTTCTTATTAAATTTAAGTGGAACCTCTTGTGTTCCAGTTTGAACCCATTACCCCTTGTCCTACCTTTGGTTGTCACTGAGAAGAGCCTGGCTCCATCCTCGTGACACTCACCCTTTATATATTTGTAAACATTAATGAGGTCACTCCTCAGTCTCCATTTCTCCAAGCTAAAGAGACCCAGCTCCCTCAGCCTTTCCTCATAAGGGAGATGCTCCACTCCCTTAATCATCTTTGTGGCTCTACGCTGAAATCTCTCCAGCAGTTCCCTGTCCTTCTTGAACTGAGGAGCCCAGAACTGGACACAATATTCCAGATGTGGTCTCATCAGAGCAGAGTAGAGGGGAAGGAGAACCTCTCTCGACCTACTAACCACTCCCCTTCTAATACACCCCAGGATGCCACTGGTCTTCTTGCACACAAGGGCACAGTGCTGGCTCATGATCATCCTGCTGTCCACCAGGACCCCCAGGTCCCTTTCCCCTACGCTGCTCTCTAATAGGTCATTCCCCAACTTATACTGGAACCTGGGGTTGTTCCTACCAAGATGCAAGACTCTACACTTTCCCTCATTATATTTCATTAATTTTTTGCCCTCCAGACTCTCCAGCCTGTCCAGGTCTCACTGGATGGCAGCACAGCCTTCTGGCATATCAGCCACTCCTCCCAGTTTGGTGTCATCAGCAAACTTGCTGATAGTACACTCTATTCCCTTGTCCAAATCATTGATGAATATATTGAATAATACCGGCCCCAGTACTGACCCTTGAGGCACTCCACTAGATACAGGCCTCCAACTGGACTCTGCCCCACTGACCACGACTCTCTGGCTTCTTCCCTTCAGCCAGTTCACAGCCCACCTCACTACCCGATCATCCAGACTGCACTTCCTCAGTTTAGCTGTGAGGATGCTGTGGGAGACTGTGTCAAAAGCTTTACTGAAGTCAAGGTAGACCACATCCACCCCTCTGCCATCACACGCAGATCACATTTTCAAAGCAAAACACCATAATAACCACAGGAAAGACATAAACACATTTGCAGAGTCTACCAAGCCCAATCATGTATGGGTGTTTTTTCTGCAAGCTGATAAAGGCAGAAGATAAAAAAGAAACATCCTATGGGTAAGATATCTTGAAATGTAGGTATTGACAAAGTATTTTCAGCAGATCTCTGTAACAATCTTGACTGTTCGGTTATGGTAAATGTGATGGTGTCATATGTGTCAGACTGGCAATGACATCATGGTGAGATATGATACGGTGGCTGCTGCTGTTGCCTCAGGCCCTTCTCGTCTGAGCCTAACTTTGCCTCCAACAGCTCCTACTCTTTTTTTTTCTTCAGCCTCCTACAGTTGGAGAAAGAAGAGAGGAACAACTTCTTAAACAAAGTGTTCTGTAAGTGGTGATTGCCTATTGTTAGAGATGGGAGACTTGAAAAAGACAATTAGGCCATCATGTTGTCCATGTTGTGCAAGCTAAAAAAGAACAAAGAATTAGAAGGTCAGCATACTCTTCAGAATAGTTTGCAAAACAGAAATATATGATCTAGAAGAAAGATATTGTGAGTACTAGCCCTCCATTCCTATGTACTTGCATGGCAGGTACGCTTTTTTCCATTACATGAGCAGGAACCCTCTAGCAGTGCCATACTTTCTCAGGTAATTTATTAATGGCAGTCTAAATTACACATTGGCATTTTTGGAGAAGTTTTGCTCATGGCTCCCTGTGATCTGAGTGAGGTGTAAACAGGTGTAGCATGGAGAGGCTGGCCACACGGGGCAGGTACTCTGAAGTCTGCTTTCATTTAGGAACAAAAACCAGGCTGAAGTTAGGAGGGAGGAAATACATATCACAGCTGTGCCAAATATCTAATGCATAACTTTAACACTGGCAAAAGAGGAAAGGAAATTTGAACATGGGGAGGGGAAGTGTCTCTAGGGAAAAGGCACATTAAAAAGAATAAGAGGAACCCAGGACAAGTCTGTTCTTGATTTGAAGGCCCATAGTGCAGCAGTCTGCTGAGAGGAACTGAAAGACTCTCTTTTGTAACAACAGGGGCTTTGAGTGTTGCACAACCAGCTGAGAAGCATCCTGGGACATCCACAAGACTTCTGTGCATAAATATAGAGGAGGAGGGACTGTCTCACAGGAAGGTGGTTTTTGGTACTCATACTACAAACCTGGTAAAAATAACAATGTATTCTGGAGTCTGGAACTGATGCTATGACAGTGCTGGGGACAGGGGACTTAGTCACTCTCCACTCCTGAGTTTTACCTCTGCTCTTCCTCTCATTACTTCACAGGCCTGAGAAACAGAAAGGACTTGTGGCTTGATCTGCAGGTACAATTCCTATGTAGAGATCTTGCTTGCTCTGGGAACTTTTGGCTGCTGTGAGCAGAAGTGAAACTTTCCCTCCGTTCACTGGGCACATTTATTTTAGTCCAAAAGTTATCCTGTTTCATGTGCTTTATCCTCTTGTTTTATCCCTGTAAGTTATTTGTGTTAGAAAAAAATAAAGTTATATAGGATAGAAGAAAAGCCAGCAAAACTGAAGTGAAAAATCCATGTCTACCTGTGCATACACAGACAATTTCCTATGTCCTTTTCTTTATAACAAAATGGCTGCCCAAGTTTTCAGAAGCCTGATTCAGCACAAATTTTCCTGAAGACCTACTTTCATTGTAAGCTGAGCAGCAAGGACTTACACTGAATAGAATAGGAGCTATAATCACCTAGCACTTCTGAAAGTCAGGTCCAGAACCCACAAAGTACCCCCACTACTTTCAGGAAAATAAAATCAATTACTATCAGGATTTGGACTTTTCCAGAGTTTTTCCCTGCTTGAGTAGATCTCAAGCAGTGGGGTAAGTAAAAAATGCACCATTTCAAAGTTCAAAATATTTGCTTCTGTGAGTTGTTAGATGAAGGCATGTGTATTACCTTAGCAATTAATTGTATTTGCTTTGTCCCTTAGTGGCTGGATGTATTGAATGAGGGTAGCAATATTAAGAGGTTCTAACTGGAGCTTCTCCTTCAGCTTAGGAAATAGAATTACAAGGCCAAGTTCTGCCCTCATTTAATTTCATAAACACTTACTGAAGATGTTGAGTGGTACTGTGGTCTAATTGAGATATTAGTGCCATTGATGCCTTACAGTACCAATTCCACATATCGTCTAAGCCAAACTTATTCTGCTGTACTTCATAGGCTACAAAAATGTTGGAAGGGTTCTGTCTTGGAGTTATCTCCTACATTCCCAAGGGGTTTCCAAGGATCACAACCCAGGAAGAATATTGAAATGACTGTATTGAATTATTTTCCTAATCATTCTGGTGGAGATACATAGGTTGCTGTCTATGAAGGGAGTTGGCATAACAGCTCCTTACAACTAGAGCTACCTTGATAAGTCCCTAAGTCTTGAGAAGGTGCATCTGTTATTCTCAGCATATAAAAACTGTATACAAGCTAACTCACTAGAATCTTGTAACTGGTGCAAAGGAATAATTTAGTGTGGATTTACTGGAATACTATAACTTGAGAATTTTGAGGGGTGACAGCAAGTTGTTTATGCCGATTTGTGACAATGAAGAGTTGTTAATGTCAGTGGGAGCAGAGCAAAATTCAGAAATAGTAAAAGTTGTTGGGCAGAGCACAGCCCTGGAGTGTTCAGCCCACAAACCTCATTGATTAGATTTGGTTCATATAGAAACAGAACAAATTACTGCATGAAGATATTTTCTATTTTGAGAATAAAAGATGGCTCTATAACCTTTTGGGCTGTGCCTAATTTGCCTCAGGGCTGATTCCTGGTTCTGAGATTAAATCACATGGACTGGCTCATGTCCTGCTCCTTCTATAGCAGATTTGTCTCGAAGAAAACTAGCTGCAGAGAGTGAACAATAAAACAGTGTGGACAATCAGAGCTCCAGTGTTCAAGCTTCCTCCCTGGCTCTCTGTTACTCAGCACTGAAGACATATCCTCAAAGTCCATTGCAGCCCTGTTTTCTGTGTTGCTGTGAAAGTGATTGTTATAATGAGTTGCTAAAAGAAGCTGAACAAGCTTATTAGAGTAAATGTCTTTCAATGAATATGTGGTAATGGGGGTCGAGCATTTTTTATTAAGGGATCTCCACTGAGAGAAAAATACTATTCCAAACTTTTGGTTAATGAGATTTTGAGGTCTCCCAGCTCCTCTGTTCTACTATCTCAGTTCAAGCCAATGTTATCTATGAATGAAGGTTTTAAAACGGTCTATGTGCAATAGTGCTGTTGTCTTTATCATGAGTTAGTGCCTATACCATAGAGTCCAGAAGCACAATCGCAGAAAATCACAACCACAGCTTTGCTTACATGCCCAGGTGAATTTGTAGTCTAAGAACCCTAAAAAGTGTTTATTGAAAAATGATCATCGAGCAACTTGTGATGCTGATGTCTGCATATCTCCCTGGTGTGTATCACAAGAGCTATGTTCTGTATCTGATGCCGAGTATGAAGCCAGGTAGTTAAACTGAAAATCATCATTCATATTCTTCATAATATTGGCATGGGGCAGAGTGGAGAAGAAAAAAGCACATTTGAAAACTGTGGACATTTCCTTTGTGCAGACAGACTTTCTTCTACGTATTACAATCAGTATGTAATGACTGAGCCACAGAAGGAGGAAACATGGTTTGGTTGCATAAACGCTAGAGGCTTCTCTAGATTAGGCACTGTGGAACACTGGGATAATTTAAAAGAAATAAAGAAGAACATGAAAGAGCTCACCTACACTTATACCAGATCTATCCTGATGAAAAGACATAGAAAGAAAATTAAAAACTGGTCATTAAAAATAAATTATATCCTGTAGCATTTTTCTCCTGCTCTAGAAGAAAAAATCAGCCAGGTTGCTGATTGACTTTTGAACGGTTTGTTGTAGACTATATTGCTTGCCATAAGACTAGATATTTTGAATTTCTGTTTAAAAGCATAGATATAGTTTGATGAAATGGAACATTCAATCCTTCCTCATGTTAAAAACTATTCAGTTTGGTGTAACTGAACTTCTTGCTTATATGACGTACTGAAATCTTAACACCAGACAGTTTTCAGATGTAATTGGGTAGTACTTTATCATTCCATCAATTCTCTCCATACCCAGACAACCTTGCTATTTAAACTCACTATCTAAATGGGACACACTGTTGCTGAGGTTCTTACAGTGTTCCTTTGCTCTTGAAAACCATCCTCCACCTAACCTGGAAAAAATAAAATCATTGATGATCAGTTGTTAGTCACTGGCTATTAACTCATGTGTTATTACTCATGAGAGAGCTCATTTGACCTAATCATGTCTTAGAGTTTGATGAACTGAATATACACACTTGCAATTTCTGAGAGAGGCAGCATAAGAACAGCCTAACATTTGCAACATTGTATGGGGCACCACAGACTCTCCATGTGGAGTCCTATGTCAAGCCCCTAATGCCAGACCATGTTTGCTTTGGATCCCCAGTGAAAGCAGAGTATTTTGGTGAATATGGAGCCTATCACAAAATCAGTCACTGACTTTCTCACTGGGAAGTTTTTCTGCTTGTTGCTGTGAGATGAAGACAAAAAGGGGTAAAAGATAGAGTGAAGTTTTTCAGCTCCACACATCCATAAAAGCATGGTTTGAAAAGTTAAATTTTCCAATTATTCTGAGGTTTGTGGATTTTAGTCAGCAAATGATTTGAGAGATCAGGACCGGAATTAATATTAAAAGCCATATCAAAGGACAAAATGATGACTCTCTGTGCAGTAAGATCTTTAAAAATGTGTGAGTGTTATTCACTTCACCTCTGAATATTTTTTATCTCCTTCAAGACCAAAATGTTTTGTATGCATTTGGCAATTAAAGTGATGGGGTTGTGAAATAGCACTGATAATGTACTTTGAGAAAGTCAGTAGAGTAACTTTTCATGAGTAAAGGAGGAAAGAAAGAGAAGGCAGATCTGATAAGATTGCAGCACATACCAATGACAACCAAAGCTGCTCTGTATCAAGATGAGAGAGAAATAGTTGCACTGATAAAAAGGAAATATTTGGTCGCCATCAGCTTCCCCAGAGCATCTACTAGCACAACAGACCTAATGAGTAAATACACACTGGCACTGTGAGTCATTTCTCTCAGCTGCATGAACAGAGTTTAAAGACTACGTGCTCGGCACCCCAGCCTCTCCTATTTCAAAGCAGCAAAGAATATTTCAGAGGAACTGAATGGAGTAATTATCTGATTGGGAAATAATACTTAAGGGAATGGTGTCTAGTGGGGTAAATTATAAATCAACACCAGATAACCTGCAGAGAGAGGCTATTTGAATAAGAGCAATGCAGCCTTTGGAAAAGAAGCTAGGAGATCAGCCGGCCTCTATTCAGACTGTGGCTCAGTTACTGAAATGTCTTGTGCAATTTCAACTGTCATTGTGGCTGTGAGACTTTTGCTAGAACAGATATAAAAAAGAACCCTGAATTGTAATGACAAGGGGTGGTTGGCCTGTCACAGAAATCATAGCAGGCCTCCAACTAAATACAGAATTTACATAAGCAAATTCTTAAATTTAAGGGAAGTACCCATCTAGAATAAAGGTAACTTCTGGGTGATTTACAAGAATGACATTGGCAAGGTAAAGCCTATCTGTTTATTTTTCCCTCTCTCTCGTTTGATTTGTTTCAGAGCTTGTGTTTGACAGCTTGCTTGAATTGACTGGCAAAACCAGACACCCAACATGGGGAGCAACTGCAGGACCATATCTTAGCATCTTTCAGAATGAAAAAGCACTTGAATAGGAATTGGATTAGTCTGCTTGTTTAAGTAAAGACAATATTTGGAGTAGTTTGCAAGGAATATGGAAAACTCTACTATTAATCCATACAGAAGATGACTCAGAAAAGAAAGAGTTACTCTGAGAAGGCTGCATGCAGGTAAAACTGGAGAACTTCAGATTATTCATATTTTTCAGTCATTTGCTGAACCATGCTATGCCTAATACAGGGTACATAAAGTAAACGGTTCTTGTGCTTAATGTCTGAGTCATCATTATCATATCTTACGTAGTACTATGTAACTTTGCAGAAACTGGTCCATGTACAAGGTGCAACCTGTAATAAACTGTTTTTGCCCAATGGAGGCTAATCTTTCTGAGCTTTGCAGCCATCTTTATACTTCTACATATTTTCACAGTACCCCGGCCCTGCTCTTCATTGATATGAAACTAATTAAAGATAGAAAGGCCCTGGAGACAAGATGCATACTTAATTCTGCCTGCCAATAGAAAATCCTATTATATGACATACAGAAACAGAGTTTTGGAGGTTAGACTTAAAAATCAAAGCTGCCTTTTGCAAGCTTAGTTCATGGTGTGAACATTTTTTTTCCTTACATGAGTAATTGAGCCCATTCAGGCCAGGCTCTTATGAATGCCTGGGGAGCTCCATTAACTTCACCAAAGCACAAACTCAGAATGGCATGAGCTTTTACAAAATATTGTTAAGGAGATTTGTATGGAAAGTACTAGCTTCACTTTAATAACTCCTAAGACCAGAACCATTGTCTTCTCTCTAACAGCTTCTTTACTACTGTATAAACTCATTCAGAAACTTAAATTACTTTGAGGGACAATGATTAAAGAACCTTTTACAAAAGCCCATGTGGCTCACACTAGCCCTCTGTAAAATAATGCAAAAATAATTAGCAGGAAGCAACTGAATACTTAAGAGAATTGTAGGAAATAGATCAGTAAAGTTATGAGGCTAAATTCATCCCTGGTGTAATTCCACATACTTCATTCTGTACGTAGATTTGGAAGAAACACCTCAGAGCACTGAGCATGTGCTGGGAAGTATCACTTTTAAGCTGACCTGTTATGACGTGCCCCATGCCCGGGCTCTGTGCTGAGCTAGATCCTGTCATCTGCCAGGTTTATTCAGGTTAGTGGCATTGTGGGTGTACATGTCTTCCCCAGAAAAAAGAAAGATGTCATTGTCCTGTTGTCAGAAAATGGAGGAAATTTTACCAGGGCCACTGTTCTACCATGCAGCCTCTTTGGGTTTCTCTTAGCCTTTGCTAAGCAATAGCAGTGCATGTTTATGTATCTATGTGCATATGAAGGTATATATAGACATCAACTATGAAAGTACTTGATTCATTTATTGGCTCTAGTGGTCTGCTCAACTGTATGTATCTGCTTTAGCAAGTCAAATCCTCTGAATAAAAAAAAAAATTTCCTGGAAAAAAAACCTTTGAATATCTAAAATTTAATTTTTTTTTTTTTTTTTTTTTTTCTTTCAATCTGTCTTGAGGAAAGACTAAAAATTTAACTTTTGCATCATTCTGTTAGGGCATGTTATTACTGGGTGTTGCAGAACACACCATGGAGTTTTTGAACAAGTTCTGAAATACTCCATTGCAAAACAGACACAGGAGCCATGTCTGTTGAGAGTCTGAGAGGGGGTGAGGAAGACACTGGGCTATGGGAAAAGTATAAATTTATAGAAAAGCAGTAAATCATCATATCTTTTTTTATTACTACATTCCAGACAAAACGTCCTTCTCATTCACTGAAACAAGCTTCTCATCCAGTTACCGTGTCTGGCAGTGTGCAGTAATGAGCAGTAAGCATGAATTGCAGGGACTGATGTGCAACAGATGAGCTGTGAGTCTCCTCATCTGTCCCCTTTCCTACTTGACCTTTGGTCATTCAATCCAAGACAATTTTCTAGACTTCTACTGAGGTTATTTAAGTTAGCACATAAACACTGTTGATAATTATTCAAACAAGTGTATTAGTTTGACTGAAAATGAGTTAATTTTCTTCATGCAGATAGAGTTTTTCCTTCTTCATAGCTAGCACAGTCTTTTGGTTTGGATTTAGTATGAGATAATGTTGCTCTTCCCTGGGATAGAGTGAATGTTTTTCATTCAGTAACTAGCTGTGGTTTTGAGTCTGTGAAAAGAGTGTAAGTACTTGCTGATATCTCGGCAGTTGTCAGGAAGACCAAGGATTTTTGGCTCTCCAGTTACAGGTGCAAATTTGTAGGAGTGGGCCATAAGCAGGACAACGCCTTCACTGACATCTAGATTGATCAAGGAAATATTCCCTACCATATAGCTTCATGTTCTTTATATAATTGGAGCCAGCTTTTCCGGCTAGTTAGTTCCATTAGTTCCATTCAGATTTTCCAGCTCGTTAGTTCAGTTTGGTAGTTTCATTCCATTGGGGGTTTGGTTTTAGTTCAGCCTTTTGCCATTCTGCTGTTTCCCAGTTGGTGTTTGGACCTTTCTGCCTTTTGCCTGTTTGCTCTCTCACTGGGATCGGCCATTTAGGGCCAGATTTTCTCTCTTCCCTTTCCATTCTCTCCCCTGTCCCACTTCGGGGGGTGGGGGAGAGCAAGTGAGTTGCTATTGTAGTCTTGGTTGCTAACTGGGGTTAAACCATAACAAAAAGGAAAGAAGAAGGAAAGGAAAGGAAAGAAGAAGGAAAGGAAAGGAAAGGAAAGGAAAGGAAAGGAAAGGAAAGGAAAGGAAAGGAAAGGAAAGGAAAGGAAAGGAAAGGAAAGGAAAGGAAAGGAAAGGAAAGGAAAGGAAAGGAAAGGAAAGGAAAGGAAAGGAAAGGAAAGGAAAGGAAAGGAAGAAGGAAGGAAGGAAGGAAGGAAGGAAGGAAGGAAGGAAGGAAGGAAGGAAAGAGAGAGAAAGAAAGAAAGAAAGAAAAGAAAGAAAGAAAGAAAGAAAGAAAGAAAGAAAGAAAGAAAGAAAGAAAGAGAGAGAAAGAAAGAAAGAAAGATAGAAAGAAAGAAAGAAAGAAAGAAAGAGAAAGAAAGATAGAAAGAAAGAAAGAAAGAAAGAAAGAAGAAAGAAAGAAAGAAAGAAAGAAAGAAAGAAAGAAAGAAAGAAAGAAAGAAAGAAAAAGAAAGAAAGAAAGAAAGAAAGAAAGAAAGAAAGATTGGTCATGTTGACATTTTAATCACCTACTCTGAGACTCCCATTCCTGGCTTCTGGCTTCCACCTCCATTTCCCTCCTTCACAGCCCAGATGCTGCTGTGCCCCTGCTCTCCCAACCAACCTGCCATCATTCATGCTGGTCTTGCATGCACCATGGCCCAGCCCCAACCTGCGGCTGGTTATAGTGAATCATAAAGATGCCTCACTTAAGTATGAATACATATATATAGTGAACATGTGTATTCTGTCCTAAAATGCATCCTAACTAGCATATTCATTATGCATATAAACATCACCCAAAATATTTCCATGTTTGTTAACGAAATGTTTGTTAACGAATTTACTTGCAAGTCATTATAATAATGGTACACTACTTTACCTCCACTCCCACCCCGCCCCACTCCCCATATATTGTGAACATGGTGTGTACTGTGGATGTAAGAGTACTTTCCTGAAACTGGGTAGTTGTGCTCCAAGATTATAAACACCTCTGTATGACATACAGACTCTTCTTTTAATTTGCTGCTATACAACTCTTCTTTCTCCCCTCTCCTACAGAAAACAAAATAAAAAAATTCTCTCCCACTCCCTATGAAGAACCAATTTATCTAGCTGAGATAAGACTTAAAAATAAAATGGCATGTGTCCCATGTGGAGATCTCTGTTTGTATGTTTGAGCAGGAAAAAATACATCTTTCACAAGCAGTCATAACTGTGTCTCTGACATTTGATAAGGGAAAGAGAGATCTGTTTGTGTGCAGAATTCTAAAGCAATTTAATGATCAAAGAGCAATCCTGATTTTATCTTCCAGTACTTCCTCAGTGTGATAAGATTAATTCTTTTAATGTTACATTAGACTGTTCTAACCATAAATAGATGTGTAAAAAATGCAAATATGCAAGACTTGGAAGGAACAAGAATTACTTTGTCATACAGAGGCAAACATATATAAAATGCATATAAGGTGTTTTTTTTTTTTCTGTTCAGTTTTGAATCTTCATTGATTTTTTAAATAAAAATGTATAAAACTACAAAGTTATTGTTTGCATACAAACTAAGAGTTCTTCGCCTTTTTTCCCTTCTTTTAATATTTTCCTTCTCTTTCATCAATAGAATATCATGCTGATTTCAAGATTTTCTGACATCGATTCTCTACCTTACTGCTAATTCTGTCTGCCTTCTGCTTGATAGATGGGATGTTGGATGCGGGCCCTTCCCTGCAGGAACTCAGTTGGCACTTGTAAAGACGGCTGTCCCCAGCAGACGTCAATTCTGGAATGTGGCAGGGGATCCCCTTCCAGAAGTCAAGTGTGACTCCGGAAATGCTAGTAGCTATTAATACTGTCTGTATTTTTATGATGAAAAATTGACAAGTGTGATGCTTTAAGGCTCATTCCTACCCGAAGTGTTATTGTGGATGCTGGCATGAGACCAAGTGGGTGACTTGGGTCTAGTAAAACTAACCTTGTTCTCTCTTTTATTCCCCCTCTGTATAATAATTGAGACATTGCTGTAACTCACAGAAAAAAAAAATGTGTTCTAGGAGCTTGATGACATAGTAAGACATGAAACTCAAGTTTGATACATTAAACCTTTGAAATAAATTAACTTTATTTGTAGATCATGGTATAAAATAGCAAACTTTTATTCTGTCTCATACAAGCAAAATTTAAAATCAGTAACCTTTATGACTTTTGTGACCTTTCTACAGAGTTACATGGTTGAATTATTTAAAAAACAGTTTTAAGCTTTTTTTTAAAAAATAAATAAATTAGAGGTTTGCATGTATAATAATACAGTTGCATAAATGAGAAAGAATTTGCAAATGCATTGGTTTGCGCAGTGTAAGATCTGAAAATCTGAAAATTGGTATGCTAGTCTGCTTTTCAGCAGAGCTATTTCGGCAGCTGCCTGAAGTGCCTGTTCTAGAAAGCACGGCATTTAACTTACACTCTAATGATTCTTACATTCTTGCCATTTTTGTCCCCACAGTAGTACATCAAAGAAACTGGTGGTATTTTGGATGTCAGGGTGAATACAATATTTACTAACTAGAGCTATTCCTAGATACGTACAGCCACAGGGTAGGGAATTATGGGTCTGTCCTATACTGGGATGGGAGACCATGAGGAAATCTGGATGTAGGATGAATATTTACTCACAGGAATTAGGCAGAAATGTTGCACCTAATTCCATTGTCACTTCTGAGCTGAAAGAATAGGAAAGAGGAGAAAGTAACACCTAGAGATTATGAGGGGCTTCAGGGTTCTTTATTAAAAGATGTGATAACTCTAAGTCCTGGCTTTATAGAGTTAGATAAAAAGGGGGAAAAGGATATTGGGGAAACAGAAATGCATTATGATTAAGTTGCTTTTGGAAGCAGAAGAACAGTCAGAGCTGGGATTATAGTCAAAATCTTCACATGCCTGAGTGAACAACAAATTCATTCGCCTGTGCTGCCACTTCATCAAGTACATCAAATACACTTCATCAGCTAACTCCCTGTTAACAGCTGTAGCATGGGGGCTGATAATGGCAATACCACTCTGTAATCCTCCTTGTTCTTTATTTTAAACCCAGAGGAACTGGAGGCAGAACTGTATCAGAAACCATTCAGTTCAATCAGCTCTTCAAATTATAGTCAGCTCTGGAACAAGCTGTTTGCTTATTTTTGCTGCGTGCCCTTCTGGACTCCAACTTCTCAGTGCCCATCACTGCCAGCCATTGCTGCTCCTTTTCTTAAGAGCCATGTCAGCCAGCCTCACATAGCAGAGGGCATCTTGTTCTTTTCCTTTCTTCTCTCTCTCCTATCTCATGCACAGTCTCAAAAGTGTCTACCCCTGGGCATAAGGCAATGGGCAACAGAGAAGTAAAAAGAAAGCAACAAACAACTCCAGATGAGCTCCCTTTGGAATACTCTGGCTGAAGGAGCTAATGTCTGATGTATAAATGAGCTGACATGATTTAACCTTTTCACACACTCTTGGTGAGAACAGATAAAGACCTGATTATGACAGTTTTAAACCAAGTTAACAAGATTGGAAGAAGGTGCAGGATCCATTCAGAGGTAGGATGGCTGATTTGCAGTGAATATTGAGAAAGAACAAATCAAAAGAAATGTCTCAGTTACTGTTAATCAGAACCAGCAAGGAAAAATTGGTTGCTAAAAGGTTATTGAATCTACTGGACAAAAATATAACAAGAACTAATGTTTTCAAGCTCAAGCTGGTCAAATCCAAACAGAAAAGAGGACATATATTTTTTAACAATGAATACAATGTTACTCTTAGAAAGATGCTTCCAGGAGAAGCTGTAAGTTATCTACTCCAGTTGTCTTTCTGGAAGTTTAAGTTTTAATCAAGCCAAAATTGGGTTTAGAGGAAACCTCACGTCAAGTCTCCACTTCCCTGAAAGGCTATTGACCAATAAGTAGTCATGTATAAGTGGATATTGCCATTAGCTGTTGTTTTTATTAATGAAGTGGTCAGTTCCCGTTTGAGATTAAAGTACCTGAGTCTACGGTCCCATTATAGTTAGGGTAAATCTAATTGTAGTGTGGTCTTGCTGTAGCTGATAGAGGTATTCAGCTAACCAGCCATTAGAGCTGCAATTCAGTTGCCCACACAGAGCCATTTGGGATCCTCAGAGCATCTGAAATGTTTGCAGAGTACTGGCAGAAATGACCTATGATTTACAGGAGGTCTTCATCTCCTGGAGTGGCAGCCAGAGGTCAGGGAGGGTATCCAACAGCAACTAAAACAGCAGTAGACATCTACATCTGGGTAGCTCAGTCCATCTCTGGTGTCAAATTTTGGTTAGCTAGATCAATCTCCTGCCTCTGTTGACTACATGACTAGATGTCTGCTGAGTATGATGGGAATATTGACACCTCACACAGAAGTAGGCACACACATTTAGGGGTCTTAATCTGAAGGTGAATCCTGCCCAGACTAACTATAGCTCTGGTGCTCTGTTGTGGTCACTGGCTTAAGCCCATGCAGAACGCATCTTCTCAGGGATCATAGGTTTTGTCTAAAGGCTAGACTGAGCACCAGGCTCATCATGTATGGTTAATCACACCCAAACAACTAAACCTTGTGGTCCTGAGAGCTCCGAGGCTCAGCTTGGAGTTTCTCTATGAGTTGTAAATATGACTGATGTAAAGCAGTACCAGCAGGAGGGCTTTCCAGATCTGATGTTTAGGATTAATATACCTAAACTGTGCTGCAGTCCCAGCTTCAATGGTCTGACCTTATCCTAAATGCCTTATTTCTCACTTTAATGTTCCATAAAAATGTATGTATACTTTAGCTTAGATAGGAATATGTCTACCAAAGGCAACAAATGAACATTAAGACCATCATCTATGATGGGAAGAAATCTATTTTTATCATTAATGAGGAACAGACATCTTTTACAGCCTGTAAAGTGAAGCAAAGTTTCTTAATCACTGTCCTGTTATTAAGAACACTTAACAATATCTGTAATGGAATCTACCTTTGAACGTGTTTAACATCCACGGAGTTCTTTTCAGCATTCACTAGCGTGAGGGAATAGAACTGAAAGTTTGTAACAAGAGTTTTCGCTTCAGTCAAGGTAAGATCACTGAGGCAGATAAACCAGGTAATGAACCATTTCTGACGCTAGCTTCCTCACAACAACAAAAACAGTAGAGTTTGGATCTTCCACTGTGGACAGTTTTATTTCATATAATACCTACTCAGTGACTGATGAGGTGAATAGAAAAAGCATTTATCACAGAGCTAGCCGGGAAGAGAGTTAGCAGTAAGCAAAGAAAACGATGACCATCATTTTAAGCCAAAAATTCACTGTTCTGATGTGTGGCTATCTTACTCCTTTCTTTTCTGTCTGCACTAGCACAGCTGATCTTGCTCTGCTAAAATACTTTGTACAATACATATTACAGCCTTATTTCTTCTACCAACATTCTTCAGCTGTCTCTTAAAGCCCGTTTGAAGCACAACATTGTTTAAAATAATGTAATAAAAGTAGAATTATTTGGAGTCCTTAGTTTGCTGTCCTACCCCTTTGACATTACTGCTACAATGCACGCTGTCCCTGGGTGACCATGGGCCAGCTGAGCACAGGCAGAGCCCTGAGTGCCTCCCACATCATCACACTCTTGTCCTTTGACAGCAGAACTGCAGGGCTTGTATTGGAAACACGGGTAACAGATGACTAGCTGTGCTCACAGTGGCTTCCTCTGTGCTATGCTTCTTCATTCAGGGCAGTTTTGTTGGGGCATTGTCCTGCTTGCACTAAGTGAGAAAGGCAGAAGAAACTGAGTAAATGGGCATGATGTGGTTAGCAGATGCAAACCCGTGTCCTGTTTTAATTATTTGCAATGATCCTCTTGCCTCTTGCCAGCACAAACACCTTCCCAGGGAGGCAAAGACTCAGCCCCAGGAATGGATACTGCTGCACTATTTTCTGCCCTTTCTCACATTCTGTGTCTGAAGGGGATCCTCCCTTTCTTCCTGGGGTGTTTAAAGGACAAACACCTCCCAGGCAGGATTTTTGCTTCTGTGATGTGGCTGTGAGAAAGGTATAGCAAGGTACTGCAGTGGAAATCTGGACAACACGCTCTTTATTTCTAGAACAATGCAGCCTTTTTCTGAGTTGAACAAACACTTTACCCAGAAATACTATCCTTGGCAGTACTACAGTGTTCCTAGCTTCCATGGCCTAAGTAGGTAGATTAAGTTTCTCACCTGATTAATCACCCCAGTGGCCCTTGCCCAACCCAGGTGTCCCTGCAGAACAAAACATCATCACTTGCTGTAGTCACAGATGTTCTTTGCTGCTGCAAACTTTTTGAGAGTTTTGATGTTTTTTTTCTGGGTGCTTACTTGCCAGTCACTGCTAAACCATTCATTTGAATCTATTTGTTCTCCAGATCAGTCTCACTGCTGCAGACCCTCGCTGTTCCCAGCACCCAAACCAAACTTGTCATGCTGCAGAACCACCTTTTGTAGCTTTTTGTTTCTTGTCCCCCTCCCACTGGCCTACCAACTAGTCTAGAATTACCTTTCTCATTACCCTGTCTTGGTTATAGACTTATAATTGCTGTCTCAAGGGACACTTGTTGCTACAGACAAATCATTTTTGTCCACCTGGGTTTCATGCTTTCCCCCTTCAGTGAGTTGAGATGGTCTGTTGGATATTTATTTCAGACATGGCTTAGCCTGGTGGGAACACTGCCTGTCCCAAATCGGTGACAACAAGGCAGTAGGCTTTTCCTGAACTGTAAAAAGGGGATCTAGCTCTGCTTTAAAGTGTAATCAGAAGAGAAAATATTGTTTAAGGTTTATAAAACACTGAGGGAAGGTATAATCATTAGAAATTGAGACAGCAAACAATTTGTTAAGGATGGGGGCTTGAGCAGGGGAACACATTTTCAGTAATCTGCAGGGAGAGGCTGTGAAAAGCTTTCTGTGTGTTTCACTTCTCACATGCTTTAGCAGATTGTCCCTGAAGAGGCAGCATGTACCGTATAGGTAATCCTGAACCCTGCTTTCAAACTGGAAGTCATTTGCATTCAAAAAGTTTAGCCTCATATTTGTACAGCATGCTTCAGAGTTGTAAAGTATGAGGGGTGCCAGGACCAAACCACCCCTCTCTAAACATTTCTTCTTCCTGCTGAGGTATAGGAAAGCTTTAAGGACTTCTGCTCCCTTGGGCATCTTTGATGTTGAGGTGGAACCCATTCGTTTTCCCTCCTCTCAGTGATGGAGGCCATGTCAGGTCTCCTTCCCCTCATCCATATAGGCAGCTCTAGAGAAGGTGTGTCCCAGTGAGGGTTGCAGAGAGAAGCTGCTTTTCTGTTTCCTGGTTAGGACTAACTGGCAGAGTTCAAAGCAGTTCCATTAATCACCCTGTCATGTGATGGATAGCGATATCTACTCCTTTTGGTGATGACTGTTGCATCTCTCTCCTTATATCAAATCAAAAGCAGCCAATACATGATGTCAGCCAGTAATTTATTGAGAGCTGCAAGCTAATTCACCCTATTAATAAAACACATTGGTTGACACAATGAGGATGCGGCCTTGGTAAACAATTGAAGTCTCCTGACAGATGAATGGATGAGACTGGTCTCACTGGGCATCTATCAGCAGCTCTCTTCCTGAACCTTGCTTGTCTCTCATCACAGAGCTGCTTCCTTCTACCGAGGGGTTTCCTTCAGTGCAGCCTGTTTGCTGCTGGAGCAAATCCTCCGTTTCCAGCCTGCTGCTCTGGTGTTTTTCACTGCTGTGGGCAGGGTGGGTGGTGGTACTTCTGTTGGTATGGAAAGGCTGTTGGGAGCCTTCCCAAGCTCTTAAGAAATACAGAAATTGCAGGTGCCTGTGTTCCGCTTCAGCATCTTTGCTTTCTCCTGTGGGATGGGGAAAAAGGGCTGGTTATGACGTACAGCTGCAGGATGAAAGGAACAAGTGTGGGATTCCCCCATTTGTTTCATGGCATATAACATTTATTTTATTCCTCCCGCCTTTGTCTAAAGAAGTCTGTTGCAAAAACAAACATTAAGGCTTTGAGAATACCTACCCCAGCTGCATCGGGGTGCTTGTTGGCACTTTCTTAACACACTGCACTGGATCTAGGAAGAAATGTCTGCTGTGGGAAGTCTTATCTGAGGGGTAGCATTTCTTAGCGTGACTATAAAGAGGAACTTGTGCAAACCGGACATCTCAGGCGCTCTCCCCACCATCCTGTGACTTGTTGAAGAGGCTCTGTGAAAGTGATCCTTATCTGCAGCCTGGCAATTCTGTGTAGGTCTTTGTACAGCCCCACAGCCTGTTGGCTTGTAGATATCATAGGAGTCCTTTCCTCTGAGTAAGATATCTGCCAGTCCCAAAAGAGTGTTTTCCCTAATGCTACTTTGAATCAATTTTATTGCGTGACAAAATTATGGGGAAAATAACATGTTTGCTTAAAAATGTAGATTTGCAAAAATGGAGCTACACTTCAGAAAGACCATCCATGAGCAGTATTCTTTCTTTCCGGTTCATATTTTATCTTAAAACTGTCATTAAAACTGGCAAGAGAATATGAGAGAGGTCACTGGTAGATAGATAATATCAAAGTTGGCTGGCTTATCTACCTTGAAATATAGCTATACTAAAATAATATACAATGAATTGGTTTTTAGTAACCAAAACAGGCTTCTCCCCATGAAATTTCTCTGGTAGAAGAACAGAAATAGTTGCAAGCTACTCTGCCAAAATGCTAATTACTCCCTAGGGAGCCATCCAGTTATGCATAAACATGTGGCTGTTTATGTTTTCTGCATAATGCATTTAACTTAACTAATGCACTTTTTTTTTTTTTTCATTTTTTTCTTGTATATCTGAGTTAATATCATGTCAGCCGCACTTCCAGAAGAAAGAAACGAACGTTCATTACAGGAGTGCACAGAAGTTAGCCATGGTTTTTAAAGCACAAAAAAAAATCATGCCTTCTCTGAGAGCAGCCACATACGTTTTTCCGTCCTTTAATAACTTTCAGGTTCTTGGGGGACTGCAGTGTGAGTCCAACATGGGCTCACTGCCAGCTCAGGAAACAGGCAGAATGGATTATGAAGTGAAGAGATGCTCATCTTTCACTCCTCACTAAAGGTAATTTGAGGGAATGGGAGTTTCTGTGTGGGAGAATATGTGATGCAAGAACAATCTAAAAATATTTCTTTTTGCTTCCATAGCAACTTCCATGCCAGCATCTCTCTGAAATCATTGGTTCATTATTTCAGCTCTCTTCATGGGCTTTGTCCAGTTTGCAGAGGTGTGAAGTGGTGTTTACAGCTTGTGTTTACAGATGTGTGTCTGCAATCTGTTCTGGCAGCAAAGTACATCCTTTCTTCTGCCAGCAGCAGCACTTGGTAGGGAAGAGAGTGATGACCCTAACCCCATGCATGGAACCAAAGGACAGCAATTATCCTCTGAAAATTGTTCTCTCCTTTGCACTCTGGCTCATGTTCCAGCTGACCCAAAAATATCAGAAGGGCCCTGGCAAACCTCATCTCATAGTACAGTGTTGTAAAAGTGGTCTTGTTCACATTATATTTCTATGTCTTCTGGGACATAATGGTGCAATTCTGAAATTTATACTTGCAAACACTCATTTCAGTAAAAGACTCTCACTTGGCTCTGTGAAGGAACGAGAAAGAAAGGAGGCGCAAGGCTGTCTGAATTGCTTTTTTTCATTCTGAAGGAAAATTGTTTGAGCTACCTACATGGCTCTGTTGAACACTTCCAGGTCAGCTGGATTTGAGGGAGATATGGAAATGAATTGTATTTTTCTATAAAAGTCTGCCTTCTGCCTTGTGGCTGTAAAAAACATGCTTTAGATCCAATGGCTCCACCTCTGACTGGAATTTGCAACATGATGACTGAGCAGCATGGTTCAGTGAGTAGGGCAGGGATCTGGGAGTCTCTGCTCCTCATCATATCTCTGGTTCCTTGTAGTCAAGTCTTTCTGCCTTGTGTCAATGATGGATTAATACTGATCTCATCCCTATGAGGACTCCTGTAAAACTTCAGTGTTTGTAGGTGAACAGTTTTAAGCTATGTTGGGTGAGCAATTGGTTATGTTAGCATATATCATGCATCTTTGGGATATGGAGGGTGAAAACAGCCACATCACACCCACCCTTCCACAGGCCATGGTGGACAAGTGCCTTATGCTTGATATGGATTTGTGCAAGGAAAAGTTGCCCTTCAGTATGATAACTATGAGGTGAAAACCAGCCTGCTGGCAGTAGTGATGGTGAGAAGTTGCTGCCAGCAAAAGGTCCATAGAAGTCCATGCAAGTAGTGCTGAGACAAGACCCCCATCAAGCTCGGAGGGCTCCCACAGCTGGGGCACATGGCCTTGTCTGGGCCATGGGAGCAGGTGGAACCACTCTCTGTGTCATGAAGCCCAGACCCAGCACTCTGTGTTTTTAATCCCAAACTTCTTGCATCCTTCTGTAGTGCTCTGATCTTTTCTTTCAGGGTCTTGTCCAGAATCTTCCAGTTCCCTAATTCAACAGATTCTCTTAGATCCCAGACTTTCATATACTCCTTTGTCAAAGGAACAGAGATTCAGCTGATGTATCCAAATGGCTGCTGGACGGTACTTTCTGTTCCCCGCTTTTAGTCTTTTCTCACCTTTGGACTATATTAAAAAAATCATTTTGATCCTCTTACACTTTTGACTTCAGCCTATAGCCAATAAATTAATTAAAATCAAAAGCCAGCATGGATATATGTCAACACCATTTCAAGCTGTAATATCATAAAATAAAATAGCAGCAACCCACTCCAGAAGATGTCATTTTAACTAATTCAAAACAGCTGCTCTGCCATCTAGTGTCATTGAATAATGTATTCTGAAACCAGCTTCTACCCAAACTGCTGAAACACCTCTACTGTGTATTTTTCCTTCCAGTAGGTCTTTAAAATCTGGCGAGTGCCTTTGTCAGTGGATGCCTGAGAGAGGGATATGTCAGGATGCTTTCCCATGGCAATAAGGTCAATACAGGTAGCCCCTTACATAAAAAGACTGTCCTTTACCTGGAAATGTGAACTGCAAAGCTAGGCACATGTGAAGAACTGCTGACCTCCTCCCAGTGATTTGTTAGCTTGATGGAGGTTATACAATATATTCTTTGTTTTAAGCAGGAATGCAACAAGTCTGTCAGGAAAATCCAATATTTTCACAGAATCGTTTATGTTGGAAGAGACCCTTAAGTTCATCGAGTCTTTAATATCATTCATGTCTACCAGATGTTCATTTTGCCCCAGGTATCTTCTGCTTCATACATGAGGTCAGGTCCAGAAGTGAAAGATTGCCTAAATTAGGCCATGGAGGTCTGAATGCCAGTGATCTTTGCTGGGTGAAGGAGACAGACTGGAATTTGTTTGTATGTTTGTTTTTAATTCTCCCTTTGTATGTTTGACATCTTACCCAAATGAACCTACATTAATCAAGTTCAGGGAACTGATTGGTTTTTGAAAAAGTTAATAACAGATAAAATAATAAAATGTGATAAATATCTTGGCCTATTATAATGCCTTATGTAGATACTTGAAAATATTGTATTTTAGAAATCTCTATTTTTATTTTTTTTTTAATTTTTTCCCCAGGGCTGAACACCATTCTTGCCAGGGGAATTAAATACAAGGAAACTAGGAGTTATTAATATATTCTGCCTGTTTCTTACCAAACCGAACCTCCTTAGTTAGAGATTGTCCTCATAAATCTTTGGAAATTGACCTAATTTGCCAGAATAACTCCAAATTTGGATCAGTGCACACAACTTCAATTGATAACAGATGTTTGGCTCCAGTTAAAGGATTTAAATCTTAAGTATGACTTTACACATCTTCATCTGAGATGTCACAGCTCTTTGTACTCATAACTAGAAGCCATGCCAGAGCAAACCAATACCGACAATAGCGGAGCTGAAAGAAAACATACAAAGCACAAGACACTGCATTCCAGAAACAGTACAAATGTGGTTTGGAAAAGCTCAAATTTGAGGCTACTAAAACCATGATATAAATACTGCAGTGCACTAATGGTCTGCTCAATTTAGGAGCTGATGAGAAAAACTGCCTTAAATCTTCTTTCTCAAGCAAGCCCATGAGATTGCCACTTTATGGGGACATAAGCATAATGAGGCAGATCTCAGCTACTGTTGCTCAAAGGTTTCTTGAGTTTTTGAATTCCTAACCCAAATAGATGTTCATCTTGAAATAAGGAGGAAAAAAAAAACCAGAAGGAGAAGAAATATTTTAGGACTACAGACACCGATTTTATCTTACCATAACATCTCTGAAAGAAACATTCTTGCAGCCTGTCTTGCTGGCAGGACCTCTAAATCCATATTGGTTGCTAAAGCACCCTAGTCTGAAGTGCTGTAAAGGACTCAAAAGCCTCCTGAGGTAGCTCTGCTGAACATGCAGAACCTTATCGCATTGTAGGTAACTGAAGAGATCCAGCTTTTCCCTTTCCCAGCAAAGCTGATCAAAAGACAATGGGGTTTTCAGGTGTTAAATGACAGTCAGAGACTAGTAAGCTTAGTGCATGGGTGTTATTTACTCTGACATGCTCTAGTTCTCAAAGTAAATAAATGATCCCCTGCTTATCAAAATTGAGTCACGTTTTGTTTTTATCACAATAGTCCCAGCTGTTACAAATAGCTGGCACTAATAATCTGTGGTTTAGACTGATTAGCATCCTATATCCCTTCATTTCTAAAATGGAATTTTAATCAGATTGTAATTCCTTGAAACCCCCAAGTCAGTGAGTACTTCCCTAACCATTAATCAATTGAATTTTGCCCTATATTAAGCTGCTTAAATCCACTTCACTTTACTGATTGATAACTTCCATTGCCTCCAGCACGTTGCTGACATAGTCTGTGTTTTTTTCAACATCAGGGCCATGGCATTATTATAAGACTGAGAAAAAGAGCAGACGTTTGCATTGCTGCTGTTGTGGCTTTTCAGCTTTCCCATTTTAAATCCCTGTTTTCTTCAGGGATTTGAAAGTGGGTCATAAATTCTTTCCAAAGTGAAATCACTTTCATTGGTCTAATCATGCAAGTACTCAATGTCTCTTTTGGGAGGCCAGTTCTTAGTGTGGAAGTACCTTAGCTCCTTCTGCTTACACCCCCTGCCTTCATATTTTCTGGTCCTTGTGCTTGTTTTTTGTCCTTTTGTTTGACTGTTTGCTTTTGGTCCTACTGTGCTGAAGCACAAATTTATTTTTAATAAGGAAGTTGTTAAGCGTGTTTCTCCAGTGCAAAAGGATAATAAAAGTTGTTTTGGTTAAGAAGGAAAATGAAATGATTTAACTTGAAATCAAATGCTTCCTATATTAATGCATTGCAAACTGATTTACTGGAAACGTGAAGAAACTGAATTAGCACCTCAGGTCATGAACAGATTCAATGACTCGTCAGGACAATAGCATGCAACCTGAGGGAACAATTCTGCAATCCTCATCCAAGTCAAGTGGATTTAAGTCTCTGGGAACTGGGTCATATATAAACTGGCAGTAAATAAACACAAAATATGATTCTCAGGCAAAGGGTTTTTTGGGTTAACTAAGAGTTCATGATGGAGGACCTGAATCAGGCACGTCTTTCTTAGATGCTATTTCTTACCTTTTTTTTTGCCCTTGAAACAAAGTGCATGCTTTGCATGCTTATTTACAGCAGTACATGTGTTGTATTTCTGTTTTAATCTGGTAACATGTTCCAGCTATGATACATCCAAGCATTTAAGTAATTATCCAAAAGCGAGAGGCTGTGGACAGTTAACACCTACAGTCTGGAATCTGGCCAGCAGAAAAGACCAGAGGAAGAGAGATTGTCAGAGCCTCAAGGTAGCACAGAAATCACCTTGAAAAAGTAAGCTGAGTTCCCCTCAGGTCTTGTTGCTGATGTAAAAAAGAAAAAAAACCCAAGCCCCACAAACTCAAGCATTTCCATTATGATTACTATTGCTAAATCTAATTAACTCTCAGTATGTGCCAGGCATAGCAGACCTGATTAAAGCCTCCTGTTCTGGTGTTAAAATATAATCCAAGGCCTTTAAGCTTTTATTCAGATATCTATGATGTTGCTAGAGCACCTGCTGTACAGCATATGCTAATTAGAATTTTTGAATTAAAATGGTCTACATCACCCGTTTATGGGAAGGAAGGGCATTTTATCACTAGCTGACTGCCAGTGGCAGCTCCTGGAGTGGAGTTCTGCAAGACCTTAGGGTATTTCTTTCTTAATCACCTCTGCTGGAGATCAACTTTGTTTCACTTCTCCCCTATTGAAGTTATGTTCCTTACCTTGCCATGTGTTGTTCAGACTGCTGGAAGATTGTCATCTGTGTCTAAAGGTATATTTTGGTTCCAGCTGAGAGCAGTTTTTGTTACTGTAGCAGAGTTCTTCCAAGTCCAGAGCAAATATTTTAAAGTCCCTCATTTTTTTCTGAGACATTCCACTCTGCACCAAATAAGGCTCAGAGCAGCTGTGATAACCTTGGTGGTATCATAGACTGTGGTTCTGACAGGAGAACTGGCAGCACAAAGTGTTGTGTAGTAGGAAGTGACTGTATCCTGAGTTACTCAAAGTCTACAATATAACACACAAGCCAGATTTGTTTATAGTTCATTATCTCAAAGACTTTAATGTTGGGAAGGGGAAGGACAGCTTGCTTGCAATTATTTTAGAGCAGTTCTATCATTTATGGTAGGTTCCTATCTTAGGTATTAGAAAAAGACACGTAGTGCTTTTTAGGCCTTTGATGTTCACTAGAATTCATGAAATCTCCCAGTATTTGTCTACAAAGATGTACCTAACGCAGTCCTTTAATAACCAGCATATGTCCTCATTTGTTTCAGGGGAAGTCCTTTCCACTTTTATTGACATTTCAGCCTCCTGTGAACCACTGAGAGAGAAGGTGGAGAGTCACAGGTCCCATTTATAGCTTTCTAAATCAATAGAAATAATCCCAGGAGAATTTTGAAAGAGATGTTTAATTGCTTAACCGTAGTGACCCTGGAAAATAATCTCCTGTCAAAACTGGTTGTTCATTGGGACAGTAGCCACCTGAGGATTTGTTATGCTTTCTAAATAAGCAACAAAACAACTGGATTTATTTGTTATTGTCAAGAATATATTTTTTAAGACATTAACTTGAGTTCTGACTTAGAAATTTTCTAGACCAATTCAGATGGCAAATTTTTCATAACAGAAAATACCTACATCTGTGTGTGGGTGTTCCTGCAGAAATGCAACATGGTTTTTCTTTAGGCACTGTTAATATTTCAAGTTGACACTGCATTAGAAAAACACAGAAACTCATTTTTCCTGTCTTTTGGGCTATGCTATCTGAAATTACTTCCAATGGCTGCCAGAAGTGTTGGTGCAAACTGCAAAATTTTGTAAAGTGAAATCATACTGTACTAAACTTGACTGTTACCCAGTAATCGTGAGCTGAGAGAATACTTCAAAAGACCAAGTATTCCTCCCGCTCTCACATCAGTCAATCAGCAATGCATAAGTATTTGCATATGTGAAAAGATGTTACAGTTGATAGAGTGATAAAAAAGCAAGGTTACAGTACTTTCACTGTTTCCACCATGCAAGGTTTGTTTAAAATATATATATATATATGTATTTTACCCTTTTTTATTTGCGTCATAGATTTTGACCCTTTGTCATTTGCATCTCCAGAATCTTTTCTGCAGCTGTGAAAGACAACAAAGATAAAAAGAAAAGTCTATAATTTCCAATTACAAATTTTGAATAGCTATTAATTAAAGCAGGTTTTAATTTCTGTTCTGTCTTCATTCTGTAAAGTCATTCTTACAACTGAATCCCTTCTTCAGTGGCTCAATAAAACTCTAGAAAGATTTATGGGATAACCTTTCTTCTAATCACTACTTTTTGCTTATGTGTTTACCTTTCTCTCTGTCCATTGCTCATTCTGTGTATATTTGCCTTTATTTCTGCTGCTTCCTTTTCTGTGTTTGCCATTCTCTGTCCTTCCTATTTTCTCAGTGTTTGCTTTTCTCACGCGTGCTTTTAATGTACCTTTGCTTTTCTTAAAGCTTTCTGTGTGTTCATATTCTCTAAAGGTGCACGGTTATGTTTGGCAATCGGTAGCTCAGTGACTGAGTCATGGATCACACAATTAATGCTGCATCTCTGCTATCCTCCCATCACCTTTCTCAGCCTGCTTCTTTTTGACACTCCAAGGATTTGTTGAAATACTGTGTCATGGTAGGAAAACAGCATAAGCTTGTCTCTGAGATAGTTTCTTTTCCTACTGTGATCTAGTTTGCTCTTTCTTGGCCTTGCATAGTTCATTGCTTTGCCAGAAGCCATAACATCCTCCCTGCTTTGCCTGCAAATGAGCCCATACATTTTTGGTGAAGCCCTGTCCTTTTACTTCACTATAGCAAGCCAAAGGGAATGTGTTGATCATGACTCTGCTTCAAGAAGTTCATATTGTGCTAATGCCACAGGATTGGCACAGACTATTCCTTTAATATGTGGTATGTGACCACATACTTTTGCCGTGATCCAACATCTCAGCCTTGTTATTACTATTTCCCTTACCATTCTGTGCAGCCCAGTACCTCATGCAGGTATTATTTACAAAGCTAAGATTTTTACCCATGCATTTATTGGTTTTGTATGAGTTGTTCTCAGGACAGAACTTGGACATTCAGCTGATATTAATAGGAAAGACGTGATGTTGTGCTATTGTGTGTGGGAGGCTGCGGCATATGGTAAAAAGAGCTGAATAGCCTTGTCCAATTCCCATTGATAAATTGCTCACCAGTAATACCTCTACTGCCTGCAGGAAGTGAATGGATGCGTATCTGAGCTGACATCTTGAACCAGAGTATAAAAATAAATGTGTGATGACTACACATCTTCTCACCTTGAAAGAAAAAAAAAAAAAAAAGAAAGAAAGAAAAAGGGGCTATGATCTCCCCTTGAAAAGAATATTATTTTGACCCCGCCACACCCCCTCATTTCTAAAGCAAAACTTCCAGTCTAAAAAGGAACAACACAAAATATTTATGATTCTGGAAATCCTTTCAGAAAAGGAAGATTACATTTAAGGGTTTTCCATATAAAAACCAGAACTATTTTAGGAAGGTAACAGGTACATGGTAGTGGAATAAAAATTGAACGGCACTGACTGAACGACCTCAAGTTGGTTAGTGTTCCTATTCACAGGAGTACAAGCACAGTAACCTTAAAGGTAACAAGTTTATAACTGGTGTCAATATACAGCAGAAAATAATTAACCTGTGAAACTTCACTCCACTGGAGACTTTAAACAAGGATAAGTTGAGAGTGGTCAGTATAGCCTTAGCTACCCTAACTTAAAAAAAAAAAAGAGAGACTATCGGGGAACCTGGTCAGTACAAATTTAGAAATAAATTTAAAATATCCTCCTTGTGTTGGAATTATTAGAGACCTGCCTAAATGGTTCATGATGAGTATTTGTCAATTTTACATTCACCTCTGAGACCTTTAGCACTGATTATTGTTGAACAGGCTATTAGGCTTCATGTGCAACATCTGATGTAAGTGGGTAATTGCTGTGTTGATGGGACAGCATGGAAAAGCTCTGGGTTTACCTGGGCCAGAGCAGATGTAGCTGCAGCATCAATGGGGTTGAACCAGGGGAAGTACGATGTGAGACAGTAACTGGGGACATTGGGCTAGAGAACACTTGCAGTACCGAATAACCCTTAGGGGTGGGAGAAGGGTGGGATGTAGCATCCCATTAGGTCCTTGTTCCCAGTAGGTCTGCATCAATATGTGCTTGAATATGGAGTTCATGGGGAACTGTCAGCTTAACTTCCTTCAGAAATTTTAATTTCATCCCACATCATTAACTTTTTTCTTTTAAAAATCCTGTTCTTTGCACTGACATTAACACTCATCAGTTGGTGGAACATAAAAGCCTCTTTTTGAAAGTGGCTCATACAAAAACATTCTCTAATAAAGAAGAACGTGTCTAGACTTAGTACTGTAGATAATTCTTGCTAAGATAAAAGTAATTTCTATGTTAAAGAGAAAAAAATATTGTTAATGGAACTGTCTTTATAAAAAAGAACACTTTCTTCAGTAATGCTTTGTGATGGCTGAACTTTGCACACTTCTTGCAGCCCCAGATAAAAAACACACGTCTCACTTGCTTTCCTATTAATCTGCTGTCCTGACAAGAGTCCTTACTGTTTCCACCACATATTCTTCTAAAAAAATGCCAGTGGGAAAGCAATACATAAAATACAAGTCAGCACAAGCTCCAGTCTGTAAGAGCTGAGGTCTTTTACATATGAACAGACAATAGGAGGATTTGAAAGGATGGCAAGTGTGAGACTTTGGCATGAGGATGTAATGCATCATCATTTCCAATCTCAGAAACCTTAGTGGTTGTGAATATTAAGAACGGCTGTTAACAGATAGTTGCTCCTACACAGAAAGTTCCTGCTTCAGCTTCAGGCCTGGAGAGGGTCCTATGAGTATGAAGGGTAGCTGATTTTTTCCACTGCTGACAGTTGCCATATAAAAAATGTTATCTCGCCCTGCATCCCTTGCCTCTTTCATAGTGGCCAGGGAAGCCTCACTGCAGCTGCACTGCCGCCACAGATTCTTGCCTAGATTCCCTCTTTAGACACCAGCTCAGTGTAGGAATGTTCAATATCCCAAATTTGATACATATCCCTTTTTAAATTGTCCCCAGTCACTTCTAGAAAAAGTTTTGGGGCACTGCCAGTTTCCAAAAGATGCTGGGGATCCAGGATAACAGTGCAAGGGGGACATCTTGGGATGCCTGTTGGATTCCCAGAGCTGCTGAACGGTTTGAATCTGACTTCTTCTTAGGACTACCAATATAAGAAGATCGACAGCCTTGCTCATTTTGGATAGCTAATCTTTAACAAAGTGGCAAAGTAATTTCAGGTTCCAGGTTTTCACCCCCTATTGCAGGCATGAGTAAATGCTTCTAAAGGGGATTAATAGGCCAATTTGACTCCTGAGTGCTGTAACCAATTTACAGTACAAAGTACATCTTCACTTTTCTCTCTGCCTAGCCCGTTTTTGTGGCTCCTAGAACTCCCAGAGAAATGGTCAGTGTTTGTATGGGAAATTCATGTTTCTGCTGCTTGGTCAGGCAATCTGTGAAGTTCACATATAGTAGATCCTGAAAAACCCCAATGTATCGGACACTGAGCAGTTCACCCTCTCAGTTTCACAGTACAACACAACAGATGTACTGGAAAGGATTCTTAGGATAGGAGTTAGGATTTGCTGTAAGCAATGGTTTGGTGAGCATGCAATTTTGTTGGAGAAGCTGACAAGCATCAGCTGAGATCTACCTACCCAGGAGCTACCTTGGTTGGATAGGCAAGAAACAGAGTGGGAAATACAGCATCCAGCACAGTAGAAAAGAATGAAGACCAGGAATGTGGGTGAGGTCTGTCTGCTGTGCAAGGGAGGAAAAAAGTGCTGCAAAGGAGATAACCCAATTTTTCTATAGAGAAATGTGGTTGGTGAAGAGCTTCACTCAACATAACAAAAACCTTAAGGCACATTTATTTGCAGAACCTTTCTGTTCAGATCCTGATAAACTCCATTTTATACTTAGAATGTGTAAGCAATCAGAAAGAAAGTAGCTTCCGGGTATGAAGTGATGATATTTGTATTTACAAACACACACACACACCATCACCCGTTTATTTCTGTACACAGAAACCCACACGTATACGTATTTATATTACTGTGCTCTACAGGATGTAATGTGGAGTACTTGGCCAACTACCATCGCCCTGACCTGCCAGCACTGGACAGAGAATGTCTGAAGCAGTCAGAGGGTTTGGAGACTTTCCATCTGCAGACTGGTGTGCATGGCTGGCTATGCACAGGAGGGCTGGGATGAGAGTGAAGATGTAGTCTGTTGTAGGGCTGGGGTAATGATTTTTAAAACCATTCACATTGTCAAATGCAGTAGTTTAAGATTCTTCCTCCAAATGCCTTGTTACCTCCAAAATATCACCGAGGAAATTTTCTTTCTAATGAGGCAGACAGTTGCAGCAAGTCTCTCTGCTTACAGAAGGGGCACGGTGATTCAGACAGGCGGTAATGATCAATGAGTAAAGCAGTGTCTCGGATGTCATGAACGGAACAAAAAGATTGGGGACATCTGAACGAGGGAGCTCAGCCGTCACCATGAAGGTTGCCTCTGTGTCTCATTCTGAAAATTGCAGGGAAGCTGGGCTCTTCCTCTCTCAAGATTTGCACAGGGCATTTACTGCATCAAGGATTCCTTCTGACATTTCTAATGGAAACAGCTAGAAGAAAGAGGGAAATCAGATAGCAGAGTGTCTCTGCGTGCTGTGCTGTTGCCAAGCAGATTATGTGCTGTAATCTGTAAGCACTGAACTGTGTGTGAATTATGAGGAACCTCTCCCTTGCTTTTGTTTTAGCCCCTTGGGAGAGGCGATGTTTCCGGACTGCTAATGTCACAGCATGACCTGTTAATAACCTGCGAGAGCCTTCCTCCACTCCGCCGCCTCCCGCTCCCCCAGGACTCAGCAGCTGCCGTCACATGGATCAAATGCCTGCCTTGTATGCGGTTCATTGAGAAAAATTCAAGCATGTGGCCTGAGGTTCCCCTGATGACTGTCTGGGGATGATGATTTCTACCATCTGTTCTGGCTGCCTGCGGCTCCCGGAAACACCGAGGTGTATGTTGCTTCTGGCCATACGTGGGATTCCTAATGAAACCTCAGCTGCCGTCCAACTGTCTGTGAATATCAGATGGGTTTGAATTATCTTTCCGCCAAGAGGGGAGGGAGAAGAACTTTGTTTAACTCTTTAATCTGAACCGCTACACAGCACATGCATAATCACAGGGTACAAAGCCGCTGAATTATTAGCATCTGCATCACGTTGGCAGCTGCAGCATTTGCACGTGTGCCGGGTCTGTCCGATTTGAGATGCCCAGGCTGGTTGTTTCCAGGCTAAATATACAGCCTCGAGTCAAATTCATCTTACTGTAGCTCATTTGAAAGCCCTGTAATTATACCAGAGATTTATTTGATCCCTTCACTTCTGATTTGTGTTAAAGGCACATTTCAGCCATATAAGTTTTATATCAGTATATAAAAAAGGCTGCTTATCAAATGGTTTAAATGCAGCCAAGGAACTGCAGCAGTTTCAAAGTTATTTGTTGAGATGGAGGAAGTCACAGCAAATAGATATTAATTTTGCTATATGAAAAAGACCTTCATGCAAAACACCTTGATAACAAAAAATAGAAATCACTTGTCTTTCAGGATTTGAAATCCTGTCTGTTATTTTCCCTATAATCTATCATTTAGAAACCTTTACTTGCCATTTGCTGAATATCGGATTTCAGTGAACGTTGAGGGGCACTAAATCACTTAAGAGTACCAGGTCTCAGTAGAAGAGATTTGACATTCTTTCTTGTTAGAATTACCTAGATTTTTCCACTGATATTCATACTATTTTCTTTGAATGAATAGATGCTCTCAGTAAGAAATCCACTGAGCTTTATGTGGTTGAAAAAATTGTTTACATAGTCAGTGCTGGAGCAGCGACGTTATTACAGAGTTGCTGAATGGGTCAGGAACAACTGCTTACATTTCTTGCAGTTATTGTTCAGGGAGGGCAATACAGAATACAAAATTGCATATGTGACCTCAAAAAAAGAAAAAAAAAAAAAAGAAAATAAAAGAAAAGGAAAAGGAAGTATCTCCCCATCAGTAGGCAACAGTGATAGCCTTGTACCGGATGTTTCACATTTTCAGATTCCAGTTAAACACCTCTGTAACATGACCTCACCCACTTATTTTTAGGGGCTGTTTTTCTACTAATATTGTGGCTGCTAATCAAAGAATGCAAAAGCACTTCTTAGCAGTGGCTTGCTGAGGGGCGTTTGATTGTTTCTGCTTTTGGAGCTTATTTTGTTATGCTATGAGACATAACAGCAATCTGCAAATGCATTCAGCAGCTCGTGCTGCGGCACGGAGGTGGGAGGCAGGGTTCCCACCATGGCTGTTATTCCTTTCTCTTGTTGACTGACTCATGCAGAGGTGTGCACATAGCTCTTACATATGCACACTGTCAGAAATCAATATGAGGGTAGAAGACTTGAAAGCAGATATTGCCAGAAAATTCAATAAAGCTTAGAAAAGTATTTCTAATTTTCTACTTTATTGATAGGGGGTCTTTTGTTTGGTTGGTTGGTTTGTTTGGTTGGGGTTTTTTGTTTGCTTTTTGTTTGTTTGGTTGGTTAATCTTTTTTTAAAGACACTCAGAGACACAGGAATGATAAGGAAACATTTCACACATTTGTCTTTTCCATCCAGGAATGACCCAGTAACTACCTCTGCCTTCATCTTTAAAGCAGTTTTACTTTTATAAATCAGTCCAAGACTACCGGCTTTTGGCAAACTTGAGCTAGTTAAGCAGGGCATGCAAATACTGAGGAGGTGCTTTGTCTATAATGTAAAGCTTCTCTAGGGACATTTCTCTTTCTGTGGTCTGGATGTATGAAAATTTACTAGCAGCATCTGACCAAAAAAAAAACCCGAACAAAAAACAAAATAAAACAAAACAAACAAACACCCCCCCAACAAATAAACAAAAATAAACAAACAAAAAAATCCCCCACAACCATAATTTTTAAAATAATTAGCTTTCAGCCTGCAGCTTTTTAAGGAAAATCTGTTATTTCTTTCTTCTGTCTGCGTAGTTCTCTGCATCACTTAAGAAAGATTTGACAGATGGAGACAGCTTGTAACAATGTACTTGAAGCTCTGAAAGACTAAAATGAGTAATCAAAACCATTCCAAAAATGACTTTTTCATGAATCTGTCTAAAAATATATGTCACAGAGAATTTCATTCCCTTCCTTTCCACTCCTCTTTTTTGTTTGAAGTAAGGTAGATATTTATACTTAGCTGTATCTCATTATGCATTATTTCCCCTCTCTGTTAGTCACATCATGTGTTGGCTTGCAGTTCACAAGTGACGTAAGATGTTGCAAAATGTCACTAATACATCTGTTAAGTGACAGTGAACTAGAAATAAAACAAGGAGATCCCAAAGTGAATCTCAGCATCCGTTTCTGCCATAGTCCACTTTTGATGAAATTTAGATTATTATGAGATATCTGAAAGAATTACTCTGAAATGGAAAAACACACCTTGCAATTCCCAGGCTTCAAAAGATGACTGTAATCATGCTCCAAGGGACAGAACACAAATGCTTCCCTCCTGTCACTTGAAATATTTCCTTTAGGCTTAGAGGGCTATTAAAGCGATTTGAGTCTACATACCTGTGGGAACACTCGGCCTGAAGGGATTCTTTCTTGGTTGCTGTTTCGAGTTGGCTTTTGCACTGAATTCCCAGTCATCCATGCTACAAACCCTAACAGGACTAGGTGGAAAACTGAGGAGAACATCACAGATGATGGGGGAAGAAATAGTTGTTAGAGCAATTTTGTTGGTAGCACAGCAGAGGGAAGTCAGCATTTCCAAGTAGATCCATACCTATTCCCTGCCCCAGGTTATGAACATCCAGCCTGAGGCATCACAAGGGTCTGGCTTACGCAGGTGCTGAGCATTTACCTTTTTGGTTGTAGTATTAATAGTTTGCATTTCTGAAAATGAAATCTATGATTTCTCAACACATCCATCATTTATGGATACATGCATTAAAAGTAGCATAGAATTATTTTGGTTGGAAGAGACCCTTAAGGTCATCGAGTCCAACCATAACATAAATCTAGCACTAAATCCTGTCCCTAAGAGCCTTGTCTATGATCTGCATTTGTGTGTGATTATAAGTGGAGTGTTAACTATGTCTAAATGAAGGAAATTTCAGAGCTGAGGGCCTCTGATAACAGCCCTAGAAGTATCTGGGTTACCCATATAATTCAGATCATAAAGAGAATCCTAAGGTTTTAGAGCCCTCCTAAGCAGCCTTGTTAGATAGAGAGGAAGATAAAATTTTACATGGGGAAAGTGAACAAAGGCAACTTTTCTGCTAAATGAAATAGACTGTGGAGTACTTTCCTACAGGAAATATGAAGGTGCCATCACTCAAGATGTTCACAAGACTGACTAAAACTCTGAAGTATATAGGTAAGATTAATTCTATGCTGAAGTAACGTTCTAGTGTGACTGCCCATCTCAAACAGCTATGATGACGTTCCTTTGCAGTAGCAAACTCAGAATGAGCAAAGAATAATTAGTGCTAAGTAAGGGAGTCCTTTGCCAAATAAGTGTCCCATCTTCAATTAGAGCAACATTCTGACTGCTCTAGCTTGTCCTGCCTGTCTGCTATTTCAAGGAATTGATACAGCAGCTGGCAGTCAGCAAGGTTTGTTATGACAGCAAGTGCATACACAAATAGTAGAAGTCCGAAGTTGCTGGGCTTCCTAGAAGGAAATTTTAAACAACCTCACAAGGTCTTAGGTAAATCGTTTGGACTGGCCAACAAAAAGACAAATCCCAGACATGTGCAACGATAAAAATTGTGAGCCTTACAAAGATGAAATGACTACATAAAATGGTACTCTTTGAAGAGGCCATATTTGCCATGCCAGAGAAGATTTTTTGTCTGTTTGTTTGTTTGTTTGTTTGTTTTTATTTTCATTTTGCTCTGGGCATGCTGCTGAATTGAAGTTACTGTAGGTGACATTATTCAGGCATGATACTGACTGCGAATAAACTTCTTAACATTCTAGGTAAGTTTAAACCTAATTTTGAAATAGTTATACTGAACTGAAAAAAAAAATTATGAATACATTATTAAGCACTTGTTTTTGACCAAGTTTTTGCGTTAAATGCAATGTATAAGTAACTGGGTTAATGTGTAAGTCACTGGGTTCTGCTTTCTGAAGCAAGCAAGCAGGTATCAAAAGTGCCAGTAGATAATGACACAGACCTGTCATTCTGCCAGTTCTTTCAGTTAAATTACATCCCAAATCCTTACAATACATAGCTGTGTACTAGTGAAAATTTTAACAAAGGACAGCCAAAGTCTAGCTCTGGAGAACTGATGTGATTGCTTGGTAGCCTTGGCCCTGATAGGCAACTTATACAGAGCAGTCTTCAACCATCTTATTTTAATCCAAATTTTAAGCCAAATTCTGCTATGCCTGTAAGACTTAACTCCTCAAATGCCTACATGGTCAATGGGACTACTGTTGGAATAAGAGACTTCTCATTAAGGTAATCAAGTGTGTGAGACTCTGACCCTTTGCTAGTATGCTGTTTCACTTTTTTGCTTTCAGATTTTTATTGTCCTTACATTGTGTACTCATCCTATGTGTTCATATGTAGAGTTTTGCAGTGAAATTACTGCACAAAAAATACTGTAAATAAAAAGAAAGATAAATGATGTGGTATCAGGAATGACTGTATCAGTATGAAAATTTTTGTGATAGAGACCTTTTTTGCTAGCAACTAAGAACAGACAGTATTTTTTTGCATCTTATGTGCCTTTTGTCTTTCTAGGAGCACACACACAAAAATATTTCAGAAAGTTTCACAGTGGTATGGCTGAAGAGAAAGGAATGACATCCCAAAGAGCTGGATCCCTTTCTCCTACCAGGTTCTCCTCAGAGACACTTGCCCATTAAGGGAAAGAACACAGTTTCAATTTCAATGGATGCAGTTCTTATTTATTCTGGGTACAGTTGATAGGGTGACTCACTGCTCTGCTAATGAAAGCCTGGTGTTTTGCCTTAAAAAAAAATACATTCTGAATTCATTCAAGCAAACCAGATTTTACTTGCTGCCTTTTTTCTGCTATTTTAAGGATAGGAGGACAATGCTAATAGGTAGAATTAGAGATATATGTTTGTCCCTGCATGAGCATAAAATGAAAGCACACAATTAAAAACCCGATGAACTAGAAAGGAAGGTGTACAGTGAGTAACAGCAGGTGTACAGGTCTACATGTCTCAAACAAGGCGTAATGTGATCACAATCTCAGCCTTCCCATGGATGGTGAATAGGAACACGAAACAAAGGAAGAAAATGGGGCCACATCCTCCTTTGGTGTAAAATGTCAGAGTTCTGCCGAAGTAAATGGGACTGTGCTTAATAGCCTTAGGTACAGATTTCATCTTCTCAGCGTTGTCCTCAGTTGAACCCTTGCCAGGCTGCCACGTATCAGAAAATCATACAATCATAGAATGTCCTGAGTTGATAGGGATCCATCCAGCTCCTGTCCCTGTGTAAGACAACCCCAAAATTCACACCATGTGTGTGAGGGCATTGTCCGATCGCTTCTTGAATACTGTCAGGCTTGGGTAGGTGTCATTCCACCCCATCTGCCTGATCTTCAGCTTTCTCTTGTTTAGGTAAATAGCAACACTTCTCTTCCTGTAACCTGGATCTCGGGTTATGCCTCCATGGGATGAAAGCTCTGATGCTTTGCTCTCCCACCAGCAGCAATGTCTGCCCCGGGGCTCAGGCGTTTCCCTGAGCTGCTACTCGGTGGGGACTCACAGTCTGTGGTCTCACTTCTCAAGGGCATGCATAGATGTACAGACATGTGCAAATACATTGTACATGAGATTAAGCAATATGTTAGTTTTTGTTTTACTAACATGGAAAACATGCAGATTAAAGGGGAAGAAAATAATGGGCTAAATCCCAGATGCATTTTTTTTCTTCTGTTTTCTGCTCTGAGAATTTTGTTTGGGTTTTGGGTCTCTGTGACCAAGTTCCTTATCTTTCCACCAAGACATGGAGCATCTTTCCCTCTCTGCTGGCTGCTGGCCTGTTTGTCCATTTCTGATAGCCAAATTGAACACAATCCTTCAGCTGCTATAAAAATATGCTGCTTTATCCCCACCCAGCTGCCTACTGAGTAACTCTGTGCTATTTCTTGATCTGTACCACCTCTATGCTCTTAAATAATGCAATTGCCAGGGATTTTCTATTTTCACATTCAGCAGTAAAAAGGCCCTATATTTTTCTGGCTTTAGTGAACCGATTGCTCAGTGCATTTTCATCTGAAAAGATGGCCTTTTAGGTTTGACTACAGATTGCAGTTCTTTCAGAAGCGTTACTCAGCTTTTGTTAGTAAATGCATCTATAGAAATGATATTCTGTAATACTGGTATTTCCATACTAAAAATTTAATAATTTCTATATTTTTATTGAGCTTTATGCAGTTGACACCCTGCAGTCATAGGTTAATTATCTACTTAAGTCCTGAGGGTATTTTTATTGTTTAGTGAGTTTAAAGATAATTTTCAAAGACAGGCACAGATTATATTTTTCTGAAAGTTATAAAGGAAAGGACAACATGAAGTCAGACCTGGAAACTGAATCTACTGACTGCTTTGAAGAACTTATTCCTAAGTACTTTACAGCTCAGGTTTCAGCAAAATGAAGGAGACAGTTCTTACTATAATCTGTTTGAAGAGAGGGAATTATGGACATCTTACTTGTAATTTCATTATAATAAAATGGGAAATATTAGATAACTGCCAAAAACAAACCTTTAAAGATAAATCCTGGCCCACTAGAGAAAATGGCATAATTTCCAGTGCTTTGAATGGTGCTAACATATAATTTCACTGGTTCAATGAGGTAAACGATACAAAACAGACCCTTTTTTATATGCACTGGTTTCCTGAGTGAAGTGACAAAATATAAAAGATAAGGACAGGTGGTTTCAACACATGATAAAAAGGTTGGATGTCCATTATCATTTGAGTTAAGGAAAGCTGTATCATGTGTCTATGAGAACAAGGAGAGGAAGTTTAAATGATAATTTGAAGTGCAGACTTCAGCCCAGCGCAACTGGAATAGTACTTGAGAGTAATGGTCTACCATGTTGTAGTGACATTTTGCCAGCTGTAAAGTAAAATAAGGGCTGCACTGCAATAACATGAGATTTTAATATTAGCTCCAGAAGGGATAAATTTTAATTTTCTTGCTAGTTCTAAGAGCACTTTTCTGCATTATCTGGTGGAGGAGAAGAAAGTTTTGCCCTCTTCTAAGTGTCCAGTGCACTCTGCTGTTGGAGAGCACTGGAATTTTCACTTTTACCTGAGTTCTGCTCTTACATGTGAACATACAACAGCATTCTTCAGGTTCTGAGGGATGTGCTCTCATTTGTTCCAGTACACAATGCAAAATAAATTTCACAGAAGAAAATCTGCTGTTAGCTGGTTAGTCCCACTGGGTATATTTGCTCCTAGTACCCACTGTTAGTTCACTTGAGATGGAAAAGCAGAGACCAGACTTACTGTTGTTCCACATAAAAGCTCCCGCACAGTTTGGCAACTGCACTTTGCAGAGTCATTTCCTGTGAGTCAGTAAAAGCTCTCAAAGAGGAAGAATAGTTTTGCTAAATTGGATAAGTAATACCTGCTTTTATGATTTCCAGTCTTGGGGGAGTCATTTTTCTTTATCCAAATTTCCATGGTATTCTAATAAAAACCACTGGATGCCATTTGCCTCTACTCTCCCTAGATTTCCACAGCTTTGCTTATTCAACAGAGTTTTTCAGGAAAGTTTTGTATGTCCCTCTCCCTGCACACAGTGTTCTGCTGCCAGGTAGGTAAACTTCAGGTTCAGCTACAAGCCTTTATTCACACTGTCTCCTAGTGTGCAAGTGCAACACAGAGAAGTGGGCTTTGGAGAAACAGCATAGCAAATGGAACTCCTAAGAAGAAATTATGTTGATAGGTTCTCAGTTTAATTGCACTAAAGTAATCGTTGTTAATTGTGTATCCTTTCAATGTTCCAGCTTACAGCCCTGGAGTTCGAAAACACCTATTAACGACACAGGAAGTACCACGCAAGAAATGTCTGTTCCAGCTGCCCAACAGCACCAGCTAATGTGCTCAGCTCCATTTTCAGGGGTGAGGAAGCAGGTTGTTTGCTCTATTCAGCCTGTGCCAGGGTTGCCAGGATGTTGAACAAAATTGTATTTACACAAGGAGTTCTTTGCTGATATGAGAATACCGGTGTGCTCCACTGGCAAAAGGCTTCTCATGCAATTGGAAGCTGCAACAGCAGAACTGTGGAAAGTCACCCCTTACAACTGAGACAGCAGTGAGAGTAAAACAACTCTTTCTTCTGACATAACCCTTTTTGAATTGCAGAATTCAGATGGTGTGGCTATGTTGGGGGAGAGGTGCAAGGAGTTGAAAGTCAACTTCCTTCCAAATTACTATGGACAGAGTGTACGTTTCTGAGTAAATGTATGTGTGAGGAAAAGAGGTGGAAGAGTGGGAACAATAAGACTCATAAAAGTTGTCCTGTAAGTGCTCTTAGAGATTTGAGACTCACTTTATGTAAACTGCCAATTTATGTTTTGTACTGAGATGGAATTGCATCATCCCATCTAGGAGGTAAAGATGAGGAAGAGGAAGTGAAACACTGATACTCCAAACATTAATATAAGAACAAGAGTAGAAACTGGACAAGAACAAATTTAGTCTTCAAAGCAGAAGAAAATTCCTGACCATTAGAGGACTAACATCCTGTAATGGTGTCCCAGCAGAAAAATGGCAGGGGCAAGAAATGCTTAACTACTGAGGGACTGACAGTAGCATACCAGTCACAAACACACTTGGTGACCCAGCAAGACCCTCTCAGTCTGCAGCTGTTTGAGCCACTGATGATGTATAAGATCAATGCAAGAAATCAGTATGAAAATAAGTAGATATAAAGTTATTTTTAAAGGGGGAGCATGTGGCAGTTTGCAGAAGGCTGCAGAGGGAGCAGTATACAACAGTTCACTTCTGTCCACATCAAGTTCCTTTGTGGGGTACATCCACTAATGGACTTCTCAGGAAGAAAAGAAAGTGGTTGTAGATATATAGATACACAGGTTCTTCCTTGTCCCCACTGCTGACCTGTAGTTCTGTATCACAAGCAACATTTCTTCCTGAGCTGGATGTACACTCCTGTTGCTAATGAAGAGGGAAACATCTGCAGGAGTAAGGATATGACCTGGATGGCATCAGGTAACCCAGGAGAAAAATGCTCCTCCCTGCCTGTCATTGCTGGTTCTCAGAGTTTTTTTTTTCTAACTCCCAATTGCTGCCTTCATGGTATTGCTAGGTATTGTCAAAACTGTAAACAATTTGAACCTGTCCTGCAGAACTGTTTTTCTTTGTTTTACAGTCATAGATCCATTTAAAGCACCGCTGCCTTTTATAGCAAAAACTACACACATGCTGCCAGTGGTGTGAATCACATTACATGCCAATTCAAATGCTGTAACAGTACCTTATGTAGTGGAAATGCCACCATCTGGTGGTTGCATCACTGCTGAAATGTGTACTGGCGGGGGTGGAATGAGGGATTGAGCTGCCTTTGCTCAGTGAGGAAATCCTGGTTTAGATTTAGAGATTAAGGCTCCCTAGAAATCATTTCTCCTGGACAGCATTTCACATTACAGATGTGCCAGATAAGCCCAGCAATGCAGGGTAGGATACACCAGAATGAATGTCATTTTTTTAGGATGGGAAACTATCACTTGGAAGCTTGTGATGTTCAGACACTTCTAACATGAGCTTTGTTTCTGGTTGTTTTTTTCCGGAGAGGTTGGTAGGACAGTCTCAAGGTGATTTCTTTAAGAAGCACATACTGAGGCCTCCTACACACTGCTTGAAAATGCAGCTTCTCCCTCTTCCTGTTTAAATGCTTTCTACAGGCTTGTGAAAAGGAAGGTCTGACACTGGCAGAAACTTATTCTCTCCCTACGAGATGTGCTCTACAGGATCTTACTTTCTCCTGTATTTTCTTTTTTTTTTTCTGTCAATGTCACTTTGTTCCAGAGAGGCTTTTGTTAGGGCATAATTGTATATACATCCTTCTGAGCTAGCTCAGTGAGTTTTGTCATGATTGTCACCATGTTCTGGGCTGAGTAAAAATACTCTTGAAATAATTAAAAAAAAAAAAAAAAAAAGAGTTATTCTATTCCTGCATATCAGGAGGGCAGCAGAGGAACAGAGAAGATCTGTATTTAACCTAAGACAGAAGAGAGCATGGTGAGTCTTAATGTTTAGCTGAAGAAAGAAATAAGTGGTAGAGCAGGCCAGAATCTTTCTTGCTTTTTGACAGAAGAATTTTGAGTCTACCTCATTTTTGGAAACCAGATTTGTGATTAGGTTGCTAACATATTTTGTGCTGTAGTTAAAGCCTGAATTCACAGGAAAACAGATTCTCACTGTAGAGCAAAGCCCTGCTCTGTGTGGCAGAACAGAGCTACAGAGTGGGACATTCTGCATAACTTGTGGAAAATTTAAAATGAAGCTTTGATGCAACACAGCAATATGTTATGAGGAATATTTTGTGTAAGTGACCTGCAGAAAGCAAAGTTTTTTTCCCTTGTTCCAACCACTTCTTATTATTCTCAATTACGTTTATAACTCTTGAATATGCTTCTCCTCACAGACTTGTATGGTGCCTAGTCCAAGGGACCTCAGTCTCTAATGGGATCCATTGGCAGGATTACCATGTAAAACAGGTGTTCTTACCATGCACAAATTCCTCCAACAGTGACAGAAGCCAGTTCTTGTCTCTCCTCTTTCCTGATTAATTCTTGGATGCATATAGCAGAGGGTGGGTAGGAGATATATCCATGTGTGTTAAATCCCATGAAGTAAAATAACTAAGGTACATGGATGGTGGGCTCTGGTACTTCAGGGGAGGTGCCACAGGGTGCATGCAGGACACCCATCTCAGTCATATTGCCCAACCAGTCAACAAATTTCTCTACCCAGGTGTAAATAAGCATGAAGAAAACCATGCAAATAAAAAGAGAGAATAGTTCACACAATTTGCTGCTGAAGTCCTCCTACCTTTCCTCAACCTTTGTGAAACATAGTTGTGAATACATGTCACGGTTTTTCAACTGCCAACTCTCAGCTGCTTCTTGCATCTCATATCTCTTGGTTCCCAATTCTGCTGTGTATGTTATAACTGGTGAGAAAGGCTGGACCTATGTGACTGAAATACAGCAAACAGCTTCGCAGTTGATTTTGCCTCTCCATTGTTAGGAAACACCAGATTGTTTGAAAGATGATCACACTGGGAATTGTAACCTTCTCCCTCACCAGCTCTTTGTGAGTTGGTGATTAAACACATTAGCTTAAAACTAGGGATGACTTGAAGATATTTTGTCAAAGGATAACTTCTCATTCCAGACATTTTTACCCTTGTGCTGGTATTAATTTTGGTTGTTGGAGTCTCTAAGCTTCCTGTTGGTTGTATTCGTTACCCATGGATGCCAATGGCAAGACCGTACCCTGTCCCACTGTGTCTGGTTCCTCCCAACCAAGCCAGCATGCAGTGACATCCGCTAGCAAACAAACAGAGAAAAAAGACCTGGAAAGCAGGTAACTTAACTTGCTATGTGCATGGCCATCTGTCAGCTATCTGGCAGGTAAATGTATACTGGCTAGCAAGTGTGTCTTGTTGAAGACTTAATTGTCTATCACTATTACTAGTTACTGAATGCCAACAATCTGTTCCCTGCCATACAGTAGGAGACACAGCTTTCTTGTCCTCAAACAGGTCTCATGAAACTATAGTGAGAGAAGATTAGTAATAAAAAATAATGAACCGCTTGGTTCAGCTTAACTCTTGCAGAAATAGATTTCTTCCCCTGCTTTCCCAGGAGGTTTTTATCTTTCTCAGATTCTCTCAAAAATGCACCAAAACCAGGAAAAAATGGATTTATGCAGGTGTTTATAATGTGCCATCCTGTTTAATTTCCTCCTAAGCAGTGACTGGGATTACTGTATTGTCTAAATATGTATAAGGAGGGAATTTAAGCCACAGGGATTTCAAGCTCTCTTGTTACCTAATCCTCCTCTCAGACAGCTACATCATCCAATTAGCGCTGGTTCTGTCAAGACTTTCAGACTTCTCTGAGAATAAAATGTTGTTTCAGGTCCATGGGGACATACTCTAGAGCAAGACAATCTATGTCCTCTAAACACGGGAGCTAAACTCTCCTGCTTCCTCCCCATAACTGAAGCTTCTGGGATAAAGCAACCAAAAATAAAGAATTTCTGAAGTAATTTTTAAATGCATGATGGGCTTTATATTACATTACTTCTAAATTTTGGATTAGCCTTAATAGAAGTGTATTACTAAATAATTCAACAGTCAGAAGAATTTCAGATTCTGTTTGACTGAAGACTATATGAAGGAGAACATACAGTGTAAACAGACAGAAAAACACTTTTATATAGACTAAGTAACTTAGCCACCTCTTTTGCAAAGTAAGTTTGCTAACTAGACTAGACTACACAACAGCAGCAGCAAACAGTAAACCCAATAAACTATGTGCTAGGAATGTTCCCTCACCTGCTACCTGAATCTCTGGGGCCTGTATGTTTATATGAATTAACTTAATGCCTGAATGAGGTGATAAAAATAACTAAGCTGCATGTGGCCTAAAGTCCTTTTGAAAAATGGGACTTATGACTTCATGCAATCTTGACAATTACAATCCAGTTTGAAAACTCAGAGGAACAATGAGATGGCTGACCTGAACTGGATCATTAAAACAAAACTGTTGTTCAGTTCTCTCCAACAACTATGGTTTCATTTTTAATTTTTCACTAAGTTGAAGCTGGGCTCCTCACTGATGTCTAGTACAATGTGTCACACAGGGTACTCCCTGCTTTCCTCAGAAGAGAGAAGACTAAATAACAACACATGCTGCAGATGGCCATTTTTCATTTGTTGCCATGCATAAATCAGGGTCCATACATGCTGAAGTTTATCTATGGAAATCTACAATCTTATTATTTCTCTCCCTCACAGGTCTATTTTTTGTTTATATGTCCTTCAGTTTTCTTCTCCTGTTACCTTTAAAAAGGGTGGGGGCTTGTTTGTTTGTTTGTTTTCCCTTTTCACTTGATTTTCTATCTTAAGTGTAACTTTGCATAGTAGCCTGAGGGAAATACTCCAATCAGGAGAAACAGGTGATTAGGTGATGTTGCGGCTTGATTTTTATCAGCTTTTCTTTGACTTTTCTCAGGAATGCTATTGCCGTGCTGGAAGATGTTAATGGCTGCCATAAAGTTTGTCTTTGATCTGCACAAAATTCCAGGCCTCATTAATCCTCTGGTTATGGTGGGCACCCTCCATTCAGTCTAAACAAGAAGCAGCAGCTAGGCTCTTATATGAAGTAAAATTGCTGAAAACAGTAGAAGCCACCACCCAGGCAATTATCCTACAAAGAAAAGCTCAAGCATGAACAAATTTGTGAAGAACAAAGAACTTTTCTGGGAAATTATTATATATTCACTGGCTGAGACATCAACTGATAGGAGCTATGTGTTTAAAAGTAATCAGAAAGCTGTGAAAAAAACAAATAGACAATGTGGGTGGCCCAGGGAGAAAGCCAAAAGAAAAAGCTTTGGTTGAGCAGAGTACCTACTGAAAAAGGAGAGCTGGATTTCTGAGCAAGGAAATAACCTTCTGCTGTTTGTTCCTGACAGATTGAGTGAAACAAGACTTTGTGTACATTCTTTGCAAATGCAGAGGATTTCATTGGAGAAACATAACCTGGCCAGAATCAACAGCTCCTTGTGCTGAAAGAAACATGTTAAAATAATAATTGGTGGCTGAATGTTTGATTAGGACAACAGTTCATTGAAAATGCACATTATTTTATAAAGTTTGCTTGTTTTCTGGGAATGTAGACTTTTTTTGAGAAGTCCAATTATTATGACCAGCTCGGGGAGGCTCAGGGAATTGCAGCATCAAGCAGCTCAGATTGTCTTTCCTTTTTCACCACAACAAATTACAGCATAAATCTGGCAACTGAGTGATCCTCATGACTGTGTAGATGAATAACCAAATTCTGCTAGATTGGGTGAATTTAGTTCTCAGAATCCTTGGAAAGATAGCTCCCGCTTTTAGTGCAGTATAAGATTAAGTAAGGTTAGAAGACCATAAATCTGTGCCGAGTTGAGCCTAAAGCTATATAGAGATGTTTCAGGCTGCTAAACTGGCTTGGTCACTGTCAGAGCCCTTTGGAATGCATATAATTGCTTTAAAGAAACTTTCGATGTCAATGAGAGTTGGGTCACTGAAGTTTTATTATCGTAGTTTAAAGATAGAGCATTAAAAACCTTATTTCTGCTCTGACACCCCTACTAACGTGAGGCTTTTTCCTAAATTGTGTGAGGGTTTTGTGATCTACAGGATTTTTCAAGTTTAGAATTATACTGGAACTTTCCTGGAACTTCTTTCGAAGGCAATCAAAATCTGTGACTGAAATGTAATAGAGTATTGATACTATTTTACTATACCACAAATAGCTTTCAACTGTTTTGTTGTTTGTTTTTTTTTTTTCCTACAGATATCTTTATTGTCTGTAGTCTCATGCATTTATTTTTTTCTTATATCAGTTTGGCCTTAGATTGATTAGTTTATGAAAGAATATTTGAAGTGCTTTTTAGCTAATAACATCAGTGCTTTCTTTCCATTGGGGCTACTTACATGTATTTAACTTCCTAAACCTGGAAAAAAAAACAATCAATAACCAGTGCAAGAATCTGCTGTTGCCCCATGGAGCTTAAATTCATACTGAACTTTGACTGGTTTCCAACAGAAAGAGAAATTTCTGGTATAGGACAGACATCTAGAAATACATCTGGATCCAACAACACAGTCAGACTTGAGTTGTTTTAGATTTAAAATAAATATATTGAAACATATTTGTACTTATCAGTTAGTTATGAGACACCCATTAGAAAATTTTGCTGCTATAAGATCAGAATGGAAATTATGTGTTTTGGTTGTAGTATATGAAAGACACATTCAGAAAAAAAAAAACAAAACCAACACATATTAATTACCATTTGTTACGGCTATGTAATTTTGATTTTGAAGTAGTGTATCTGATCTTTTTTGAATTCCTGTTCAGAAGAATGCATATTAAAAAACAGAATCACAGTTTTTCCACTTTTTATAGACTTGGCAGGGGACTTAAGATCTGAAAGGAAAAGGTATCTGTACTATATCCCTCCTCTCCTTTCCAACCTACTGTGTGCCAGTGAGCACGTATGCTGTGTAGTTTGGGGAGTTTGTTCCACTTCAGTCTTCTCAATATCTGTTCTAGAGAGGAAAAACCTACCTGTTCAGCCATTTAAGAAGTGCAAACTTTGCTTTGGAAATTCTTAATAGACTGAATTTTATTTTGGTTAATTTTATTCCTACAGTTTGTTTGTAAAATGGAAAACAGAAGAAAAGAACATACAGAGTATACCAATGCCTTAAGCAAAAATAGCTCAGCTATCTAAGCTGACCTGCTGTTGGAAAATCTCCTAAGTAACTCCGATCCCTCTCTTCATCATTCTCTCATCTCCAAAGTAATAAAAGTGGAGTTAGAACAGCAAACACCTGGCATGTTGGTCACGCAGCATGACTTTACATTGTAATCATCTCATCAAGGAGCTGAAAATAGCATTGTACTGCAGTGTTCGAGTGGTACAGCTTCAGGAAGGAAGACAATAACCAGCATTTGGCAGCAGCCTACATGCTAACTGTGAGCGATACAGACGTATTCCACAAATTGTATCCCTCGTCTAATCTTGAAAATATTTACCCTCATCCCCTGGCAATGCATCACTGGGGCCCACACGCTTCTTGTCTCCTAGTACAAGGTGGTGGGCATTCACTGTGATGCACATAACCATAAAGCAGTCTTCCGTATAGCAACACTCACTCCAGCTTTCAACAAAATCCTGCATAAAATGAAATTAATTCTAGGATGTTCAGTGTGCCATACAAATTATTGGAGAGAATGGCACAAAAAGACTTTGTTTGAATGAATTAAAGTGAATCACGAGCAGGTAAGAATCATGATACACAGTTACTAGACTGCGCAGCAGTCCAGGAATGTAAGACTTAAAGTAGAAATTTGGACAAGAGATCTTGCCTGAAGATAATTTGTGAAGGAGATCAAGAGGGTGGAAAGTGTCTCAGGTAATCTGGCACCGTGGCAATGCCATGCAGGATTATGGGGACCACAGGGGTTAAAAAGAGGATAGAAAATAGGCACTGTTTTCCAAAAGTGGATGCCATAGTGCCAGAAAAACTTCTTAGAACTTTATTGGGAAAAAAGCACAAACTTTGAAACATGTAAATCTGAGTATTTTCATGTTCAGTCATACACACTCATTCATACACACAGGTAACAAATTAATCAGTAGACTAATGGTGCTTGTACATTTTTGGCTTTGGGGAAATACATCTTTCATTATGAGTAGTTTTTTATCACATTATATCAGCACAGCTCTCTGGGTAACTGTCTGTAGAAATACAGTGGAAGTTACAAGATCATCAAAAGGAATAGGACTAGAGCACAGCACCTTTGCGTACTAGCAATTTTCATTCAAATTTGATGTTATGTTGGCACTCGCATTCACTAGCCTGAAGAAGCTGGTGGAGATAATCTCTGATCTAAGTATGATTACTAAATTGTGGCATACTAGAAACATTAAAGAATTCTGAGTGCTAAGATTGTAACAGTTTTCCAAATGTCAGGTAGGATTAACCAGATATCTGTGAAGAATTCTGCTTGTCCTCATTCCCAGGCAATATGACCAGAAAGCTGATATTCCACTTATTGAGTAATATAGGTATAATCAGTACAACTCTATGTTATTTTATAGAAAATGGTCAAACAAATATGTTCTCATTCTCTGAGGAGATTACTTCCATGCAAACTTCTTCATTTACCAAACTCACAGTCTGCTTGGTCATTTTCTGGACACTTGAGCTAATATGACACGGCTTTCTGATTAAAAAAAATAGTGCTATATAAAATAATTCAAGTATACTGCATTACATAAATTAAGAACTGCCTAACCAGCAGGCCCAAAAAAAAACAATCACCAAAGGGAATTGCCCTCAAATGGAGATGATGCTTCTTAAGTTTGCAGGAATTGGTGCTAAGCCATAACGCTGTGCAATATTTTCTTCTGCTGAAAAAACTGTAGATAAGAAAAGAAGAGCACAACAATAATTAAGGAAGAGGGCAGGACAGTTGTACAAAACAACCTGTACTGTGTAGTAAAACAGGTCCCTGTTAAATAAAGTTATCTGTTAGCACAGTCAAAGCTAAACTGTCTATGCAGAAGGAGGAAATACAAATGTAATAAAAGCATTTTTTTTTCACCAGCATTTGGATGCTATTCAGAAACAGGCTTCTGTTCTCTATGGAGGATTTTGGGATTATAGAAAATAATCAGTAGATTTTAGCTGTGAGGATATGGAGGATAACACTGGAAGTAGAAACAGGAGAACAACAAATGGTAGAAGGCAGGCAACTTTTCCTCCTGTGTATTTTATGGGTGATGCTGCAGAGGGCAAGGCATAAAGAAGAGCCTCAGAAATAATTTTTAAAAATGAAGAAAATGGAAAGACTGTAAAGATTCAGAGTTCAGCTTAGTAAAACAAGATGACATTTAATTACAGAGTGTAAGTACGACAAGTAGGAAGAAAATAGTGGTAACTGGAGGGTTTTTTATTCTAGCAGAGAACAGCATTATGAGAAATGAGGGATGTAAGTTAAACCCATATAATGTTAAATTGGAAATCATCAAATTTTTTCCAGCACTGAAGGTGGTTACCTTCTGGAAAATGCTTCAAAGGGAAACACCAATTTATCTATTTAAAATATCTTTAGATTAACACTTGAATTGGGTCCGATGCTGAAACAATCAGAAAAAAGTTAAGATTTGTACAATGAGTGACTCCTTTTCTCATCCTCAGAACTTTTGCATTCATTGCAGGTGATACCTTAATATCCTGTTTCTATACAAGCATTTAATGTAGGTGTATTTTTAATGCAGTTTACTTGTCTGAGTTCCCCTTTTTGAACAGTATATTATGTGGTCATCATGAGGGTAGGGCCTAATCTGTGCTTTTGGATCAACAGGCAATATTTAGTCTACTCTGCTGTGTTTTTGTTGGCGGTGGGGGGAGTTGGTGTTGGTTTGGTTTGGTTTGGTTTTTTTCTGTGGTTTTGTTGGTTGGTTGATTGGTTGCTTTTCTTTGTTTGTTTGTTTTCACTTGGATTGACAAACTTTATTTTCAATTTGCTGTTGTTGTGACAGGGAGCTAGCATAAGGTGGGCATTTTTGTAAAATGAAATTTTAAGCAATGGTTTTGCTAATGCATTATTGTTTCCCAAGGATCTTCTCAGGTGAAAAATGAAAACCTGATTTCTATTTTGCTGTGAGATATGCTGATGTGTCCCATATGCTATCATTTTTTCATGCTTCGCAAACAGGTAACTTTAGCTAGAGGAAGACATGAAAAATATGTAAAATTAAGACATTTAGGAAAGGATGAAGGAGAGAGCAATCTATAATAAAAGAGAATGCAGTTTGGCATGTTTGAATTCTATGTGATATTCAGCCTCATTATTTTTCCCCAGTGGAAGTCAGGGAGTTTTCAAATAATTATGTTTTATCACATTGTGTATGCTGAAACAAGAGAAGAAGAGAGACACTGCCTATAACTCTTGTGCACATGATTGTTTATAATTTTTTTGCAGATTTTAACCTCTTTAATTGCCTCTCTTAGCAATCCATCACTTCTGCTGCTTATATTTGCTAAAATAATATAAATTGAAGAAAATCAGCTCTGGCACACTACGTTTTAAGATATAAAGATATAAACACACTGGAGAGTAGCTACTTGAATCAGAGCAGTTAAGCAGTCATGGCTAAAACTAGTAATTTAAGATTGATGACAGCTGTCTTTGCAACTGGAATATGAGATGAATATACATTTACCACTGCTTGCGTTCATTCTTTCTAAGGGCTGACACCATAAATGCATCAGTTTCTAGCTGCCTGGCACAGCAAAAATGAATGTTGTGTCTTGTGCCCCTTCCAGGTTTAGGTTTATAGATCCTAGATTGCACAGTGCGTGGCTGCTGAATAGCAAATGGGATTTGATGCTTTTCTCTGTGAGATATTGCTTTAGTATTCAGTTAATGGTAGAGGAAACTTCTACCTATTTGATTTTCATCTTATTGCAATTTTTTTTTTTGGACTGGTGTCACAAAAACACACCAGTATGACTCGTACCATGGTCAGTAATTCTGTGAGAGAAAAAGACAGAAAAGTGAGGAAGAGTGATTTATCATGTCATTTCTGAAAGTGGGCCTCTTCTGCTTGGAAATGGAGCCAACTGGCAGTAAAAAAGCTCACGCTGCCACTTGGCGCTTACAGCCTGAGGCTGTCAACAACAATACTTAGCATTTATATAATGCTGTACTGGCATTAGCTAATTAATTCTTACAACACTACTGGGAGATGAGTCACCAAACACCTTTAGAAAGATCTTCATTTTAATACCTCTGGCAATATTATGTACTGAAATGCACAGATTACTGGTATTCATCTCGGAAGCTAGAAGGTGACATAAATATTTTATCACATTTTTTTAAATAAAAAAAAGAAACAATATAAAAAAAATCTCAGAAGATTAGTAATGAAAGCTACTTATGCTTTTAAACCTTTATTCAAATTCACCTTGTGTGAATAAAAGGAAATTCCACCAGACAACTGGTTAATTTCAAATGAAATCTCAAGGAATAGTAACTGGTGCCAAAAGAAAACACACCAATGTACTTGTGATAAAATAGCATCTCCTTCAGATTGTTAACATGGAGGGAAAAGCACTGAAAATTAAAATATTTGTGTTTCTCACCTCGACTGCTGGGCCTCCTTGGCAGCATTGAAAGATGCCATTACTCTTCCAGAGCAGATCAACACTGCTTGCCAGAGCAAACCCTGCTTCAGCATGTGGGAATTTATTTCTTCCCCACTTACAAAGTCCCATTTTTGGGGATGAGGAGTGGTTTGAAGCCTCATGCTGTTCTTCACCCACGGTGGGCACAGCCACAGTACTGTTCCTGGCAGGCTAAAGTTTATCTTTGCACTTTTCTCTCCTGGTAGGTGATGGCCGGTGGTAGTCTTGCTGAGGAACATTCTCTCTGGTGCCACCCCAGTTTCTGCTCCTTGTGGGGTGCCCCACAGCCAGGAGGGCAGTTCTGGGGCTGCTGACAGTGCCTGGGCTCTGGCCAACCATCAGCAGTGCAGCCCTTGACAATGTCTTGCAGGTGACAGAGAGAGGAACAGAGTGCTTACACCAGTGCTGTTTCTAGCAGAGGCAGGTGTACCATATATGGTAAAATGCTGGAAACATAAACATATTATTGAGATACAAATGAATGGATTCTCCTTTTGGGCTCACCCAGAGCATCTCACTTCCTAGCCTGGCAATTGCTCCCAAGTCTTTCTACTTAGAAGTAGTCTGCTCTCTCCAATTCATCTACAAATCACACAAACTGATAACTTTCCTGTGAGAACTATAGCTGCAAATGAAGGACAAATAAGACCTTTCAAAAGGGAATGTGCCATCACATCTGTGTCAGCCAAACAGGCTGCTGTTTGTTGTATTATTACTACATACTAACACACAGAAGTACTCTTCTGTACATGGAAGTACAGGAAACTTCTGGTACTTCTCTTTCTACTGCAGTCCACTGTTTTTTACAGAGTAGGAATTATTTGGAATTAATCTACTCATAAAATACATTGCTCACATTCCTGAATAAAATAATTTATCTTAAAATCAATGCATTGCATTTGGAGTCACATATCCACAAAATTTTTATTGATTTATTGGTTTGCTACAAGGATTATTGAACCCAAAATACATCATAAGGACTTATCCCCCCTACCAAAAAAACCCTGTTACAATGCATAGCCCGTTAAAATATAATACCTAACATAGATAATGTGACATCTTTACATTCTACATATAATGATAACAAACATGCAAAAACTAACCCTGGAAGCTCCTAAAATATTGATGTTTTGGATACACCATGTACATGTATATTTGTGCATGTATATTTGTGCATGTATGTATGTAAATATATAAACAACATATATTTAGTATAATATTATAATATTTAATATAATCTTAGTATGATCTATAGGTATGCACATAATAAAGGCATTTATGTTGCAGTTTTTCTAGATTGTCACAGGTACAGTTTTGTTTATGTAAAATGAGAGCACACATCAGAGTTATCTGTCAATTTAATGTACGTAAGGCAATAATAAAAAACAGTATGCAAGTAATCTGTACCTGTTTCTTTCACCACAGAACCGTAACTTGTCTGGCAACATAGAGTGCTGACACACACCTGTATTCTGTGGCAGAGTTTTAATGTATGTGATAATGTGATTAATATGTGTGATATTTTTTTAAAGCTCAAAAAGTAGCCTGTAAATATTCAGTAATCATCTGTAATTGAATTCAGTGTTGATTTGTTCTCTGTGTTAGAATTAAAATAAATTTAGGAAATTGTTTCAGGAGGTACCTTTAGAAGCTGCTTTTCAGTCAAACACCTCAGATTTAGCTTGCATACATTCAGAAGCAGCCAGTAAAGCTACTTAATAACGGGGAGCATGTGATTTCATTAACGAGCATGATTTAAGCCTGTAGTTTTCAACAGTTTATAAAAAAGCAGGTGAAAAATTATTCTGGAAAACATTTCCACAGCTTGTCTATAAACAGGCTTCAAAACAGACTTCAAACTTTTTGAGGAACTATCTTCTTATACTGAAGAATGTCGAATGCAAGAGATTACAAACTAGCAGTTTATTTGTATAAACTCTTGGTTTTCAAGTGCTGTTTCACTGTGTGTGTTTTGATAAACTGGTCTCTATTACTTATCTTCATTATTTTAAAAAAGTCTCAAAGATAACCCTACTGCCTCATTGAAAGCAAATAGATTTAGTAAAAAACTGGGAGCAGTGGCTGATACACCAGAAGGTTGTGCTGCCTTTCAGAGAGCTCCGGATAGTCTGGAAATTGGGCCAACAGGAACCTCATGACATTCGACAAAGACAAATGCAAAGTCCTGCACCTGGTAAAGGATAACCTCATGCATCAGTACACACTAAGGGCTTACGAGCTGTAAGGCAGCTCTGCAGAGAAAGACCTTTGAGTCCCTGGCAGGCAAGAAGTTGATCATGAGCCAGCAGTGTGTCATCCGGGCAAAGAAGGAGTGAGACCAACACAGGATCACCAAAATGATTAAGACATTGGAGCATGTTTCATATAAGAAGCAGCTGAGAGGGCTGGGATCATTCAGCCTGGAGAAGAGAAGGCTCGGGGGTGGGGGGAAGGGATGTTATCCATGTGTACATCACATCTATGTTATGGGGAGGGAATGAAGACTTTTCTCAGTGGTGCCCATTGACAGGACAAGAGGCAACGGGCACAAATTAAGACACATGAAATTCCATCTGAACATAAGAAAACACTTTTTCACTGGCAGGTGATCAAATGATGGATCAGGTTGCCCAGAGACACTACAGAGTTTCCACCCTTGGACATACTCAACATCCAGCTGGCCATGGTTTTTGGGCAACTTGCTCTAAATGACTCTGCTTGAGTGGGTGGGAGCAGACTAGGTGGTCTCCAGGGGTCCTTGCCAACCTAAAAACTCCTGTGATTCTGTGAAGACAAGCCAGTGAAACCCTCTGAAATTTGGTAGTATATAGGAAATATTTTTACCAGTATCAGGGCTTTCAAAAGCTCTCTGAGATCCTCAAACAAGCAAATATTCACATTCAACTTTTTCTTTACCTTGTAATTTTACTTTGGTGATACTCACTAGAATATCTCAATTTCCCTCCTCTCTTTCTGCTCCTTACATTTTCTAACAAGAAACTGGACAAAGAAGAGATGTTGACAGTGGCTGTAGAGGTCAGAGTAGACAGGGTAGTGTGGATACCAGAAAAAGTCTCTGGGTCTTGCATGGTACAAACTATTGCTGGGTCTGGGTAGAACAACTCAGTTATCACTCTCAGGAGCCTCATCTAGCATGAACTCTGTGCTGTCCCTTACTGGGACCATGCAACATATCCAGACAGATATTCCTCCTTCAGAGGAATATGTAGTGTGTCATGTCTAAACTCCTTCCTGTATCTTCTCTAGTGTATACTACTTAGTCACCCTTGAAGGGACTGCAGAGTCCAACACTGCTCCCAGTTTCTCTGCTAAACCTCCATGCCAATGAATTACTCAATGGCAAGCAGAGATTCAGATGAAGCTGAAGAAGTCCAAGTAAACAGTCTTTCCCAGTGTTGGTGCTGAGAGGGACGAGAAATCCATTTTTGGAAGAAAATGCTCAGTGTAGTATGAAAAGCTCGGCAGTTTATGTATGCCTTAAGACTAGATCTACATTTAAAACTGAGATGATTATTCATCATTTTTTATTTCAGAGTCCAAAATACACATACTGAAAATCCTCTTTCAGCTGTTTTCTATCTGTCTTAAAGGAGCTTACTTTTTATCAGTGAAGTTCTCCAGATGCTCAAGTTCTGCTCTCTGTGTCTGCTAAATGCATATCCCATCCTGTACCAAATATTAGCTTTTTTCAGAGAAATGTTCCTAAATAGACAATAACACTGCTCACAGCAGCTATGGACCTGCACTGTAACTCAGGTCTCAAGTTCATTGAACTTTGGCAGGTTTCTTAGCCTCGGTCAAGTGCCAATTTCAGTGTAACACTTCAGCTGGAAGTTTTGTTCCTACTGAACTTCTTCATAACAGATGATGAGTCTCTAAATCTGGGGCCATATCTCATAATTTTGGCTTATGTATTTGACTCTTCAGTTAGCACATTTGACTCTTTCGTTAATGCATTTCAGTGAGATTGTTACACTTAGTGGTTGATTAAATTCATCCAGCCATGGGCCTGCTATTGCATACTTTTAACTTAAGAACATCTGAGGAGTATTACTTACTTCTGACTCATATTTTCCTGCTTAAATAACAAGATCACAATATAAGATTCTCCTTACTGCTCTCTGAGGACTTTTTGTGCTCTCTTCCCACTGACCTTTAAATATGTCCTGTAAGGACCTATGTCATAGCTGTTGATTAGAATATTATGGGGAGAGTCATATCTTTTATTAGACCAACTCATCGATACAGTAGGAAGAAATAAGCAAACTTGCAGCTCAACAACCATTCCAATCAAAAGTCAGTCTGTTTTTTCCAACTCTCATTTGCTCTGATAAAAGATATACCTTCTCTATACAAAACGCCTTGCAGATTTCCTTAGGTCAGCACATCCAAGCCTAAAGTGCAATTGTTGTTAAAGTATTCAGTAGAGTCTCCTAAACCTGATCAAGAATAAAGCAGTTTAACCCAGAGGTGTATTGTACTTCTGAATGGCCAACCATGTGTTTCTGGTTAGTTTGGAAGTCAAATTCACACTTTTTTTACATATTATCAAACCCTTCTCTTCCTCAGGGATGGTCAACCTGTGTGTAAAGACAAACAGATCTATTACCCTGTCTTCAACTCAAGAAAGAGTCAATTTGTCCATAACCTTTTTTTTTTCTCTAGTGCCAATACAAACACTAGCTCTAAAGCATAACTGGTGGTATGTATTATATCACAAGAAATGTTAATTAATTCCTTAGTGGTTCTATTACCCGTGAGGTCCTGAGCCAATGTACTCCCTACCCAATGGCTAATCACCAAGGTATCTCAGATTTCAGCTGTTCAGTGCCACAGTCAGGCAAAGTGTAATTGGTCCATGTAATGACTCTTCTGCAATGCAGTTTGGAACTAGTCATGACACGTTATCCCTGCGATCAAATGCCTGCAGACCTGGTGTTTACTTTTGGAAATCACAGCATGATACCAGTCAAACAGTCCCCATTCAGTTCACACTATGCTGATTACCGTCTTGGGACACTAACAGTCATAGTTGTGATGGGGCACATAGTGCATCTAGCATCCTTTTTAGACCATGACTACTTGCACCTAACATGGAGACACTTGGAGAATCATTTGTCTGTAGCAAAGAAACCAAAACCAAGGTTTCTGTAATAGGTGTAAGAAGCAGCGTCCTTCAGAAATATCCCAATATTTATTTTTATAGGCAGCAAAAGCCATGCACATTCAGAAGGGAGCTTACAAAAAAGTGCATGTATATAAGCCACATTAAAATATGCTATTCTTTTCATTCATTTTCACAAGAACCTGTAATGTTATCTGCAGTATGTGCCATCAGATGTTACTTCACACTGGTCTCAGAAATCTCATTGGAGAACTTTCCACTGTTGACAGATTTGAGAGGTTTCTCCAATTTGAAATGAGTCCTTTGCATTGCAGTACAACATATGGAACTTGTCAGTTTGGGTAATAAAGGAATACGTTGGTCATTACCTGCTGTTATGTTCTGTTTTGGTTTAAAATAGAACCATACAAAATAAGTATTGCACACAGTCTTTGGTTTAAACTGAATAATGGATAATCTCCAAGCATAACTACTTACAGAAATGTTAGCCCTCTTCCATTTACATTTTTCTTATTGACCTCAAAAACATAAAATCATCATTAAAAATTTTCAGCCATACAAAGAATGATATGTTGGACTAGTGGGTACTAAGTAATTTAATTTCTTATTAACTTGGCAGCAAAGAGTGGGTGTCGGAGGCCAACAAGAAGTCATGACTTTAAAAACACAGACCACTGGTTACATTTTCATTTAATATAGAACAATAACAGATTTTCTCACAGCCCTTCTTCTGCAGGCCTACATCACTGACTTTCTGCTTAACACTGATCATTACCATTTCTGCCCAGATTTAGCTCTGACCAGAGACTAAACTTCACCAGTGGATGAAAATGATTGGAGAGTTGCTGTCAGTGGTCAATTTGCAGTTGGAGTTAAAGTCTACTAAAGACACTTCAAGTTTTGGAAATTCTACCTTTCTGACTTTGGCAAAGAATTGGGATCATACCAGAAAGTCATGAAGGCTCAGCTCATAGTGAAAAAACGTGATCAGAAGGACTTATATAAAAAAGCGTATATACAGATCTGCAGATAAAGACAGAAGAAAATATACACGTCCCCTGTCTTCTTCCCTCCTGTCCTCCCCCATGATAGCACTCATACTATAGTTCTTGTTTTGGTATCCACATTCCAGAAGGATGATATTTTTTTTTTGAAGAGGCATGAGTATGTTAAAGAATTAGAAAACATTTGTACAATAGAAGGCTCAAGATGCTCAGTCTATTTAACTTACTGAAACACAGGAGGAAGGTACAGGTATATACCCTATAACTACCTATAAGAGAAGCATTAGAAGAGACAGCTCTTCAATCTATCCCATAAATGTGTAGCAGCCTCTAATGGAAGGAAAGGTTAGAGAAATCCAGTCTAGAAATAAGATGCAATTTTTAAAAGTGATGGTAGTTAAGCAACAAGTATTAGACTTCAGAGTGGAATCTCATTTCTCACATGCTTATATCACAATTGGGCCTATTTGTAAAATATATTTTGCTGCTCTAACTACATCTATTGAAATCAGCTGTGAAACATTTTCTATATCCTATATTGCAGGTGTAACCACAAATAATCCTTTAAAATCTTAACATTGCTGCATTTTCTGCTGTAACTTCCAGAATTACTGACATGACTCAGGATAAGTGCAAAGGTACATGATTCCAATCACAAGAGATGTTCAACTGCATCAGCAGCCTTTTCATCAGGACTTTTGCATGGAGATAAGTTGGACCCTGTTAAACTCTTTATGCTGGGCTGTTAAGCATTGTTCTTATATGAAATAAAAGACTTTAACTGAAAATTCATGCACTTTAAAATATAACATTGATTTCTGAGATGTTTTTCTGTACCTGAATGATAGTAAGCTCCACATGCACAGATAGGAAGACAGCAGAGAACACAGTGGAGCAATGCTGGCAGGAATGAATACTCTGCTGCAGCAATTTCAGCCACTACCCTGAAAAACCAGACGTTGCTTGTTTGCCTTCTAGTGGCTTGAGTTTAGAATAGCTTCAGCCAATAAAAGGTCTTGCAAAAGAGCTAAGTGAAACTGAGAAGTTATTAGCTCACAGACACTTACTATTATTATAACAAGTTCTGAAATGTCAAGATGCCTTTGGTGGGAAACATCTGTGAAATGCCACATACTGTATTAAGAATGTACAAGGACTAGAACAGCAGTACATGTGCATGAAGCAGATCTAGAGAACCATGATTTCAAAACAAAAAATTATTTTTAAGTAGATGTGGTTTCTCTGATACCTGTGACTTTTCATTCAAGCAACTACATTAATATTTTTGGAAATCTTTGTCACAACTTTGTCTCTGAAACAATGGTCTCTCTGGAGCTGCTCTACTTAGCGTTGGATGGGTCCCTTCTGACGCAACTGGGCCTACTGAGTATAGCAAAAAAGACTGAGTGTGCTTTACACATCATAACACAATTTGAAATGACCTTCACAAACTTTCCTCATTCCCTGCTGGAATATTTAAGCCTAAGGCTATAGGCAAGGACCAAGTTGTTGCAATACAGACAGACTGCAATACAGAAAAACCTGCTCCTGCTGCTACTGAGAATGTAAATTAATGTGCCTCTGTTTCCTTTAATGAAGCTACATTGATTTACACTACTGCTCAGGGATGGATTACAGTAATATATGAATTTACCCACCTGAAACTTTTATGATGTGATATCTTAATACATATGAATCTGTTACTCTTAGTGACTGAAAACTGCTGTATTGGCTTGAATATTTTTTTTTTTTCTGAAATATAGTCTTTACCATCTAAACTATATTTAGATTTACTAGATTTTTCTCGTATTTAATAATACATTGTTCTTTCTGCGTGACATAAACTCATTCAGAAATGATCTTTGTCTGCTGGGGCATTGATGCTGCTTTCACATCTTGCTGTTTTTTCTCCTCTCCACTCTGGAGCACTAGTACCTCTCTTCATGCTAGCTGGGCTAAATTAGTCTGCAATTTTCTGATCCGTTCTGCTGGACACTAAAGGCTTACCAGAAATCTCTGTTACTTATATGCAGCTCTGCTAAATTTAAATGGGTCAGAAACTCTCACCATGCTGTCACTAAAGCTATTTTTAAAGTTAATACAGCTCAGAGCCGGATTAATGAACGCACATCCCTCTAAATGTGCATGAGCTCAGTATGGTCCAGCAGGAAATCATGCCCTTGGAAAGCACACGTGAGGAGCATCTTTCTGTGTCAATGCTCATGACCACCTGTTCGGATGGCCTAGTGCCCTCTTACAACTTGGTCATACAGCTGACTTTGGTTGCTCACAAAAGCAAGGACAGGTTTAGAGCCATACAAGCAATAATACTGTGAATGCCAGCTCTTCAGCCATCCTGCATGTGTCCGCATCAGTAGCACATGCCCGTTTATTCTCATCATTTGTATGTTACTAGAAGTGTATAAAAATTGTCAAGAATACAGTATTTCTGGCACATATTTCTGATTGTCAAAAATACATACATTCTGCACTGGGAGAAGACATGAGAACAACATGGAGATTTGGATTCTTCCTGTATTAGTTTGTATTATTAATTAGGTAGCATAATTTTACAGATCAAAAGAGTTGCCATTCTTTTTTTTTCTTTTTTAATATGGAAAAACTTGTCATATATATGATAAAACTTGTTTTATAGGAGATAGAAACTCAAGCCTTTGGCGTTTACTTCCTACACAGAAGCCCCACTCAGTTGCACTACAACAACAATTCAGAAGTGACCTGCATCTGTCTCTTGAGTGAGGTGTGGCAGCAACAATAAGATATTTAGTTATTTAAAGTATTTATCTGCTTCAGTTTGCAAATATGTCATCATTCCATTTTGCAACAATATTTGAACATTGAAATATCATCCAATGTACTGTTCATTTTACTCTTGAAAAACACTGTCTAGCAAAATTACTATGAGAAACACACAAAAACTTTTCTTTCTAATTTCATTTCCATCTCAGATAACCTTAAAACCAAACATTTTTCAATAAGTCCAGAAGTCAAATGGGTTTGGACAGCAAAGGTCAAAAGAGAAAATAAACTCCAGAGGAGGAAAACAGACTCTTTAAATATGTCTCCAACAGGTAAATATTGCCTATTTATTCTCTGAAGAGTCCTCATGACCTACTAACTGATAGGTGTAGCTAAGAACAACCTATGCAGAACCATTTCTGGACACGAATCCAGTTATATTGCAGTGTAACCTTGCTTGGCTTCTTCCTGGACATCAGACTAAGTAAAATCAGGTTTCTTGGAGATGCAACTGTCTTAATGCACTAAACCCACTATTCTTTCAAGTAGGGAAAGGCAATTAATTGAAGACTACTACAAGTTAAGGTGGTATAAGCCATCTTAAAAACTGTTAGGAAACTGAAAATAACAATTTGACTCATCTGCGTGAATGATTGGATTGTAATTTCATCTGATTTTATGTGTCAAGTTCAAGTAGCAGCATTAATATAGTATCATTTCTTCATTATTTCTTTGTGGAAATGTCCCCTTCAAAAACTGAACTACTTGTTCATAGTTAACAAGTCAGATTAACAAAATACAAGCTTCCCTTTGGTGTAATTACAAGTTACATTATTTTACTTACACAGACATTGTCAAATCGAAGTCTCTAACAAAAACACTTGTGCCTGAATGGAGCCTTTTTGCTCATACACCAATGATTATGAAGAGAAATACCTCATCCGTACAATAATCCAAGTTCTTCAGGACGTCTTCTGCAAATCCTACTCTTGCTTTGCTTGCGTCTATGCTGTTGCTGTTGCAGTCAGAGTCTCTTGGTCTGCAGTCTGCTCACTGGAGCTGCACTCATGGAGAGGGCAATGCCATGGAGGTCTCTAAGCCAAGAATACCATATTAGCAATGAAACAGAGTGAACTGGTCGTTATTTGAACAGACTATGAACATACAAAGCTACTCTATGATTAGTTTTTTTCCTTATTTTGAAAATGTATTCACACATGCACACATGTCCAATCTTGGTGAGTCACAAGTAAAGGAGCTGGAAATTTGGAGTTAAGAAGGGACTGTCACACAACATTACCGAAAGACCTCTACCTCCTAAAATAGCAATGTTTTGTCAGAAGTATACTTATTTTTATGTGACTGTTCTAGGAATATTAGAGAAAGAAATGGGACATGAATACTCTGCAGATGGTCTCCAGGGCCTGCTAATATAGGCCTAATACTTTCCTGAGGGATGACTGTGTTGTAACCAGCCTAAGCTTAGTATTATATTGGCCTAGGTCTAAAAATCTGTAAGTACTTTGAGGAAAGGCTGTGATTCGTTATAAGTCATACTTTGTTTCAATAAAACCAGCATCAAAGCTAGTGTCTCCACAGCCTTCCTGTTTTATGTCACCACAGTTCAGGAGACTTTTAGAGCTAAACCTGGCAAAAAAAAAGTGCTGCTGTGCTTCCACTTCCTTCCTGATCAAAGGGAATTACAATTAGGTCTTACGGGCAGAAACATTGTCTGACTGATAGAAAGATCCTGGTAAGACCCTTCAAAAAGGTGGGGTTGCACAATCCTGGGGTGGTTATGGAGAAAGAACTGTCAAATACATGCTAATCAAATTCATAGGTAATCATCATGTTTTAGAGAGAGTAAGTGGGCCAGTATGTTAGGCAGCTGAGAATCAATAAATTCCCACTATCTGTTTGCACCAGCTGGTAAATCTCCCAGGTCAGAGAGCCAACCAGACTAGGTCATTTCCAATGTGTGTTAAGATAATCTGTATTTCTGAAAACCATGATCCTTCTCAATTTGGCTTCCAGCCAAAAGCCAAGTCATAACATTGAAGAAGGCTGCATTTGAGTTCACAACAGACATTTTGTATCAAGTGATGGGATTTTGGCTGGAAGGAAGATGCACTGGAGGATAAAGTAAAGACAGGGTGAACTCTGAACACTGCAACTAACAAAATATTCACGGCCCTAATAAATTTTGTCTGGTCTGCCAGTGTAGCTGGAGAATAGGAAGGCTAGAAGACAAAAACATGTAAAATGTTACAGATCCCACTGTGAAAAAAAAAAAAAGAGACTGGAATGGATCTCAGATGTCTTTTGTCCTAGATCAAAAGGCAAAGCATTTCCTATTCTCAGTTTTTACAACCCTATCTATCACTGGCTGATAGCATCTTTAGGACATATTGTGAGTCAGTGCATCTTTTAACTCCGTCTCATGGCTTGACAAGAAATGTCTGCTCAGCCTGTCCGCTGAGCTTTGCAGATACAGCAGAAGTGACCCAAAATCAGTAGTTTCTTCTCACCAAAGTATGTTTGGAAAGCTAATCCCTGTCCCAGCTCTTGTGTAGTAAACAAACAGGGACAAAGAGTGTCCTTGAAACATGAACAAGAAACACAATGTTCAAGGAACCTATTTTTAAGAGAGTTTTAAACATAAGACCTATCACTATTTTTCCCAAGATCATTGTTTGTTTTCCTAAAAGGTAATGAGCAGTATTAGTGGCAGACTAAACTGAAACTTTAGAATTCTTCCTAAGAGCTCTGGCCCTGAAGAGCTCCCCGATAGAGTGAGCTTGCCATTCAAGTTTGGAAGACAGAAAAAGAACAGATCTCACTGGCCAGAAAGGACTGTAAAAGCTGAGACAACCAAGGAGAATCCTGAAATCTGTTTTTTTTTTTTTCTTTGGATTTTAGAAAAAGACTGAGAGCAATTTGCTTTCCATGTAACTCCACTTAGACACTAGGAATACATTTTTCACTTGATTATGGACTGCCATCTGATGGTTGCTGTTAATAATGCTGAAGGACAGGTTGAATCTAGTTTTAAAAAAAATTCTCTCAAAATAAAGCACACATATGGCCTCATATAACACTGCTGTATGAATTTCAGCTGACTGGTGATTTAGAGTTGAAGTTGAATTATTGACAGACTATTTCAGATTTACAATAGCATCACTCTGAAAGGTTTTTTACTTCAGTGAAGAATTACTAGAAAATTCCAGTGTTGCTTTACAAAACAGCTGTGACTTTTAGCTGAATTTTCTAGAATTCATGAAGCTCATGAATGTCTGTCTGAGAATTTTTCTGGCAAGGAACACAATTTTCACTTGCTACCAAGTTTTATTGACCTATCATTGGCATGTCAAAGAAAGTTTCTCACAATGGGGAGGACATGAGGCCCCAGCTAATCGTGTCAGCCCTGTTAACAGAGGTTAGGGCTCTTTGAAAAGTAGACAAGTGTCTTCTCCTTCCCAGGGTGAAACATGAAGCAGTTAAGTGCTGAAGAACCTGATAGACGCTGTTGTTGACCTTGCTTAAATCTAATGTTGTTTGTTCAACAAAACAGCTGAGAAACTAGCAACAAGTATCTAGTGTCAGTGGACCCACCTTTTCACAGTTCAAGGCACGGTACAAATCAGACTGAGGCCTAGAGAGAATATCTTTGTTCATCCAACTTCATCTCCCAGCAGCATCTGTGCTTGCTGCATGTTAGAAGACATTCCCAGTATAAATGAACTAAAAAACTTCACCTTTACTTGTCAAGGAGTGTGTTAGCTGAGAATGTATATTCTAATTATTCTAACTAAATCACTGGTGTTGAGTAAATCCTTCATCATAATGTCATTTCAGAATTTAAAGAGAACATAAATATTTTAGGATTAAATACTTTTTTGTGTATACCATAAAATATCTTAATTTAAAATACAATAAAGCAGTACAGATATTGTGTTGAGTATCTGGTTTTAATGCTAAAAAGGAAAATCTACCATGCTGGGAAAAAACAAACCAAAATAACAACAACAAAAACCCAACCACAAATAAAACCCAAACTAAACCACAAAAAACATAACTAAAACCATTTTTTTTAAAAAATATGAAATGTGACTGTTCAGATATTCAATACTCGCATTGCATATGTTATTCAGAATGCTTTCGTTGCAAGCTGTTTTATTACAATTCTATTAATTTTTAATTGTTCAAATACAATGCAAGTCAGTGAGTGATATCAGCATCTCATATGGTCTCACTTAAGCAGATTTTGCCAATACTTATTCATACTAAATTCTTTAGTTCCTCCTGTATTGAGTGAAGAAGAACAACATTTATGCAATAACAGCAAAAGGTCATGGTATAAACAATCACTGCTGAAATCCTTACAGTAGCCTTATATACAACAGGTGAATGTTGACTTCTATGCATGTAAATTTGAGTAGAATTTCACACACATTTGGATAAGTAATGTTTATCTCTGGAAGAAATGTTCATTGTTTTGACCACCAGAAGGCCTCCTTGCACTAGGAAAGCTGCTGCAGCAAAGCCATTAACTTTTCTTCTGCTTAGTTTGCAAACCACTGGGTTAAAGAAAAAAAATTAAAAAAAATGAAAGAGAAAGGAGGAAGGAGAGGAGAGGAGAGGAGAGGAGAGGAGAGGAGAGGAGAGGAGAGGAGAGGAGAGGAGAGGAGAGGAGAGGAGAGGAGAGGAGAGGAGAGGAGAGGAGAGGAGAGCCCCATCCAGCCTGGCCTTCAGTGTCTCCAGGGATGGACACAAATAAGTTTGGTTTCTGTTCTGTTGTTTACTTAATAATGAAAATATTTTTTTGAAGCATGTTAAGCAATTACTCAAACATCTTGATTAAAAAACACCAAATGTTTCTGTGTTTCTAAGAGCTGATGAATTAGCACTTCTAAGATGTTTAGACACAAGCATTTTCAAATTTCAAAGCTTTAAAAACATGTCACATGTCATATGTGACTTTTTTTCCTATTACACTTCTGCAGCAGTACTGGACATAACCAAATTAAGTACTATCTCATTCTAGTCTTTGAATCTTTCCTACTCATCATTGTTAGAAAAAAAGAATTCACATTGCAAAATTAGGGCAGTGTTGCAAATGAAATAGACCCAAAATGTGGAAAATATACAGTGGCCTTCATTTTCAGGTTTCCTAAGACATGGCTCAAGTTTGATACTTTAAAATAAAGCCGTTTAAAATCAGTGGACTCTCTAAAATTTGAAACTGATACTGTATTTCCTTTACTCGTGTTCTAAAGTAAAAGTAATTGATGTAAGATACACGGGTGAGAGTAGCAATATATTCTCATTATTTTTCAAGCATGCTGTCATCTTATTCATTACAACTATTCCTTTCTTGTACTGGAAAAAAAAAAAAAAAAAAAGGATAGACAAGCCAGAGTTTGTTATATTCCATGATATGGTTTCATTACAATGCTCTGTTATGATAGGAGATACAAGATACATAAATAGCAGTTGCAACATAGACTATTGTGGCATTAAGTTCCAAAATAATATTGAACTATTAGTTCCATTTTCAGCTTATTAGAAATGCTTAAAATAATAATTGAGAAATCTATTTGCTTACAGCACACTCAGTCACACTGTTTTCTTGTCATTCAGAAATTTTAAGTGTAAAAATGGTGGGGGTTTTTTAAGTGAACAGTTATTTGAGAATGTAGGCTGTGAATTTAAGTAATGTTTTAATGTCCATTGAAGATAAGCCAGATGATTATGTGAAAGTGATTTACATGAATTTGACTTTGCAGCTTCAACTAACACCAGTGATAAAAGAACTGCCCAATTTCTTCTCATGCATATGAAAGCAGCTAGCACCAATGATTTAACCAAGTGAAACTGTAAACTAAAATTATTTTTTTCCCACATAGAAATCTACATAAACCAAATGTTTCATATTCATTCATCAGCTATTTTACAGTGCAAGCACTCTTTAGATATCACACATCTAAAGGACAACTTCGAAACTCAAACATCAAAAAGCTGAAAAGTAGATACTTTTATTTTCAGAACATTTTACCAAATAATAAGCATGCTCTTTTCTTATTCTTTCCTTAAATTATTGAGATGAACCATGATGAGTGCATTCTAGTTACTGGATTTTTATTTGATCAAACGTGCACCCAGTACTTCCACAGCCACTGTTCAAACTATCAGTACTGAGGTTGGATACTTACAGTGTGGGCACCAGAGCCTGAGCAGGTTTCTGAGGAAGTTTTTGAGCAAATCTGGGCACTGGAAGCCAAGGCATCTCCAAATCAGTGTCAATGTGAGGCAGGTACTTCCAGCTTTTCTGCATTTCAAAGTCTCTGGACACTACCTCTCTTGCCTCATATAGCCAACTGGTCTCATCTTGACTCTATGAGCATCATTCACTTCCAGCTCCTGTTGGGTTTCAGTTGTCATACTGAACTGCTAATTTGAGAATGAAAACTGTGGTCTGGCACATCACTCTTGAAACATAATCAATCCCCCCTGCAGTAATTATGGGATCCATATTCCAGGGAAGCACTGCAGAGAACAAAATTTCATTTGCCATCAGCACCAGACATCTCTGTTCACCAGGGAAGTGTTTTGATGGCAAGGAATGTTCTAAGTGCAGCCTATGCAACAGATACCTGCACTACCTGTACAGTATGGGAATAAGTGATCTCACTGGGCTGTTCTCAGCTTAGTTGCAGGTTGTGTTTGTGAAGCCAAGTATCTCCTGTAATTTCTCATCACCTCCGTTTCCCTAGGGTAGAATGTGTAGAATTCATTAACATTTGAAAAGCCATCCAAGATCCTGAGATGGAAGGTGATGCATAAGTGCAGATCAAAGAGGACTCTGCACCAATATTGATGAAGAGGAGATCACCACAGCTCAAGCTATAGCCTCAAGTATGCCATTAGTCTAACCTCAGTAAAATTTATCTGCATGAGTGGAGGTTGTGAAGGATGCCCAAGGACATGGGTAAGCTCCTGAGGATGTGATGGTGTCTTCAAAGTCTCTTCAGATAATCTCTCACTTTAGTGGGAATTATCAGTATTTATGACCTGGCAGGACTGGTTTGTAGACATGCAATGTACTTGTAATTTTATTAAGCATCTGTTTAAACAAAGCATTAGCACAAAAAGATCCCTGATACAGAAGGAACAAATCAGAAGACCTACTAGTTGAAAGTAAGAGTGGATGATGAAATCGCTTTTGGGAGGTAGCTGGTAATTTATGGAAAGTGATATATACTAATTTGAAGAGCATCACACACATGCCAAGACTAAATACAGGTATAATAATATAATCTTCTCCTTCATGGTTTTCTGCAAACAGAAATATAACGAAACATTCTTTAAAAAAATCACCAGAAAATTCTGCTTTTCCATTACCCTTTTCAGGTACATAGCCCATTATTTCATCTTTTGTAAGGGAGAGGAGAGGAAGAAACAGTCAGGATGATTAACAGAATAAAGTCTTTTTCTGACCTCAGTCTTGGCAAACTGCTATTTCTAACTTTCCCACAGCAAATGACAAATCCTTTGTCCTGTGACATAAGCCATTGTTTCAAAGGAAACCTAAACTGACTGTGACTGTTCTTCTCAAGTAGTAGTACTGGCCTGAAGACCTCAGGTATTTAAAGCTTTGCATTCTGTCCCTATTTTTTAAGCTTGTAACAGCATTGCAAAGAGCTACCATCACACGTTCCTCAGCCACAGACTGAGCTTGTGAGAAATAGCAGTGATAAAAGTAACTGATTAATGCGGACATTAAGGTAAGATTCTGACTTTGTCTGGATGTATCCAGCCATAATGATTTTAATCACAGCTTTGCCATCAAACACCTTTATTTCTGCATGCAGCAGAATTACCCTAATTATCTGGGATTACTTTCTTTTTTTTATTTCCTTTTTTTTTCATTGGACTAAACATTAAAAAGCTGCTTCAGAGCCCTAAGCGCCTCCTGAGTTGTAAATCAACAAAAATGCTGCAGACTAGCCCTCAGAACTCACAGATGTTGTTGCACGCAAACCTGCCCACAATGAGTTTGTCTCTCCACATGCCCCCACTCTGCATTTTACCTCCTGCAGCTGTTTGTGCAATACGCACATCAGACAGCATGCCCTGAGAACTGGCAAAACAGAGGTCATTCAGATGGATCTTGTTGGAGAGCAGAAGGTCTATAAATGAGAATGCTGCCATATTGCTGCGGCTCAGATCCTGCAGAATTGTTCATAAATACTTGTCACTGAGAGTTGGACAAGGAGTTGTTTTTGCAAAGTTAATCAGGGATTTTCCTTTTGTCGTCATGATGTTGAGCCTGGGACATTTCCAGCAGTGCTAAGGGAAGTGACAAATGCTCAGATGACTTGGAAACACCCTCAAGCAGAGAGACTCTTCCTGAAGTGCAGTTTCTTTTGGAAGGTCTCCAAGGTTCAACATCCCTGTTCCATGCATTGTTAATTCTCTTTTCAGTTCCCTAGAAATGTTGGTCTCCCTTTTTCTCCTGCTTATGTCAGCTGCAACTTCATTAAGTCACTTTTATCTCTGCTGAAAATACATACCCTCCCTTTCCACTTCTCTCTTGTTAATCTCCGCTTGTCACTCTCTTTGACACTTTTCCATCAGTGTTTGCTTTTCTGCTGTATTCTGCCTGTGCTAATGTCCACATTTATTTCCCATCTCTAGATAGAAATTGTAACATCTTTCGCATCACCACAGCATTTCTCCTCCCAGTGACTCCAGGGAGAAGATTCTCCAACCCGGACACTGGGGGCTAGGGAGGGACCGCTGGTGGTTCTCCAGCAGGCATTTTAGGTGAACTAAAGTCCCAGACATGTATGAGAGCACGTCCCTGGCAGAACGTAATTGGTAGATAGAATTTTGTATACCAGACAACAGTTAAAGGAATGCAATTTAAGTGCCTATGTCCAAAATCATATTGTTGAAAACTGCCTAGCTGCCACACAGCCCTGAGCAGCTCTAAATTGATTACTCTTTCATGTTTTCCAGACTTGAAGCTCTGCAGATCAGTGTCTTGCTAGTATTAAAACCCAATTTTGAGTTCTAACCAATGCAACATACTTATCAACACAAGCTTAGAAGTCCAGATCTCACAAAATACAGAGGTATGTGCCCCCTTCTTTTGAAGTGCTCACGATGTTCCCAGAATTCATGCATAAAATAAGACACTGGAAGGCTGTGAGAGGCCTGGGCTTAATTCTGTTTTTTGAGGAATTCAATACAATGTTTTCTGTTTCTCAGGAATAAGTCCTAAAACCACATGTTAGACCATGCTGACCTGAATCAGTGGAAGGTTATAGTCTATACTTCAGAACTAGTGTCGGGATTGTGGGAGCTTCAGACAGAGCCAAAGACATGGGCCCCTTCCATCCTTATATCTGCAAACTGAATGAATTTATAGCTACAAAATTTAGATAGCAGTGAAGTTTCCCAGAGATGGTGATTCCAAGTAGCTTCCTCTGTTGCTCATTCCCTTCTGCAATACTATTTTGAATCTATCTAGTTAGAAACATGTAATTTCAATAATATATTGGTGCCATAAAAAGTGGGTTTTTTGAGATGTCAAGTCCAGAAGTTGAGTAAAAATTACAGATATGCTGAAACATTTATCAAGACTGGTGGTTTTCATACGACAATTCTAGTTCAGCCCTATGTTCACAATTGCATTTATACAGCATATTTACACAGCATTTACTGTATTCAAGTGCATGTATAAAATAAAAGATCCCCTGTTTTGGCAGGATTTTATAGTGATCCCAACTTATATGTTGTTTTTTCCTCTTCTTTCCCCCTCATCGTTCTAACCTTTGCCTTATGATACTGTTCCCCAGGCTACTATTGGTAGGGGCTAGGATATCTCAATCACAAATTAGTTAAGGACAGAGATTCTGTGCCCTAGTAAGTAAGTTTTATAACCAGTGGTGGGTAATTTTCATGTGCTTTAAAAATGTTGAATTTGACTTTTAGCCATACCATAGAACAATTTAAAATAATCATGCAATAGTGAGAATAAACAGATAGTAAAAGAGAAGGGCTGGGATTTTTTTTTTAGGTGCATGGCTTTTGTGCTACATATTTTGTGTCCTGTGTGGTGGTTAAACTTGTAAACCCACCAAGGTCACGTCTGAAATTCAGAATAGAGCTGAACTTGTTTTTGTCAAGATCAATTTGCAACAACAGCAGTTTTGTCAGCAGGGTGTAGTAACTATGGCAGAGGACTGTCAAATTGCCAGTTGAGTCTCTGGGAAGCCTATTATAGGGTGACGATTATTATTACAGTCCCATCATCTTGGTTTTGCTGAAATATTCTTGTAGAAATGTGAGAAAATAATTGCTAGAGACAATACAGAGAATGACATGACTTGTCTTTGAGGGTGAACCCTTACAATAGACCCTCTACCTCCTTCCTCACTTTACTCTGTAAAAATGATGGAAAAGACAGGAGCAAAAAGGTGAAGATACTGTAGGAAAACTTAGGTCGTTTCTTTGTGATTAGAGACTAAAAACTGTGTGGCAAAATCCAGTACATACCACAAAGTATTTAACCCAGAGAGCAGTAAAGAACTATTCTCCTACAATGCTGATAAGGTTATACCATAGTTTCCAAAGACACTGCACAGTGCCTATAAATGTAATAATAATAATAATAATAATAATAATAATAATAATAATAATAATAATACTTCTAGGAGAAAGGTAGAAGGAGAAGACTGTAGACCAGAGAAATGGAGGAAGACTGCTGTCCAAAGACATAATTGCCAAACAACTAAAATTATTACACAAGTGAGAAAAGGAGATATAGAAATGAAATAACAGAAGGGCTGGCCCAGCAGATAAGGCATAGCTTTTGTGTTCACAGTGGCTTGCTATGACCACACACATCTGCTGCCCACAGAAAGTTCATTTCAAGGTCCTGCCCAAGGTCACTTCCTTGTGATTGCACAAGAGGCAGAAATATTTCACTTTCTGGTATTCTCCCTTTGGCAAGCAGTTTTCTTCATAGCAGCTTTGAAAATATCACACAGCAAGGAATGTACATAGCAGATGCCTTAGAAGAGCACTGCGTACCATGTACTTCATGCACCATTATCTTCCTCTAGGCTTCTGTATTGCATACAATCCAGGGGAAAGAGGAAAAGGGGGAGTAGAAAAGATTTCTTTTTTTTTTTTTTTTTCCATCTGGCTATCTAAGTTTTCTAAATTTCTCCAAATGCTAATGTCTGCAATGTATATACAAGTCTGTGAACAACATGTCAACAGTTGCATGTAGAAGTCAGCAACTATCTCATCTTGCCCGATATCTACAGATGCAGATGGAAAACAATCTCACTGATTTTTGAGAATTTTTAGCCTTTGAATTGTCAAGATTTTCTAGTTCAAATTAAATGCAATCAACTTGTAACAGAGGCTTCTGAAATACCTTGGGGTTTTTTTTCCTTAAAACCACATTACTTGATGCTAACAGAGATTTTCCATTCAGTAAAATCCTGTAGCAAGAAGAATTGTTCAGAATCTTATGTGGACTTAAGAAGACCATGTCATTTTCTAAAATTAGACCACAATTTCAGGTCAATGTAAACAAAAAGGCTGACGCTCAAAGTAGTCTCTATATTTCCTTCTCTCTTTTTTCCCAATCTGTTTCTCTAATTATTTCTTATGGTTTTAGTGTAATCATTTTATTTTGATTATCTGCCTGTAGATAAAAGTTGCCTCTATCTCCCTCAGACACAGACACTTCCTGCGCTGCAAAGATATACAGCTCTTTCTGGATAGTCAATTTACTGCCATTATAGTAAACACATCAATCTTCCAGTATTAAATCCTGCAGCTAAATTGTAGGTCTTGTCAGAGATTTTGAAAATTTGTTACTGATGCATCCAGAGGGAGGATCAAGCTTTACTTGATGATTTCTCCCTCTGCCATTCTTTAGTTCAGAGTTCCTGGTTGTGCTTTGGAGTATGCCAGGTAGGTCAAAGTTCCTTAAAAACAGCGGAAAAGATATGTGGTGCCAGCCTTCCCACGCTGCGCTGCCAGTATGTGGGCATGGAAGGGCATATATACCAAATGTTCCTATCTTTCCCTCATTCGTAAAGATTGAGAAGCATGAGCAATCATCTTCTTCTCCATCCATCTGTTAAATCTGTCTCATTCACCTCCTAAAAAGAGATATTTCTATTGAAATTGATTATACTAATCAGAAATAGCACAGAAGCACAGCTGTCACCAAAAGAAAAGTATTTTCATGTGTGTTTTGCAAATGGCTTTGGTTTGTGATTTTAATTGTAAAGCTGAGTTGGGAAGGTTCATTTCTAGTCAAGGCTGGTTTTTTTTTTGTTTGATTTTTTTTTGTTTTTTTTTAATTTATACAACTTCATAATGCATTTGGAGGCATAGGGTTTGAAGGGATGTGCCTGAGAAAAAGTGCTTTGAGCCATATTAACCATTTGAACCCCTCCCTCTGCCCCAAACCAGGATAAAAGGTTAGGTATGGAGAGGATCAGAAACTGATGCTCACAGAAACGTACAGCAGGATCATGTGATCTCAGCAAAAAGATATTTTTAAATTAAATTTAGTTAGACAGGAATGCTAAAAATATGGGTAGAGACAGGAAGAAATGGTCAACTTGACTCATGTAGGCAAAAAGGTATGCACACAATCCCTCAGAGTAAGCACAGTTTTAAGCATCAGTTGAGGTCAGAATCCTTTCATGCTCTTGCACTCGGTTACCCCTTAGGACAGAGGTAGTGAAAAAGGAGGGAAAAAGACCATGTTGGGTGCAGATATACCTCATGTACTGAGCAGCTGAAAAAAGACCACACTGGTGATCCTGCAGAGTCAGCACAGAACACCAAGGGCAAGACTTGACAAGTGCAAGATCAAAGCTCTTTGTCCTACCGTTCCCATGCTCTATATCATATTAACTTCCATAAACAAGGAGTATGGCGGTAAGCCAATATCTTCTCTTTTTTCCCCCTGACAGCTCTAAGAAGAGCTTTTCCATTTGAAAGAAGTAACAGAAACAGCAGTAAAGCTTCACCAAAGACAGGCTGGCTCCTGAATTGAGAGAGTAAGAGAGATAAGGTGACCTTGCTTGAGAAGAGCAAGTCATCTGTCTGAGTAAAGGAGTGACAGGGAAGTCTATTCAGACTTTGCCAAAACCCTGGATATCTATGGCTACAATGTGCCTCTCAAGCTCTTCGTCTTAGCCCACCCCCATGTATGAAGACTGACCCCTAGATTTAGTGAAAACCAGTCTTGCATAATAGCATTAAAGCAATGTGCTGTCAAGTGTCCCAGTCAATTAAGCACAATGTTTGCAGTTCCCTTGGCAACCTAATCCTAGGGCGTGTGGATATTTCAGCTCTTTCCATACTGCTAAATAAAACAAGGGCAAGCAATAAGCTTGAGCACTGACCTGGTCATCATCCAGACTGTTTAACTGCGAGCATACGTCCAGGCTACTTTGGCTTATTCCAGTTCTTTGGGAAGCAGTGCCTGAAACTGGCTGAAGGGATAGCCCATGCAAGGATCAATTCCAACAGGCAGTATAGACACCATGGCACCATGTTTTGTTCCCTCCAGCCTGAACAGTGTTCTAACATCACCTCAGCTTTGCACCTCCAAACACTCCTCAAGCTGTACCCCAGAGCAAGCTACCTCTACATCATGTAGAAAACATCATTCTGATGAGACTCCCGACATAATACCCAGGTTATGTCAGATGCTTTGACTAAAAAAAAAATCACAGAACATAGTTCTGCTTTAGCCCTAGAAGGGCACTTTTCAAGGCTCATAGGAGGCCGGACACTATACAGCCTAACAGTAGCTATGCTGGGCCACCTGTTCTTAGGGATGGAAAATTGCTCCTGTCTCTTTCAGCAACAGAGATAAAGGGGTTGCATCTCTGTAGAGAGCTCAGTGGTTTCACAGAGCATTACGACTTCTCCCCTGTACTGCCCCATATTTCATTTTCCTAAAGATCTCAGGCTTCCATCAGGCACATACAAATTTTAATTACTTTTTTTTTTTTTTTTTTTTTTTACTGGCTTTATAAATGGACTAGTGCCAAAAATACTTCAAGAAATTTCCAACAAGAGTTAATTTTCCCTAGAACTCTGACTTGGCCAGAACTCAAGGTATGTGAGTAGAAATCATAGCTCTTGGCACCCAGGCTTCATTATCATAACACAGATCTAAACCCATGCAGTCCTCTTGTGTGTTCTCTACCATACAGCGCTATGGTCTCACACTGCTATTATTATTAATGGTCTTGTTATTCTGACTTTCAACTGCATCTCAGTACAAATGAGTTCAAAGGCCACAATTAGAATGGAGGACCAGTATACCAGGGCATACACAGAAACCCTCACATACACAGAAATCCTTTGGCTCCAGTACCAAAAGCTTATTATTATAATTAAGATTTGTATTATAAAGGCAGTTAGAGGTGCCAAAAGAAATTGGGGCCCATTATGCCATAAATACATGTCCTGCATAAATACATAGTAAAAAACATTTCTTACCTCAAAGAACCTGTTGTCATGAGCTTCAAGCAACCACTAAACCTGCAACTGCAAGTTTAGCAACAAAGTTTGAGACAAATCCAGCTTAAGTAGGCAACTAGTGTCATTTCTATCAGCTGTGTTATTTACTCTTGCCTCCACATTGGGCTGAATCATAGTTCATTAAAAAAAATACATTCTGTTTGGCAGATAATAAAATGACAGGGAGAAGAAAGGACTGCTGAGGATACCTGTTCCTATCAGATATTTTAAGGTGAGGCCAAGGGCCCAATAAGATGGCTTCACCATTGATTCTTTTTCAGATTTTCTCACTGAAAAATTTCCAACTCCTGTGATCCATCAAAATTATTTTACTACCTATTTATTTCATAGTAATCGTTTCTCTCTTGTACCCATACAATCACCCACTACCTGAGGAACTTTCACATTTTATGTTGTTATGTAGGAATCATGCCTAAGTGGGAGAAAGATGGGAATTTTGTTTGCTAAATACGAAGTGTGAAGTCCATTGTCATGACTTAAAAGCTTCTGAGATACCACCAAGGTTTGCCCATTGCTTGAGCTCTCAGTTTAGTTGTCTATATCTCCTCCCTCCTCAAGTCAAAGCCTTTTTTACAAATAGCAAGCTATTGGAGTCTAGAGATCTGGGCATTCTAATAATATCTGAGTCTGTAAATAGAGGAAAAATGGATTGCTGAGTTCACGTCTCCTGGTTGGGACAAAAATTAATGGCTCTTTGCCACCATGCACAAATGAAAACAGAGAATTGCTCTTAAAGCTCATTTTCTCAGAGAAACTCTGTGAAGGTATTCAGCCGCAAAGGGAGTGAAAGTAAAGGTCAATGGACCATGCCAGAAGGTTGTGAATCTCCTCTTTCTGGATGATAACCAACATTATTTGTCTTTTTTAAATGAATTTTTCCAAGGACTTTTGCTTAATCTCATATGCTAAAGGTATGTAATTGTCCAAGGTAGCACTGTACATAATGGTTTCCTTCAGTATGCTTACCTGCTATTACAGTTACAACAGTTATCTGATAATAGAGTTGGTCAAAATGCATCTTTGATTACTGTTACCATGCCTGAAAACCTGATGCTGATCATTCTCAGCAATGAACACTATGTAAAGCCCAGGTATACAGCAGGAATATAAACACAAGACACAGAAACATCCTGCTCTCTGCACTAACCTCCTTGAAGTATTAAGTCAAGTTGAAATTCAATGTTTAGGCTCTCTACAAAAAAGGGCCCTGGTCCTTGTTGCAATACCTATCTTCTTGACTTTCTCTCTGCTGTAGGACCAGCAGCCACAGATCACACATCCTGACTCCCCTTCCAGTGTGGTGAGGGTCAGAGAAAGCAGCGTTCTGAGCAAGCGATTGTCTAAATATACTGGTCGCAAAAGCATAACAGATACACCTGTGCTCACCCTCACCAAGGCACAGGGGGAACAGCAATTATTTATCTTTCAAAATTTATAGATGTGACTTCCGAGATACTCTGCCAAAGCCCTGCCAGGGTTTTGCCAGTCTCCAGCACTCTGCTGAAAATGAGTTCCCCTCTATATTCACACACGCAAACAGGGATTTGAACCTGCTCTTCTGACCCACTAATGAAGGTCCTGTCCTCAAGGTTACAGGGGATCTTTGACCAATGCTTTTTTGTTTAATTTAGCATATTTTTTTGTTCAACTTAATCAATTTTGTGTAGAAACCTTGATTATTTTTTGATTTATAGAGAGACAGATCCTTTTACATGCTAATAAGGGCACTTACACAGAAAGTGTGGGTTCCTGAGCCTGACCAACAATAAGGAAAAATGTAAAGTGGAAGATTAGAGATCAAAGGAAAGACTCATCCGATGGACAAATAACAGCTAAGCGTAGCTATATTCTTCATTTTTAACCACATAATTCAGGAACTGAGATTTTAGTACAGATGGATATTTGAAAAAAAATTCAGAGAAATACAGCAAGAAATACCTGATTGTAGAGAAGGAAACCTAAGTACCCTCGCCTTTCAACACAGTTGTAATTTCTCACCATGACAGTATATTCCTCTCTCTTATATCAGTCGACAGCAGAGTAGGAGCTTCAGATTTCAGCTTTAGATATCTCCTTCCTTTTGAACACTTAGCTTTAAGTCTCTATATGCAAGGCACTCTGTCATTTGGTACTAGTACAGCTAAAAGGCTTAGTCATAGTCTGGATTAAGGACTGTCTTCCAGAATTCCAGCTGACCTGCTGAGGATGATTCATGACAGTGGGTCATACCCACAGAGGTATTTCAGAGCACCATGGATTTTTAAAAGCAGGCCAAGAAAACTAAACATATTGAGAATGGAATTCCTCCTCCAGTCAGGAGAGACAAAACAAACCATATCTGACAGTGTCTCACAGTATCTACCATGCTGTTGAAGGAGCTGAGTTTGCTGATGGTATGGGAAGTATTTCTAATGGAATGAAATACAATTAAATAAGACATTTATTGTGTCTCCCAGAAACCTGAGATTCACCAGTACTTTTTTAAAAAAACATATAATCAAGAGTGTATTAATTAAAAAAAAATGCTTAGTATACTACAATTTTCTATCTGCTGCCAGCACCTCAATCATATTCAGTCTCATACGTGCCTGCAGCCACAGGCATGTCAATACTACACACAGAAGGAAAAAACAAATTCATGGCTTATTAAGTCTGCAACTGTAGCCGCACCCACTTCACACCTGAATTTCTCATCCTTCAGGCAGATTTCACTTATGCATTTTCAAGTAAAATGTACAGTGTATGAGTTTGTTTCTTAACCATGCTGTTTCCTTCTCCTTTAAAAGTTGTATTTGTGTGGTCAATGAAGGATCATCGAATTAGGAACCATCATCTCTTTCTCTCTTCCATTCAAAGTTAAAATCGTTAGAATACAGTACATGATGTAAAACTCAGGTTGCATGGTCTTCTTTTTCCTATAATGAAAATTCAGAAGTTATTAAACAGCTTCACATACTATCTTGTCATGTGCATTTAAAAGTGAAAGCAACTCATTTGTCTTTTCAATTACTTTTTGCCATACTCTGTAGTTAGACAAATTCACACAAATGGTATTCATTTCTTTCTGTTTCCATGTATACAGGTAAGACCTGACTCACCTGACATCAAGATTTAGTTATATGATGAGATACTTATATTCATAGAAGAAAAGCAATGGTAAGAAAAGAGATAGAAAGAAAGCTCTTGGTTAAACCAGTTAAGAGTCACAGATACTGTTGACAATTGCTTATTTGATTGATGTGATATTGGACTCTCTACCTCTTTCTTGGTTATTCTCCATGAGATAGGAGAGCTTTACCAAGGGATGCCGCAGAAGCTCCCTATTTTCTAGGACATCCAGGCCAGGTGGCTGGTACACCGGTGTTACTGGTTGAACATGTGCATTTACATCACCTCAGGCAGAAGGTGGTTGTGAATTCAAGTCTCCCACAACCCATTTGAGTTTTCTAGTCGCCTGGCTACTGGAGGAGATACAAGGAGCACCACTGTCGCGGTTGAGACGGACAAGTGACATGGACCAAATTCTTTCAAGATGAAAGTAATAGATGCCATTTATTGCTACAAGTGCATTTTTATACAATTCTGCCAGTTCATGTGTCTTTTCACTATTGGTTACAAGTTACAGCACTAACATCTCATTGGTTAAACTTGCTATCATCCATGTTATTCTTCTATCCCATTCTCTCTCACGGGTATATCTCTGCTCTCTCCGGATACTCCTTTACTCCCATCCTTCACAAGGGTAAATCTTAATATCTCAAGGCTGATCTCTACTCTCATATTTTCTGTCAAGGATTCCACAGACCCGCTGCAGTTTCCCACACACCACTGTCCCTTCCACTGCTTCTGCAAGACCTGACCAGAGAGGCCTCTTCAGAAAAAAAAAAACCACACAATTTGGCTACGAGATGGACAGATTGAAGAACATGCAGTCTATAGGTCTCAGCAAGGCTCAGGCACCTCAGTATTGTCAACAAGACCATTCTCACAAAAATACTTCTAGTGTGCAGGTATGTTACTGAGGAAACTTTAGGCACTTTATGCTTTAGAAATCTATAGAGCTAGGTGGTATTTTAGTAGAGGTTTTGGAAATGAAAACACTAAGCTTAAGAACCTGCACACACAGCAAAGTGACATTCATGTGTGTACAATCCACTATCTAACTGATGGGAGACATGGAGGTGCTAGAAGGCAGGCTGTTTTTTTCCCCTCATTATGAACAACACTTGTTATCCTCAGCAGAGAGAAGCAGTCAGCAAATGCAAAGTAATCGGTAATCTTGGACAAAGAGATTGGATCAGTCTCTGCAATGTGGGCCCCCACCTAGCACAGAAAGGCCACTGTGTCAGTCACCAGTTTTTTCCTGATGAATGAATCATTTGTGTAACTGTTTTGAAGGGCTGTATGCTGAGGGAGTGTAACTCTCTTAGATATCTTTAAGGCATACTTATGCTCAGCAGAGTCATCACTTTTCTAGGGTGATGTACTCTTTTTGTGATCTATATCCCAATGAGGACCAGTTTCTTCTAAAAAAATACAATGTATTTCTGTAAACCTGTGAATCCTCAAGAAAGGGGTACATATTGAGAGATCAAAATTGGGATCTACTGAATTTATTCTGTAGACATTTTGTATGGCTTTAATCAAATACCTTTAGCTTTCAAGTCAAATTTGATAATGACGTGATGACTGGAACTAAGACTACTGACATTCCTGCCATTGGAGACTGTTCTTTTGTTACCGCCACTATACAGTGAAGATGATACTCAGTTCTCACTGTGAGAGCTGGTATGAAGTTTGTGAGAGTTAATACATGTTTACAAAGTGTTGCCTAAATACTGAAAAATAATGGAAGATACCATAGCCTGAGTAGCCTCTTTCTTCTTGACATCACTATCTTATTTTTGGTTACTCTTGAATGTCCTCATGCTTCCTTTTCCTTTTCCTGAGACGTCATTCTAACATAACTGTTTAAAGGCAACAGATTGCTTGTAGATCCTAAGCAAACCTAGCATGTACAAGAATAGTTCAGGTCTCTGTTTTTCCCATTTGTTTTTAAGACTATCTGCATTTTATATATATTGGTCTCTTCTTTTTGCCTGTGCCTCATGTCCAAGCATTTTAAAGCAAAAACCAGAAGGATATTGCCTGAGCTAGTAGGAGGAGATGGAGGAAATCCTATACTGAAGGAACAATTACAGGAAGCTGACACAGTCATTAAGATGTTTAGAAGAATCAACTGAGAAGAAAGTGGTTTTTGTGTAGTGCCAAGTTAGAGAAGGAAATGGCTAGTATGCAGGGATGGTTTTCAAAAAATAAATGTAAAAACAGTGCAAAAACGGTTGTGTTAATATTTAGCTGAAAACAATCTTGCAACTTTGAGACAGTCTTTTGCCTGTCACCTGCTGTAAAGGAGGTGAACAGAGGTCACATCTTTCCAGAGAGGGATTGAGTCCAAACTGGGGATACTCCCAGCAGAAAAAGAGCTGTCAAAATCTTGTACCCATGTTCATATGGCCTGACTATGAAAATGAATGTAACTGAACTGCGTTGTATTCTAACTCTATCCAAGTGTCCCATTAGGAGCTCTTAGCATCTGGCATAATTTAATGCTGCCTGAAAGTCTTACCCATAAACTGCACTGGTCTGAGAAATGGAGAGGCACACACAGCTTAATTCTTCCTCTTCAGAAGCTTTTAAAGCTATGGTTCTTTTCCTTGGTCTCCCAAATTTTCTTGAGTTAAAAGACCTTGAAGTTGCATACTTTTAGTAGAGACTTTCATTTTAAAATAGAAAATCTTCATGCTCATGAGACATATTTCCATCCCCCTACTGATGCTAATGCTGGTCCAAAAGTTCATGTTCCATCAACAAAGAAGAATTTATCATATTCCGTCACCTCAGAGTTTGCACATGTGACAAGTCTGCATTTGCTCCATCTCTACAGAGTGACTGAGTGTACACAGTCCAGGGCTGAGAGGCAAGGAGGATAGACACAAGTATGCAAATGGACAGGAGGAAGACCTAGCCCCTGGTACCTTGGCAAGCAGACAGAAACTAACCTATGAGGACTGAATAATACTTTCCACAGGGAAAAGAAATATGTTACAAAAAGAGTTGAGATTAAGAACTGCATCTGGGCCTGGAAGGCCATATGGGAAATGAAACAGAATGACTGCGGCTGAAAAAGGAGAGTTCAGAATAGAAACACTTCGTTGTTTAGTAACATAAAATTAGAAAACACTATATGGAAAGTACATGGGGTAAGAGACAGAAAGGCAAGTTCATCAAAGAGCTGCGATGTGGGAGAGACACTGGGATGAGCTGGTTTAGAAAGCTGAGATGAGAAGGAGAGCAGTAGAAAAGTGGAGCAGATTCTGGGCAGTAAGATGAAGCCCCACCAGTAAGATTGCTGTGACAGAAGAGAAATAGCTGAAGAGCAAAGGTTGAGACAAAACATGGTGTAAGGAAAAGGGTGGAAAAAGCAACGGATTGAAGAGGCAAAGAGAATTAAAGTGTGAATATAAGCATAAGAGTCAGTGCTAATTAAAACTCACCTTATTCCATATTCTTCATTGGAGCTGTACTGCCTTGAGCCCTGCTGCCAGAAAATATCTTTGAGACCCAAAAGAACAATGCCAGCCTCATACCATCATAAGCAATGTCTACATGGAAGACTCATTTAAACTCACAGGAAATAAAATTGAAGATACTGTTGACTTCCAAATGCTAAAAAGGAATCTATTACTGACTTCAAGTCAGGAAAAAAAAATGGTTAATTACTGTGGAAACAAAAGTCAGCTCATGACTTCCATTACAAATTCACTTCTCTTTTTTTTTTTTTTAACTTCCAGACATGGCTGCATGTTCTCTCTCTTTTCCATTCTATTGTTTCTCACAGCTAGGGTATTTAACTTCTAAAACCAAAACACTGTTTGATAGTATTTAAAAACTAAACAGATTGAGCCATTTAGATTTCTCACAGTTTTCAGATGGTAAGCCATTTTTGTTGCTATCATTTTCACAAAGCCTTTCCCGTTCTGGTGGTAGCAGTTGGAGTCTCCTGCCATTTCAGTGCTGTTTGATTTCACTAACGCAATTTTTCATTTAGTTGAGAAACTGAGATCCTGGATAAACTCACACCTGTATTATGTAATTACTTAAAATACTTAAGAGATCATGTAGATAACACCAGTGGGGTTTACTTGTAGATCACTCATAATTTTGTAAATAGAAACAAAACGGTCATGAAGAAAAACCCTACTTGCATATCAGTTTCTAACTGAGGTCATGGCTCTGTACTTCTGCTGATGTCACTAAGCATGAGGTTGATTATTTTATTTGACCCTAAAATCAGCATTAGACTTTAAGTGCATGACCATTCCTAGGAGTCACAGTGCTTTAATGATACCTCCTAACATAACATATTCATATGCCCAAATGTTCAGTAACAGTTTTGTTCTTTTGGTCTGAAAGTAGCAAGAAAAATTCTTACTAGAGATTTATCAGGAATTATTTCTGGTTTCAACTTCATAATATAAGTGTTTGTCATTATATTATACTATTCTTTATAGTTACATAATTAGGCACTTAATCTGGAGTTATACCATGCACTTTATAGATTAATTGATTGTCAGTAATGGCTAAAATCATGAGATGGACCCAGACTCTCAGTTCATTATAAGCAATAATTCACCTCAGAATGTTTTTATCTTCTATCTCTCACAAGGAATCCACATTTCCTAAAGGCAAGTAAGAGAACAAACCACCCATATCCTATTTGTACTGAAAACTGTACACTTCTTCTTTTTAACATGTATGAAAAAAGGTCATGTCAGTCATGGACAATTAATTTTCTGTATCTTATACACAAATCTATTCCACTAGCCACAGATCCACACAAAGGAACTATCTATCTCTACATTAGACTCAGTGCTATATATTTTTGTGCATTTCTCCCTTTTGTGTTTCATGGAATAATCATGAGTAAATTGTTACAAGCTATCTGCTCAGCACATACATCCATGTTTTTCATGTAGAATGTAAGGATTTAAAATCTCTCGCTTAACAACACCAGTGTCAAAATCTTTGTGTTTTGTTGTGGGTTTTTTTTTTTGTTGTTTTGTTGTTTTGTCTGTTTGTTTTTTCAGGTTTCCCTTTTTTGAAAATAGGAAATTACACAATTTCCACATCTTTTATATTAAAATAATACTTTTATTGAGTATGAAAACTGAGTAAGAATGTCAGATATATTTGTACCATGCCAGTAAAGCAATCTAGAGTATACCCTCTATGATGCAAGCTGTTACTTCTAGAAGGAAGTTACAATCTTTGTGTGTGTGATGATATATAACATGCAGTAATATGATTTTAAACATTAAGATATGTAAAATGTAGTTTATTCATGCTTCCTTCTAGTTAGACCTTGTCTTTCCAACAATGCCCCAGTTCTGTGTTCATTATCTTTTGCTTTATTGCTCTACCCAGTTTTGGCTGTTAGAATTGCAGAAGTAGAGACTCATGTATTTCCCTGTAAAGCTCTGCTGTTTGAAAAGAGAAAGCATTTTCTAAAAGCCACAATATTGCTTATAATAAATGTGGGCTGTCATATATCATGGTGTGACAGAATTTAGTAAGTACAGAGGTTTTATCATTGACTATCATGTGAATAATAAGGCTAGGTCATTTTAACATCCTTCTCTGTGACATCAACATGGATAATGTCAACAAATACGTCATTCACCCAAAAGATTCATTCAAGCACAGGCCAATAGGGCAACAAAGACTGGTACTATTCAGGAGGCAAAAGAGAAAGCCTCAAGCGTACCCCAATTGTGACACAGATCAGAAAGTTATATGAGGGTCAGAGAGTTTCATGGAGAGGTCCGTGTTCTCTTTGCCTATCAGAAAGCCTCGAGAGTATATGAAATTTGTGAACTCAGAAAAGGCATGTTGCACAGAAATATGTTATTCGGAACTAGGCAAAAGGAGGGGGTCCTCACACAACCGTAACATCTTTTTCTGAGCAGAGTGAACCCCATCTAAGCTGGAGGAAGCTACAACAGATTATGGATGTCCCCTGGGAGACTATTGCATCACCTCTCGATCACCCATAACACCTGCACCCCACTAGCTCCCACAGTATTCAGTGTGCCCTTGGGTTGCCCCTTCAACAAGAAGAAGGACATCATTGTCTCAGAGTGACATGCAGGAGGCAACAGAACAAGTGGTGGGTTATCATTGTTGTTCAATAGCAGAAATAAAGAACAGCAATAACACTTTGTTTTCCTCTGTTTGTATGGCTGGCTGAAGGAATATGACCCTCCCTAATCAAGATTCATAACCCTAAATCGTCTCCTGTCTTTTCTCTCAAGAAATGGCTAAAAATGTAGAAAAATCTCCTTTTAGTCGTCTGCTTGCTAATTGTCATACTTTTCTTGGGGGGAGAACCAGTTCAAATATTTCTTGCAGTGATTTGAACATTTTTTGTACCTTAGGAGACAACCCAAACAACAGGCTATACAGGTGCATTCCTCCTTTGGATAGTATTCTCATTTGGATGAAATAATGTCATTTTCATCAGATGCAAGAATAAAAGTGATTTCCAATAGGTTCAGACACTCGCTGGGAGAAAATCAAAAGCTAATTTCTAGCACCTGTTTTCTGCAATATTTGTGTAAAACTCTGAAATTGTATCTGAATCCTATGTGTCTGTATCCATAATTGATAAATGCTGATTAACTGCTATGTCTTACTTACATGAGGCATATAAATCCCATAGGTGAGCAAAGTGTCTTTTGTATATGGGCATTTTAGACATATCCTGTTTTGCAACATGAGTGATGTGCCATGCATAGGAAGAAGGTGCCTGACTTGGATGCTATGTGTCTATCGGATAATTAATTTTTAAACCATTGGAACACTCTGTGCTATCTGAGGTCTCTAGGTGAACCCTAAGCATGCCAGATGGGCAGTGGTAGAAACAGAATGCAACTGTGCCTGTGGTTCAGTCAGCAGCCAAGCTGGGGTTTTGCGGATGAATATCTGGTACTTAAAATCTCAGAGAGACGTTGTAATACCCAAGTGGTTTTGTTTGGTTTTTTTGTGTTGGTTTTGTTGTTTGTTTGTGGTTTTTGTTTGTTTGGTAGGTTTGGGTTTGTTTTGTTTTTCAGAAATGTATCTTTAATTTTGTACTTCAGGGTTAACACACAATGATGTTATGCAATGATCAGTTAGTAAAGCCATTATTCACCTTGGGAATTAGGACTTCCTCATATTCAAAGTCCTGCATAGCTGGAAGAATATCTGGACCCAGTTGTTATATATTCTTAAGAAGGAAATTGATTCTACAGACACTGAGAGGAGGTTGTGTTCAAGGAAGAACAAATAAAATGCCTTTTAATGTTTCAGATACTCCAGTCCAGAAATTTGCAGTACATCTGACAAGAGGAATGAACTGTAACTATCAAGAATACAAAAGTATTTTTTCACTGGATGAATTAGTGCAACTTTCATTTTAGTGTACTCTCAGGAGCTCACTGAGGAAACTGTACTAATTTAATTTTACCTAGAGGAGAGGCAGAATTTGCTCTTCCACATATTGAACAACCACTGATTGCTCAAAAAAATAACCATCAAATAAAAAGGGTCTGAAAGTTTTTACCAGAACCATATTTTAAATCTATCTTCCTTTTGGAAATCTTAAGTAAAAACTTGTTTGTTATATACACCTTTAACGAAAGATACTATAAATAAACGTATTATTTTTGAAAGATATGACATGGTTTGTTCCAGACAAAGTCAGGCACAGCAGAAATGTCATTAATGTGACTACAGCAGGTGTTAGTACCACAGACAGGCACAGAAGCTGCCACACCGGAGATGAGGAAGCAAGATTTCCAGTTCATGTTATTATAGCACGAGCTTCAAACCACCAACTACCACAGCTCAAGTTTCAGGATAAGCAAATTAACCTTAACAACACTGTGCACTGCAGATAGTTGGAAGTTAAATTACTTTTACATTTGTAATTTACAACATAATTCAGAATTATAATTTTCAATAAAGGATGATCAGTAATCTACCTCAACCATGTTCATATAAATATTGAAGATATAATTATTTTTACATTACCACTGATGAAATAATAGCATTTCATAGTATCTGCTTTTCATTCCCATCAGCAACAACTGTATCTTTTATTTAACAGTAGAACTTAATGGGAAGAATTATGGCCACAGCCCTTGCATTATGATTAAAATATTCCATAGTGAACAGAAAATGTAAAGTAAGGTTGCCGGCACTGTAAAAAAGTTGATATTGCAGAATTTCTGCTCTGCCATCCAGAGCTTAAAGGCTGATGTTGTGCTTAAAGAACAAGGTGGGAGAGTCACAAGTACATGCTTCAGACTTGTGCCTCTGATCTACAGTTTTGACTGATGTTGGGAAAATAACTGAAATCCTCAGAAAAAGAGGGGAGAAATTCTTCTGAGTCTTTGATCAGTCCTTCAATCTTTTCACCCGAGTTCCCCACCTGTAATATAGGGATACTATCACTCTTTTGTCTAAGTTTTTAGCCACTAAAAGGTTAAATATTCTGCATAACTCAGACAAGTTGCTTCAGTGCAGAATACTCACATAAACTCAGACTACTGGAAACATCTACTTTCAATTCCACTCAGGCACCAAAACTGGGGATCTAAGGCAAGGTTTGTCCCACCTAATTCAGACTCCTAAATAAGGAGTCTAGTTTCCCCAGAGTCCTTAGAGTTCAGAGAGAGAGAGAGAGAGAGATGTACAGAGCCATTTGCAGTGTTGTAGTCGGAGGTGCATCTTGCAGGGCCCTTCATTCTCCTCTGGCTCCAGGAAGGATGGAGTTACTTTAGTCCTATCACAGGTAATTCTATTACCTATACTTACCTGAGCTGGATCTGGATCTCAGTTCTGCATTGAGTCAATGGAGGCTGTTACTGAGATGACTTAAGTACCTCATATAACCTAAAGTAGGTACAACTAAAAAAAGAAGAGAAGGAAATGTATCATAACTGAAGTGAATGAGAATATGCCCACCACCTTTCAGACTTAAAAATTAGTTTATTTACAGCTATTTCTCTTGCTAAATCTGGTCTATTCATTTAAGGAGTTAAGTATGAGACTTTGCTCTGCTTTGCTAGTAAAGAGGAAAAGAATGTCTCTGAAAAGATTTTCGTGCCCTTTACTCATTCTTGCTTGTACATTTCAACTGCTCTTGTCATATTTTCCAGTCTTAATATCCCCCTGAGTAATTATTGCAGTACAATTAAGAAAACATTTAGAATGGAAAAGTCATTTGTTAAAGTTTCACTCCAAGCCAATGGTGTTCTCCTGTGCTTTGACTGATAACCTTTCCCCTGACAACTCGCTGGGATTTGATGGCTTCACTTGTTTAGGTTCACTTGTTACTGATTCTGGAGTTGAATTGTCTGTGACAAGAATAAGCTCACTAAAACTTTTTCATGAATGTCTAGTATATACTATGAATTAGTATAGTTAATTTTTTTATCCAAAATAAATATTCTGGAGTTGCATGCTGTGATCAATACTTTACACATTTAATAAGTGTGAGACAGAATTGAACAGAAAGAATAGACAAATTTGCATCTGATCCATAATCTGTTGCATTGTGTAACACAGAGAAGTTTACTAGGACTTCTGAAAGGATTTAACAAACAAAATTTGAAATTATTGAACTTTAATTGAATTTGAAATTAAAGGGAATTTGAAATGCCATGTTGCCAGTTCAAAAGGAAGTACAACAAAAAGAATGATCTGAAGTACTGATAGGCATTAATAGGATTCTAAAAATCATAACATCTTGTAAAAAAGTTTTGAAACATCAAGAAAAAATACTGCTTGCAGCTGTTTAAATTGTGTGTTCTGAAAGTAAACAGTCTGGCTGCATTAAAATGAGTAGAAAATACTAATGCAAATATTATAGATGCATAATATATAACAATAGTACGACATCACTCAGAGCAGCAAGTTCAATTTCAGCCATGCCACTATCTTGGAACAGTAACTGACACAGCAGAGATTGGAGTAGGTAATAAGAATTAGTGGGAGCAGTGGGAAAAAAATATTGTATTTTCCTATGAAGGAATGGGGATATTACAGTTCTACAAATTAATGACTAGCAGTCAGTTGTGAAAGCAGGCCTTCCTCTTTCATATTTTGTTCAAAATCAAGAATCAAAGTACAATCACCGATATTATCAGGTATCTCATTTAAAGCTGACAGATGGAAGTAAGGGTTTTTTTACATAATACATAATTAATGGTATTCTTAGGATCGTTGCTTCAAATTCATATCAAAGCCAAAAATTTAATAGGAATTTTTAGAGGATTAGACAATTAAAGAGATAAAAAGAAAATTCAGTTATATAGGTGTGTGAGATTACACACACACACACGATATTAAAAGAAGTTTATTAAAATTGCGACATCATCCTTTCAAAAAAGTTGGAGAATGCCAATATTAAAGTTACCTACACAGTATTAATTCAGCTTTTTATGCATGTAGTTATAATACGAGCTTAAGTTAAATGATCACACCTTTTTTTCCCACAGGACTTCTGCCTCATTTCAGTAATGCTACATGGACATGTCCAGGCAGAGTCAAGTTTATCTGCCTACTCACCCAGCAAATCAAGTGTAAAAAAAATCCCCAAATCTAACAACAACAAAGAACCTCTGGTCCAGAAGCTGTACAGTCATGTTAGCAAAGTAAAACATTTGATTTAATACGCCTCCTGAAAGAAGGCTGCATGGCTTCCTCCCCGCAGCTGGCTTTGCTTCTGCCCAGGGGAATGCAAGTGTGGTACACGGGGCTCTCTGCAGCTGGCCATGTAGCTTTGCCTGCAGTTATATCTTGCCAGAACACTCATACACCTTCATTGGCAGGTGTAGATTTTTAATTTTGAGAATATGAAGCTCAGCAGTGGTTTCTTAAGCAACTTATATTTTCCACTCTTTAAATTCATTCAAGAAAAAAGGCTGCTCCGTATTACAGACTGTTTCACTAAGTGACTAATTACTCCAGAGAATGTTGCACAAAGTGTTTTGCATCTCTGAACATTTTTTTCTCCTTTTTTCCCTTTCTGGTTTTAAAGAGTCCCAAGACAATTATACCTGTGAATAAGCAGCTTCCAGAACACTGGTTGTTACCACAGGGAGGACAGAAAGCCAGTTGCCAGGATTGTGAGGAATAACATTCAGAAAATGTTGATTTTCACTGTTCTCCCTTCTTACTCTCATGTTTCTGTTGCAGAAATCATCTGAACAGAATGCAACAGGCAGTGATGTGAAAGTGCTCCATATGGTCACCAATGTGAGAATTCCTATAACCTGTAATAGAAAGTGTCCAACTGACATCAACAGAAAAATAACACACCAGTTTTTTACATTAAAAAAATTAACTCTGTTTAACAGTAGGCTTATTGAAACTGCATCTGGAAAATACCTGAAAAAAACCAATATCATTCAATCATTTAAATGAACAGCATAATTTTGGTTCCATCTTAATTATGCCAAAATAAAAGAAAGAGAAAAAGAGGAAACAAAAAACAAACAAACAAACAAAGACATTTTCAAATGCTTCCACAAAGTTTAAAGACAGAAAAATTTCCCTTTTCAAACATGCTCTCCAAAAAGGACTTTTTAAGATCTGATAATTTGGAGTTTGAATAAATGCAAAATCCAACATTTCAAGGAACTAATTGCAGTACCTTTCAAATTCTGTCTAAAATAACCACCTACAAAAAAGACCTCCAAGTTTACAGCTGAATGGATTAAATTACATCCCCAAACCAGGAAAAATATTTGATGTCTCCAATCCACTTGTAAACATTTTTCTGATTTCGAGTGGTGTAAATCCAAAGTAAATCTCCTGACTCTAGCAAGGTTCTTCAAGGAGATATTACTTCAAATAAAGTCAGAATCTGGCATGAGATACCAAAAATCCTTTTTAAGAAAACAGAATTTAATAGTTTGACATAATGTATTATTGTTATTATTATTCTTCTAAAGGTTACAGAAGGATAAGATGATTAATGGTTGGAGAATGCATCGCACACTTTCAAAGTTGTTCAGCATACTTCCAGTCCACTGAAAGTTAGCTTGTATGTTTAAGGTCCTCTTAAGTGCATATTCATGCTTAGACCTACTAAAATAGCTATGACCAACTAAAGCAAATTTCTTCAGATCACTTCCCAGAAAAGAGTTGTACTTGGGGTAATAGTTATAAAACACTGTAAAATCTGTGAATGTAGAAAATTACTACAAAGCATTTGAAAAGTGAAGGTCCTACAGCTCAGTTCTTCAGCTTACAAAAAGAAAGTCTGGAAAACAAAAAATCTCCTTAAGTCATAGTTGTGTTACAATGGCACCAGCTCTTGAAAGATAAAAAAAATCTGAAAGAATGAAGTACCATCTAAATCAAAGTGAAGCATTTATCAACACAGGAATGATTTCTGTATTATAGTATGTTATGGCAGCACTAGTGTGAGTCTGCTTTCAGACTAATTATGCTCAAGAATTCAGCTCATTCCAAAATCAACACTGCAATTGTACAAGATATATATACCCTGAGTTGGTCCATTTAACCCAGTTCCTATAGGCAATGTTATAAGTTAGTGTCTAAGCAGAAAGAAGGAAATGGTGTGGTGATATAGGCTGGGTGAGGTGTATGCTGAGTCAAGGCCGTTCAGCTTGCAGAGGAAAAGAAACTGACCACAAAGGCAAAGATACAGGAAAAAGTAATAGAAAGTGAGTTCAGACAAGTAGACAAGTAGGAGCTGTGTAGGGCCCCAGATGAAAAGGGACATACGCGAAGTTCATGTATTGGGCAGTTGCAGCCACTGATTTGCTTAGAAGGTGGTGTGATTAAACAATAGATCAGCATAAAAATAGGGTTTTGGCACATAAAAATAGGCGTATGGCATTCATGTATTTACATGGTGAAACCAAAGCCCTTATCTAATTAATGTACATGCTGAGTAAGCATTAAATAGGGCACTCATTATCATGGTATGTAGTCAACAGAACTGACCTGTTGAAACATTCACCAAAACTTGCCCAGAAAGTGGTGGAATTTAATAATCCTACCACTAATATACACATAGATATTTCTAACCTTCTGAAAACTGTATCTATGCACAAATTCAGACTTTTGTAACATGTTGAATATGTGTCACCGTGGTGCCTTTACTTAATCATAGAGTCATACAATGATTTGGATTGGAAGAGACCTTAAAGATCATCCAGTTCCAATCACCCTGCCATTGTACTGAACTTGCTGACAGAATTTGCTGTGCCACCATCATATTCACCATGTTGTACACAATAAACAGAACCAATAAACAATGAATAATAGTAATCTTCAGTTTAGTAATCCACTTATTAAAGTGGATGGCTTGTTTTCTCATAAGGATGTATTTCTTTTATAATTAAGTTAGGTCCATTAAATGGTTCCAGAGAAAGTGTTGACATTTTCAATTCTGATTTATAAAATGTTCTAGCAACCTGTTGTTCTAATACAGACAAGATCTGTGTTTCTTTCAAACTCAAACATTTTTCAGCTTAGAAAAGGTAGGGGGATGAATACAGAAATGAGACACTTTACTGAGATATCCACAAAACGAAATGCCATAGGTTCAAGCAATGTTACTGTGATCCACTGCTTCCATATTGAAGATACTTGAAGAGATCCTCCTGCTGGCTAGCTATCCATTTTGCATTCTTTGTGGATGTCAAAGTATACGTGAAATCAGTGGGAGCTATGACACACATACAGTGCTCAGTTGATCTCACTGATATAAGATTACTCTTACAGCTTTTCTATCATGCTACACTGCATAATGTGCATCTGAGTTTGACAATACTTCTGCATAATGGATCATAATTGAAAGGGAATGTGACTTGCAGACCACGTCTTTCTCCAGTTAAACAACAACTCTATGACAATGGCAGCATGTGTTTATATGGAAAAGTAATATTGAGAAAGTATTTTCACTATTCCTTTCTGTCATTTAATGTGATTTAATGGTTAGAAGGAAAAGAAGTCACACCATATGTCTGGTGTGTTCTTTGCAGATCACTGACTGCAAATTGGGGACAACTGTTCTGAATTTTGTATGCTTTGCAAGAAATAAAGATCTTCATCTTACTTCATTCTAAGTACTTACTGGCTTTTTTGTGTGTTTTCAGCTCATCAGAGGAAGTCAAGGTCAAGAGCATAATGTACATTAGAGCAAGGAGATTAATCTTACTTTATACTAGACCATTTCTGCAGTAAGGAGACCAGACTTGTTTCATTTTAAATGTACTTTAAATGACTAAGATTAAGTATACTAAAACAATAAATGGTACAACTGAGTAATTGCCTTGGCTTTGCAGAAGACCGGTACTGCAGAGGTCACAGTTTGAGAGCTGCTGATACAACATATTTACTTCAGGAAGTACTAATACATACCTTGAATCCAAAGTACTAAGAATATTAACTAAACTGATGAAATGATGAATGAGATTCCTTAACTAACTAAGTTTGTAATGTCGCTATTTTTTTTTCTCTTAGTTTGAGTCTATAACTATCTTACTTGGTCGTCATTTGCAACTCATGACTGAAGCATCTGTGTTCTCTTCTTCATAAATGTAAACTTGAACTTTCATTTCAGATACAAACAGGAAATTAATTTTAATTTCAACTCACAAAAATCTGTGACAGCTTTCAGAGTTGCAGTCTTTTTTTTTTTTTTAATAAGGAAATATTTTTTCTTTTTAGTTTCTTTGCAGAAAAAGTTAGTCAAATATCTGATTCACAGCGGCAATACCAACAGAAAGTTACAACAATCCCATTAGACTAGCATCTAGGATTTCATTGGATGGTTAGACCCAAAGGATGTGTTGGATGCCAGTATGAAAAGTGGTTTTGAAAACCCTTTAGATATTCCTCCCTTCATTTAGCATATTTTATTTAAAGCTTACTTACCCCTGGCTTCTTGCATAATGCATTAATCCCCTCACACCACAGCATTCAAAACTGCCTAGGTATTAGCACTCTGCAACTTAGAGGAACTGGTTTGACCTAAAATGGAACATTCAGCACTTTCTGAAATGCAAAACTCTTTGAGTTATCTCAGATTGTGCAACCATCAACCCTACGACTTCAAATCCTGGTGTTTAATAATTACATTCTAGCATTTAAACAACTCTGCTAAAAGTAATAACTAGGTTAAATCATAAAAGCATAGTTTCCTCATAGACTGATTTTGTCTCCTTGAAAAGGTGAAGAAGGGAGTGAAAGACTACAAGATTGGGACAAATTCGTCTTTCATGTTCTTGGGGAGAGACAAGGAGAAGGAGGTCCAGGGATTACTCCCATCTGCTGCAGGTAGTAATTGTGTTTGGAAAGGCAGAGCCTTCACAGAGCCATTTGATAGAGGCTGGGGAACGCAGGTCAATGGAGTAAATGAGACAGTAGAGCCTATATTCATTATAGACTTTGTCCTGTAACAGTTAACCTTACAAATTATTAGACCTGTCCTCTCCTTTTCAGATTAAAGTACCTCTATTCACAGCAGGTAATACATTTCTAGACCAATCATGCTTTAAAGATGGTTTCATCAGAAAGGAGCATATGATCATCTGAGACGACCCAAGGAAACAGGTTCAGCTCCCATGCTTTGTTGCTTCTTTCTGCCTAGAGAAAATGAAACTGGGACTACAACTAGGTGAGTTAAGCTAAACTGCTTGAGCAATAATTAAACTATCTAATAAAAGTTTTGGCGTATAAGTCTGTGGAGAAAAAATACCTCAGTAGCTTTTATTACAGTTTTCTCAGACTTCCTTTGGATGTTTCCTGTCTTTCAAATTTCTCCTGTCTCCTTTAACAACATACTTTTAGCTTCAAAATTTCTGCCAAAATAGGCATTTAAAATGCTGATTTATTTATCTGCTTTGATGTACAGACATTGTGATAACAGTTGCTGCTTTCCACAGATGTTCTCCAAATATCTAGATAGCTAGCCCAGACATTGTGTTGGCACTTTTTTTCTTACCTTTTGGAGATGGGCATATCCCCTACCTTGCAGCCCACTCACAGCAGTCCAGTGACCTTTTTAGGATGCTTCTGTTACCATGAACAGTAGGTGGCAACCATGCTCCCTGATGTTGGTGACAAGTCTCCTTGAGGTCCTACCTCCCCTAGGCTTGCACCCTCTACCTAAAGCTGGAGCTGTCTCAAAACTTGTCAGCAGTGAAGCCAAAATTGAATGGTAGGGAACTTTGAAGGGAAGTACTTGAACCTGAGTCTGTGTTGGACAGGTAGGCATTCGAAGTGGTGGTTTTTTCTGATTCTTCTGTTTATTCTTTCCTTCTGCCTTCTCAGCCTCACCAATATAGTTGTATCCCAAACTGATAGATGTTCTCTGCAGTTCACTGTAATATCACATCTTTTCTTCTGCTCTCTCCCACCGACCAGTGACAGGTTATCTGAGATGCAAGACGAGGAATCATCTGTGTCCCTGGAAGTCTGTTGCCCTAGCCAGCTCCCTAAGTGGTCTGTGCCTAAAATTGATCCACACATGTCACAGTTACCATGAGACTATGACTACTGACAATATGGAAGCTGACTTGGCTTTCCACAGGAAACAATACATAATGATGTCTCCAGAATTCCATTCACCAAAAGACTATAGATCTTTATTAATAAAGACTATAGTTGTCTATTAATGACATAAATGGTGGGATTGAGCACATCCTCAGCAAGTTTGCACATGACACCAAGCTGAGTGGTGCAGCTAATATGCCTGAGGGAAGGGATGCCATCCAGGAGGACCTTGACAGACTTGAGGAGTGGGCCCATGCAAACCTCAGGAAGTTCTACATGGCCAAGTGCAAGGTCCTGTACCTGGGTTGGGGCCATCCTCAGTATCAGTACAGACTGTGGCATGAACAGATTAAGGAGAGCCCCGTGGAGGACTTGGGGATACTTGTTGATTGAAAAATTGGACATGAGCCAGCAATGTGTACTTGCAGCCTAGAAAGCCAGTCGTATCCTGGGCTGCATAAAAAGAAGTGTGGCCAGCAGGTCGAGCAAGGTGACTTTCCTCCTCTATTCCACCCTCATGAGACCCCAGCTGGCATGCTGCATCTAACTCTGGGGTCTCCAGTACAACAAAGGCATAGGTCTACTGCAGCAGGTCCAGAGAAGGGCCATGAAAATTATCAGAGGGCTGGAACACTTCTACAAAGAAAGGTTGACACATGTGGGTTTATTCGGCCTGGAGAAGAGAAGGCTCTGAGGAGACTCAGTTGCATTCTTTCAATATATAAAGGGGGCTGATAAGATGAAGAGACATTTTTTACCAAAGACTGTAGTGACAGGACAGGGGCAATGGTTTTAAACTGGAAAAGGTTAGATTTATATAATAAATAGTAAGGGAGTTGTTTTTGTTTTTGTTTTTGTTTTTGTTTTTTTACTATGAGGGTGGTTAGACACCGGAACAGGCTGCCCAGAGAAGTTGTGGATGCCCCATCTTTGGAAGTGTTCAAGGTCAGGCTGGATGAGGTTTTGAGCAACCTGATGTAGTGGAATATGTCCCTGCCCATGACAGAAGAGGTTGGAACTAGATCTTTAAAGGTCCCTTTCAACACAAACCATTCTGTGATTCCATTACGCTATGTTCCTTTAGTACTGGTAATGTGGTAAACCCCATGCAAAGAGATAACCTGGAAATCATTGCCACAGCTGTGGCTTTTCCTTAACTTGTTCAGTACTGTCCAAAATTGTAACTGTCTTTAGCCACAGAAAGCAAAATAATCACATTGCTATATAATAGAATATATCCAGTGGGGTTTACCAAGGAGTTTCACGGAAATAATCCAGCCACAGTTTTGTGTCTCCTGGTGCTTGAGAGAAAATCCTAAAATGGTCCTTGAAGTATAGCGGCCTATTCTTGTTCTCAGTGTATTATTACATTATGTAATCTATATAATGTATATCTTTTAATAAACCCATTTTTGGCCTGTGACTTGCTGATGTTTTGGAAGGATTCAATGAAGTTTGCAATGTTTCTGTGGATGCTAGTAATTGTGGAAATGCTAATGGAGTGTCTAGAAGCTAAACAAGGTGTTCTTTAGTTAATCCTTGATAATGGCTACAAGTAGAATGTTGAGCTGTACATTACGTTAGGTCTCAGGTAAACATTAATTTTTTATTAAGTTCAGAGACCAATCAGACTGGATTTATATTCTTAGGTCTGAGAGTAGAAATGAGCAAAGAGACAGGTAATTCCTCTGTCATAGGTATGCAGGAGTAATATCTCTTAGTAGTCAGAAAAAAAATAACTTTTATTTCAGCCATCATGCACTCTCAACCTTGCCTGCTTTTTTAGCTATGTCATATGGTGTAACAAAACATGTTCCTTTTTTTTTACAAGTCCTGTGAATTGTGTTGCAGGAGAAGTTACTCTAATGGAATTTGCCCTGAAGTCAACAAGCAATCACCATGTTAAACCAGCAAGACTGGCATTGACCCCGGCTGATCTTATACCTACTGACATCAGAGGGAATGCCACTGATGCAGCTACTGTTTTTGCATGTGGTTTGTACTCATTTTATTTCACTAATTTGAAATTGGTTAAAGTATCTCAATTTTTAACTGTTTTAAAGTGAATTAAGTCAATTATTATCTGAAACATTTAATGACCCTTTGAAGAAAAAGCCAGTAAATGAAGGCAGTGATGTAATTTTTTTTTTTGTCTTGTCTTTATCAAGACAGGGATCCAAAACCAGTTTTTCAGCTCATTTACCTAGGGGATAAGTGTTTTTATGACCTAGTGCATTTTTCTGCAGCTCTGTTCTGCAGTTGCTTTGTCACAATACACATTTTTATCTTAGGAACAGGCACTAGAGCATCCTACAAGGACGAAGTAGGATTTAGCCGCAAGAATATTTAGCTACATGAGGAGATCCATTTACATATTTAATAATAAAATACACCATAAAAGACAATTCTGTTAAAAATTGTGGACATTGGCTAAATATATAAAAAATTAAACAGTTTAGGATCACAGAAGTCACCATTTCTTCCTGGAGGGGGAAGTGGTAATATTAAACATAATTTAACATCTTGGAATCTGAGTTGTTATTTTATTACTTGTCTCAGCATTTATACATGGTCTGATGTGAAATACTTAGCAGCAGATAAAATACAGTTGTTTCTCACTCTATTCCAGTTAAAAAATTACTAAAAATATTGCTTTTATTTAGGTTGCAGTAACTACTGGAGGCATCAACTAGCTCAGGACTGTACTGTTGGGGGATTACTCAAGCCATGCAGCAGAACTGGGGTTCACTTTACCTCATTTTCACTGTCTAAAAGATGGACAAGTGGTATACATTAGCTATCTAGACTCCATCTGCAGTGAGGAGAGACAGAAAAAGAAAAATCAAATGTAATTAATTTCACTTGTCTCATGCATCTGTTATGCAGGGGTTGAGTCACTACTTGAAAGTCTCTGTCAGCCACAGGGAAATTCTGAACAACTATGTGGGTCTACTTTTATACTTTTATGTATCTAAATTATCAATCACTTGCTAAATTATAATCTTTATTCTATTTTTTTGTTAAAACAAATTGTAGTACAAATACATGGTGAGAAAAGTGGAAATCAACAGGATCAGTAGTCAAGCAAAACATTTACAGGCCTGAAGCTAAAACATAAACTATATTATTGTCTACTGAAGGCTTATTTTTGTTCATTATAAGGCATGAATTTATTTCCTGCATCTGATGGAAAGTACCCAACTGGTTTGGGTAGTCAAATATTTATTTTAACTAAACTAACTTTTTTTTTTTTTTTTTTTAAACTTACTTTCGTTATTACTTCTTTCCTTCACACACAAGTTCCCGCTACGTGCAGATATCCTTTCTTCCCTTATTTGGATTCTTGGTGAAATGTACTCAGACATTTGGAGCACAGGTTTGGTGGAGCCCCAAGTCCCCACGCGGAAGCGCTGAAATGATGACTCATGGTCCACACGCTCCTGAGTTGCTGGAATAGTCAGAAGATTTCTGCCAATCCTCCCAGACATCTAGGCTGTTTTTCCCAACAGCCCCTGGCACTGAGGGCTTCCTTGGTCTTGAATTAAGTAAAATCAGTTCTATAGATTCAATGGAAAAGTTGAAAAATTAAATTAATTTGTTTCTCCCTCCAGGCATCTCGTGTTCCTCTTGTTAACAGAAGAACTCTGAAGAGCTTTGAAATTTGGAGGTTGACTCCTCTAGGAATCCACTAAAAGGGATAATCTGACACTTAATTTCCAATCCAGATCCATCTGTAGAGGAAAAAATAGAACACCAGGCTTGCAACTCCGAAGTGCCACCTTACAATATTTTATTTTTTAAATAGAAAAGAAAACAAATAAATTTAAGAGAAAACAAGGAAATTCTATATGAAGTGTGTTGTTTGAAGTGCTGTCCATGACTCTATTTATCTTTAAAGCTGCCAAGAATTTCCGTTACAATTAATTCAGCTCAAGGCACATGGTTTACATTTTTTTCTCAGTAAGAACAGTTAAGAAAAAGAAACAAGTCCATTTGTGGAATAACCCAGATCTCAATGTTCTGGATTTGATCATATTTGATGATAAACAAAAAGTTTAATGGGCAGATCCTATCCTTCATCCAGGTCCTTCTTCCATTTGGCATGAAGTCTTCATAGTAGACTCCTTATTAATGTTATTCACATAGAAGGACTATTCACTGGCTCCTGCTAAGCCTCAACAACAAGACAGATAAAGCAGTGAATATAACAGATGAAAAAAAGAAAAAGATAGGAAAAAATAAAGCAAATAAACAATGACTGCCTAAACTGAGAATGAGCTGTGAGGCTGAGAGGTTCAGTATAATTAGACTATTCAGCCATCAAGCTGTCAATATACAAGTGCACATGATGTAAGAACAGTATATTAGAAGAGTTTGTATTCTGAACTGTTTTAGTCCCTTTCCAGTAGAAACCAGTTGCCAAGATAAAGACACTGTCCCAAAAGGTCTGTTTCAAAATTGGTATTTATAACATTATCCAGTGGTTTTGTGGTGGGATTAAATGTCCACCCAGTACACAAGGTCAAGTCTACAAAATGAATTGACTTGTGACCTACTCTGGATTTCAAATTGCTCCACCAAGGACAGACAAAAGGCTAGGTGGCTCGTTGCATGTTGCCTTTAGCTTTATAATCATACCTCTGTCTGGAGTTCCTGGACTTTCCATACCAATAACACTCGAAATATATTAGAAAGGAAGAAAGCAAACTGAAGCAGTCTGATCCTTTCTACATTTCACAGTATCCTCCTCTGCCCAACTGGTTTCCAGTGCTGTGGTGCTATCAAAGGAATGAAGTCCTGAGAGTCTGCAGAGCCCAGCTGATTTCACACATTTTATTTTAACTGTCTTTTCTTAAAATGATCAGTTGTCAAGTTGCCTCAGTCTTTTAATATCTTGCTGTAGAACCTAAATAAAACAATTTATACATACTCCGTCTTGATCACAGCTTGGGAGAAACTGGCCACAGATTTAAGCAGGGCTGTTGCAGGAACATACTGTACCAGATCTCCCAGATATTGTGAAACTAATGAGAGGCTTGAGTTTCAAGATTTTAGATGACTGTCCCTTAGCCAGAAACAATGTTGCATTTAAACCTTTTCCTCTAGGCAGTCAGGGAACACATGAATTGTCATTATGCTGACAAATAGCATGCACTGGGTGTATTACCACATGCAAAGACGTCTAAAGTATGAGTTAGCTGCTGCCAAAACCTTTGTGCTGTTGAAGTATCGTCTATGATGGTACAATATGCTACTGTTTGGTCTACATTTAGGGTAATTGTCTTAGATAACCAAATAAAATCTGTTCAGAAAAACATAAATCTATTTGAAAGTTACATTGGTTAACTGTAATCTTTGTTTTCATGGCTATTCTTTTTGAGCCATTGCACGTCTTCCTGTTTCCCTAGAGAGATATGAAGTGACAATGTACTTTCCAAAACTGTTGGAAGGCTTTGTACTGACAATTCTATATAAAAAACAACTGTGCAAAGCAACATTCCCCTTCCCTAGGTTTAGAGATGCCTTTCAGCACATTTGCCTTGACGTCCATTATCAGATGCACCCATCAAAAAGAAGGAACAGTGAATGCTACCAGCAGTGTTGTACAAGACGAAACAGTGGGTTTGAATAGACAAAATCCCATTCTCTGCTTTGCATGGTTGTTAGGGGAACAGTTTGATAATACTGATCACGTCCACGTGCATGGAAATATTTTTGCCTCTGTCAGTTTTTGAAGATAATGGGTTCCTGAGCTACTCTTGAGATACTATATTCTCATTCACATCTGTGACATGGACATCAGAAGTTATTATTTAAATCTGATTTTTTTTTCCAGTTATTTAAACAAGATAAATTGCTGTACAACAAAATACAGAAAGATACAACCCTTCTGCATGAATCAGCCCTTTTCCATCCCCATACCGCCCTCAGTCTCCTAGAGAAAAATGTACGGAAACAGTTTCTTTGATTTTTGCATTTCCTTATAATACCAGTCAATCTCTGCAGCTGCAGAAATGCACTAAATTAAGTCTACCAGAGACCAGGGCCTATGGACTGAGCAACAGGAAAAGCTGGATATAAATGTACAGTAAATGACTACTGTTGATAAGAAGTATTCCATCTTTAGAAAAATATTTTAACATACTGGTTTACATCAATTGAGATAACAGGAAGAAAAAACTAGGTGAGAAAGAATTAGGTGAAAGAAAGTGAAGCAGAAATTACTGACTGTATAATTAAGTTAAACTTGACAGTGGTGAATGCTTGAAGAGTTTTGTTGTGCTATTTGTATAAAATCTGAAGAAGCAAATCTAGGCATTTTATAATATTGTGAAAATACAGATTAGTTTCCCAATCTTGCCACAGCCACTTGTAATTTTACATTGTCTTTGAAAGAACATGAATAGCATTCTTTCCACAAAGGCATCATTCACACTGTCGCAACTGTTCATAACTGTTGTGTTGTCACTCGATACATTAAAGATTCACAATTCCCATTTTTATGGACTGGACTGCCTTTCTATCTACAATCAGGTACCTTACTTCAGTTGAGATTTAAAGCCAAGACTTGTTCAAATACAGGCAACACAAAAGATTCCTAGGAGAAAAGCATCCTTAATTTAACTGGTGATGGCATTTGGTTGCTTTCTCCCCAGTGGAAATTCCTGTCTCAGATTTAAACAGCACAGCTGGGAGAGCCAACCTCTTAGCCTCCAGCCCAGGCTGCCTGCACACAGATGCAGTATTTGTCAGCTAATGTCATACATGCTAAAGAAGCCAGATATTTCATGACTTCCTGCTCGAAGGAGCCTGGGGCAGCCTCACTTGAAACTGCATAGCATGTGCAGAAGAGATCAGACAGCAGCTAAAGGCAGGCATTAGCATACTGGTTAATACAAGGGCACAGTATAGGCTTAGCAGCTTTGTGCTGGCCCCTCAGAGTAACATAATTTTATATTAGTGAATATTAGTTATATTAGCCATATTAGTTCAAAGTTGGTGCAGTATGGAACCAAACTAGAGTACTCCACTCACTAGTAGTAGTACCTTGCATCCAACTTGCTCTCACAGAGAAGCAACTGAACATAGTGTAAAAGAAAGAAAACTGAGGGCATGTATTATCAATGCAGATCATCTGAGACTAATCTAACACACAGAGTATAAGGCTTTCTGTGCTCACAACTAAGCTGTGAGCATCTGGTCTTGGCCATATTTGGTCTACTACCAATGAATGGAGAAATCTGTCATCTGTGGATACCCTAACAGAACTAGTATCTTCCAAATAAATGTCTGAGCAAAATAAACGACTAAGGCGAAGCTCTGTTCATTGCACTGCTCCAAAAATAGGTGTACACTAAAATAGAGTCAAGTGTTATACAAAGTGTCCTGGCAACAAGAACTAATATTGCAGTGAGTTGTAAGTCCGAGGAATGCAAAGGCAGTTGAGCAAACAAACTGAACTGTTAAGTTATAAACACGGGCTGCCGCTGCAGAGAAAGGCAACAACCATAATGAAACATGGGAAGGAAACCTCAGCATACTGCAAATCTAATGCACTACCTTCAAGCAAAATATCATAGAGGAAATAAAGGTTCTGAAACTTTTAGAAAAAAGATGGGAAACTTCAGCTGCACTAAAGACTCACAGCAAACAGAGTGGGAACAGTTTCCAGAATGTAACAGCAGGTAAGGATTTTCTGGTGAAGGGGAGAAGGAAAAAGAAGCTTTCGGATTTTTAGTCTCTGCTTTTATTCCTGTCAGATTCTCACCAGCCAGTGCAGTATAAAATTTTGCCTCTGGATATGTACTGTGGTGACACATACAACCCCCTGCCCATTTCTGCATCTACAACTCTTTAGTACATGTTCCAATCATAGAAATAAATTAAAACACCAATCTGATGCAAATACTTAGGTGACTAATAATTCTGTCCAACAAATGGTTCAGATGTTTTAAAGAAGATGGTTCTTATTAAGTGGAAAATAGTTTTAACAGGAGTCAGCTCCAGTGGGCTTTTTGCATGGGATGCTGATACTGGACACAGCAAAGCTGGTTAGCTGGTTATAGGTATCATTTTGGAGAGAAGCACAGGACACTTAATTTATTTCATGTGACCTAGTTTGTGGTGATGCTTGACCTTCTTTCTGGATACACATTATCTCAGATATACTGAGTAAGGAAACAGCAATTTACACTAACACTTTTTAAATCTGTGCAGAACTCTCAGCTCTGTGTGGCCACTAGTTAACTTCCGGGAACCAGGTACTTATAGTCCTCCCTGACAAACATGAGTTAGCTGAGCTATTAGTTTGGAATGTTCAAACTAAAATTCATGTTTAAGACTTAATCATCCTTATGAATATCCCGGCAAACTGTGTTGCTATTGTCATAGCTACAGGTTTAAATGAAGATTTATCTTTACAAAAGTGTTGGTCTTTCCACTTGTCTGATATCCTGTAGTTTTACTAATCACAGTTCGCAATAAAGAAAATAAAGGGAAGTCTAGCACAAGAGAAAGATAAAAGCAAATATTCAGTTTGTGTAAAAAAAATGATATGCAGGTTGAATAATTTTCCTAAATGAGAGAAGAATATGAGAGGAAGTTACCTACTTTCCCACTAACAACTTAAAATTCATTAGCGGAAGTACATAGCAATCCAAATATTAGGTTAAAACCTCATATTTGTGGTTTTGTGCTATAAAGCACAAAAGAAGAATTTAATCAATCATCAAACTTAAATGATGGTTCCACTAGTTTCTGGAAACTATATACCTCCTCTGCATGAGAACCATCAATGTAAACAAGCAGTCTGGATTCTACTGTGATTACAGTAGGTAGAAGTTTCTCTCAAAAATTATTTACCTCTTTCAGCTTCATTTCAATGTGTTTTTTTCCTCATTATAAGTATCCAAGACCTACCTAGCATTCTTTGGCATTTGAAGTGCATCATATGTATTTTCAAGCAAAGGATCATCTTTTGCTTCTTAATTTTCAAGTAAGATTTCCATCATAACATAATCAATATGAATGCAAAAATAAAAGCTTACCTCAATTAACTAATACCTCTATTCATACAGAAGGCCAGCTTGCCTTCTTCTGAGCAGAAATGCTCTGAATTCCTTTGAAATGAAGCCATACAGCGACACTGTTGACTTTACAAAAGTAAAACCAGGAAACAGATAACAACTGATACTTTTATTATGATGTAGTGCTGAATGCTTAAAGTCCATGCCTCAGAAGACCTTAATTTTTACCACCTTTTTCTTACTTATGAAAATTACAAGATTCACAGGAATAGCAGGGTAGAGCTTTTATTACCATTGCAAATAAATGCTTATTCACTTTTAATAACATAAATGTTTGTTTGTGTATTTTCTATTTTAGAATGATGTCTACCTAATATTATAAATACCGCATATTTCTCTGAAGAAATCTGCGTCCCCATTATTTACTTAGGAGAAGGCAGTTAACTCTGGATCCCGAACTAGTTGCAAGATCCTTATTGTATTCAGTCTGTCCACACAGAACAGTACCAATTGATTTTGTGAAGATTCTTGTTTGAAATTATGTAGATTTCAAAGGTGAAGTCTATAGATCTACTGGCTGGAAAACCATAAAAAGGGCTTCATGGTCTAACCTGCATGACATGGCCATATTACATTCCAGCATAATTAAGTACTGGACTAGATCACATGAGCTAAGAAAAAAAATACTTAAAAATTATTTAGTGATGAAGCAGCTTTGTCACTTGGACCCTTCTTCAACTGATCACAGTGCTGGTTAAAGGTACATATGTTATTTCTAGAGTCTTTCTGCCCAGTGTTAGCCTGTAGTCACTGTTGTAACTTTACTTATTAAATTGAAAAGTGTTGTTACTGAACTAATGATCAAACATCAACATTTTTTGTAACAAAACAACTAAAATGAGATTGGATTTCCACATGTGGAGTGTTTTCTCATCCTTCAAATATTTTGTGCAGATCTTCTTAGTCATTTTTTCTAGTCAAAGTCTCACTAGAACAAAATGCCAGCATCAAACGCTTTCGCTCCCTTATTCTTTGGAATATCATTCAGAGACCACATGCCTAAGCCATGTTTTGGATATGATAATATGTGCTTTCTCCTCAGAATTTTTAGAATGTTTGAACTCATATAGGCAAACTGAAAGCAATTATAATTTTAGGGAAGTGTTTCCATTTTCTATTGAGAAGTCATATAGAAATTGCAGTTATATTCTATATTTTTATTTATCACTGTCTGTGTCAATGAAGTAGATAGTATGGCTGTACATCACTTCTGAGTTACATCAGATAACAATGGAAAAAGCAAGCAGTATCTGCTTTGGTGCTGTAATAGATGAGCATGCTCAAAATATAACTACTGAAAAAAATAGAGAAAATTACATTTAAAACATGTAATGAATAGACAAAGAAATAATTGTTCTGGAAAGTAATTCCAATAAGAAAAACTAATACAAAAGGTGTATTTCATAATGCATTATGTATTTATAAGGATAACCTGGGCAGTTACTTTTGTTTTCAGAAACCAAGTCCTAATAATTTTATAAGAAAAGCAGCTCCTGTGAACTACATATTTCACTTAGAGGCAATGAGACCAATTATATATTTTCATGCATCTATTATTCTGACCAAATAGGAAGAGAATAATTTAAATGAGACATATACATACAAACAAAAATTGGAAGATCGACTCTGGATATGGACATATCAATTATTTGTAAGGCAAAATGGTTAAGACTCTTTTTCCATTCTGTCCTCCATTTTATTTTCTTAAAAGGGAAAAATAGAACTGTTCTTACTGAGAACATGGTGCCCAGGAGGATGAACTGAAATTTCCTAGGTTCATTTCTATAACTCACAAAAGTATTAGTAACATTTAATTAATAATAGTCTTGGTGAAAAAAGATTAAGGCAATAACATTGAGTTCCTAACCATCACTTCTTACATTGCTTCTGGCTTCTTTGAGATGCTGTGTAATGTTATCACAGAAACATTTAGCTGGGGCAATTTAATATTTCCCATAGAGAACACAAATCCATTTGCATCGTTATCACCAAATGAAACCTTATTTCAATAACATTTAACATAATTAAAATCTATGGAAATAGAGTGCAGATTATATTCTGAAAATAATAAAAGATTAAATTTTAGTGACTGTTCTTCTGATTAAACACTATTTTTTTTTTAGTCACTAAGTGATCCCCTCTGTGTTTTGTGTTGGTTGAATATTTGTAATGTACTTTTGGTACTGAGTGTAGCTGTGAAGTTGTTGTAAGCAAGAGATCTGCAGTGTGCACCCTCTGTGTGAAAAGACAGGGACTGCCCCATGTCAGACACAACCAGGTCCAAAATGGACCCACCACAGGACACAGCTGAGCCCATCACCCATGCTGGTGACACCTCTGAGAAAACATATTTAAGAAAGAAGAAAATACCACAAACGCAGTGAGGACTGAGCAAGAAAGAACATGTGAGAAACAATCCTGCAAAGAACAAGGTATGAGAAGAAAGAGTAGGAGGAAATGCCCTGTGTGCTGGAGCAGGGATTTGGCCTCTGCCCATAGAGAGGACCATGGTAGAGCAGCCTGTGGAGGACCTCACATCAGAGCAGGTGAATATGCCCTGAAGAAACTGTGGCCTGTGCAGAGGATCCCACTCTGGAAAAGGTTTATCCTGAAGGACTGCAGCCTGTGGAGAACCCACGCTGGAGCAGGGAAAAAGTGTGAGGAGGAAGGAGCTGCAGAGAGGAGCTGTTACAGACTGACTGCAAGCCCTTGTTCCCCAGGCTCCAGCACTGCTTGGGTAGGTTGAGTAGTGGAATCAAAAAGGAAGGAATGAAGTTGAGCCTAGAGGAAATAAGGTGGGGGGAAGGTGGTTTAGTTTGTGTCTTTGTTTCTCACCTTCGTACCCTACTTTTAACTGGCAATAAATTAATTTTCCCCAAGTATATTCTGTTTTGCCCATTATGATAATAGATAAGACGAGCTCCCTGTCTTTATCTTAACCTGTAAGTTATTCCGTCTTATTTTCTTCCCCTGTCCATTGACTAAGGGCAGTGAGAAAGCAGCAAGGTGGGTGTCTGGCAGCCAGAAAAGGTCAACCCACCACGCTGTTGTACATTATTATCCAATGGTTTTGATTAGTAGGTCTCAAGCTACTGTTGCTAAAAGATATCCTTGTGTGAAAATCCCATTGAAACAAACACTCATAGCATGCACTGAAAAGAGAAGGCAGAAAGAAAGTGGGGCACATTAATCCAGTTTGGGGTCCAGGTTTCAGATGAGGAAATGAAGCTCTGTGTTTTTAGGTTTTTTCCCATTTTTTGAAGGTACTTGAGATTGCTTTTTCAGAACTTAACTAGTGAAACCAAAATCTCATAGAAGTGCACGGTTTATTTTAATTGAATAGCTATAGTAGTAATATGCACAACTAGAGAGTTACTAATTATTACTGTATATGCATTGCACAAGTTCACATGCATATCAATACAAAATTGAATTTAAAAGTTCATGAAAATGTATACCTGTAAGAGAGTGTGTGCTTACATTCCTATTTTGTATGCAAACACATAGATGAATGGCTTGTTGCCGCTCCATGAATTTTCAGAATGTATATGATGTGATAAAATTTCTGTGCATGTGCCCACAGTGTAAACGGGCAGTTTGTAAAAGAGCACAGTAGATAAGTTATAAACAATAAAGTGATGATAATAATTCAGACAAATCAAGTTGATTGACCCAAAAATATGTTACATAGTACCTTGATTAATTTGCTTAGCTTTTCAGTTGCTGTTTATAGGTATTTCAGCAACTGTGACAAATTACCCAAGTTGGAGAAAAAAAGGTATGGTTTAGCAAGTATATATCAGATCTAGCCATGATGCTCTCCTAAAAAGAACAACATCTTTTCAACACACTGTATTAAGATGAATTACTGGTAAGGTTTTTAGTTTTTGTTATAGTGGTCTAGGAGATTTGCAATTACTTGATTGTTATTGTTCAAGTGCATAGGAATTTAGAAACAAGATCAGGAAAAGTGAATCTAAACAGGCATCTAAAAATGATACTTCTGGGAAACTATTTTGTGAACTTGCTGAATTGAATTGCACTAATCAGAGGTCTCCTCAGATGTGAATATCTAAGAACTGAAAAATGGGTGGAGTGCTTTCATAACAGAATGCCAACACTTCATGCAGATTTTTGTTAAGGAATAAGAAAATTCCTTGGCAAAAATTAGTACGTCTGATATATCCCTTGAAACACTGAATGTTGTTCTGATTAGAGCATTTATAAAGAAAATGTCTGTTGTCAAATCATATATAAGATAGGTAATAGCTCACAGGATAGTAATTTTTAATTGGACACAGGCTCTTTCTCACACTCAGCTACAGCAATTACGCTGGCTTTAAAAAAATCTGGTATTGTATAATAATTTTGAATTGGAGCTTACTTGATAGGGAGGAAGTTATGCAATAAAAGTAAATATTTATAATCTCTGAGAGACTTTTATCTTCAAGAGAAGTGTTTGCACAGCTAGAAGAGGACTATAGCTATGAAAAGGCTACTGACATTTTAGAAAATAAACACAAAAATACTACTGGTCCAACTCCAATGCATTAAGGATATGACACATGGAACATATAATTAGAGTGGGGTTAAACACAACTTCAGCTTGAAGTGTATTTATTAGTTGGTGTCGAAATGGCATAGTAAGTTTTAGACCCATTCAAAATCATCATATGAAGATGTGTAATCGTCCATACATTTTAGACCATCACTGAATGTGTTTCAGACAGTGAGACAAAGAGCAGTTTTTAAAATATTCTCCTAAGAAAGGACTTCTCCAAGAATGGAAGTCCCAGAAAAGGGCAAGTAGTTTTTATTTATATACAGGAGGTGCATTTTGTACAGTGACCAGTCTAGGCACTCAAGGATCTCCAGTGTCCTTTAGGCATTGCAAAGTACAGTTAATAATTTACCATCGATGAGTCTATTTCTAATTGTGTTTCAGTGGCTCATACTTGTTAAGGCTTGCTGAGCCACAAGACTTGATCAGACTGAGGTTCTTAACTAGACTGTATAATAGGTAGCAAGAATAACACTGGTATTGGTTATCAAACAGTAAAATATGGTGTCTGACTAATGCAGTGACTGGAATTTAAACATCCTGCTTCCCCAGGCAAGTACTTTGTTATTCCCATTATACTGTGCCACACATTCTTCTAGTAGTTACCACCTTTCACATTTTTATCATGCCTTTCTTAACTGGCTATTATCCATACCTTAAGCATATGGTCAAATGCCAGCAACTCTTATCATCATACACTCAGTTCATACACTAGCCACAAAGCAGTAAGTAACAAATTACTAAATTTCCTTGTCTACATATATCCATTGTGCGGCATCATTTTGAAGGGTGATATAAGTCTGGTCACAAATATTGCATGGCATTCCCTGAAATACCCTGACACTCACCTGGGACCATTTATACAAGTCAAATAATTTTCCACATAAGACATATTTCACTAGATTAACTTTCATTTAATGATATTATTCGTGTAATCCAAATTCTTACGCCTACATTGTCTTCTGCTTTTAACATACCAGTTCTCCTGATGCCCTGAATTTTATTTTCTATAATCAAATTCTGTCATTCTTCAGATGATTGGCAATAGTCCAAATTCATACATAATTTCCTAGCAGAAGCTTAATTTTTACTAAGTAGCGTAGTTCAGACACAAAGAGACTCTGAGAAAAAGCAAAATGGTTTGGGGCTATAAAGTACATTTGTTATCAGTTGCCCAGCATGCTTGATACACCACATTTAATGAAAAACAGGTCTGCCTTAGAAAAGATAAGCACAACTCTGACCTGACTGAATAGGAAGCAAACATGTCTATAGCACAGGAAGGTATTATTTGATTATAACTAAATATTAATATTTCAGTCTTTTTAAACAAATTCATATTGGACAAGCATATTCCTTACAGAAAAATCAGTCGGTTTATTTTAAAGATGCCACATTGTAAGTGGTGTTTTAATCTATGGAGTGCACTGGTGACTATAAGTGGTCCTAAACAGTGTTCCCTTTTACATTTTTAACTTATTTAACTTTTTCATGGAAAAATGTAACTACTATGATTCCATTTTACCACTTTGGAAAATGTTTTCTGCACTCTTTCTTTCATATGCTGTTTTGCACCTTCACTCACACATCTTTTACATTCACTTAAACTAAACACATAGAGGACAACTTTTACATTTTTAGACTCACCATCTTACTTTAAGAGAAGGTTAATCTCATTCCGAAACAATGGGAGGAAGTAGCCACTTTCAAAGCAAATGCTTCAAAGAGCTCACTTTACAAAACATAATTAAGTAGCTCTTGGTGAATAAGAAATTTCAGCTACGAAGGATAATTACATGAAAACATTATGGAATCTTTCAAAAGTGAACAAGTTAAAAAAAAACATTCTTCATTTCAAATTATTCTTATTATATAGGGAGTTTCAAAATCAATATTATTCATTCTTCCAATCATTCACAGGAAAATCATGGTATTTAACCTGTCCACAAGACAATGTTTTCTGTAAGAGAAACGGTATGTGCCAAATCTAACCATCCAAAACATCCAGTCAGATTTTCATTTGTTAGCCTGCTTGATATGGCAAGCAGGCATCAGTAACAGAGAAGGCACACCCTGAGTTCAGTGATAGGCAATACAGGCACAGCATTCACAGCTTTGCTATTTGCTAAGCTTACTCTAACACTCAGCAACCAATACCAAAACATGGTAGAAAGCTACTTTAATTGCTAAAGGAACAGTAAAGATTGTTCCTTCCACAAACAGCACTGATCAACATCTTAATCTTAATGAATTGACCATACACAATTGATTTAAAGGCTATGAAAGGCTCTTATTTATGTTCATCTTTAACCCGTTCCACATGACAAGTTGTGAGACTTATATGAGTCAGTTTCTGCATCTAGTATAAAGCTATGGATGAGCTACAGCATCTCTCTTTTAAGCGTATGCAACCTCAATTTTTGAAGTTTCCAGCAATTTCAAATCCACAGAATACCTTTGTAAATTTCTCCATGGACAAGTTGCCTTCACTACTGACATTTGTCTATTATTTTGATGCCATTCTTGCTTTTAGATATTGTTTTGTCTTTTAGGAAAAAAAAAAAAAAAAAAAGAGCATAAGTATTGTTTATCACAAAGACATTATATTTGGAAAAGACTATATTATCACATCATTACTCTGTCTTCTCTAATAGGAGATAAAACTCAGTTTAGATTCGTCACAGCTTTTTCTCAATTTCTGAATTTTCAGCTTCCTTTTTGAACTACTAATTCCTGATTGGCTGCAGGATTCAAGTAAAGCAATGCCAAAAGGAGTGATATAAAAAGGTCTTACTTCTTTTCACAATATATTCCACTATTTTTATATACAGTAGCTGCCTGAGCTCTTTCCAGTACTCCAAGCATATGCTTTCACTGTGATCCTGCTTGAGCCTCTCTCCTTTGTATTGGGTGAATATACCTTCACTTAGTACCTCTGTCATAAAGTCTTCTTTATCCAGAAGTGCAACCATACACTGGGTTGTATTTCACACATATGTTTTGATAGCTTCCAGCTTATTAATTGATCTAAATTATGTATCATTTATTTGTCTTCCTAAGTGTTTGCTACTGTCACAGTTGCAAGTTTGTCAGTGGCAATTTCATACCATATCATTGATAAAATATGTTGAAAGTGCTGAACTAAGAATAGCTCATGTAAGACCTCATTAGAAATGCTGGTGATTGCGGGTCTGTAATTTGTAAGCCACTAAACACTTGGTGTTTCTCTAACATTAAACCACCTAATGAAAATGTAGTGCAGTACCACAGCTCTTCATAAATCTCTACAAAAAATGCATCCACACCTTTGCAAACTATGCTTTTAACCTCATAAGGAAAGAGATGTCAAGGTAGATATATGACTGTCATTCTTTATAAACCAATTCTGACTGGTATTAAATTACCCCCTTTTCAATTCTTAATATTCTCAATATTAAGTACTGTCTATTTTGCCTTTATTCAAAGTTGGATGGACAGGCCTGTAAATACCCAGATCATTTTGTTTAGCTATTCAAAAGTTATTGAAGAGACCAATCTTTCGCATGTTTTACTGACATTTTTCCCAGTGTATATTTCCTAAGAAAACAAAATATAACTTTTTTATGAATCCTTTCTTTTTTATGCATTATAAACTTATTTTCCTTTATACTTTCTGCCATAACTTTCTTTTTACATCTTGTATCAGTTTCCCATACTTTCTAGCTTCTGACGGATGTTCAGTAGCACTAGTTTCTCTCATATTCTGCTTCTCATTAGTATTTTTGTCCATTTCTTAATTTCCTCTCTAAATTCTGAAGTATTTTGTTTAGTTTCATTTATTTGTTTGTTTTTTGATGAGAATAGTCTTCCCAGTGGTGTGATAGCAAGGTTAACAGCACCTAGTAAAATGCTTTCGAGTAGTATCCAAATGTCATTAATATCTTTCTGAATTCTTCCTACTATCTGCATTAGCTATAAGTGGTTTTTGGCTTTATGGTAAAGTGTCTTGAAATCATTACATGTATATTTTACATTTATGTATTCTATTCTGTGTGCATATTGCAAACAAGATTCACTGGAATATAATGACAGGTGAGGGAAGAGGCTGAGGGAAGAGCTTGCTGGGTATGAAGAGAAGAAGGCTTTGCAGGGACTTAATAGCAGCTTTCCAATACCTAAGGGGAGGTTATCAACAAGGTGAAGCCAGACTTTCTACTGAGGTGCGTGACAGAAGAACAAAGAAAACTGAGATGCCCACTTTACATAAGATTAAAAAAATCCCACACTGTGACACTAGCCAAGCATTCAGAGTGCTCAGAGTGCTCAGTTGTGTAATCTCTGTCCTTGGAGGTTTTGTCTGACTAGATGAAGAACTGAGCAGCCTTGTCTGATCACAGAGTTGATCTTGTTTTAAGCAGGAGGTTAGACTAAAGACCCCTGAGGTCCCATCTGGTTTGAACGATTCCAATTCCTGTGATAAGATAACTCATAACTCTGCCAGTATTTATTTTTAATGCTGTTTGCTATCCCCTCTGTCTGGTAGAATTAAGCATTTGACTGGGTTGGTTATGATCATACTTTAAGTTTAGGTTTTTAGAAAACAAAGGTGTTTAGAAATTTTGAGGATATTTTGAATTATCCATGTGAGATATCCAGTTCTTGTCAATATGAGTAGATTACCTATAATAACACAAGTTCAGTAAACGTGTATGTCTTTTCAAGCCTTTCTCTCTGTTGTTCATTTTGTACAGCAGATATGCAGCAGGCCTGTGTCAATCATTTAAAAACTTTAAAACTGTGTAAAATGCAAGCGGTGGTAGAGTCACAAAGTAACAGTCACCAGTTATGATAGTACCTTGTGGGATGAACTAGGATAAATTAGGATGAGGGACCCTCTGTTGACACTAACTGCTTGGTTTCTCAGCTCTAGAACAGTTCCTTAATACTTAATGTCACTTGACTAAAGTTTATTTTCTGTGTCCTGTAAGCCACAAACTGGCCGATATTGAACACAGCACACACAATATTCTCTTGCACTGAATGTTACACATACAAATCTTTTTTGTTGACATAACAAGGGGCCAGATGCTCCAGATTCACTTATCTGAGCTACTAAATAATTTTGTTTTCATGACTTAGAGTGTAAATAATTATTTTAAAAGACTAAACAACCACCTCTTCTCTAAAAGGTCACTTGTGCTCAGCTACAGGCTTTCTACTCAGTCTTCTTTCTGTTGATCAGAAAAATGTCTGAGGGTGCACACCTTTTGATAATATCAAAAGATAACACCTTAAAGATTGTTATTCCCATGATACTGACCTTTTCAATGTGTTAATGTTGAAACGTTAAAGTGAATTTAAAAATTCATGTCAACAAGGATTCCTTTGCTTTCATATCAGGTTTTGAGACTCTTTGTCATAAACAACCTCAGTAATATGTCTGAAGGCTTGTGACTCTTCCCATCACACTAGCAATCCCATTTTGAAATTGATCTTAAAAGTGGGATAGGCTATTGTTCCCCTGTTACCATAATCCAGACAGAACTTGCTGTGTACAATTGAAGCATAAAACTTTTCCTGTTACCTGGTCTGCCAGCAGAGACATTTGGCAGGACTTGACCTGAGATTTTGTGGGATTTTGTCTGCAATACACTATTATAGTAGTCATTAATTCCCCAGACTTTGGCTTTACTATTCAAATTGCACACTCAGAATATATCTTCTGTTGGTACCCTGGTAGTAAACTGAAGTGGATTTTGGTATAGCATATAGCTGAAATCTTCTGTTGCAAAAGAGAGTCACGAAAGCGTGCCTTTGTCGCAGCATAAACAGAAGCACACCCTAAGCACTTTCTAAATGTACATGAATATCTTGGTTAGTGTCATCTCTCTATGTGTCATAACATGGATCTTCTTTTATCCACTCTTTTATATCTTTGCCTCTACTTCATGGAAAAATATAAACCACTGTTCTCACTTGTGGGAAATGAGTGCATTGTCTTTAGTATAGAGTAGATACGGATCTACATATCCACATTGTTCTCAAAGCATTCAAAACCAAGGAACTGATTTCATTCTGAATCTCAACAGTGCTGAGTAACATGATTTGTTATGCAAGGCAAAACATTTTTTACACCACCAGAACCCTCTGATTCATCTAAATGGAAATCCCTAACCTACTAATTAGTAAATGCATTGAAAGGAGAGGAGGGGAAGAAAGATTTTTTGATCCAAGTGTTCCATATATAGTTTCTCTCTAAGTATCTTCTGGCCATTGTGAGAGGTAGAAAATTTTGAAAGTCTTAAATTTTTATCCTGTCTTGGGGACTTACTAAGGGAATCATATCTGAGATTTATAGACTCAAAAATTAAAGCAGTCATTTGGGAAAATGATTTTGTGTAATATATGGAATTTTATTACTTCTCCCATAAAGATACCATGTTAATACAGAAAAATAGGGTCTCTGTTAGCCTGTGGCAGTTTCTAGCTGACAAAGTAATCATCATAGACAAGACGTACATTTTAAAATTATATAAAAACAATGTTAGTCTTGTGTAACTTCGGCTGTCTAAAAGCTGGGTATTTAACCAATTTTCTTACACGTAGTCCTTCTCTATAAGCAGTCAGGAGTGGCATGGAAAAGCTGATGCATCTCACATCCCATGTTAGACACCCACACAGTGGGTCTCTGCATGAGGGTACATTTAGACACAGACTAGAAATAAAAAGACATATGGAACATGGTTATTAGAGGATCAAATAAGTCAAAGATGGGAAATATACCTACTATTAGTTGAGGAATCAAAAATTCAGGTCCCAAAATTTTAGGCAAACAAATTTTAGCTCCTAAAGTTCTTCTCTACTCAAATTCTATACCGAGGATTCTTGTATAGCAGGCTTTTGTAGTGGTTAGCCATATGATGTTTTCTTCTGTAATTTTTATTTGTGTTTTCAATTACAGTACACTTCTTAGTAGACAGGCAACACCTTTTATACTAAAAAACTGCTCAAAGTATCAAGCCCACACTTAGACATAAATTGTTAATTATTTTTATTTTTCTGATGTGGAATAAAAGTACATGTTATTTTCACCACAAATTCTAATTAATCCGAATCAGATTTCATATATGAGCTGTCAGAGGAAATGCCCAACCCACTTGTGAGAGTATAGCTACCTAATGTAATGTGAAGAAGTCTCTACTTGCTGTTGTTTTGTTTAGCCATCGTAAATGTTTAATTAGGTTCTTTTGATGTCAGTAAAATTATTTCACTTTCCCTGAAGACATTGAAAGGTATCTTCTATATTGAAAAAAAGTATTTTCCCATGCCACAATTTGAGTTTTAAGCATAACTACTTACCCAACACATAGTTGTGTCTTTTAAAAGTTCAAAATAAGATCTACGTTCAAATAAGAAATCAGTCATTATATTTTGCATTTAAAGTATAGTCAGCAATACACATTAAAAAAAAAAAAAAAAAAAAGAAAAAGAAAAAATAAGTATGTTTCCATAACAAAGAACCCCATAGCTGGAGATATATTTGGAAGCTGTTCTAATGGTGCAATTTCAGATAATTTTATTTCTTTCCACAAGAATTTTGTTATACACCTAAACAGCAGAAACTAGAGGATAGCTACATAATTTATAACCATATTTGAAATTTAACACCTGGGTCAGCATATTTGACAGTGTAGAAAACTAAGAATTTAATCTGGGTCCATGATGTTTCCGAAGTCCCATTTGTAATTAAATTCTTTCTATGCCATAATTTTTTGAACAAGTCTACAAAGGAGAATGTTAAATGGTAGATTCAGGAGCAGAACACACTGTCCTATTTTTAATTACCATTAACCATTATTTAGACATTTCCTGTGCTCTGTCTACTCACGTTTCGTATTTATATGTTTTGTACGCTAGCAATGCATGTTATAGAAAGGTGCATTACTGACTCAAGATAAGTATTCAATTTTTCATGTCAATTTTCTTCAGAACTCTAATATCATGTAAAATGCTTTTGGCTCATTATACCATGTTTTCATCACTGCTACAACAGAATTTTCACACACTGTCCTTCAGAGAGTAGCTGTCAGCTGTAAAAAATTAGTACAATATGATACCCCCAACATTCTATGACCTTTTTATCTATTCACATTAAATGAAACACAGAAAATTAAACATGCTCATCGCTTACTATTATAACCATAACTTTATTTTTCTATTTTTAAAATATGTAATCATTGAAAAGCTTAATAACTTATGTATTTGCAGCATTTGCTTATGAACACCCATCTGTAACTCCTAAAAAAATATTTGTGCCTTACCATTATTGTGCATTTTTGGTTACACCTGGGCTACAGCTCTGAAAGCAGTAGTATTAAAGCATATGTGAGTAAGAACTGAAAGAAAATAATTTCAAGACACTAAAGACAAACCATCATAGCCAATCTTCCTTTATATATGTTTCCCCTGTGTTGCTGCATCCAATTGCCATTGAAAATATTATCATATTCCTTTCTACTATGGCACTTTTTGAAAACATTTTGCAGATCTAGACATCTTACTCAGAGTAGGTCACTAATTGTTAGGTGCTAGTATTAGGTGAGATGTATTCCACTATAAAAATTGTCATCTCTCTTCTACAAAATCCTTGACATAGAAAATGAGTTAACCTGTAAGAAGCAATCTTAACCTTTTTTGTTTTGATAATATATACCATCAAATAACAATAAAGGAATGTTAACGTGCAGAAGGAATGCAAAAGAAGATTCTTTCTAGTGCCATGATTCTCCTTTTAGTTCTGTCTTACATTATAATTATCATAATAGCTTTCTGCTTTTTAAATATAATGTATTCTATTATTAAATATTTCCATGATCTGTAAAAATATTTTCAATTAAGGAAAAACAGTGACTGATATCATTACGTATGTCATTTGTTTTATACACAATGATATCCATGTAGTTCTAGTGCCTAATACATTGAACTAGGAAAATTCAAATACAAAATACTCTGTAGGTTTTTTTTCCAGAAGCAAGATATAATTGGCAATTATAATTTAATACAAGCTATGAAACTTACATTGAACATTATTTTATTCCTCAACTATGAGAATTTATGCCACTGGGACTGGAGCTCAATGTAAATACATAAGGATGAATGGCATCATACATTGACATGATAACTAGAATTTAAGATTTATTTAATATAAATAATAACGTGCACTTGTCCAAAGCTGTAACTAACCTGACTATTAATAGCACAATATATAAAATAACATCAGCATTAACTTTATTGGAAACTTAGCAAACAAGAAATATACGGACAATCCTTTTCAACTTCTCAACTCATTGGGATGCAAAATTTCTGACACCTTTTTTCCTGCCCTCTCAAAATGGTGTCTTTTGCAACCTGAAACTGAAGGTTATTGTACTCGGGTAGTTTCAGACTCAGGTGGCACCAAGGTAGTGTTTACAGTCCTAGAGCATTTGTAGACAACACATTTGATTGCATGTGTGAGTATAGGGAGAAGGGAAAAGAGGAAAAAGGGAGGGGAGAATGCAAATAAATCGGTATAGAGTTCTCTGCTGGCAACAGCTGTGGTAATATGACATTAGATAATACAATATTTTGTAGGCGTACATGATTTATAGCATCTCAAACAGTTTCTGGAAGCAATTAAGCAACCAGTGCAGGACTTAGAAGAAGAGATGGTGCCTGCCTCCCACAGTTCAGTACCTCACTAAATTGACTGCTGCATTTATTATCAGTTTCAGTCCCTGACTGCCTGTATCAGCTTGGGGCAATAGTCTAATTTCAAAGTAGCAAAATAATAGAAAAAAACAGCAAAAAGACATGCTTTCAAAAGATGGCAGCTTACTAACCAAATAAAAATCACAATAAGCTTACTGGTTAAGTCGTATAATAAGATCACCAAACAGAAGTTGGGAAACCTAAAAATTTTTAAATTACTATTTTCATGACTTTTAGCAAGCAATGGTTCCTATTCTCAGTAGTCTTATTTTTCCTTTTTCTGTATCTCTTTTTGTAACTCATTTCACAACCTCAGCCTTGATCTAAGTCTCAGACAAGTCACTCCCATGTTTCTACCTCATGTAGATAATGACTGCAGTCCTTTGTCACAATGTCTAAGCCACAGGCACAGGACTACACCTTACTGGTAACATCATTTCCTCTGCCCCCTAAAAAGTCCCATAATAATGGGTAATACATACTGAAGAGGAAAACTGGAATCTATGCTTGAGACAACTCTTGAGAGAGACTATTAGCTAAGATTTCGTTTAAGGACAAGGATGAAGAATCATTCTGTTTGTTTTTGTCAAAATCTTCAACTGCAATATAAAGTTAAGTAATAGACCAGCAGTAGATTTCATAACACATCAGTGTGGACACCTGATCATTATATGTTTCCCAGAGGAAAATCTCCTTTGTCCTTATATGTCTATCTGACATAAATATTTTAGATAGAAGCAAATTTTATAATTTCTGAGCAAGCAAACAGCTCTTCTAAATATAAATCAAATGATGGGTGTGTCTGATTGATGTTGAGTCAATGGTACCTCAAGAGCTTTGGACATACACTGAACAGCCAGTTTTTCTTTCTATCTGACAAGCCAATAATGGGGGCTAACACAGTTTTAACAAAAATCAAGGCTATTTTAAAAATAATTTGTTATTTTGCAGTACTGTCACCTGTAAAATAATGTTTATGAGTGAAGCTCTGATGAATGATTGCTCAGCAGTCTGGCTAGATAACAAAATGGATTTTTTTACTGAGTATGATTATCTAAATAAATGCTGAAGTGCCAACACAATTTCTAAAGTATCATAAAATAAATGAAAGACTATTAATACAGCACAGCATCACCGGACTTTTTACTGCTCTTGCCATAGTCCTTGAGGACATGTAATAATTATCTTCAGCATTTTAAAATTAATTTTCTCATTTGTTTTTACAAGTGTATAACTGTGCTTTTCTTGTCAGGTGCTGACGGTGGTAACAAAGTCTAAGTTTAAATATCAAGGGTTGGAGTAAAAATAACAGAACTAGTGGCTAAAACCCTACCCAGAAATCTGAGAAAACAAACACCTCCTTTTGAATCACTGAGAAAGCCATGAATCCTCTCTTAAAAGCATTACATCTGCAGATAAATAAACAATACAAGAGCATTAATGTCAGAAGACACAAAACCAGATCCACCATGTGTCTATCTTATAAACAAAATAGTCAATCTGTAGATGTCTTGGGCTAAAATCCACAGTATCTGGTGTGGATTCCATGCCCAGTAGACAGTTGTTTCCTCAAACATTCCTCAATTTTCTAACACATCACTTTCAGAGCATATTAATCGTGCATAATGTCCCAGAGACACAGTGTGTAACTAGCTGTGTTGGTTCCCTTGGGAAAATGCTGACTAGTAGACACAACATCTTAGCAGCACCACCTCAGGCAAATGCTACATCTAGTCATGATGACAACTCTGCTCAACAGCACCAGCACCAGAGCTTTGCACTAAACTGTTGCCTCCATCCGAGCAACCCAGAGTTATGCCACCCAAATGAACCATAGGTGTTGGGGAAAAAAAGCTTGGTTCAGAAGCCATTCTGACTTAATGTCGTGCTATGTAGGCTCACTTTCTTTTAAATAAAATATGTTGTTCAGGATTTTAACCATATGGCCACATTCTGGGCAGGACTTGTATCCACCTTTGGTTCACATCCTTACACAGAATACACACCAGCAGGGACTTCACTCCCTCATAGAAGATAGAAGTCATGTAGTACTAACTAAACGCTCCAGCATCCACTGCTCTAGGGTGTATATCTGAGTTTAAGGTCATGATGGGATCAGTTCTGTTGCTCACTAGTTGCACAAAATTTTCTTACTCCTGCCTCTAAAGCATTAATGAATCAAACAAAACAAAAATAACCAAAATATTTGAACTAACATAACAAGTATCAGTCATGCAGATTAGGGTTTTTCACTGTGCAGTTTGTTAAAAAGTAGAGAAATAGGCAGGAGAAGCTCCATTGTATGCAATCTTGATATCACAAGTATATGCTAATCTACTCTAAAATATGCCAAATTTGCCAAACTAAAATTAATGACACTCATTTTCTTGGAACAAATGGCTCATTGAGCCACCTATGAACACAAAGATTCACGTCAGATTAATTTTCTTAACTCATTCTAGTAGACTAACGCTTAGTATTTGAAAAATACTATGATTCTATAAAAATATTAAGATAATGAAATTCTAAAGGGAATGGATTAAAATTAACTAATTTCAAAGAAATTAGCATGGTTACTCAAATTATCTTCTTTTTTTTCACTAAGGAGTTTTCATATCCTTTTCTTTTTACTTCCTCTACGCCTAGATTTTATTTAAACTCAGAATAACACACATAAAATTACACCATTGAAATATCTATTAGATGACAGGGTATCACCTTTTGGGGACTCAGTACTGGGAGTATCCCCTGTCTTGACAGCCTTCTCCCGTAGCCTGCCACTCACTACTGCTGAAGTTTGATGGCTTTTGACACTTTGTCCTCAGTTTCTTGCATGTGTCAGCAAGCATTTGCCTAGTTTATGTACCACCAGCTTACTTTTTTCAGCCAGGTCCAACAATCTACTTTATTAAATCCCAACATTTGAGATGGGAAAATCCAGTTTTCCCAATTCTGTTCTTAACAAAACCGCTATGGGGCCATGAATATTAAAGATAATTGAACTCCATTGTACTTCTCCACTTATAGCTATACCCACTCATGGAAAAATAACAGCAAAGCTGTTAGGTTACGTGATACAATGCTGTTCTCCATGTACACCAAGAAGTGCTGAGGAAGAATGACAGGTAGAGGAACCCCAATCCTACCCAGCCCCAGCCACTCACAGACACACCACAGGAGAACTCAGCCCATCAAAGGCCCATGTACACAAACACAGAGGAGCACAGACAATGGCAGGAAGAGGAAGCCAAATTACAGACTCAGGTGAATGGACACTCTGTCTGGGCCCCTTCCAGGGCTTTCCCAGGAGAGCATCAGTCTCAATATCCAAGTGTTAAGTCCATAAAAATGAGTAAACAGAAGCAACTTTACAGAGCATCTTTCAGATTAGTGCCTAGGGGCTATGGGGCACATTATAAGATGCAGAGGAAGAGCATTTTGAGATTGCACAAGGTATATCGTGGGATAAGTGAGGAAGGGTGGTTTGGGGAGGAATAAGCATGGAAAAATAAAGGGATAAAGTGGTAACTGGGTTGGTAGAGCATAAATAGTGGGTGGTCAGTGGTCTTCTCTGGCCATGCTCTGCACAAAGGGGTCATGGACCTGGATGACAGTGTCAAGAGAGACCAAGCAAGTGCCAGCCTCTGAACTGGTGCCCATGGCGCCGTACTTGGAGCAAGTGTGGGTGTGAGGGCACTAGCAGAAATCAAGCTGGACTTGCCAGCAAGCAGGTGAAGTGGCCTGGGAACAAGGTGGGCGTCAGGGGAGGTGTTTCTCCAAGGATGAGACCACAGAAGGACATGGCTACAGAAGGGGAGTCTCTGCTGTCAGAGGGACCATAGGGTCTGGGGGCGCCCTGAGAGAAAGATCAGCTGGAGGGTGGAGTTCGTATGTCCAGGTGCCGGCAGCTGGGGGGACTGGGACCCAGGGACCATCACTGTGCCAGTGGAATGTTTGAATCCAGCTGATGGGTGGATCTACCTTGTATGTATACTCCCAATGGAAGACCTCCATCCTGCTCCGCCACAGAGGGAAGCTGGATGAAGCCATCAGTCCTATTTGCATGAGTATTGAGCATGTCTCCCCATGTCATGTGTGTGGCTGGTTGTGTGTATGTGTGTATTTGTGGTCTTACACATGTGTGTTTATGTGTGTGCCTACTGGGAATACCAGCCTTGCTCACTGACTGGTGGGACCTGGGACCGTGGAGCTGTGGCAGCCTTACCTCTGTTGGGCTGCTGAGTTTGGTATCTCCCTGGCAGAAACTGCAAATTTTTACAGTAACACCTGATTAGTAATATTGCATCATAACCTAAATTATGGATGAATTTATGTAAGTTATATTATAGATTATGCCCCAGATTATTACAATGGCTACTGTGGAATTAAAAAAAAAAAAAATAATAACAGCAGGTACACACTTTAAGCTAACATTTTGCTAAGTACTTAAAAACTATGGTGGTTTTTTTTTTCAACATTTATGCCTTTTTAGCAATTAAAAAAAAAAAAAAAAAAGATATTGGATATTTTCAGTTTATAAACATTCTTACTGTTACTTACCCAATACCAGAAGGACTGAAGGACTCTGCCGACAATACCTTGGTGAGGTGTGCCAGAGGTTAAATGAAACAGAGCTGTACAAAAGTGATTTTTTATTTTCTTGTTTTATTTCTCCAAATGGACCAGGGATCCAGTAGAACCTGGTGAGACGTAGTTATTGTCTAAGCTCTTACTTGTCAGTGGTGATGGAAATAGAATAGCTAAATAGTATTTTCTAAACCTGTGTTCAGAATCAACAAAATCCACAGAATCAACTGAATCACTGCTTTCCAAAGGTGTAACAGCTCTGTGAGTCTGGTAAAGCAGCCTAGGAATTACATTTAGTTGCATTGACTAATTCCATTCACATTGATTTGACCACTGCAGACAGTTGATTTAGCCAAAGTTCAAAGGATTTTATATAAGCTTTTACACTGATCTTCACAAATGGAAGTGGTTTCTTCATCTTCTGGCACAGCCCTCATCAAACTAGTCTTGTCAACCTTTTAGGCATTTTTCTATCTGTTCTGTGAAGCTTCAGATGTTCAAAGAAAACAGAGATGAGTCTACAAACCCAAGCCTGTAATTTTTGTGTTGCTTACAGCCTATTCAAACAAACGTCTCAGAAAAAAATGGTATCTATGTAAAAGTTTTTTGTGCTTCTTCTCCCTCAGATAAAGCTTGAAAAATCCCCACTTACCTTCTCTGAGACTGATAAATATCTAATAAAAAACCAAGGGAATTTGACATGAAAATAGATAGACATACAGGAAGAAAAAGAAGGAATTTGTTCAAATCGAATTTTTCAGACCTATCTGACTAAACAAAATAATGACAAAAATAACAACACCCCTTAATGAAAACATAATAAAGACCACAAAAATGTTATACATCAAATTAACAATAGTTTATAAAACATTTATTGAATCTCAAATTGGCCTGATTCATCATTATTTCACTTCTTCAATACCCTATTTTAAAAATAACATGCTTTTTTCCTGGCATTTTAGAATCTGGAACCACTAACTATATCAAATATGTACCTATCTGCAAAATTTATAGTAAGAATAGGAAGGGCTCCTGAGAAGCCAAAGCCAATTTTCTGTCACCTCTACCTGATCTTTGTCCAACCTCTCCTTACATAGTTTTGACTATGCAAAGTTTACACTTCAACATTTCACTCTCCTTAGTGATAAAAATTTTTCCCCGAACAAAAACCAGTCTTTTTCTTGTTGCTTGCGTCCATCATTTTGTCTTCCATCCACTGTGGATACAGAGAATGGATTGCGTTCTTTTTCTGCAGCACCATTCTAGTCCTATTGCACTCACTGTTGCTGGTGTAAAGACATGAATAGCAAATTTTTCTTTGATTCTATGCATGCAGCAGTAGCAAAATGAAGACCTCCTGATTTTGATTCATTTTTCCCACCCTTTGGAACTGGAGAAGGAAATTTACCCAGAGTGAGTGTGATTTTCAAGACTACATGATAGATCCAGGAACACCAGGACTTGCTATTTATTGACATTTCATGTTTAAGTGACACTCAGCAACTTGTGAAAGACCTACTCTTGGCAAAACTGTACATTGCACATGGGTTATTGCACATTTTCTTGAGGACAAAGGTTCAGGTTACTACTGCTATACCATTACTATAATACAGTAACTTCTAGGACCTATGTTGATGTAAGAATACATTTCAGTTGACTAGGGGCTTCACAAACATACAGTGGCTCCTGTCTCCAGGGAGTTTGTGATATAAACTTAAGATAAAATAGTGGATACAACAAATGTAGGAGTATAAGGTCATACAATATAAATAAGTATAATAGTGACTCCACTGCTGCCAAGTTTGAGGCCACCATGGTAAATGAGAATTTGAAGGAAAAACATTAAAGAGAAGAACTTGAGGGATTTTTTTGGGGAACTACACATGAGAGAAACCACAAGCATTCTTACTTAAAACCTAGCAAAATACTTGTGGCCTTTAATGCTTTTATAAATTATCTGGATGCAGGATTCAAATGTACATGAAGTAAGTTTGCCAATGATACTAAACTAGGAGGAGCTGTGGACTCCCTCTCTTACAGAGATTCGAATAATCTAGAGAGCTGGGTAATCACCAACTGTGTGAAATTTAACAAGAACAAGCACTGGATTCTTTACCTGGGACAGGGCAAACCTGTTTTTGTGTCCAAATTAGAAGATAAGAGGCTGGAGACCAGCCCTGTGGAAAGAGATGTGGGGGTGTGAGTTGATGACAAGTTGAATATGAGTCAACGGTGTACTCTATACATAAAAAAGGGCAACCGTGTCCCGAGGTGCATCAGAAACAACATAGAGAGCCGACTGAGGGAAGTGATTGTCCCACTCCACGCTGCACTAGTGTAACCCCACCTCAAGTACTGTGTGCAGTTTTGGGTTCCTCAGTATAAGAGTAACATAAAACTATTAGAGTGTGTCCAGAGGAGGACAATCAAGATGGTGAAAGGTATCAAGGGCAAGACATACAAGGAGTGGCTGAGGGTATTTGGTTTGTTCAGCTTCGAGAAGAGTAGTCTGGGAAATCACCTCATTGCAGTGTACAACTTCCTCAAAGGGCTACTGGAGGGAGAGGTGCTGCTTTCCTCTCTCTGGTGACCAGCGACGGGACATGAGTAAATACAATGAGGCTGCATCAGGGGAAGCTCCGATTGGACATTAAGAAAAAGTTCTTCACTGAGGATTGCCGGTCAGTCACTGGAATGTTTCCCCGAGGAAGTGGTCACAGCACCAAGTCTGTCAGAGTTCAAGAAGTGTCTGGACAATGGTCTTAGTCACATGGTTTAGTTTTAGGTAGTCTTGGAAGGATCAGGGAGTTGGACTTGATGATCCTTATGGTTCCTTTCCAACTCAAGATATTCTGTGATTCCAAATGGGAAAAAAACTGCAGTATTAGCTGACTGGAAGTGGTATTAATGAAAGCTGAAGAATGGGATAAAATCAATGGTAGTTTTGAACGTAAAACCAATTATACTATTTAGGTGAAGGAGAGCAGAGTGGGTTTCAGGCCACAAAGCAATGTGTGACATGGGCAGGAGCACAATCTTTACAGTGCCACCCAACAGATGTAAGCAATATTTATACAAACAAATAGATTTATATTCGTCAATGTCAGAAAAAAGGATGTTGTAATAAATCTGATGTGAAATTATACAATTTTTGATTGTGTGGCTGTGTAGGAAAGGTTTTAAAGGAAAATCTTCAACCATTTGATAGTATCAGAGAATGAAATGTTCCTTTGTTCATTTGAAGGCTTATCAATAAAAAATTAAAACACAGAGACAATCTGAGAATAACATAAGACTCAGCCTTCAGTCTCTCACAGTAGAATTCCTAAAGACCAGCTGCAAGATCCTGACCACATTTTTTTTTTATTAGGCAGAGTAACTCAATTTCATTTAAATCACCAGCAAACTTACCTGACCAAAAAAAAATTTTTCCTCTTTATTTTTTTTTAATCTTCCCATGCTACCACATCAAGCACCTCAGAAACATTTTATAGATAAATATGTGTAAAAAAAACCAATGAAGTGTTAAAAGGTCATTTTGTCTTATCCATCTATTCTCCATTTATATGTGACTCATGCATGAGTAATAACTTTTGCTCATTGGAAGAATGAGTGGTAATATTTTCCCATGTAGCAGTAACCTGAGCATTAGCAGAATCTCTTAACCCCACCAGATGTATATCTTTGAGACTGGAAGGATATGCCTGTCCGGCTCTTTGATTCAAAGTAAAACCCACCAGACTTCCTGAATGAGAACATGTCCTGTGGAAACAGAGGGTGGGTCCACAACATTACTTAAAATGTTTGACTTTTTTGCATTCTGAAAGTTCACCTTGCAGAAACTTTCTGAGAAGACTTCTATGCTTTTTCTTCTAAAATTCTTTAGAAGACATCTTTATAGTTGCACTTGAAATGAGAATTCAGTGTTCTCCAGCAAAAGCTGAGCATAACATGTTCCAGTAAAATGACAGGCTCTTACTCTCCATATTTTCCCTTAATCAATAAAAATATTTTTTCTCTAAATACCATTTTAGAATTTTGATCTGACCCATGTTTTTCACACACATAACATGAAGGCGTGCTAGACTAGAATATTTACATGAATTAAATGTTCAAAACATGTTAGACCTGTTTTCATTGAAGACTGTGGGTTTCTTCTGCTGGGTCACAAATTATTATTGTAATTCTTCCACAGTATATGCATCAGTTTCAAAAATTCACTGGAGAGTAAATATGCATGCTCTAAGAAACACCTGGACAGATGAACCAACATAGTTTGCTTGTTTATTTTCACAAGGGAGTTGTAGGACCATACATGTTCCTTTGCAAATTTCTGCTTACTGTCTGTGATGCTTTACTTGCGGCTTCTGTGATGCAAGCCAATTTGTGTTCAGTATTCCCAAAAAGTGCACAGGGAAAATTAGGTGTTCTAGACCAGTGTCTATAAAAACAGTACTCTCAGAAAGGAGAAGATTTCATAAAACCTGAAGCTAAAGGTTGTACTCCAAATCTTTCCCTTTCTCTAGAACCAGTACTAACAGAAGGCAAAGGATCATAGTATAATTCATGATGGAAAGGATCACATCTGCCTCTCCAATCAGGAGGGAGAAAAAGAGATATATTTTCAAATCTGAAGGAACTGAGCACTTTGACGCCGAATTGCCAGACCCTCTCCGCAGAGTCAGCTCTCAAAGTCTATACTTGCACAATATAGCACTGGCATTCAAAAGCTATCTCATTACCCAGCAAATACAAACACAACTTGAGCTCTCCAAGAGGCATGTGACCTTGTGAAAAAGAAAGAGAACTTGGCTAACAAACTCTGCCTTCCACTAGGGCTGATCAGGTACAGTTGGTTGCACAGACTCTTGGCTTTGCTTCCTTTGGAAGAGGAGCAGGGTGAACTTGTGTGTCTTGAAGCGGCTGTAGTAAATACGCCCTAAAGAAAAAAGGCAAAAGATTAGTTCCTTCAGGAATCCTGAAAACCACCATTCTCAGTAGAGGGTTCCCTCAGGTAGGTTTTTGGTGATCCAGGACTTTTTTAGCACCTGAGGGTGGTTTTTAGGATGTCAGGCTTAGGCGTGTGCATCAATCCAGTTTTAGAATCTTAAATTCTTTTCTAGAAGTCAGTCTAGAAGTAGTTCCATTTACCATAATGAAATATATACTAAAAAAATGCTGAGTGGCCACTTTTAGAGATATCGGCCATCCCACACAGTGAAGGAAGATGTAAAATATGGAAAAAAGCTATCTGAACAGCTAATTAAAGACTATGTCATCTGATACATATTCATAGAGGAGGAAGGGAGGATAGATTTTGTTTGAACTAGCTATCTTGATCTGATGTTCTCTGATTTCTCAGTATAATAGAGAACAAGCAGGATTTTAGAGGACACTGTAGGAACAGAAGAACTTGTAGCTGAGAGGCTGTACTGTGCAAGGGAATACACTTGAATAAAATGCAAAAATTTAAAAAAGGTATGGAAGGAAGAAGCAACAGATGAGTTTAGCTAAAGTAGAAAATGTTAAGAGAGAACAAGTACCAACAAAATTCCAACAGTGGATTAAAGAAGAAAGGTATATCCTCTTACTCTTCTTAATTTCAGTTGAAAGCTAATTAATGAAACTACATGTTATACATGCAAACTAATGCTACATTTTGGGCTTACATGTTTTAATATTTCAATGACTATCTGAAGAAATTAGTAATGGTGACAGCACTCTATGAAAATAGTTTTTACTGCAAGACATTTATGATATCAAACATTTATGATATTAAATTAGATATGATATCAAAGATTTATTATATTGAAGGGTAAATCGGTAGTTTTAAACATGCATATAATACAAACATAACATTGTCATCTAAAAATAATAATAAAAATTAACATCAAAAAGATATCTAATGATAAACTGTACATGTCACTTCTCAGCATTTTTTGCGGACTCAAATTTAAATGTACAAACAGCTATGCAAGTTGTGTCTACTAACACATGATGTAATTCAACAGATGTCAAACTGAAAACCCAATAATCAGCAGTGTTCCTCAGTATATTTTATGCTATCTACAACAGGAAGAGATACAGATTAGCAAACTAATAAACTCCATTTTGTAAAATATTAATGGCATCTCATTCTGAACAGCCACTCATTCACACATCACAAAGATTTTGCAATAATAGCTTGTGAAATCAAAGGATTTAATCATTAAAGAGTTGTTTTCTACTGCTTATTCCTTTCGTAGAATGGGGTACAAGTATTTAAGGAAGGCAAAAATTTGCCAGGTGCTTCTGCACTAATGCATTCTCCTGAACAAGAAGCAGCAATGATGGCTAAACTTTGGGGTAATTTAGACAATCAATAATTCATTTGATTTGCCTCTAATACATCGAGACTGACAAATGCATATATAAGTACATCCAGCAATACTTTAAATATGAGAATGATAATCTTGTAGACATCTTTTTACAGAATGCCCTGAGACACCCAAATCTATTACTAAAAGATAAATATCTTAAGAGAATTAGATGATGAAAACATCTGATCTTCATTATTTTACTTCTGATGTTAGTCCAGAAGCTTGCTATAAAGGTGTGAAGCAGTTGATTTTTCCCAGAATATCTTTGAAACATCATGCCATCTTCTACTCAATATAATTCTGAAAAGTGATTTAATAAAAGCACTTAACATATTTAATTACGATAATTTAGTAATTAGATAATAACAAACGCTTTCATGTATGCTTCCAAAGGTTTTTGCATTCTTGCAGACATGTAGCCATAATTTTTGGATGCTAAGTGTATTTCTGGCCATAGTTAATGAACTGTTTTGGAAACAGGTCCAGTATTGGGTTTTTTAGTGTTGATATAATAAACTTCACTATTATGGCAGCATTTATGTTAGTTGGAATTTCTAGTGAATAACTTCGCTTCACACAGTTGCAGTTCAATGTGGGATATAGATAAATAGAAAGGAGTCATAACAGAAAGGACTTATAATTCCTGTCATAAATTTTCATATTAAGAGCTTTTACATCAAAAAAAAAAAAAAAAAAAAAAAAAAAAGGAAGAGAAAACTTTTATAAAAATATGCAAGTTTATCTGCATGGTGACAATTTAGCAGTTGACAAAATATTTTCAAAGCATCACAACGTGGCTTTCTTAAATATTTGAAGATTTCCTAGCCTTTGTAGGATGTTGTTAAAAGAGTTCCCTTAAAAGTGCAATGTTGTTATGTCATATCAAAATGAAATGCTGCAGACCACTTGTTAGTGGTTGCACATAAAATATTAAACTGTGACATAAAAGTTAACATTATTGGACTGATATAACCACATTATTAGATGTATGATTTTTTAATATTAAAATAAATACTTCACAATTACATCACTTACAAAAGGTTATTAGAAGACAGAATATGGCATAATGCTATTGTTCTTAGACAGTTTTTTCAAGGCAGAAATATCTTGCCAATTTGATTAATAGTGAAGAAAATTAATCTCTTTCTTGGAAGCTCATACTGCCATTTCAGTGAAAACAGGAGGTCTTTTGGTCTTTCCTCTTTTTTTTTCAGTTACATGACTTACTAAATATTTGTGAAACATTTATTCAATCTCATCCTGCTAGCTGACATATACCATAAGGCACAAGAGACTATATGCATGCCTCTCTGCAGTTTCAGGGTAGTTTGCAAACACATATTATCTGTGCCTTATAATATTCTAGTGATTTAAGACTTGATATCTGGAAATATACACAGAAATGGCTTAAATAGGTCTGGGTAGAACTCAGGAAATCATGGCTGCTGGATAGGGGTACAAACTATTACAGACTATAACCTCTCTCTAAATCACTGAGAGATTGCTATCAAGCAATCTGGCAAGTTTCTTATTCTTTCATATCTACCAGCTGCTAAAATCAGTGTTGAAATTCCTGGGGGCTAGTAAATCTCTCCTGCAAGCAGAAAGAATGGTTACAAACTATGTCTGATTTTTATTTTTTATTTTTTTTTTTAATATGTGCCTTCAAGTAAGATGGAGGACATGCTAAATAAACTACCCCATTCAATTCTGTTTGAAAAGAGGAAATTGAGCTATTGTGTCACCCCTGGAGCTTTCTGGGATACTGCATCAGTAACAGGTCAGAGAAATATAAGTTGTCCAGCAAAATGCCCAGGTTTGCTTGGTTTATTTTTTTTTCTTATTATTATTATTTTTTCCTCCCCAGGAAAGGTATGGTAATAACATTCAGGGTAGCAGCCACTTAAATCAGGACCTGTGTGTAAAGGACTACCACAAACATGGACAAAAGAGCTTTGATACTGCTTCCTCAAAAGGATATTTGTCAGACTGCTCTGTTTAGGTCCTGCCACACTCAAGTATAAAGTCCCTTCCACAGTGCTAGACCTGATAAGTCCTTGTTTCCATCTGCCACTATGGGATACTGTGAAACGCAGTCTCAATTGTTACTCTTCACAGAGCAAACACCACACCATCTCACAGCACTGTAAACTGTAATTGTTAGACTGGGACTGACTACCTATAGGAAAAAAAAGAAAAAGAAAGAAAAGAAAACCCAAAAGGGATAGTTCACTTCTTCAGGGCATATGATAGCTACAGTAAACAGCCTTACAGGCTCTAGGAGCATACCACATCTCTACACCTTCTATACTAGGGTAAGCATACAAATCTAGATCAAACACCTACATGCTTTCTCTTGTCTCAGTTTCCTCAGCAGTTCGAAACACTTCTTTGATCTCAGATTAGAATCCCCTAGGGTGTTTTTGATCTCTGCCTCGGTAGCTCATGATTCCTAATCTGATCCCGTCTCACTTGTGTATCCAGTTTTCAGCTTCTGATGCTTTCCCCTTCTTTCTCTTAAACATAACTTGGTCAGCAAAAGCTACTTCACACTGTCTTAACTTCCAAAACTGAGATGTGTTTCTTAGTTATCTTGCTCTGTAGCTTGACTTTAAAAACTGGCAACCATCTCTGAAACTCAAGAGGATTATGTGGGCAGGTGCCTTCTTCTGAAGGCAGTGGCCCACTGTCCAACAGTGAAGATGAAAAGAGAACACAAACAGATCTCCACCAAGACAATTTTGCATTTTGCATCCAACTTGGGAACCTTCTGTATCTCATTCATTGTGCAGAGTGATTACACAGGTAGACTTCAAAATTCCAAAATACTCATCTTAAGTTTGGATGATTTGGAAGAGCTCAGTTTCTTGATGAAAAACTGCAGATTTCTAGGAAAAGCAAATATGTTTGATAGGGGTTTTTTTTGGACAAAAGTAGATTTCTACCAAAACCCAGTTTCAATAAAATGCCCTAATAATGGAAAGATTAGTTGCTTACACTTTGTAGTTGGGCTAGGAAACTTGCTATGATGTAAGGTTCATTATTTAATAATTAGAATCAAAATTTTGAAGATTATTCAAAATAAAATGGTAAGCTTATTACTAATTATCCCCCACACCTCTTCCCCAGCAATCCTTCAAAAACTTTAAAACTTTAGTGATTCTTTCTTAGATTAGATCATTTTTTAAATGAAAAACACTATTTAGCACAGATATATAAGTTCTCCACCTGTAGATTTCCTATCATGTTTCTGTTTTCTCTTGCTATGCATTAGACTTCTCTGCCATACAATTTTCCTTATCAGGTCAAAATGGATACAATACACAGTTTCTTTGGTGAGCTAGATCTAGTTAACATATAAACTGGTATACTTGCCACAATAATCAAGAAAATGTTTGATGAAATTCTTGATACTGAAGTAGAAAGTTGGTGTTTTTTTAATAATATGCAAGAATTTAATCCTTTCCATTTGTCTACATAAATAAATTTCAAAAAGCCAATTAAAGATATTGCCCAGATAGGTGCAATACTTTCTTTATTAAATTTTCAAAGGGCATTCAGTACTTCTTAATGTTTTTCTTTGTATTCACTTCACAGATGTGTAAACTCACATTTATAGCAGCTGATGGCTGCAGTTGTTAGCAACAGGTGTTCCAATACTAGGGCTGAGGATGGGATACCTATTGAGCCGATGGGATAAGATTTATTGTTGACACAGCATAAAATAATTTAAAGGCAGAAGTTTGCAAAATGCTTTCCAAATCAGTTTGCTAAATGCATAACAAGAGGTGGAGTCTAAGGTTAATAAGAACACAGAAGAGGCATGGCTGGATGGGAGTGTAAAGATGATGTTTCTAGTATGCGTGGGAATGCAGACACAGGTCTATTGACTAGGAGAAATATTTTAATGTCCTTTGATCAAAATGAAAAATGAAAACAGTTAAATAAATTTTGAATTTAAAATACTAATAAAGCTAATGTGTAATGAAGGTGTGGGGTGAGAATTCCCCATGCTATGAAATGGATAACCTTGTTATCCATAATCATAGGCAACTGTTCATTACTTTGCTAGTCTGCACTCGTGATTTCATTGAAACAGTCTGAGATTTTGCATTTATACCCTGGAGAGCTAATTTTCTCTCCAGGATGCCCCAAAAGTTTTGGCAGTTAGTAGTGCTTTTTCTGCCTCTCCAGGAAATGAATGAGTTGATGGGGACTGAAAGAGGAACTGTTTGCTGTTCCCTTGAAGACTGACTGGGCAGAAAGCTAGTTGTTTCCCTAATGGGACAGGAAGATGAACCATGCCATGGTATCAGTGGTTTTCCCACAGCCATCTCATTAGACCTCAGCAGCTCAGTCTTTTTGGAAAAGCTGACATCTCCCTTTCTGATTTCACATCCAGGCCAGAACTAGCATGCCTCCTTTTAAGTGACAAAATATCCTGAAACACAACATCCATTTCTCTTCAAGTCTTTCCTCAAGTATCTCCAATCCAGCTATTTCTTCTCTACTTACAAGAAAACAAATATGGTACGAAAGTTGTCTTGGAGACTCATCCTAATCATGGGACATCTGGCAGCTGAAATTCACAAGTGGGACTCTTAAACAGGACACCTTATCTGTTCAGCTATTATAACCCCTTGGCCAGTTATATAAAGGTCAGTTGATTTCCCATTGTTAAACTAGAAAATATACTGCTTACACAGCAATATCAACAGTAATTATGAGACTATTTGCATATGAACTACTTGAAAACTGACATCATAAAATAAACTTATATCCTTTCAGACATTTAAACAATTAACACTGAAAGGCTTACATTTGAAAACAGAATTGTTAACTAAATACAAAAAAGTAAATTAAAAAATAAAGAAAAACATATAATATCCATTTTGACAAGTGGTGTTTTAGACATTACTAGAAATCACTTTCAACAATAATAATTCTAAAATAGCTCGTAAGAGCTTAACAAAGACTTTGTTTTTATTCATAATGAGAGCAGCTAGGCTTGGCTGGCCTTGACTAACCAGGTGTTCCCTTTTAGAAAACAGAAAAATATCCTCAGTGGTTTTTAATGAGCCCTCCCACTGATTTAAAATAATTGCTAAAATCACAATTTACTTTCATCCCTTACCTGTAAACAGCAATTCAAATGCCAACAAAACACTTTATCAAACACCAAATTGCTTAAAAAGTAACAATTATATAGATATTTCTTACATAGTATACAGTTACACAGATTATTAAAGCAAAACATCTACTCAAAGGTGCCTTGACAAAACCTGTGGCCTATGAGATATTCCTTATATTACTGCCTCCCTTGAACCATTAAACTAGCAAACATTTTCCCTTCTTTACAAACTGGGTCCATGAAACCAAATAAACACGTGTTTTATGTTTGAAAGGCCATCATTATGCCAAAAAATAATCTGAAGCAAGGCACAGAAATATGTTCTTCTGACTTCGAAGTTTGCTACACTCCTTCTTAACACTGTTAAGGCATAAAGCATTAAGGATAACAACAATATTATTGTATTATGCTGAAAACTGTGTGATGAGTGTGGTATTTTAAAATCAGTTTTAGAAAATTAAGTTTTTTAAATTATGTTATCTACTTAAATGCCTAAAAACCCTACAGCCAGAAGTCTTCTGTGCAAGTGAATCTACATTAGAGGTCATAATTTTAGATATAAAAATACTACAGCAGACATGACTGTAAAGAATATCTCCTGGACACTTATTAATGAAAACATTTAAATGAATTATATAAGCAACTTCAGTGGAGATTTAATGCTACCTAAAGGCATAATCACAAGCAAATACCAACCACCCTTTTAAAATACTCACTTAACATCCCGAATCCATAGTACATAAGTTTTTTAAAAGGGAAAAAAGCCTGAAGGAAATTGCTTAGCACTAACAGAAGTATGTAAGATAGTCCAGCCTGAAAAATCACAAATCAAAATGAGTTAATTAGACAGATAGATAAAGTATATAAAATTTAGTACTTCAGGTGCCCAAACAGGATGTATTTTTCAAAAATAAAGCAAAAAAAATCAACAAAATTTACACAGCTCTGATTTCAAGGTGAAAGCTGATTCTAAGTTGCACCATGGTGAAACATGGCAAGATAGCAGCATAAATTTAAAATTCATAAACAGGAATGAAGATGCTTCTGTTTACCAGAAGCACTATAGGAGCAACTGGTGGCTGAAGTGCAAATCTTGTTCTCACACCCACTTTTGCATTGATTTTATGAAGTTTATATGGGAAGAAGGAGAAAGTTTTTTTCTTCTTTCTGTTTTACAAAAGAGTTGCGGTCTTAGGTTAGTTGATAGATGTATTAATTCCTCTCTCATTTTATCAAAAATATTTTTCATACCTTATATCCTCTTCAAATTCATGTAAGTGCAGTAACCATCATATTGCTTGTGAAAAAAGACTTTAGAAAACATTCCTGAATTTAGAAAATTTAAGACATGAGAAGTCAAACAAGTTATTCCTAGCTACACCAATTTCTGGATCTCTGCCACATCAGTTTCTCTTTAGGAACTCCCCATATGCAATGTTCTTACCCTGAGGCACATGCTGGTAAATGCTAAAGAGGATATTCCTCTCTCTCTCAAGGATATGCTCTCTCATGTTTCCACAGAGTGAGAACATGCAGACAGTTTGTCTGCCTTGTTGTAAATCAGTACATAAGTTGACTTGCAATAAATAGTATAAAAGAAAATGGCCCACCCGTATTCTTAGAATAAAAATTTCAAATACACTTTTTGTAACTTAGAAGAGAGCTAATACAGAAAAACAAAAACATTGCAGATTAACTCATGTCTCTCTTCTAAGAGAATGATACCTTGACCACTGTTTCATACGGAAATGATTGAGACACAAAAAAAACCTGCAGTGATCAGCAATAAATGCCTGAGATCATGATATATTTCCTACAGAGGTATTTACTTTAGTTGCAAAATTAACTAAATGATACAATCTTATTAGATCATGTGTCCTAGCTGCTGTATAATACAGACTGCAGAACTTAATCTAGTCCCTCCATTATAGGTACCATAACTGGCATTTAGCCAGAGTGTAATCAATAAATCCATTCATGTTTTTATAATAAAAACTCTAAGACCCTGATTGTTCCTTAGAAAACACATCATTTCAAGTTTCAGTAATAGGTATAGCGTGAACCTGTCTCTTCCACATGAGGTAAGTCTTATTAAGTCATTGCTTGATTTCATTTGTAATAACATGAACAGACTGAGCTTCTTAGTATAGGACTGTTTTCTGATATTGGAATATTTTTTGTGTTTTTCTGCTATACCTCTAATTTTTTCAGTATTTTAAAATTATTTTTAGATCTATAACAAGAATGTATATGGTATTCCATTATGGGACACAACTATGCTGTAAAAATAATTTATTTTTCAGCTCATTCCTGATTTATTTATATAGTCTCTAGATCTAGATTTATATTTTTTCCCTGAACATTCATGCTGGCAACTCATTCCAGAACATCTATCTAGATTTTTTTTGTGTACAGGAAAAGATAATTTGGAGGAGATCTGAGAGGAGGAAGAATTAGTTGGATATTCTGAAATTAAGGAGAAGCAATCTAGCTGTGGTGCCTGGTCAAGATAAACAGAAGTACTTCTCCAAAAATTGAACAATGGTGCAACTGAGGCTGGCAGCATAAACTGATCAAAGTGAAGAACCAGCTTTTCAGGACTAAATGACTCATAACTGACAAAGTGAGAGTAGCCCATTTGGAGCTTTGGCTAGTCTTTCGGCCCTCTCCTACATCATATTGATAGTAATCCATAGGAGAAGAAAGCTATCAAATGTACAGAGAGGAATATAAATATGACCAAAGTGGCTAGGAAAATATTCTTTACTTGTTCTTGGAGTAAAAATAAGGTTCCACAAAGACTAAGCTAGGGCGATAGAAAGACATTTGGGAAGAATACACATGTAGCATCAGTGGGCTACGCAAAAGTGTGTTGTTGGCCTTTGTCCAGTTTCCAATTCTATAACTGAAAAATGTCAGAACTTCAACCTTATTTAATAACAGTTTCATGGTTTCACAGGAAAAGGTCATCTGGGTAGATGCAGAGCAGATACTATGACTCTCCAACAGGGTGAAGGATTAGATCAAGTTTAGGAACATTAATAAAAAGTTCAAGCTACTTGTACTATCATGCATGCTATCTTCTCTTCAAAGTTATTACACCTTTCATCTACAAGGTTATTAAGCTTTCCAACACACTTAATATCCAGACAAAGGTGAAAAAGAAGTTTCACGCTGAATAAAAAAAATAAAAAATTAGGCATCCTGAAACTAATTAACACCTTCCCATTTGACCTCCCACCTCACAGAGAGCGTGTTATTGCCCAGAAGGTGGATTTGTGCATTTAACTCATTATTTTTATGACCTATACTTTTGATTAAGTTGAAATGTGTTAGACAACTATGAAAATTATACTCTTCAAATACCAAAGATATTTCCACTTTAGTTTTCTGTAAAAATACTTCTGATGCGATGCATTAAAATCACACTAAACACAGCAAGTTAAGACATAATGTAGACTTTATGCAGGTAAGTCTACAGTAGAGTCTCTAGGTTTAATTTAACACATTTCTACCATAGTCAGATTTTCAATATTATATTTCCTTGGTATAAAACAAATTAATTACCTTTTATAATATGTTAACTATTATAGCTAGTAGATTTTTTTTTTTTAAGATCACACTGACAATCTTCTAAAAGCCACTGCTTAATGCTTTTCTACATTCACTAGTGTATTGATTTCTGTAACCTATTTACATTTTAAGCCTGCATTTAATCATGCACCCTTCATGAATTCAGGCCAGCCTAGAGCCTCTGTAGGTATGACAAGATCTCAGATATAAATTTGACACTGTACTTAAATTTCCATTGTAAGTACACAGAAACATCATTTTCTACCAGGATGAGAGTCTGGCAGTCACTAATGTATTTCAAATTTGACTAGGTCATTTATTCTCTCAATCTAAATAACCATTTACTGACAGGAAGCCATTAAAATGAATGGGAAATCTTATTTTATAAAAACAGTAAGGAGATGTTTTCCAGATTTCTACTGCAATTCCTTTCATTTCATTCTAAGATAAAACCTTTAATAAATTATGTAATTATTAATCTTAGTATTTTCTTTTCTGGACTTTTTTTTTTTTTTTTTAAATCTTTAAATACACAGCATGCAACTGTCCTAGTATAAGAGGACAGAAAAAAAAAAATCAATGAGAACATGCATCAGATATTTTTAGATTTTTTTTTCTCTGAGGGAATAGTTCTAATCTGTGACATTTGAAGAAAGAAGGAGAAGGGGGGCTGAATTAGTGTTTTTATTTAAAAAAAATATATTTCCTGTTTCCCTTTTAAAATCAAATTATCAATAGACGGAAAATTTAATTCTCTGAACATCTGCTGTTCTTAGATCAAATGGTTTAAAGTGATTCTGTATGAGGCAAAGCAGGCAGAGCAGGTGCTGATCAGCAGGAATTGCTTTTCAATAAAAATATATTTCAAGATGGGCAACCCTTCTTGCCCCATTGTCCTCTGTTTGTCAGTTTTGATAAGAGAGCAGATTACTTGTTGGACTCAAACTTGTACAAAATTTGGGTTGGATTTAGTTATAAAGCATAGGCCAGGACCTTGCACTTCAAAAAATTCCTTGCTTAAGGACAGTGCTGGTACTCTTTACTCAGTAGTCACTGTAACCAGAAACTGATTCAATACATTTTAAACCTAATATATTGGAATTATACTTTATGTATAGTCATTCACAAATATGAAAAAAGCTAATATTCTAGGTCTGTTTTCTTTTCACAGCAGGTTATATGGAGATACTTACATTGCTGTCCTGGTTTCAATTAAGACAGAACCAATTGTCCTTTCAGCAATTTTTCCTTTCATTTAAGTTTCTTCCAAGTATTCATAGCTGCAGTTCCCAAAGTTACCTACATTTTTTCAGTGAGTATTTGTTCCTAGAATTGATAACACTCAATGTTTACTGTTGCTACTAAGGTAATGACAGAAATTATAAGCAGAAAAACCCATGTTTAAACTTATCCCTATAGAAACCTAGGCCACTGATAGTTCACTTATGTTACAGAAGGAAAGGGTGTAAAACGGTCACACCAGCAGGGAGCAGTGAATAGAACAGGTTGTTGAACTGTTTGAAGGATAGAAATCAAGAGACTATTGTGCTTTTCTGCTTTCCTTTCGTAGTAGGAGAACGGGAAGGATGCTCCTTAATTGGAAGAGGTAGTGGTTAGAGGTAGTCAGCTTCAACTTCTTTGACTGTAATCAGAAAATAGAATGAAAGGCATGTTTTGATGTGTTTTCCAGGTGAATTAGTTTCATTCTAGTTAAAATCATTTCTGCACTGGATACGTTGCTGTTTTGAGGGACTTACATTTTGTCATCAACTCTTTAATTGTTACCCAGATAACTTCATGCCAAGATATAAAAAGAGTAGAATGGAGTGGTGTTGGCTTCTGTTTTTCAAAAATGTTGAGTTGGTTTTTTTTTAATGAAAATATTCTGTTTTCTAGCCTGTTTCTAGAGAGACTTCAGAGTTTGCATTTCACTCAGCATAGACTGCAGCCTGTAAGCCCTTTTTTATGGGCTCCCTATTAAACTCATTTTCATGGTGGTTATAGTATAAATAAACCCATGAAATATTAATAGGTTTGCTAGGTAAAAATTTTTCATGATTAATGATGATTTGCATTTAAAGCATGACTGAGTTGTTGAATTTGAGGTAGGAAATCCTATATAGGTCATTCTCGGTTTAAAGCTGAGGGGTCATGAGGGTCACACTCCCTTCTTTCATGGCTGGCATCTGAAGAGGATTGTTATCATGGAAGCCCAGTACTGGTTTTGTGTAGTTTTAATTATTTCTATTAGTAATATTAGTATTAATATTATTACACTTTTCCCATTGTTACTGTTTTATTAAAGCTGTTTAAATTTTCCAGTCTATAAGTCTCTCTCCCTTTCCTCCTTTCCCTCGTGGGGAGGGAAAGGCTTAAGAGAGAGCATCTGCCACTGTTTTTAATTCAGCCCACCCTTAAATGGTGACAATTGCTGGCTGATAAATAACAAAGCCTGATACCTAATTTTGGAAGCTAATTTCCCTGGGCTATCTGTCCAGGGAAAAGAATTTGTGTGGAACCCTTAGCTTAAAGATCCTTAACTTAATCCAGTCACAAAAGGGTCAGGTGTTGCAGTCCCTGATTTGGGGAGATTACTGTAGTCCAGACATACTGTGGAAGATGAAGACAATGGCAGCTGAGGCCAGCATCATTGCTCTACAGTGCCAGTGTGACATGAGAAAGCTGCCACCTGTATCAGTGTTTCAATGTCATTCTGTCTCCCTGTATCTCTTAGTGTTCATACTTGGAATGTTCTGATTTAATCTGTTCCTAGCAGAATGAGAATCATCTACTTTCCATCATGATAATATTCCTTGGCAGAGTAGTAGACAACAAATTACTTCAGTGCATTAATATTCATATTTGAGGGTCTTATTTAAAGTACACCTTTGTGAACACTGTTCAGACTTGCATCCAGCAAATATTTTTAATTTAAATCCAGTTCTTTCTTAGAATATAGACACTTTTATTACTACAATGTTCATAAGCTGCATAAATACAAGACCTTTTTCATCTCTGACATTTCTTGTTTTAATACATTTCTCATAATTATGAAGAAAATTAAATATGGCATACCATATGCTAGCTGCTAGCTATAGACTGAGAAATGTCCTGATGTCCCACACAGACATATTTAAAAAAAAATTATATAAAGGTGAAGCTTGTAGGCTGTAGACCTGAGGCTCACTGTTCATAACTGAACTTCCCAGCTGAAAACTAGCTCTGTCTTTACTCAATATGATGAATAAGGCCCGGATCTTGCTTTACGTCATCTTTGTCCAATTTGCATAACTATATTCCTGATTTTAATGATGAGCTTTTTCTTACCAAATAAGCAAGAATTAGTTAAAAATGAAAGCAGGTTTGCTGCAGGTCAGTGTAGAGATTATGCTTTAGCCGTGCCTATTTGTATCATACTTCCATGAAACTTACAAGTCTTCTACTTCTTCAATTATTAAAGCCAAAGAAGTGGAGAAAATGTTGTTTTCTAATAAAAATGTCTTTTGGTTTATGTGCTCCTTACTCCAGATACTACACACAGAGGCTAATAAATGCTGTTGGTTTTTAATGTTTTCTTCTTGGGTGTTACATGATAACAGTAATGGTCTAGCATCAAAAGCATATGTTAAACAAAGTTGGAATTAATTTCCAAGCACATAAAAATACTTGCAATGTTTTGTCCTTCATTAATTATTTCATCTTTTTCAGTTTATCTAATTGTAGATGTCCAGAGGCTTATACAGGCTTATTGACTTCTTTATCAAATGTTCTGCAAGGACTTGTTAAAAAAGGATGTTGGTATTATATACTTTAAAGCATTTTCTCATTTAATAATCCGGAACATGACAGACAGCTTTGATTATGCAAACAAAACCCAGAGATTTGTTTCATAATATTTTCCTCTGGTTATTATTGACTGCAAATAGTAACTGCTTTTCAAATAATTTTTCTGCCCTTTATTTTGCTCTATGTTTTGCACTAAAAGCTTCTATTACCTTTTGCTTCTTTTCATGTTGTTGTCACACAAGGACTTAATCTTTCCAGAAGGAATTGGTGTTCTTATCTGCTCCCTGTTAGCACTTTTTGGTGTTGTTTAAATAAAATAATCATAGAAACATAGAGAGGTTTGTGTTGGAAGGGACTTTAAAGCTCCTTTAGTTCCAACCCCCCTCTCATGTGCAGGTACACCTTCCACTAGGCCCAGTTGCTCAAAAAATAATGTTAAAGACCAAAACAATGTTTCTTCTCTGTATACATTGTATTCAGAATAGGACAACAGATATCAAAGAAACAACAGCAAGGAACCCTGAAGTATCATCTAATTCAGTCCACTCTTCAAAGGCTGAACCAACCATCTTTAAAAACATTCTTGATGTATATTCTTCTAACTTGTTTTAGAGAACTGTCAATGACATAGATTTTACCTTTGCTAGTAACCAGTCTCATTGTTTAGGTATTTCTAACAATTAACTAATATTCCTGCTTCTTAAGTTGCTGGTCTTTAATTCTTATGCACTACCAACTGGTTTGTGGGATTGAGTAAGGATTATGATCTGTTTGCAGTGAAAGTGCAGATGAAGTAGGAACATCATTGCTTTTTTAGAAAACCAAAGACATACACCCGAAAGAGCTGCTTGTGCAACAACGTTTACCCTGGGGCAGCCCATAACATAACACACCTTCCTCTTTTACTGACATCTTTCTAAAATCCTAATTTGTCCTCTCCCAGTCCACTCTGCAGTAAGAACAGTGGACATGACATGAGAAAGGATTGAGGACACCATGGATGGGCCTTCCTCACTACCGGTAGATTAGGTTGACCAGAAGCCCAGGTGGGACCATTCCCTTAGTCTCTTCTCCTCAAGAATGGGTTCAGGTTAAGTAGGACAGTGTAGATATATGGGACTTTTGCAAAACGAGTTTTGGTGAGTGCACTGTGGTAAATACTCTTGTACTGGGGCAGAAAGATATTAGAAGTTGAAAAAGTTGATGGCATGTAAGCTTTGCTTCAGGGTCACCCACTAAATGAGTCATTGAACAGGTCTGGCAACCAGGAGATGAAAATCAACAACATCCTGGCAGAAGGAGAAAGCTTCATGTACACCTCACTCCCCTCTACCTCTTCCCACCGCTCCCTGCTCCCCGTCAGCACCCAAGGGGAAATCCAGGCCCAGCCCAAGAGGGCCTGATGCACAGGGGCCACCTGGTTCTTCCTTCTGGTAACTTAACATGCAACATCTCCAGCTACTGCTGGTCAATCATGGGCCACACTGCCCACACACAAGGGATACTGTCAAAGTGTGCTAGGCCAGCTGTTGACAACTCATCCTGTCAATGGCCACTCACATCCAGTGGTGGTTTCTGATGACAATGGATGTAACCATACCATGGGTTGTCCAAAACAGCAGTTTTGACAGAGTTGCTACTTACTATTTTGATGCTACACCCTGGTGATTGTAACCCAAATCCTTCCCAAACATGGTCCTCATGCATGTCTGCCTCTCCCTCTTCTCACAAAAGCAAGTGGCTGACTGAAGTGTGCAATGTCCCACTTTATCTCCCTTCTATCACCAGGAAATGTTTTCCCATAGTCCTGGCCATGCTCTGGAGGTTTTCCCACTCCACGGAAGTCTGTTACAGGAGTCAGGAGGGGGGTGGCTTGTATCACCAAATGCCTGCCACTCCAATGGGCATCAAGAGCACTTCCAGCCATGCTCTAGACTAAAAACATAACATGGGCCTTTCTAATAATTTCTAATAACCCTTAGACTGGGTTCCTGTGTCCCAGAATGCTCTTGGGGACTGTTTATTTCACTAATATTGGCACAGGCTGATTTTATAGGATGTACCCCTTTCACAGGAAACGTCTTCAAGTTTACATCAACACCTTAGGTCTTAGGTCTGCCACACACAGACACGCAAATAAAGACTTGCCTAATTTGGGGCTGTCTAGAGGAAGTTTTGAGTATGAGTGCACTCATTTTTCTCTCCATTGATCAATCTGTTTCTTAATATATTCTGTACCTCAGAGAAAATGGTTCAGCAGCAGCACATCTGCCCTCTGCTCCCTTATAAATAATGGTCCTTCTAGCTATTTATCCTTGATACTGTTTTATAATCATTTACACTTTGTTGATTATGTCACGTACTCTTGAATGCTTTCCAATCTAACTTATGCTATTGGTATTTCTAACCCTGCTTCCCAAGAGATTTGAGTAGGAGGCATGCTAGATGATTTTCTGTTCTCAGCTTTCATTGATAGAAACCTCCGGTTGTAGTGTCCAAAAGCTGACTGTAGATCAGGACTGGGAATACATAGGCAGAAAGGGGGAGAAAGCACTCAGGATCTTTGTGTGAATGCATCATTCATGGTAAGAAAATCTGTCATCATTAGCTGCTTTTTTTTTTTAATCTCTGTAGACTTTTCTTTACGCTCTTTCCTGACACTCCCTTGTTGCTTATAGTTTATCTCCCACTGTCTCCTAATTTGTTAATTTTTCAGCTGTTTTTTGTGTACATAAAGCCTTGTCCTTTTGTTTGGTATCACCAGTAACCAAAACCAGTGACAACATGACAGCCAGTTACACTTTTTCTTTCTCAGTCTCCATGTGACACCCACTCAAGCAACAGGCCTGACACTATGAATCACCCACACTCTTCCATACCTTTCCATCCTCAATTACTTTTGCAGCACAAATTACAATTTCTTACATCATCGCAGGAAATTTTAGGAATGATAATACTACTTTTTCATTCCCTCAGTAAATAATTGTTTTCTTCCTCACCTAAATTCCAGAAATCCTTACATCTAACTGACAAGCAGCAGATGAAAAAGAAAAAAGAAAAAAAGAAAAAGGAAGAAAGGAAAAAGAAAAAAGGAAAAAGAAAAAAGAAAAAGAAAAAAGAAAAAAGAAAAAAGAAAAAAGAAAAAGAAAAAAGAAAAAAGAAAAAAGAAAAAAGAAAAAGAAAAAGAAAAAAGAAAAAAGAAAAAAAGAAGAAAAAAGAAAAAAGAAAAAGAAAAAAGGAAAAAGAAAAAAGAAAAAGAAAAAAGGAAAAATAAGAAAGAAAAATGAAAAAGAAAAAAGGAAAAAGAAAAAATAAGAAAAAAAAGAAAAAAGAAAGAAGAAAAAAGAAAGAAAAAAAGAAAAAAAAAGAAAAAAGGCATTCTGTTCTTCAAATTAATACTATGTCATAACATGATGTCATAAGGGGAGAGAAGGGTGAACTAAATTTCACGGGATGCTTGCCTATATCATTTCATAACTTCTGAGCACTGACCTTGTCATCTTAGATATTCTTAGAACAACATTTTTAACAATATCTATTAGTCCAGCTGAAACCACTTCTCTTTATTAAAAGTTTTGTTCTTTTACTGCCCAGTGGTTTCCATTACCTTAGAGAAGACAGGTTTTACTGCTTGAATGCACAGAGATCTGTTCAGATCTTCATCTCTGAACTTGTTTACTCAAGCACGCATCCTTTCCTTTTGAATTTTCTGACACCTACCTTACTCAATCTACTCTAAACACAGACACATCTATTTTTCTGCCGTTCTGACATTCCTATGCCTACTCAGAATTCTCTATTGAATAAAATTCAAACTGCTGCTTCTCAGCATCAAAAATTTTACTCCTCTCTACTTATCCAGTGTCTTGCAAGTTATTCAGTCATACCTTAAGACACCTCCTGCTCTTCCAGAAATGCAACATTTCATAACAGATGACTTTCTGTTTTCTACATTTCCACTTTAAAAACCTGAATTCTTTAAAATTCATTTAACTTGTTACAACACCCAACTCGGAAATGGTCAAAAAGTAGTCATATCATTATTTTGTCATGTAGACATGAAAACAACTTATAAAAATATATAATCATATGTCTATTAATTTATCTGTATTCTCTAGCTTTTGTGTATTACATCTGTCTTACTCTTTTGAGCTCTCTGCAAATACAATTTTCTGGAATATCAGCAATATATAAAAGCTGAAATACAAAGGTCACAGGTTATAACAAGTTAGGAATTTCAACACATTTGAGAACGGTAGATTACCACAAAGACCTGAGTAACAGTAGAAACATGGAGAGTGTATATCAAGAAACACACTGTTAGGCTTTCTGACATTGAATATGACTTTATATCATTATCAAACTTTGTTAAATAAAATGCCAATTGTTCCAGATTTACTAGAACTAGAACCAAACGCAAATAATCACAATAAATTTTGGAGGAGAAAATATAGAGACAAGATACTTGTCAAGATGTGCTGTGTTTCTGAAAGACATCTTGTTCAACAAATTAAATGTGAGAGATTTGGCAGCAAAAATCCAAGCATGATTTAGGTTTCACACAGAGAAGAATCAAGCCACACTGCAGAAAAGCAAAAGTTACTTTCCCCATTACTCTGGTGACACTACATGTGGAATAAAATTTACATCAGACAAATCAAAACATTGAAAAACTGGAAAGTATTTGGAGAACCACAACTTTTTAAGGTGTTTAAAGGAGGAAAACTTACAAGAAGAAATTAATGGAGCTTTTTTCTTTTCTTTGTTAAGGTATGGTTAGAGAAAAAGACTATTATTCACTGTTATTATTTATGTCCATATACTAGGAAACAAAACCTCAGCTAGCATAAATCTGTGCATTTTATATGAAAACAGAGTAGCTATGCTGATTTATATTAGTGGAGGATAAGGCATTCAGAAGAGAAGCAAAATTTAAGTTTATATGAAGATGTAGTAAGAGAATTTTAGTAGAATATGATGAAAAAAAAAACCAAACTGTAAGGAACCACTACATTTTAGAGCAGCCTCCCCACAGAACTGGAACAATGGAGACTACTATGCCTAAGAAAGTAAGTGTTACAAATTGTAATTATTAATGGTAAAGATGAAGGACATCATCAATGTGACTAGGGCTTTTTCTTTCCCTATTTCAAACTTGTGGAATCAAACTAAAAGATTGAATTAGAAGATTATAAAGCTGTGATGTGTTTTTCTTACTTTTATACACATTTTTAGATGACAATAAACACCACAGATCTGTGGTCTCTCGAATTACTATCCTGACATTTATACAAACAATAACAGATGATCATGCTTTAGAAAATCACAATGAAAATATTTTAAAACCTCACTAAACAGCAGTGTCTGATTCCTGTAAGAAGTGTTGTGAAGTGGCACTGTCATTTGCAACAATCTGAATTCTGACACATACTATTATAAAAGGAGGGCACTCTCCCCTTGCGACAGTCATGTCATTTAATCATATATATCGTGTGGTATATATTTTATGTTCTTTTTGATATGCTGCCATTCCACTTGGCAGGCTCACAAGTTTGGAAGACATTATCTCTTTCACTCACTGTCTTCCCTCTCTGCCCTTGCAAAATATAACTGTTCCCTACAAAATGGAACAGATGCAACAGGAGGCACTGAAAGGTTAGCACAGACTTCCAGCTGAAACTTGAGTCCAAATTCTCCCATCGTGTGCACAGTTTATGTCTTGAATCAAACTGTGGGCTCAAGGCTAGCATCAGCCAACTGGCTCAGCATTAAGCAGAGCTTTACTCCAGAGTACTCTATGGAGACTATGACATAGGAAGAGGTGGGAATCAATCCAGCTCTCCCAGATCCTGGAAGAGAATTTTGACTACTCTTCCCTTGAGCAAGAAGATGGGCAGTCTGTCATCCTGTGCAGGGCTAAATTCAAGAGGTTCAGACTGGGAATGTACAATGAGCTGAACTCTTCAGGGAAGAAGTGCAGAAGGACACTTTGACAGATGATCTCAGGTGAGAACAGCAACCAGCTACTCAGTCCTGTCAAGACTGTGGCAGTTCTGACAGACTGGTACCCTAGAACCTCATTCAGGAGACAAGGGGAAATGTGGGCACACACAGTTTATAAATATCCAAACTTTTCACCGGCAGGTGTTGCTGATTATGATGCCTGCTTGGAGAGTATTTGAGCAAGTATTCACATTTTTGTGAATCTTTGGGTGAGTGAAAAAAGGGAAAACTGGAAGCAAGACCACCTACGGATTGTTGGAAATCTGGTGCTGGGACAGGTTAAGATCTACAGCTGCAACTGGGGGAGTGTAACACCAAGAGATCAGGAGATTTGAGAGTCTGGAAATACAAGAGCGACAACTCTCTCAAAGTGATGGGAACAAGGCAAGATGCAGTGGTGACTAGGGAAGGAGGGTGATCTGAGGAGTTGAAGAAGTGTTGGTGAGGACATATGTGGGGTCCAGAAAGAAAGACTGTAAGTAGAAGAAAATTGTAAGCAAGAGATGTGTAAATGAGAAGAAAACCAGAAAGAAGGAAACAGAGTTGTCTGTGCCAGAAAAATGGGATTTGGAAGAGAAATCAAGGGTAAGAAAGAGAAAGGAGTGGTCCTGTCTTCAAGTTAAAGAACACATGAAAAAGAAAAGAGACCATGTTTTGAGTGAATGGGCAGAAATATATGTATTCACAAGAGACATATATTCTGAAAGCCTGCAGTGAAGCTGGCACGAACTGAGTCTCTCTCAGTCATGGTAATGTTTAGAATTAGAATGTTTAGGCCTAATTTTGCAAGTTTCCCATAACCAGAATTTCTAAAAGTCACTAACAAAACAGATGTATAAATTCTCTGTTTGTTATTAATAAATGACTGTATCATGAAGTTCTTATTAAAAATCTATCTAATATGTTTATACAAAAACCATAAAAACAGAATGTTGCACAATCTGCTTTGCTATACTCTTGGCCAGAGTTAAATAAAAATCCCATAATGAAGTGGTTCACTTCTAGCAACACAGCTCTGCTGGCTATACAGTGGATGCTAGTATGCATCTTAAAGGTTTTCTTTAGTTTTGCTACAAAATGCATAGCTCTGTATGAGCAGCATGATAGCAGAGGTACAACTAAGCGTTGTTTTAATCTCTCAGATGGCTAAATGAGAGATCCACAGAGTCATAAGTACTTTTACAGTTTTCTGTCCCTTAAGTCATTTCCAGGGAGGAAAAGCCAAGGATGATTATATTATTCTTCACACTACTAATAGATGTAACTTCCTCCTCCTCTGATATCTGGAGGTTATGTATAATATTTTTGTCATTCCTATCTTAGGAGGAAGGAACTGAAGTAATTCCCTATACTGACAACATCAGGAATCTTAGTCTACCCTCCCCAAAAGAAAGTTAAAGGCCGAATGCATTAAAATTCACCTCAGACATCTGCACATATCTGAAAGGAAGCACTTATTTTATTCCTATCTAAATCTATTCATAAGGGTAGATCTTTGGTCTTAAAAGTATCATCCTGCACTTAAAAAAAAAACAACAAAAAAAAACCAAAAACCTAACTGGCAATATGCTTCTAATTTTTTGTCTTGTATCTGTCCAGTTTACAAATAATAAATGTTCTTGTAATTGTGCCAGCCTTGCATACTCATTCTGAAATGTCACACTGTGGGCTTTCTCATGTGTATGTCAAAGAACAGGCGCAAACACAATTTGAAGTTAGTAGAAATCTACCCACTGAAATACATTCAACAGGCTTAAGACTATAATTAGAGATTCCAACAATAAAATTTACATCTAAATCCTAGCATTTTCCATGGATTATATAGGTTTAAATAATCCCAGAATTTCACAGTGGAACACAATTTTTTTTTGTCATGATGCACAAGGTACATATGTGTGCATGTGTCTGTCCCTGAGGACCCAATTAGATTCAGCTGTCCAGAATAAACACAAAAAATATCCTGACATACAATACAGATGGCAGTGTATTGATGTGATACATGAGCTAGCTGTAAACAAGAATCAGAACGTACCTAGCCACAGTCACAAGATACAGTGCAAACCACTGTACTTTAAATATCAGAGATTTAACCACCCTGAGTGTCATGCCAGACAGCTGCTGGTATCCTTTAGAGCTGCCTTGGCTGTTCTCACACAGCTTTGCGGCCTGGGGTGCAATCCAATCCATAGCCCCTCCATAGAGGAGCTTACAATTGTAGGAAAGCAGCATATGAAGAGCAGAAGAAATGACAATATGTCAACATATTATATTATTTTATCTTCAAATTTATCTTTCAAATGTTCAGCACTAAGATTATAAATCAGGCACTTAATTTGGAACAGTTATAGAATCATAGAATCATTTTGGTTGGAAAAGACCTTCAAGATCATCGAGTCCTACCATTAACCTAACATTGTCAAGTCTATCCCTAAACCTTGTCTCTAAGAACTTCACCTATATGTCTATTCGCTTTGACATTAAAATCAACATTAGTTCCAGATATGCGGAAATAAGATGCATGGAATAAGTGTGATGTTTTTACAGTCTAACTTTAATTAGAAATCTCTCCAACACCAGTCTCCAGGACTGTATTTCTGAGAGTTATACAAAATGATAAAATACATTATTACTAATATCTTAAACACAGTTATGTAAAACAACATAACGAATGTCACTATAATTCTACAGTAACATTAGGAAATCTAGAACTGAAATTTGAAAACAAGCTTTTAAGCTTAATCAGAAAAAAACCCACCATAGTCAGTTCGTAATTCCACATCTCAGTTATGTTCACAGTGCCATTCATTGTTAATTACATTTGCAGTGTTCTCTATTCCTCTCTGTCTATGAAAACAGACATCACAGAAAGAGATGTATCTCTAGCTATGACATCATCACACTAAAAACCAAGACCAGCTTACTAGCAAGACTGGTCATGCAATTAGCTGTCTGAAAAAATGCTTCTCACTAGAACCAAACCCTCCTCTTTGATCCCTTTTTCACTCCCCACAATGTCAGAACTCACACTTCCCATCTATCAGGCTCCTACCTCCCAAGTCTGCTTCAAGCCCTACACATTCGCACTGATGTCCCCTTCTTTTCAAGCTGTTTCCTCAGAATCACCATGACACTTTTTGAATTCCTTCTGCCTGGCACATAAAGCCCCCTCGCCATGCCCCAGCCTAGGAAGGTCTCCACTTCTCCTCACCTCCAGCAGAGGTCTGTCCAATGAAACCCCTGAAACCAAGCGTGCAGCTCCCAGCAGCAGAAGACAAGAGCTTCACAGGAGGCCACTGAGGACAACAGCTACTTCCACCCCTTGCTGACAGGCGGGGTTGCTATGGCACAGCCTGTTCCCTCCTGCAATATGCTTGGCCAGGTCAGGGAATTGCAGCGTGATAAACCACTTCTTTCTTCTCAGAGGAATTAGGCAAAAAAAATCCCTTGTGAAGTTACTGGTACTAACGCAACAAGAAGAGAGAAATGTGATCACTATCTAGTATCTCACATTAAAAACAAACAAGCAAAAAAACCCAACTGATTGAAATTTAAGCAAACAATGTTTGTTAGAACTCAAAATTCCTGTGTGTTGTCTAAACTAAAGATTGTTCTCCTCTCTGTCAGTTTGGCCCCACTTCCAAAAGGAAAATAGATCTAATCACGCTAAGAGATTTGAAGATTTTTAATGCATCTGCCCATTAGCTTCCATTTTTAACACTTTTATACTACTTGCATTCCAGTCATTAAAAAAGTACCAGGAAGGTAGCTTATTCAAAAACTAAAAAGCCTTCATTTCTGGCACCACACTGCAAACTAAAGTTGTAGAACATTACAATATATTAGGGGTACACAATCAAGCTAATCAAACTGTTTCAAATGTTTCTCATAGAGATCCTGGCAGCAAACCAGTCTCTTATATGAATTTCAAACCTCAAAAAAAAAAAAAAAGAGGTTAAAGTAAGCTGTTTTATTATACAGAAGAAGAGAAGGAAGATACCAGTGAAGCCAAAGATCTATATTCTCATTCCGCCACACACAAAGATACAATCTGAAACGTTTGGAAGTGGGAGCAGTCAAAATCAAAGAGCAGTCATCCAGATTTACAATCTACAAATCAGCAGTTAATGAGCTTGTATGTAGGTTTATTACTTAACAGCTCTCTACTTCAACCAGGGACACTACAGCTGATGATGCTTTGAATGCAACCAGCTTAAGTCCTTTTCTTCAGTTGCTTGAGTGCTCTTTGGCTAAAGTCCCATTCATCAAGAAAGATAAAGGAATTGTCCACCACGAGCAGGGGCAACATGCACTATTACTCCTTGAGTGCTGAACCCTCCTGAGGGAATAGTGGGAAGGAAGAAGTTTTGGTTAAACTCTTCTCTCAGATACAGCCCTGTTATTGCTAAGTAGCTGCAGCTGCAGTAGGCTCTTATCCAATGTGGTCCAGCCACTGAAACTGGGAACATTAAATAATTAACTAGGTTTTGTAGTTGGTTTTTTTTTTCTAAAAAGAGAAGGGTCAGATTCAATAGACAGTAGGCTGAAGTAAAACTCAGATAATTGTCATATGCTATTAAGAAGATAGTACATGATGGGAAATAAGACATCTGATATTTACTCACTGAGCTTTCCATCTTATTTAATGGCATTTGTAGACCATACAATCCTGTTTTGGCTCCATTTTCTGAACTAAGTTGTGGGACAGGCAGTTAGCCTACTGTGACACAAAAATACATGAGTTCCAGACTTGGCAGCCAGATACATCACATCCTGGGCAAAAATCTGAAGATTTCATAATCATCTGAGTTGCACAACTTCTGGTGGTTTTCTCATAGTTTGCCCTTTCATTCAAAGAAAATGCTCTTACTTTTTCTTTTCTAAAAATATAATATGCAGTGTAAACCACTGTAGTGCCAATCCCTTCACCGAGATTTATTTAAAAATGTTTTCTGCCAAATGCAGATACAGGGAAAAATAACTGTGGTGTCTCGGCAAATATATCAGTTCTAGTAAGGTTGTGAGAGAATGTGGAAATTGGGGAAAATTCCCATTTTACTAAGCAGGTAGGAAAAAACATAACTAAAGCCAAGCCACTTTTGAAAACTCTTGCTTACACTTCTCCTCTTTTTGCAAATAAATAAATAAATAAATAAATAAATAAATAAAATTCTTTCTCCACAACCTATTTTCCTATTTTAAGTAGCTGAAAAAAAGCGTTTTTAGAGCAATAGGACTAGGAGAATATTAACATACCTATGTAGATTTATTTTTCTGTGTTACAGACTTGGAACATATTTGGGAAAAAGATGAATCTGTGCAGTTTACCTCTTCAAGAAAAATAACAGTGGGTAGTAATTCTGAAAGAAACATTAAGCAAAACAAACTGATGTACTCTGTACTGTATGTTCAGTCACCAGTGAATCACATCCCATATTAATAAAAATAGTTACAGGTGGCCAACACTACTCACACAACCATTTGCTGTTTAATTAGAGGCAATGGTGAAAATTGCTATTTTGGTGGATATCACAGTTCTTTCTAGAGTAAATTCAGCAGGCTATTTCACCAGGTCAATCATGGGAGATAAGAGAAGATTTACAAAGAGAAGGTAAAAGTAGATATAATAAATTCATTTGAAAAATGTACACTGTATATTATACATTTTGAACATATGTTACTAATTATATTAAAACAAAATTACTCAGATGGAATGCAATAAGACAAAAAGGCTATAACTGTATTTTAAAGAGTCCCATGAAGATTCCTCTAGGTTAAGTGAATCCCTAGGGTCCAAGCAGCCTGTGTTATTCTGTTCTTCTGACATTTATTAGCATATGCCTATGCCAAGACATAGGCAGGATGCTTCTGCAACAGAGTCTAGCCAGATATACTAAAGCATTTTTTAAATAGTTGCCTGTATGCTTTGCTCACACTCTTAGATAGACACTGATGCAGTAGATTGTACTACACAGAATCATTTAGCCTGTCTCCAGCCTGGACCTTAGAAGGAAGCTCAATTCCAAAACAAAAAAATTCTAGGAAAGCTTTTAGAGGAAATAATGGTACTGAAGAAACTGGACAAAAATGTTGTTTGTTTTTACTCTCTGGAGAGATGTTCTATTTCAATTCAACTCAGATGTCTTCATCATGATTTACCGTCAAAGAACAACTTCATGAAAATGACCACAATATGCTTTAAAATATCAGCAGCGGCAGCAACAACAAACCACCCCCCTGCCTGGCAAAACCAAACCAAAATAAAAAAAAAACCCAAACAAACAAACAAAACACAAAACAAAACAAAAAGAACACCATAAAAAGTAATTATGACTATGGTCAACTCTGAAATGAAAAATTACCTAAGAATAATGAAGCATGCTAAAATATATGCTAAAAGAGGTAGCTAAAAGATGAAAAAGAAGCTGACTAAAAGAGTTAAATCTCCACCAGCAGCATGAGTGCAACTTAGAGACTATACCAAAGGTAAAAAGGATATGCATACTTCCTGTCATGAAAGACTTGAGAAAAGCAAAAGGAAGCCAGCATGGCTAAACAACAGCACAAGAAAGATTAGTAAATGCAACAAGGCAAGTTGGAAAACACTGAAGTGGTATCTAAATATGGAAACTAGAGAGGATGAAACTTTGGTAGGTTAAATATAAAAACAAGGCAAACCAGAAGACCACTTGAAGAAAGTTTCCAAAAAACAATGATAAGTACATTTTCAAACATATCAGGCACAGGAAGTATGTCAGTGAGTCCAAAGAGCCAGCAGATATTCAGGAGATAAAAGGAGCACTCAGGTAAGATGCCGCCATAAAAAAGAAACAAAATCAATCCTCTATTTTTGTGTTCGTGTAGATGCACGTGAAAAAGCTCAAAGTCCAGAAATTTCTTGACTGGGAACTCATTACAGCATCTAACTCAAATTTGAGTGTTGGTAAAAGAGGCTTTGGCAAAAATAGATAAAATGATAACAGCCAGGACTGGTTTTCATTCACCAAGAAACTCAAGGATAAAATAGTTCAGCTCATAAGTGTGATGTGTAACCTTTGAATTAGAAGTGCCTGAGTGTCTGTGGACTGGAAGGGGGCAGATGTGATGCCAGTTTTTAAAATCGGTTCCAGAACAGACTCAATGAGCTAATAACTAGTAAACTTATCATCTGGACAAATTGGTGGTAATTACAGCAAAGAACAGAATCAACACACACATGAACAAATACAATATACTGTAGAAGAGCTCAAGGCATTATTGATAAAGGAGGCTTAGCCTTACAAGCATTCTTTGGAGGCAACAAGCTTGTTCCTGGGGTGTATTAGAAGGGGGGTGTTTAGTAGGTCGAGAGAGGTTCTCCTTCCTCTCTACTCTGCCCTGGTGAGACCACACCTGGAATATTGTGTCCAGTTCTGGGCTCCTCAGTTCAAGAAGGACAGGGAACTGCTCGAGAGAGTCCAGAATAGGGCAATCAAGATGATTAAGGGAGTGGAGCATCTCCCTTATGAGGAAAGACTGAGGGAGCTGGGTCTCTTTAGTTTGGAGGAGACAGAGGGGTGACCTTATTAATGTTTATAAATATATGAAGGGTGAGTGTCACGAGGATGGAGCTAGGCTCTTCCTAGTGACAAACAATGGTAGGACAAGGAGTAATGGGTTTAAACTGGAACACAAGAGGTTCCACTTAAACTTGAGAAGAAACTTCTTCTCATTGAGGGTGACAGAGCACTGGAACAGGCTGCCCAGGGAAGTTATGGAGTCTCCTACTCTGGAGACATTCAAAACCTGCCTGGACACGTTCCTGTGTAGCCTCATCTAGGTGTTCCTGCTCCGGCAGGGGGATTGGACTAGGTGATCTTTCGAAGTCCCTTCCAATCCCTAGCATTCTATGATTCTATGATTCTATGATTCTATGATTCCTATTCATCTTGCCCTTACCTGAATTGTATAGCCAGTAAATTGTGCTTGCTCTTTTGCCAGACACTCCAGTAGTGGGTTGCATCTTTATTGTCACTAGTCCAGCAGACTGCAGACAGCACTTTGTAGATATTCCTTATTTTGTTAGTAAAGCTGCATGTCTAACCAGAGTGGGCTTAATACCTAATATTCAGCAGTTCAGGAATTTTTCCATGAAACTTTGGGAAAAAATTGTTATAACCAAAATTTTCCATGCTGTCTTCCCATGTTAAACATGCAGGGGGATTGGACTAGATGATCTTTCGAGGTCCCTTCCAATCCCTAGCATTCTGTGATTCTGTGAAATACCACCACTGCAGTCTACCTGGATTTCCCAAAACTGTTCAATGAGGTGCTTCATCAAAAACTCTTGTGGGATTTAGAATAAGATAGAGCATTTACTCATTAATTAAGACAGGATAAAGAATGGAAACACCCAGTAGCATTAGTTTGATTCCTATAAAAAGATCTACATGTCTGCATGCTGGGACTGTGCTGCTCAAAATTTTAGAAAACAGAAAGGTGATACTGTTTCCGGAGACTCTTACATTATTCAAGGATAGTAAAGATAAGCATCAGCTATGAAGTGTAGAAAGAAAGCAGGAGACATAGTGACTGGATGCTAAAAGGGTAGATAAGATTTAGTGACAACCAGTGTAAAGTGCTGTGCAAAACAAAAATGCTAATGACCAGTACTCCACAAGAATGAGTTCAAGGATTGCAGTAGATGTTTCTATGCTCAGCACCTAGTAACCATCAGAAAAACAAACAGTGTTTAAAAGTATTATGAAGAAAACAGAGAGCATCATTATGTCACTGAATAGACTGTACCCTCTTTCTTCCAATAGAAGGCATCAGCAAATAGAACTAGTGACTGACTGGGTCAAAACAAACAAGGTAATGTAGCTGAGCTATGAAACCTTTTGCTGCAGAATTTTCAGAGAGTTAATGAAATACAAAATTATCAAGGGCTATTAAAAAAATTATAACCCCTGACACAAATTTAGGCATTGAGCCACAAGTTGCTGGAAGGCAGGAGAGTATTCTGGGGAAGTAATACTGTAGGCTCTCTCTACTTCTCTATAAGTTGTCATGGAGAAGACTTAGGATGGACCTAATTGCAGTCTTCCAATACCTAAGAAGAGGTTACTGAGAAGATGGAGGTTGGACTGGAGATCTTCTGATGTCCCTTCCAACCTGAATGATTTTGTAATCCTACAATTTGCTAAGTTTCAGCACTACTGGAGACAGGCTACTAGGCTAGTTGCACTGTGGTCCAATTCAGTATACCAATTCTCATCTTATACACATGTATGCATTAGAATACACACTTAGAAACTCAAGATCAAACTCAGCCACAGTAGCAACTCACTATCTTTGCAAACCGAATGATACAAAGTGTCACTTATATTTGCAGCTTCAAGAAATAAAACTGGCTTCCTGAGTTTTACCTTAATGCTTTCAAAAATACAAAAATAATTAAGTCTGCACAATTAATATAGATTAAAATATAATATCTGAGTAATTTAAAAGAAAATCAGTATCAGAGAGAAACTCATTCGTAAACTGAATATTTACTGGGTTTTGGTAAATAATGAAGACACCAGTTTAATTGGCAATTTTAAAGCCAGTCACAAGACTGACATATTACTGCCAAAATGTGACAGATTCACAGTATCACAGTATCATAGTATGTTTGGGATTGGAAGGGACCTCAAAAGATCATCCAGTCCAATTCCCCTGCTGGAGCAGGAATGCCTAGGTGAGGTCGCACAGGAACATGTCCAGGTGGGTTTTGAATGTCTCCAGCGAAGGAGACTCCACAACCTCTCTGGGCAGCCTGTTCCAGTGCTCTGTCACCCTTACTGAGAAGAAGTTTTTTCTCAAATTTAAGTGGAACCTTTTGTGTTCCAGCTTGATCCCATTACCCCTTGTCCTATCATTGTTTGCCACCGAGAAGAGCCTGGCTCCATCCTCGTGGCACTCACCCTCTGTATATTTATAAACATTATAGATTCAGGAAGAATGAGCAAGGAAAAATGGGAGAAGGCAGTCTACTGTAAATTAAGACTGTTCTGTGTTGTATAGATGTACAAAATGTTAGAGGTATTAAATATATTATCTAATGAAGAGCTGAGAAGGTGAATAAAAGAATACTACAAATAAAAGTAAAAGAGAAAAAAGAATATGTACACTGTCAGCACATGAGATCATATAGCTATTTTCATTTGAAATAAGTTTGTTTTGTTTTGTTTTAATGCAGACTCTCCACTAAGATATTTCAATACACAGGCTCACTTTTTTTATCTTGGAGGTAATTATTAGTGGGCTATTGCATTAGAGGAGACTAACAAACAGAGCAAGCAGTTGAAAACAGGAAAATGGGCAATCATTTGTATGCAGCTGATCAGAAAATACTGCAGTACCACTCTAAAAAGAGCAAGGAAGGGAAAGAGTGAAAGCAATAAAAAAAAAAAAAAAAAAAAAAAAAAGACAATAAAACAGATGTTATAAAATCTAATTTGGGAATGTGGGTTTTGATCTCCTGGGAAGGTAGAGGAAGGGGAAAGTAGTAGGAAAGCAGGCACTTACTGAAAGAAACCTTATCAAGCACACAATTAATCTGAGACACAAAGAATAGAGGAGGAATGGCTTTTGCTTCATTAGGCACAACTGAAGCAGAAACAAATCATACAGGAGGTGGAACATGACAAAAGGCACATCAGAAAGAAGTGTTACAAAAGAACATTAGAAGTGCATAGGGTAAATCAAATGCTATTGTTGACATTGAGAAGCAGCAGGTGAGGAGAGCTGGATGAGAAGAGAAAGGAGTCAGCAGGAGTGCTAAAGACATATCAGTGTGGTGTTAAAGGAAGGCAAACAGGGCACTGCCAGAGTTTGAATCCCATAACTCCCAACCCTACAGAAAATTGGCTGTGCAATAGAAGACATGGGACAGACAAATATTCAGCGTCTGTGAAGAAAATGTGGGTCTAGGTTATATAGAGGATCTTCCGTTTTTCTGCCATTTCAGGATTTCTGCCATGTTGTATAGAAAGAGAATATAGTCAGATTTTTTTAAAAACACAAAGCCCTTTCAATATCTATCAAATCTGAGTTTGTGTAAAAACAACACTATATAAAAGAATGTTAAATAAAGTGTTAAGCTATTCTACATAGAGTTTAGATATAAAGGTATATAGTTCTTCTATAATGTCATTTCTCTTCAGTTTTTATCTTAGGCTAGTGATAATTTAGAAATGGAAAGCATTGTCTTGGCTCTCAGATAGAACTCTATTGAGAATGAAAATGTGCAACAAGACTCCAGCAGTTTCACCTGCCTTCTTGATGTGGCCCTAATGTGCCTACCCAGTTCTGGGAGATACTGATACCACTCTTAGCTCTGTATGCGTGTCACCAACATCAAAGGGTGCTTCCCTTCAAAAGGAAGAGAACGTATTCACCATGACCTAAACCAAAGACTCATCCATTAGGAGTTTATGTTGAAGTTCACACTTGGACTGAGTGGTCAAATGATGGAAAATGTTACCGGTAGATTCATCAGCTTCTTCATAAACTGAATAATTACATTACTTTGGATAAATTAGCACAGTTAAGGTTCAAATAAGGAAAGCAATATTGCATTGGAATACATCTCTTGTTTCCAGAGGTGTTCACAGATAGCATTAATGTTCTTTCATTCGTTTTATAAAAAACACAGGATGCTAAGTCAAACACTATGAAGAACATGCAAGAGCAATACCTCCTTTCCTTAAATGATTGACTGTCCTAGGAGCATGATGTGATTTTTTTCATTGAAATAGATTACAAAAGGCTTGTGATTCTCTGATTTTAAAATCACTGCAAAGCTGTTATCTAAAAGATCTTGTTAGAGGAAACACAGTTTGCTGGGCTATATACATGTTGCTGCTTGAAATTTTATGCCATATGTGATACAGTAGGTGATTCGCTTTTCATCTGTACATTGACTGTAATGATGAAAACTCTATAAAACATTATATATATAAAATACATGTAAAATATATACTGTATAGAATATAAAATCTGTAGCATACAACATGTAATATTTAATATGTTATGTGGTATATAATCATATGAATTATATAAAACAGATCAAAAAGATAAAAACTTTCAAACACAGCAGCAAACATTGCCTAATTAAATACATAGCACAGTGTGACAAGTAAGTGGGAAGACTGCAAAAACATCTGGAATTTTTTCGCTGGAAAATTCGTTCACAAAAGAAAATCAAAACAAAGAAGGAAAAAAATAAAAAAGAAAAAGTAAAGAGCAAGGTTATTCATTCCCATCTGGTTTTCTCTCTTTTTTTTTTTTTTTTTTGTTTTTGTTTTTGTTTTTGTTTTATATGGCCTATGTAATCACAATTCAAAAAAATCACAGAATCACAGAATGGTTGGGGTTGGAAGGGACCTCTGGAGACTTCTAGTCCAACTCAGTTACATTATAACAGAAGTAATGAAAGTAAAAAATTTGTTTGTTCTGTTCATGTTTAATACATTTGTATAACTTTACATATAATTACTTTCAAGCTAAGGATAGAAAAATTGCATTGTTTGTATAACTATTCAGGAGTGAAGCACCAGAGTTATTCAGGAACCAAGCAGCAGAGCCTAATTATCTAGTCAATAAAAATATTGTCTTAGAACTTATTGTCTTTTATATTCTGTGACATGGATTTCTTCACTTTCATCACTTTGAGCTCAACCAATAAATGAGATTCAAAAGGTACATAAAGTCCATGCCTCTGGGGTTTTTTTGCCCACTGGCAAGTACAAGAACTGATCAAAGCTAAAGCTCCAATTGTGCAATGAAGGAAGTGTCTAAAAATGCATCTGTTTTGTGGAGTGCTTTTTGTTTCCCAGGAAATGATGGTATGAAGCATGCACTCCCACCAAACAACTCTATAAAATATAAGCCTCTAGGTGTTCCCATAGACATTATCTACCACAGGCTAATTAGCCTTTCCTCCTTCTAGCTCTGGGCTAGTTCCATGGAACATCTTCAGAGACCATAAATCTCTCTTCAAGCAGCTAAGGCTACATATACATTAACATGTAGTTCAACAAACAAAAGCAGATTGCCAGACTGAAGCTACTGATACCCCTACATCCACATTATGTGTGTTTCGAGGACTGTCCTTAAGACTAGATCTGGTCTGATGCCTTGAACCAAACATCACCATCATGAACATGATTCATAGCTGCTCCAAGGAATGGTCAGTGTTTTGGACTGCTACTAAGAGTTAGAGCACATCTGTAAGTTCATAGGGAAAAGTTTCTGGTTTAATTTCACACAGATGGAAACTAGTACACATACACAAAATCTGCTTTGAACTTGCTTTAGAAACCAAGCCAATGTGCCTTAAATGGGGATAACTGAGACTTTCTCAACTGCACTACTCTACTGAATCAACACATTCATACACACAAAGCCTACATCCAATAAAGGAGTGTGAGTGGTCTTTTCATCTAGCTGTGCATATGATGAAATTTCTGTTCACAAAAACCTATCTCAGAACTTTGTGCAAGCAAAACTGAATTCTACCTTTATCTTCAGAGCAGCAAAGTTTGCATTCATATGATAAACGAACGAACTCCATTGAAACCGCCCTTCTGGATGGTGAAGGTAAAGCCCTGCTGAAAAGTCTGGTGTGGCTGCAATGCAGTCATCTGCAGGGGAAAAGAAGAGGAGATGATTATGGCTGGGATTCACTTGGCTATCTGTGTCTTACTTTCCTCCTCCCATTGCTGGAACTCCCTACTACTTCTGTGACCTCTCCTCCAGCACAAAGGGGACAGGGTAGAAGAGACTGACCAGACAAGTGCAGGGTCATCCCTGCAAGCAGCAGGGATGTGGCTGACTGTTAACGGGAACAAGAAAGTCACACAGTCCTGTTTAAGGAGGACAACATCTGTAGAATCAATCCACTGTAGCAAACTATAAGACTTTTGCTCTTGTTAGCTCCAGGACCCTATCCCTTAAACAACTGGAAGGGTGTTGCCTATTTCCCTTAACTTACTGGATGATATAATTCGGTGCTTCTTAGACTGCAGAAGCCACCCTGCAGAGAGCTGCCTGTGCTGTGGAAACAAGGTACAGGCAGAATTAAAGTGGGGTGCATCTGAATTGGCCAGTCAGGGTTGACTAGGAAACCAGGAGGACAATTTCAATGCTGTAAAAGCTAATGAAGTGAAAGCTCCAAATCTCCAAGTCACACAATTCAATTTGTGCTAATGGGCAATAAAAATTGTCAGACTCATATTGCTGCTACTGTCAAGGAAGATAGGCAGGTGATAAAGGCCAGCTTTGTGGCAAAATTATTGTAAATGGAAGATTTGATGGAATGAAAGCTAGAAGAGGGAAAGACAGCATGGTTGTAGAAAAGTTCTGTTTCTCAGGTTGTGCACAATGGTTAGATAAACTTATAATTTATATGTGAATCTTTTTCCGTGTCAACTGCCCTAATGTTTTCTTCGCTCACAGCCTTATTTAGACAGTAATAAGACAAACAGCAAAATGTCTTTCTCAATAGTTGACTTCCTCTATTCCCCAGAGCAAAGTTAGCTTAGCACTTACAGGTCTAACCTTGGCTAAAATTAAATTGGAGAAGGTCTCAGGAAAAAAAAAAAAAGAAAAAAAAAAGAAAAAAAAAGTGAGAATGTTGTTAGTCTCATCAAAGTGCTTAACAATAGCCTAAACTATTTTTAAAGCACTTGTTTAAATTTTAAAGCAGTAAGGGATTAAGCACAAACACAGGCATTTCTTGTCTCCCTTGTGTGTAAGTAATTTTAAAGGTCAAGCATGGCTTTTTTAGTCCTTGAAAAAGCCCTCTGCATTTTTGAAAGTTAAAAAGCGTAGGCCAGATAATCAGCTAATGTAAATTATAAGAGCTCAGTCATGGTCAATACCAGAAGCTAATTTACACTGGCTGAGGTTTTGGCTGCTGTTTTGTAAAATTCCAGGAGAAAAAGATTACAGCATTTTTAAAGAAATATATCCTGAAAGAGGAGATTTAGATTTCCCTGTTTGAGTCTTGGCCAGAGGGAATGAACTCATAAGTACCATAAATCAAGACAATGAAAACAGGCAGTCAAAGTCCAGTTCTTGTGACAACAGGTATACTGTTTATTTAGGTTTGCAATAGAAAGCCAGGCTGTACATGCACCTGAGTAGGAGCTCTCTACCAAGGCAAAAAACAAGCACCATACTTTTCAGATGTCATTCCATTCATTCCAGTAAGTGTATTGACTTAAAAGCCATTAGAAAATAATCACACATGCCTCTGACACAATAGTTCTCTCAAAAGACTTTAGAAGCCTTGTTGGTATCCCTTGGACAGAAGCAGTAAGTCAGCAGCTTGGAGTTCTCAAGAACTAAACCAGGAGTTTCCTAAAGCTGACTTTAGAATATGACACTAAGAACACTGTTTTCATCATAACATGTACAAACTGTTTCTTCTGGAATATCAGAGAGGAAGTTTGTCAGTTTTTAAAAAAGAGTTATAATTCACCTCTGAAATGTCTTTTTGCTGATTCTTGCCATGATGATGAAAAACAGCAGAGTGTTATTCCAGAGCTCTCCTTCCAGATCTGCAGCTAGTGGATATCTAAAAGCTGCTTAAGACCTGATCCAAAGGCTAATTAAATCAGTGATATACCTGATCACTAAAGGAAACAAAATCATTATTAGCAACCTAATCCTGATTCCATGGAAATCAAGGAAGTAAATTTTCAATGGGAATAGCATCAAATACTTAGGCTACTTTTTAGACCTTTACTGAATATCTTTTAAAGTATTTTCAGTAGGTACTATTTAACTTAAAATTCCTCATGAATAAAGCATCTTGAAAGACTTAGTATGAACAAAATTAGTAGCTCCTTATTATAAAATTTTGCTATTAAAATCAGACTCATAATCATTTTCCCAGTGCTTCACAAGAAGACATTTGCAGATCTAGGAGGAGGATTCCTGAATCTGTCTTTTCTTCTGCGGTCTCATGCTGTAATCACTGCTGAGTGTAAAGAGCATATTAATGTGAGAACACTTTATTTTCTAAATATGGACAACTGGTTATTTTTCTGAGTGAATTTCTGAAAAGAAATGATCCTTCTTGGGTCTGCTCTTCTAGGCTTAAGTCACAATAAATATGTTTTCCTTCACTTTTACTCTCCTATTTCAGTGCATGTAAATAACAAACAGGTTGTAGTAAGTTTTTAACTTAGTTCTATACCAGAACTGACTTGTATTCTCAATTCAAGAATCTAACACAATAAGCACTTCTGTGATTACTGGTAACAGAAGCTGAATAGTAACAGAATAGTCACATAAGGATTACTCCCAATGAGTAAAAGTTGAAAAGTACAGGGACAGATACATGTGCTGTTTTAACTGAAAACGAGTCAATTTTCTTTGTGCAGTTAGAAACTTTTCTCTTTCGTAGCTAGCATAGTCATTATTTGGACTTAGTTTGAGAACAAAAAATAACACCCCAACACAGAGTTAATGTTTTTAATTGCTCTGGTCTGAGAGCCAAGGACATTCTGAGCGCTCTGCCCACAGGTGTGAGGCAGCAAGGAATGGGGGCAAGAATGGGGCAGAGCTTGACTGACATCCAGATTGATCAATAAGAGTATTCCATCCCATTAGCATCACGCTTCATACTGAAAGAGAGGGGGGATCTTCTGCTCTCTCTCTTGGGTGTTCTCATTCTTGATCTTGGGTGTTTTCTCTCTCAAGCCCGGGGAGTTTGATTCAGGACATTTAGTTCAGCTATTTGCCATTTTGCAGAGGCCTCTGAGCTGTTCTGCCTTTTTCCTTTCTTTTTTCGTCTCTTGGGGACCAGGGTGCTGCTTCCTGGGACTGGCTGCTAGTGTAGACGGCGTTCATGAATAATTGTCTTGAGTATCTTTTATTTCTATTTTTTATATATATATTTACTAGTAGTGTATTAGTATTTTGTTATTTTATTAAACTCTGTTCATTTCAATCCAAGTTTCTCCCTTCCCTTTTCATTCTCTCCCCTATTGGTGGGGGAGGGGGAAGGGGTGAGTGAGTGGCTATTGTGGTTGTATTGCTAGCATGGGTTAAACCACAACAATATGCATACTCCACTCCTGGTTGACTGAGAGGTTTCTAATTCCACATTTAACAGCAAGCAGGGCCACACATTAAACTGGTGTATACCCCACATACAGTGAGTCTTTCCTAGCAGATAAGGCCTCTGAGAAGAGCATGAGGCTGGGTACTGGAATTTAGGCCACCTGAATATAAGCCATCAAAAGGATTATTTAAAATGTCATGTTTTATTATTTTGCATCTTAAAAATTCAAATAATTTCTACATCAGGATCAAAGTATAGGATTCAAAAAAAAAAGATACAAATATCAACATACAAGCAAGACTTAAAATGCATTCGTTTAATGATCTTTTTCAAAAGAGCACTCTTTCTGTGCTTAGAAGGCATTTCAAACTGCATTTGACACACAAGGCAATTAATTACTTTTGGTGTATTTATTTTATCATATTCTGCTCTGTGACACTCAATGTAGAAAAAAGAGCTGCTTGTTTAAAATTTATAAAATGCTGGGGTTTAGCTTTGCTTCCTGGGGATTTGCATTCTAGGGTGACTACTCTTCTCTGTTTTCACTCTGTTCAAAACCACTAATAAATCTGTGTGATAATTAAAATACTTTAACTTTTTTTTGTTTGCAGTGAGTGATACATACTTAGAGACTGGATTAAATATTATAAATACACACACGAGGAGGGCAACTATGTTTTGGGTGAAGCTTCTTTATTATCCCTGCTCCCTCAAGAAACACTAATAGAAAGTGTCACTATATAAGGAACCTCCAGAATTACAAAGCCTGTATTATCTTTTTAAACCATATGCAGAGATTACTGCAGTTCTGGCATGCATTTTCCAGCCTATGAAACACTAAAAGTAATGCTATCCTCCTTTTATTAAAATATTTTTAGGATGCAAAAGCAAGGACTAAGAATATGAGGAAATGCCAAATCAATTTTAGTTGTGCATTAGTTAGTCAGGATATTTTACCTCTTTATGCATCTGTCCCAAACATTAAATGAAAGGGGAAACAGTAGATGCGCATATAATTAGACATTCTGTACAATTAATTCATCAAAGACACATAAATGTAGTTTCAACAGACACACTGTATGTACTATTTACTAAATTCTGGAGCACTCACACAATATGGTCTAATGGTTTCTGTAGAGAATTTCCTGTCTTTTTTTTTTTTTTTTTAAAAAAAAAAAAAAAAAAAAAAAAAAGAGGGAAAGGGATGGAACTTTCTGATTTATAAACTAAGTTACATGTCCAGGGAAAACCCCTACACTCAATTCTTCAGCATGCATGCAGACCTGAGCCTGAGCTGCCAGTCTCATTTGAATAGCTAGCAGCTAAGGCCAACTTGTGTTCCACATCAGGAAATAAGCCGCCGCCACCACCACCATTCCAGAAAGCCCAGTCCACCCTGTTTTCTTTCCCATCATTAGAAGCTTGTGCTTTGCTGAGTATCGAAAGCAGAGATAATATGCCCACCTTTCTCCTTCACCTTCAACTTCCACTGTCATGGCTCTGAAAGCTTTAGGGCATTTGCAGTTCTGCATGTACCTCCATGGAGCAGAACAGATTCCCTCTCAGGTTGTTCGTGTTCAGCTAGTATTTTAGCAGATTGCTAAAGTTTTCCTGGGAGATACAAGTCCCAGAAAAGAAACTGCATTTTTTTCAGTTTCTAATTTAGACAAACTCAAAGAGGGTTTCATGAGATAAAGGAAAATGCATTTTTCTGGGCTAAACTCTTGATTTGTGACAGCCTTAGAGGAGGTATCAGAACATTTAACACAGATACAAGAAAAGTGTAAAATGAAAATGGAACATATTAGGCAACCAGGCTGTTTCCAGCTCCATGTATAATTATTATAAACCTGTTTCTACTCATCCTGTAGACGTTCTGTGTGTTTGGAGACAGAGTGGAGCCTCTTTCCAGTATGCAAGTTCCCCTTGTGTATAATTCCTTTTCTGTCAAGGAAGAAACCTAAAGTGGTTACTAGACACTTACGTGGTTCCAGAATTCCAGAAGTGAATGCTGCCATTTGTCTCTTCCTAATTACCATGAATTCTTCCTTTGTGTATTCAATGCGGATTGGATTAACGCAGCTATTCTGTTTAAAAATCAAACCTCAGCATCACCACTTGCAACGCTCTAGTAGCTAAATTTATAGTATCTTATCTTACTGAGGAATCTTTGCTGTGTTCCAGGACCATTTGTTAATGTCAGCACAGCCATTGAAATGGCACAAGTTCATTATATTGTTATTGTACATACAGCATAACAAAAAACCAAACAGAAGGTCAAATTCTGATCATGTGAGTATGTATATAAATCAAGAATATTTCCACTGAGTAAAATGGAATTGTTGGAATAGCTGGCCAAAGATCCAATTTATTATTGTGTCACCCACAGAAATAATGATTAGAAATAAATACGTGGACACAGATACAGTTAATAGAATATATAATATTATAACTCTGTACATTTAGATTTCCCTTAAAAAGCAAATGGAAAAAGATGAAGAATACAAAGGGATTTTTCATTAGTTTACCACAAAAGAAAATCCAATATGGAGCCTAAACTGCTTGAAATAAGAACTTCAGTCAGCTAAAGGAATTTTTCAATACGATGAATATATTTGGCTTTAAGCCACTTACTTTTGAAGCCTTTTTTCACCACTCTACTTACCCCAGGAAAACTGGCCGTTGAGACAACAGGTTTCTTAAAACTAAGTGCAGGTTTTTTTAATCCCATGCTTTGATCAACAATTAGTGCAGATTTTATAAAATAAGCAGAGATGAGACCCATTACTAAATCTGTCCCATAATATTTCCTGCCTGGGTCAGAGATAGGATCCAGGATAGTTTCCAGGACCATTCTTAGTTCTTCTGTTTCTAGTACCTGTCTACCCACTCAGGGCCAACTCAGGCCTGCCTGAGGATATTCAAACATGTTTGAAACATCCAAAGCCTGACATGTTTCATTTCTCCCCAGACAAAAGAAAAGCACAGAGAGAAGGGTTTTAAACTGCTGAGGATCTAGCTCACATCACACCACCAGGAAAGGATTGGTTTCTTTTATTATAAGTGTACGAATACATTCATACACGTTTTGAAAGACCAGTTCTTGTCGGCATCCTTGTCTTGCAAAAGACAAGTTTAAGATATTCCAAACTCCTTCCAACATAATATATTCTATTTACAGCGTACTTTGTAATGAGATCTTTTTCCTGGTTCACAGCATGAAAAGATATGACTTATGAAGAACTTGCAAGACCTACTGATCCTTAGAGTAATGAAGAGACGTGCCACTGCCTCATGCAGGCTAGGGAAAACTCTTCTCCCTGTTTATCAATCACTACGTCACACATAAAAATCACATTAGGTGGTTCTATTGCTGAAAGTACAGATTACAAAGGACAACAGTGACAATGCTTAAGAGGGAAATGTTTCTCATCATTATAGAGAAGCATCACGTACCTGTCTATGGGGGCATACTTGGATATTCATTTGTCAGAAAATGCAGAGATTAAAGAATTTCATGTGCTGACATTCACCAGGCAGTTAGGATAACTATCTCCCTTCTGATACGACAGCAAGGGATGGCCTTGGCCATCAGCTTTTGTTACCTGCCAATCTCTCCTACAAGCACAATGTATTATCCCCTTTGTATGCTCACCAAACTTCACATAGGTATGATTTCTTCCCCCTGTTCCTTTTGGAAGGCGCAAGCTATATATCTGTATATCCTAGCTTACTATTCCTGCTTTACCTCCTTATTTCCCGACCTCCACAGAAAAGTATGTCTTAGCCTTTAGCCTCCCAGACGAAGAAAACCAAGATCTTTTTATCCCTTTCCACAAAACAAACACTCCATTCTCCAAAATAAGCCTTCTTTCCTGGTGTACAAAATGAATAAGACTTTTTATTTTGTTTTTTCAGCCAGGGTTAATAGAATTCTTCATCCATTATTGAAGGTGAGAACTTTAGAGGGCCTCATGCCTCGACACTTTTCTGTTGCTCTAGGGTGTATGACAGACCAACTACCATATCTGCCTCTCCGCAGCTACAAGAATTTCTTAAATGCTAAAAACACAGCTGATCTTGCTTTATTTCATTTACAAACCTTCTTTTCACTGAAAAAGGTTTTATTTCAAATACTAAAGAAAACCCCTATTTTCCACATTTGCAATTTCTGCCTTTTAGAATGAGATTTAATATTTCATTTTGCAAAGAAAATGAATGTGTTGAGAAAGTAAATGTGTTACAGAAGATGAAGCAGGCAGCTCAAAGCTGTGTATTTGTCACTAACTGCAGCATACAACTGTAGAGCTCCAGGATCATGCACTGCCAAGGGAACAGCAATCCACTTCAGGGCCAGGGCCAAGACCAAAAAGTTGGCAAGGATACACCCGTCCTCCTATAGAGACAAATGGACATACAGAGATGGGGGGACGTCTAGAGCTCAGTCTAAAAGAGGAGGGTGAAGGGCCATTCAAATACAGAGAGCCAGAGCTTCTGGGGAAAGGTTGCCATCAAGGACAGCAGAATTTGTTGATGGCAATTTTTAGCAGCTGGCTCCTGTCAGATCTAACAACATCATTTCCAGTACTAGTCTGTAGTATGCTGTCCTCATCATGACATAAGCTCACATCCTGTCTGTCAGAATAAACACACCTCCTTTTTCAGACTCTGTTTGACAGGGTAAGCTATGATAAAAGATAGAGAATGGAATATATCAAAGTTATGGTATGATTTTCCTATTAAAAGGCACTAAAAACATTGAATTATTAGTTGAGAAAAGATATGCAGATAGATGTTAAATATATAACAAATAATTAAGCACCAAAACTACAGTAAGTGCCGTTTTGTAAATTCACTAATAATTAAAGAACACAGGGTAAGTAAATCATACTAAAAGACAGTTTGTTTAAAATAAAAAGTAGATCTATTTTACAAGATGAATAGTTAGCTTGTGGAATTGATATCAATAAAATAACCGAGCAAAACTTCAAAAAATTGAAATAAGACTCAAATGGATAATAAAAACAACTGCATTGCACTTTCTCTATCTTTCACTTGCTTTCCTAATGCTTTCTGAAATAACTATTTGCTAAACCTAGGACTAAGGGAGAAAATATGGCAAATCACCCTTCTGGAACAGCTGAGGATGATGGCTGTTAGATATTGCATGACACAGGGAAAAGGAAACAAAATGAAAGCCATTAAGCACAGTCCTCCAGAGCTGGAAACTCTGGGAAGGGAGCTGTCACGTGAATCTGTCCTTCTGAAAACAATACTTTGAATCCATATTACTTCATAAAGGAAAGCAGACTGAACTACATTTCCTTGTCATAACTACTCTTTAAAACTAGTGAGTGACTTAATTGATTGAATATAGTAAATGAAAATTGCCACTGTTTACAAAATCTTAAGAAGAAGGAACAGGAAAATACATCATCCTTTCAACAAACAGGTGGCACTTTTTTCATGTCCAGTAGAAGAGCAATGTAGTGGTTAACTCCACATGAAATCAGATGGAGGAATGACTCAGACTTATGTATTTGTCACAGTTCTCAATTTTGGATTATTTCCAAAACAGGGAGGTAGGGAAAAATCTCATTTCCACATTTCTTGATTATCTATCCTGTCAGACCTCAGGGACTGTGCATGGATTAGTACTGCCATCTTAATGAAACCGAATATCAAAGCAAAATACTTTAATTCTATATTTTCTTATGGAACTAAACACATAGTGAACTGGACACTCAGTTGGGGGGAATTAAACTGCCACAAAAACTAATTTAAAATATTTATCATCATTCTAAGTGGAAGTGGCCTCTTCCTACAGCTGCACTGCAAACAGCCCGGTCACATCGAGTCATTTTAAATAGGGAAAAATCATTAACTTTCTACCTTTCCTCTCTCTATTATCTTTAAAGGAAAATCTAACGCAAATTTATGGTCTCCTTCAAAAAAGTCTCAACTCACTGCCTGATGTACCTGTTCTTCCTTCTTCAGCAGTTTAACAGCTTTGCCTGTTTCCCTACAATAATATGTAGGGATAACAAGAGCAGACAATCTGTCAGTGTATCATAACCTCTTGTTGGCACAGTGAAATCTCCTTCGGTGAGCTCCAACAGCAGAGGATCTTCCAGTCAAGGACAGAATACTTCAGCATGAGGTCATTTCTGCATTCTCACTTTTTTCCAAGTTAATAGAATGCTATGACTGAATTTACAAACCTCAAAAGGGAGGAAATTCTAGAATTAAGATTGACTTTTACTACACAGGTGCTGCCGTTGGGCATTTCCTAAACACCTGTTTTACCAATTTATTTTTTTTTCCCCAATATAATTTGCAAATACTATTTTTAGTGCATGCATTAAAAGAGGCAATCCAAACCACAGCTTTAGGCCTGGATCCATTGGCTTGCCCCAGGATAAGTGGCAGAGGATGGCTTGCATCCACACAGTTTGACTCTCTTCCTTGCCCAGAATACGGGGGAATTGCCTGTTGGAAATGAGTGCTGGCTTGTAGCCTTCCTCTGGCTGAGGTCAGACCTGGAGAACTTCAGTTGGCTGGACCAAAACCGTGCCAAAATAAGTACTAAATATCAAACTCCAGAGGCGATTGTGTGCCAGTACTTGAGCCCACACTTTGTTTCTGCTTTGTTTATTAATGTACATATTGCCAGTAGCTTGGGCAGTAGGATCAAAAAGCAGTAGGGAAAGGAAAGAGCTATTTATGGTAAAGGATAACTTTGGCCCAAGAACAAACATGTATAAATTGACAATGAATATATTAGGCTTCAAGTTAAAAGAAGGTTTCCAACCATGAGATGAGTCAAATTCTACATCAGCATTCCTATAAAAGAGCAGGGACAAGAAACTTAACTCATTTTATGCTGGAAGTGGATAAGCCTTCAAAGGACTGAATGATAACAGTTACTCTTGATGGCAGGGGACTCAGCCTTGGAAGTCCTTTTACTCCTACCTACATTTTAGTCCTTCCAACAGTCCTAATGCAATCAGACTTCAGCAAACAAAGAGAAGAGTGATGACATAAATATAGTTCTGAAGTTACTGTACCTAATACTGTACTCTCCCTTTCTTCAGTTTAAATGTACTATATAAAAAAATTTTTTAAAAAAATAAAATTCATTGAACAGGAATAATCTCAGTTTTCCCTGTAAACAGGGAATATTTATATCCAGTCCCACTTATGTAGCTTTTTGTTTACAGATGAAACCATTTTGTCATGAAACTCCCTAGGGTTGTAATTACTGTGAATAGGATGACATAGACTAATGCAAATCGAGAGATGTAGGCAACAAATCTGGGAACAGAGATATTTATTTCTCATACACTTATGACCTATAAATTAATGGAATCAAGATACGAATATAACAAGGAGCTACTTAAGTATGGTAAAAATTATAAACTATGTGGTTTTCTTTGAAAATAGAATCGTACAAGTAAAATAACATGGGTTTTTTTGAGCTTGTATAACTCTAATTAGTGCATTAGGCTACACAAACTGCTCTCATGACAGGCAAACAACTGAATTTCAGATGTAATAAGCAGTGGTTGTGTTGTCCTGTAATAAACATCCAGTTGCACTGTAGATGTCCAAGATGGTATATCATCTTGCGTCTGCCTACCTCTAATATTGTCTGGCTTGCTCACTGTAGTGTATAATTGTCTTATTTTCTCACAAAGTGGAAGATAGGGCAAAATGTGAGGAAAGTTACAAAACATATGAACATTAGGGAAATGATGATTATTTAATACAATAAGTGTAACTCTTTCTAATGCTGTAGGCAGTGTGTTTTATACTGTCTGTGAATATGCTTCTTGGAAGCATGAGCTCCAGTACTTCCAAGTAGTCATCTCAGTGACTCTGGTATTCCTGTTTAAGAAGGAATTACAAATCTCCCTGTTCCTTCATGCTTGGAAGACTGTGGAAACTGAAATATCCCCTACTATAAATTTGGGCGTAGAATTTAATCCTTAGAAATCACATCAACTACAGCATCTTAAAGAAACCAGTATCTGTAGCATAAATTGCTCTTTTTTCATCCAACATGTCAGGGACAGGCCACAGTAGATGGCTGGTGAACTTCAGGAATAAAGTATTCTTCAGAGTTAGGACTACTAACTGCATTTGCCAAACAGAGAGTTGAGCACTGCTCTCCAATAAAACCCAGTACAGAAAGCTCTGCAAATAAGAGTGAACTGTCCTTGCAGCTTGGGTACTCCATCATTTCAGAAACAGGACAAAGGTGGAGTTTGGCCTCTGGTAAACTAAGCTGTGCTAAACACTGTTGAACTTCACCACCAGCAACTACCACAGCATGGTATACTATGGTTACATGCAAATTCAAGGCTTAGAAAAAAGCTGACCTGTCCATCCCAACATATACTCTGGTCTATTTCTGACCAAATGCCAAGATCAGAGTTAGATGGGCATCATTCATCCCTGCAACCTGCTGCAACAGAAGGAAAGAGAGGCATGACATCAAAGTAATCACAGTGTACTCCAGCAGGTCTCCCTGATCTGGACAACTAAATAACTTTCAAGATCACACTTGTAAGTAAGTCTTCAAAAGCATATGTAGTTCTTTTTAGTGCAATCGCAGATGAATCAGATCCCTCTTAGAACACATGCAGACCAAAAAAAAATGAGTCACAACCAAAAAAATGTTTTAGTGCTGCTGTCCTCTGATCTTCTTGGAATCTTAGTAGCTGCAAAACTTTACAAGCGTTTCACAGAGCCTCACATTTCTATTAACATCTGCTAAAGCATCAGTTTTTCCCAAATTATGTTCTCCATGTACTTTTTTTTTCTAGCTTAGAATTCCCTCATGCCAATGAGATCTTCAGATTCCTATTTTAGACTTCTTTAAAACTGTAATATATTGAAAGAATAGTAGAACGAAGCTTTCATGTAAGTAAAGAAATGGACATTTACTTTTTAGCAGCTACGACTATATTTTCACAGGCTCTGATCAAGTTTTATACAACATCAGTGTAACTTCCTAGTTTGGGCTACTCTTCCCTGCCAAAAACTTTTCTTAGCAAAAAAAGGTATCTTTTGCATGCTAATTATCCTGCTGTAAAATCCCAGTGGAAATAAAACTGTCACTTTACTGCAAATTAAACCAGCAAAGGCACTAATAGACAGAAGCAGTTTTAAGCTTTCAGTAAAAATGATTCCTTCTCTCCATCAGTATTCCTGACCAGTATGGAAGTCAGATGAACAAAGTCCACTTTCCCTCCAGGTTAAAAAATGACTACACTCCAGCTTTGCCTACCTGCTTGTCTCTGTAGCTCCTTCTGGGCAAACAAAACTCACACACAACTGTGCATCTCTAGCCTCCTTCACTGGCACTTTTTAAACAATTTTCCAGTAGTCTGAAGCCACCTGGCTCCACTTCTGTGCTATGCTGCTTGCTTCTTCTTTTTCCTATATCTAGATGGCTTTTAGAGTGCACACGTTTTTTTAAAGAAGCTTCATTTTGAGGTACTGAGCGGCTCATACTGCCGTTTCAATAAATAACTGATTTTCAATTCATTTTTTTTTAATATAGAAATATCTCTATTCATCTAGAATATTGCATTTACCCCCAGCTGGTCTGCCAATCAGTCTGACAAATGAACTGGCAAGTTAGTGATTTTACCATATCACAACATCATTACCCCTAAAATCCCAGTCTGTACTAATATATTATGGAGAATCAAATAGTTATATGGAAACTGCCTTTCACAAATTAATCTTTGGAGCCAAATCATGTGAATGAAAAAAATGCAGCTGAATCCTGTGTTCTTATGGTTCTCAATGAAATAAAAGCAGCTCCATAGTGGTGCAGGTGTCCCTGTGGACTGAAGTCTTGATTGACTCATTCACTTACTTGCTGATTAGTTACACTGAATAACCACAAAAGTTCTCCCTGTCATGTGTATAAAGCACAAAGGATGTATGGTGCTCAAAATAAACCAACAGTCACTTCAGTATCTGTTAAGCATAAGAAAACTTAATTAGAAATTCAAAACACATACTTTGATCCAATATTAAAGTATTAATACTCAGTTGTGGTTATGTTCAAGACTAGAATATATGAGTTCTTAATCACAGAATAACACTTAGTACATTTTGTTGCAGCAAAGACCAGGAATTTCTCTTAAGAAGTTAGGTGTCTCAATGTACTTCTTCAATATCAAAGTAATTCACATAACTTCTGTAGATCTCGCAAGTTTGCAAAGTTTTTATGTAGAGAAGCAATTCCTCTATCATCAGGTACTTCTGTAAATAAAACCTAAGGAAGCTTGCGGACACCTTTTGAGTTTGATTGTATATACTTCGATTTTAACTCTTATTTTTATTTTTTTCTACCTGAGGTAGGTTACAAAACTTGTATCTATCACTCCATGTTCCCAAAAAAGACCAGGGGAAGTAGAATTAGCTGAGCTAATGCTACAGAGTGGGCCTCTGTGCCAGAAAAGACCTCCACATACTCAGCATCTGTAACAGATTAGATGGGATCAGTGTGTTATCTTTCTAATATGCACACACTGGTGTTTGCTTAGATGATTCCGTAGGAAAAGTTTTTCAATTTTCCAAGCTGGTGCAGAGCACTTTTTAACCCAGAAACCTCAGTGGCTGACACTGGATCTAATTCTGCATACACCTGAATTCTGACTGTTCCAGCCAGCAGCCAAGCTATCGACACGCTGAGTAGGGTCATCCTTCTCATACCTGGAACTATAGAAAGCACAGCAGACATTCTATAAAATTTGAAAATAAACAGAACTTAACAACCATTTCTCACCTGCAGAAGATGGTGAGACTCTTTCTTTCACACTAGACTGGAAAGGTGTCATTTATGCTTCAGTTGTTGCTATTTCCATGTATGCAGAATAGTACTCCTGGCGAAGGACAATCCTGCTGAGTAGGTGGAACCAAATCCTGTGAAGAGAGGAAGAAGACCTGGGTTGACCGACACTGTTTTCCATAGCTTCCCTGTGAAGAAACAGGTTTACACAGAACTATTAGAAGAGCCTGTGCTCACCCTCAAGCATTTAGAGATACAAATGAGGTAGGCCATAAAAGACTAAATGTGGTTTGCAGTTTTGCTTTGGAAACCTACCACTCAATGCGCTAACAGTCCATGGCTTACTAGTTCTCACATGGTAAATCAAATTTGGTACTACATTGGAAATGGCCAAGACTAATAAAATCATGCTTTCTTATGGGTTATGGACATAAGTTATTAATAAGTATAATATATTAATAAGTATAATATATTAATAAGTATTAAGCTCTGAATTTCAAAGAAAAGACTTCCCAAACTGTACTGAGGTCAACGTCAGCAGCAATACACTGGCAAAGTGCCAGCATAAAGGGAGAGATGTAAAGGACATTATTTGACTATAGCTGGGCTTGTTTAAACACAAGGGCAGATTCAAGAACTCGGATCAGGGATGGATAGAAAAGGTGTATGATGCCAGGGTGGCAAAGAAACTTAAGTCTTACCATCTCTGTACAATTATCAGTAAGGTAACTGGATGCAGGGCATTCACTAAAGCTTTCCTGTCATGACTAACAGTGGACTGTGACGGAGCTCAAGACTGAGAAAGACCAGAAGTGTTTTCCATAATGTAGGTAACTGCTACAACAGACTGCTCTTTCACACTTTCCAGGGCTTCTCCCCAGGAGACTAAACCTGTCATCTGTTCTAAGGAGGAAATATGCCATAATATTTTAATCTGGCCCTATTTGCTAAACACGTGAACTGTGGAAGCAGCCTGGGTTGATCTCCACTAGGTGATATACAAAATATCCTTTCAGTGAGTGTGGTCCTTGATTTTTTTGTTGTTTCAGCTTCATCCCTTTCACTGCTTGTCTATTGCTTGAATCATAACCTTTTAGAGGAAGAGACTGTTACTATATGCATATAAAACAGCCTGACAAAGCTCAGAGCATAACACAAGAACTCCAAGGTAATCCAGCAAGGTAATAATAAAGAAATGCAAAAAAAAACCCACCAACCTGTAATGAATTCATCACCAATGTCATGCTGTAAAAGGAAATTATCAATCCAGTTGTCTGTATTGGATGTAGAGTCACAAGAGATTAGGTGTTTATCTGTCCTATACTTAAACCCAAATATATAGTTGAGTTGGGGATTGGTTCAAAATCTTTCTGTACCTTAACAGCTCATCTTTACTTTAGAGAAACGTAGTCTTTTGAAAGCTTGCCATTAATTCTACGTTAAAACTAAGCAAACTTCTCTAATGAAATATCTTACTGTGTACTCTTAGCATATCTAATGTCCCTTAGGAAACGACCTTTGACTTGGGTAGACTATTCTTTCTTCATTCCATGTTAATATGCTTTTTAATCATCACCGAAGACTGCTGTCTCAGAAATGCTAGTTCCATGAAGCACTCTGCTTTCCATTTAATGCACACTCAAGACTTAGCCTGTGTTAACCTGACAGCTGTCTTCTCTGATGAAGACTCAAATTCTGTCGCTACTACTGGGATGGATTTGCCAGCAGGACTCCACATGGTATCAAGCATCGTTTTTCCACCCCCAACACATATACAGTATTTACACAACATGCAAGCTGTAACAGCATGTTAAAAGACCTGCAAGATCACATTTACAAAGCATTAGGAGGCACTGCTCTACAACTTTTCTGTGGCTGGAGCAGGTAAAATGAGTTCTGCAGCTCCAGTTGCAATGCATATTACACTGCCTAACTTGTATTCGCCGATTATGGAAAAAGCAGCACTGAAATGGAAGTCGCAAATCCGGAGTCGCTTCCCGGCTGTGCGCGCCGCTGCCGCAGACGGGTGCTGCGCTGAAAATACCGGGCGCTGACTGGGAGCCCTGCCAGCCCTCCGGGCCCGCTGCCTCCCCCGCCGCGGGCCGAGGCGGCACCCTGGCGGCGGAAGGGACCCCCTATTCTCACCGGCATGGGTGGGGGAACACAACCCAAGGGCTTGGCTCAGTGCCGGCATCCTAATTGCCCTGGAGCGCGGCGGCGGCAGGAGGTTTCCCTGCAAGTTGTCAGAGCCCACCGCGGAGGAGGTCAGGCTGCTGGGGTGGCTTCTCTCGGTCGCTGCCGAGCCCTCGGGCATCGGATGGGACAAGCCCTCTGCCACCCTCCCAACGCCGCGGCCGTTACCGAGCTCCTAATCCCACCCCGCATCCCCTGCGCATCCCCTCCTGCCGCTCCTCCACGGCGGTCAGCCCGCGGCCCCGCCAGCCCCGCGGCGGGCGCGCTTTCCTGTTGCGCTGGGGAGGGGCAGGCTCGGCTTGTTCCTCCCTCCAACTTCCCCTAAGTTTACTCGGGTTTCCCCCTCCCGGCAGGGTCTGCCTGGGCTCCCGGTCTTCCAAGAGGGAGGGAGGGAGGAAGGGAGGGTAAAGGCGTGTCTTGCAAGGGCTGCTGCTGCCGCCGCCGCTGCTGGAGGCAGATCTGAGATATAAAAGACCTGGCCGGGGGCCGCCTGTGGTTCCAGTCAGTGCAGGCGCTCACGCCGCGGGGAGAGGGGCACAGCGGGGCGCGGCGGGGTGCGCAGAGCGGCGGCGGGGCAAGCGGGGCAGACAGAGGCAGCGCGGGGCTCGCCGTGGGCAACCCCAATGCGTGGACTATCCGCTGCTGCATTATGCTGGAGCTACAGTTCCTCTGAAGGGAGTTTGCACACGGCCGGCTGGGCTGGACTGCAGCGCTGCCGTTCCTTATGAAGAAGGCACAAGTAAGTGAGGCCGGGCTGCGGGGGCGAGGGGCGGCCAGGCGCTGCGGGGGGCGATTGGTCCGACCTGCCGGGCAGGGCTGGACCGCGGCTCGCCGGTGGGGAAGGTCCGTTGTGAATCGGGGGGCTGCTGGGGTCGGGGCAGCCGCCGGGCGGGGAGTGTGAAGCCCCGTCCGTAGGGGTATCCGCGGGGGCCGGTAGCTCTCAGGGTGCCCGAGAGGTGACAAATTTTACAAAAATTACCGCACGGTCTTGCCTTTGGCGCCCGCAGCCCGTGGAAAAGTTGCAGCAAGCGGCCGGATCAGCGGCTAAGCCGTGGGAGATCACAGAAGGCACTTGGAATAATTGCCTTAATAAATCAGTTGCCTGTGTTACACTAACGAACTGAGTGCGAAAACGTGAAATAATCGGAGGCAGCAGTGCCGCGGCTGCTGTGCTCAGTGGCTCCATTCAAGCCGCTCCGGCATGCGGCTCCCGGTCGGTGTTGCGGGCAGCCCCCGGCGTGCCGCCCCTCGCCCTCCCTCACCCCGCCGTGAAGAACCCCGCTACTGCTGTAGAGGGTCCCTGACTTTTTTTCTCCAAGTTCTGTAGAGATTGCAATCGCTGCACTGCCCATTTTCTACGAAAAAAAAAAAAAAAAATAGGAAGGATGGGGGACAGACACGAGTGGAAAAATTATCTCGTAACAAGAAGCAGCTCAGGGAAACTCCATAGAGAAAAAGTTTAAGGCTCGACTTTGCAAGGTGTCGGTACCCTCTATCCTGGCTGACCTCAGTGAAGGCCAGGGGCGACTCAATGCCGAGACTGAGCTCTGAGAAAGAACAGTGCATGGACACACACCACTGATCCTGCACTGGGGGCTTTTGCCTTCATCTATGTTGCCTGATTAGAAGCAAGATTCTTATTGCGTTCATCTTCTTGGAAATTGCTGTGTCGTCCACACACCAGTAGCCTGAAGACACCTCAGCATATGGTCTTGGAAAAGACATAAAATATATTATCAGAAGAAGGGAAAGACCTTACTGAAGCCTTTTGGGCAGTTAAGTAGTTTTTCAAGAGATGTCAGGAATTAGAAATATTCACTTTTTGAAATATTTAAATCTCATCTGACCAAAGTACTGGATGATGTACCCATGCTTAAGGAGTTATAACTTGGAGAAAATTTTTGAGATGCTGAAGTACAGTGAGGTATTATCTTAAATGATCAGTTCTTAATTCTAATAGCATGTATCCATTGCTGTTATTCTCTTTAGATGACTAAAGATGCTTTGTACCTCAAAGCTGTTGTTTTAGACCTTCTGTACAAACTTGGTCAAATATGCTGAATAGATTATTAGTTGGGAAGGGTCTGTTAAAGTGTAAGAGCTGTATTTATATGAGCTTAGCTGTATGCATTCATTTGATATCAGAGTGGATAGCAATGAGGTCACAAGACGTTATACTAGCCAATGGAATCATATATGTAGGGCTGTTTCTTCAGAGGATAAAAAACTGTTCAGCAAACAAATGAGGATTTATGAGTGCAAGTGGTCAAGAATTTTATTTCATACAAACTGTAAACTTCTAAAAGCAACAGAACAGTTCTGCAAATTCAGAGCAAAGCAGGAATAATCCCTCTCTCCCAATAAACTGGGGAAGACAGGCAGTCCTGGCATTCAAGACCATATGGCTTGACTCAGGAGCTTATGAGCTGTAGCCTGTGGAACAGCTTCTTGTCATGGTGTTGAAGCATCTGTCAGCCTTCAAGC